>NC_138518.1:44620986-45358486 GCF_000230855.2 Cajanus cajan | reverse complement strand
TTCTTCTTTGTAAAGGTATGCTTCAGTGTCATAATTTAAGTATTGAACTTAGTTCTTTATCTCCTCAAGTTTCTCATTTATTAAAAGAATTTGATGATATATTCCCTAGTGAAGGTCCACAAGGCCTTCCTCCTTTTAGGGGTATAGAACATCAAATTGATTTTGTGCCTGGGGTTAGTCTACCCAATAGACCAGCCTATAGGACAAATCCTCAAGAAAGTAAGGAGATCGAGAATCAAGTCCATGAATTATTGAATAAGGGTTGGATACAAAAGAGTTTGAGTCCCTGTGCTGTGCCTGTATTGTTAGTGCCCAAGAAAGATGGAAAATGGAGAATGTGTTGTGATTGTAGGGCCATTAACAATATCACAATCAAGTACAGGCACCCAATCCCTAGACTTGATGATATGCTTGATGAGTTACATGGTGCTTCCATATTTTCTAAAATTGATCTTAAAAGTGGGTATCACCAAATAAGAATTAAAAAGGGTGATGAGTGGAAAACTGCTTTTAAAACCAAATTTGGATTATATGAGTGGTTAGTTATGCCTTTTGGTTTAACTAATGCACCAAGTACATTCATGAGGCTTATGAATCATGTCTTGAGAGAATGTATAGGAAAATTTGTTGTTGTTTATTTTGATGACATATTAATCTATAGTAGGTCTCAAGATGATCATTTAGGACATCTTAGAGAAGTTATGATGATCCTTAGGGAAAACCAATTATTTGCAAATCTTGAAAAATGTACTTTTTGTGTGGATCATGTGGTTTTCCTAGGGTTCATTGTAAGCAAAAATGGGGTTCAAGTAGATCCCGAGAAAATTAAAGCCATTCAAGAGTGGCCCAAGCCTAAAAATGTTAGTGAAGTTAGGAGTTTTCATGGATTAGCAAGTTTTTATAGAAGATTTGTACCTAACTTCTCTAGCATTGCTTCACCCTTGAATGAGCTTGTCAAAAAAGATATTTTATTTGAATGGACTTCAAAGCATGACCAAGCATTTCAATTACTTAAAGATCAACTTACTAATGCACCCATTTTAGCTCTCCCTAATTTTGAAAAGACTTTTGAGCTAGAATGTGATGCATTAGGAGTTGGCATAGGAGCTGTGTTATTGCAAGAAGGACACCCCATTGCATATTTTAGTGAAAAACTAAAAAGGGCCTCCCTCAATTACCCTACCTATGATAAGGAGTTGTATGCATTGGTTAGAGCTTTACAAACTTGGGAGCACTATCTTGTGTCCAAAGAGTTTGTCATCCATAGTGACCATGAGTCACTTAAATATTTAAGAGGTCAAGGTAAATTAAATAAGAGACATGCCAAATGGTTAGAGTTTCTTGAACAATTTCCATATATTATTAAATTCAAGAAAGGAAAATCCAATGTTGTAGCTGATGCTTTATCTAGGAGACATACCTTGCTTGTGTCCCTAGGAACTCAAATTCTTGGATTTGATAATATTAGGGAATTGTATGAAGAAGATCTTGAATTCAGTGCTAATTATAAAAAATGTCAACAAAAAGCTTTTGATGGTTTCTATATGGCTGAGGGGTATTTATACAAAGAAGGAAGATTGTGTATACCCCAAGGATCCATTAGGAAACTATTAATTAAAGAGAGTCATGAAGGTGGGCTTATGGGGCACTTTGGTGTTGATAAAACCCTTAGTTTGCTAAAAGAAAAATTTTATTGGCCCCATATGCGAAAAGATGTCCAAAGGCATTGTTTTAGATGTTTAGCTTGTTTACAAGCTAAGTCTAAAGTAATGCCTCATGGAACATACACACCTTTGCCTGTTGCTTCTTCTCCTTGGGTGGATATTAGCATGGATTTTGTGCTAGGTTTACCTAGAACCCAAAGGGGAATGGATTCTATTTTTGTGGTAGTGGACCGTTTTAGTAAAATGGCTCATTTTATTCCATGCCACAAAGTAGATGATGCAAGCAACATTGCAAAACTCTTCTTTAGAGATGTGGTTAAACTTCATGGGCTTCCTAAAACTATAGTTTCAGATAGAGATACAAAGTTTCTAAGCCATTTTTGGCGTGTCTTATGGTCAAGACTAGGAACTAAACTCCTCTTTTCAACTACTTGTCATCCTCAAACAGATGGCCAAACTGAGGTAGTGAATAGATCTCTGTCTACTATGCTTAGGGCAGTCCTAAAGGGTAATCACAAATCTTGGGATGAGTTTTTACCTCATATTGAATTTGCCTACAATAGGGTAGTTCATAAAACTACCAATATTTCTCCTTTTGAGGCTGTGTATGGGTTTAATCCTTTAACTCCTTTGGACTTGATACCTCTTCCTAATGTTGAACATTTCATTCATAAGGAAGGGGCTTCAAGGGCTGATTTTGTTAAAAAACTTCATGAAAGGATTAAAATTCATATTCAAAATCAAAATGAGAAATATGCAAAACAAGGAAGTAAAGGCAAGAAGTCTATGATCTTCGAGGAAGGTGATTGGGTTTGGCTTCATTTAAGAAAAGAACGTTTTCCAAATCAAAGGAAGTCTAAACTCAGTCCTAGGGGAGATGGTCCCTTTCAGGTCTTACAGCGTATCAATGATAACGCCTATAGACTTGATTTACCCTCTGACTATGGAGTCAGCACCACTTTTAATGTCAGTGATCTTAAACCTTTTGTAGGTGCTAGTGATGATGAGGAAGAGTCTTCAGATTCGAGGACGAATCCTTCTCAAGAGGGAGGGAATGATGGAAGAGCATGGGCTAAAGGCCCAACCACTAGAGCTATGGCCAGGAGGTTACTTGAAGATTTGACTGCTTCAGAGCTTAGTGGGCCCAATGGGCTTGGTGGGCCTAGGGTGCTTCTCACTTGGGCTTGATTGATTATACACCATGTCTAATTGTACTTTCTTAGTATAGGAATCTATTTTCATGTTGGTCTTGTATTTTGACCATAGATTAGGGTTTAGGTGTTTTGGGCTTAATTTTGGGCTTCTTGGGCTTTGGGCTTTTGATACCCAATATTGGGCTCATTCTTCTTCTTATATTTTTTTTCTATTCATTGTATTCATTAGACCAATGTATTTCAGTCATTAGAATAGGATTATATGAAGAAAACATTAATAGGAGAATTAGGTCTCATTTAGACATCATTTAGAAGTAATTTGAGTTGAATTTGAGTCACATGGTTTGCATGGGATGGATCCGGCCATGTGAGCTCCAAATTCACCTCAAATCACTTCTAAATGACTCCTAAATGAGGGTAGCATCTGAATTAGTCACGTTGGAAGCCAAAGTTTGAATTTCAAATTCAAACTTGAAATTCAAACTAGGCGCCAATTTGGTTGATTTGAAATTGCCGCCCAAAGTTAACCTAATTGCTTCCTATAAGTGTATCTTTTCCCACCTTTTGTAAACACTTTTGAATATATGAGATATCTGAATTGAATTCAGCCATTCAAGAGTCACCGAAATTCCAAGAGAGAAAGCTTTAGAGAGTGCCTTCAAAATTCCTTAGGAAAACCTAGTTTCCTTCCCTTTGAAGTGTGCAATCCCTTGTAGCTTGAGCTTGGATACTTCCTTCTATGGATTAGGTCTTCTAATCCGCAACTTCTCATCCATTTTGAGCTTCCATCCATTCGGTCTACATCTCCTTTGAAGAAGATCCGTGCCTAGAAGAAGCTTGGAGGAGTTCACATCTTCATTTCTCCTAATTCTTCTATCAGAAATGATGAGTCAATGAATTTTGAATGTGTGACATACATCATGTACATCTATGTGATGGGTATGATGTGGAGTACACTGTTAAGAAAGACCCTCCTTGTGGTAACAACTTGCGGGAGTCCTAGGAGATAGTGCGGTTTGGATGACTCAATTCTGCCTATTTGTGATCACGAGACATAACTTGCGCAACTTTGCTATCCTGACCAAACCCTACCAATACACCCTTCTAGTTGAGAGTGTATAGGTAGCTCCCTATATGTACTCTTAGACTACTTTAGGTGTGTTGTTTCAGTAGAATACTAGTGATATGTGATATGTGACTAGTGCCACATGCAAGCATTTATGAGTCGAGCTCATTACATCATTGCATGATGAATGATTGTGTATGTATTACTGTTGTATGTGTAACTTGAGTTTGTACCTGATTAGTGTGTAGCTATGATTGTGGTTGTTATGATTTTTGTGTGTGTTGCCTGACTGTTATTTCTACATCTGAACCCGAGTGAGATGTTTCTCACTCCCCTGTTTACTCTATGTGTGTCTTATTGTGTTGCAAGTGATCATCAGCATGAGAATGTTGATGATGAGGCTTAGACCTTATTATTGGGTGTGCTTTGACAGAACATGTGACATCAAGGCTTAGTTAGGATTAGTTTTAGGAAAATGTTGCCTTTTGTTTGTTTTGGAAAACTTGACTTTAATTTTTTGTAATTTCGCATCTAAGAATTGGCTTATGAATTATGGGTGTGAACCTTTTATTCCTTTGTTATTTGAACCAACTATTTTAACTATGAAAGTTTTCATTTATTCAAAATATTATGTGTTATATTTATTGTATATTTATATATGTTGGGGTAGAGGGTGTCACAACTCTTTTTCTAAGAGAGATGTGTGATGATTTAGATTGAAAATGTCAAGGTTTCTTGTGAGGCGATATTAACATATGAAGATCCATGCATGGAGTGGCTTGGAAAATAGTTTGTAAACCAAAGTTGGAGGGTGGGTTAGGTCTGCGTGGTGCTCGTGATATGGGAGTTGTGCACCAATACTAAGAAGTTGTGGGTTCAAGTAATTATAGCAAAATATAAAGGTGGGAATGATCTTATACCCACAGTTGTTCATAAACAACATGCGTCAAACTTTTGGAAGGGAATTTGTAGTGTTTGGAGGATGGTTAAAGATAAGATTTCTTGGAGAATTGAGGATGGATCGAATTTGCTCTTTTGGTTAGATCCATGGCTATCAGATGTTCCTGCTCTTTTTGATGTTACCTTATAAGAGATTATGGATGTTAAGAGAAGGAAAGTAGTTGCTGACTATGTGGATCAATATGGTGAATGAGACTTAACTGTAGTGCTTCAGCTTTTACTGGTAGACATCATTTCTATGATTACGGGGCATACACCACCAACCTTATATGCAGAGAAGGATGCTTTTGCGTAGAAGGGTATGCTTGATGCAACTTTTTCTATAGGGTTGCATATGCATGTTTAAAGCCTTTTGTAACATCCCAAATTTTCTATTAGTATAATAGTTAATTATTATTTATTTTATATTTGTGGAGATAATTTTTTTTATAGTTTTTTTAATGGGTTTTATAGAATGTTTTAAAGGTTTTTAATAATTATGAGTATTTTAATAAAAAATATATTTATGAAAACTATTTTGTAATATTTTGATTTTTAATAGCCTAGAACGGGTCGTTCCAGACATGGCTGTTGTAGCTTAAATTGTGATAACAGAATGGGCCGTTCTGGTTTACGAACAGGTCATTTTGGATATGAAATCTACGTATGATGAAAGAGTCCAGAACGGGCCATTCCAGATTTGAAACTGGTTGTTCTGGCCACATCTAATGTCTATAAATAGCACGCTCTAGCACTCCAAAAGGACATTATTCACTTCTGATCTTTTTTTCTTCTAAACTCTAAGACCAAGGGGAACTTAGAGGAAGAGACTAGCAAGATCCAACTGTAGTTTCAGCTCTTGTTTATCGAGGTAAGGGGGAGTGAGAAACCTTGCTCTGGGTGTGGGAATGTATGTTGGGTAGTGAGATTGTCCCTCAATCCTATGTTTGTTGTTGTTGTTATTGTATGTTCATGTATGAGATGTTTTCCCTAATTATATATGTTTCTTCTATTATTTTTCCTATATTTAAATCTAAATGTATAATTTGAGATCTCTGTGGGTTCTTGTGGGAATCCCTTAGGGAATGCATTGCTAATTGTAAGAGGCAATTATATGAGTAAAATATTTATTGTATGAATTAGAGTGTTTTGTGGGTTCTTGAGAGAACCCTAAGAGAAACAGACAAAATATGAAAAGTTTCTGTTTTACTTTTTGATTGTTCTGTTGTATTCCTTGTTGTATGAGATGTATGAATATGTATTTAATTTCGCAAATAGATGAGTTTTGATTTGAATTAAAGTGCTTTGTGAAAATTGTGAATATGATGTGATAATGTGATATGACAATGAGATGTGATAATGTGATATGACAATGAGATGTGATAATGTGATATGACCATGAGATATGAAAACGTGATATGAGAAAAGCATCGAGTCTTGATTGAGATGCATCATGTGCATAAATGTTTTTAAGGGTACGATATGGAATACACCGCCAGAGAAGGCCCCCTAGTGTAAAAGTTTTAGGGATTAGTCCTTGGGGATAGTTCGGTTTGTAAGTCCTAGTCTCGCCCATTGTGTGCATGGGATGTATCTTGCACGGTTCAGCTATCCCGACGAGACTCTAGTAGTATATCCTTCTAGTGAGAGTGCGTAGAGGGTGTGACCCGACATGTACTCCTAGACTACTCTTCATGTATTGTTAGCGGCAATATGCCATGTGATATGTTACTAGCGCCACATGCATGATAAAATGTAGCTTGTGTCCATACATGTGCATTTTAATGTTATATGATAAATTGATATTTTTATGTCTTGGATGAGTGAGATGTGATATTATTATTAGTTTGTCTATATTATACATATTTTGTTTGTGTTTGGCTATCCAATGTATATTCCTACACTGTGAGCCAGAGTGAGATGTTTCTCACTCCCTTTTTTCGTGTTGTTTTTCTTTGACTGTCTTACAGGTGATTACCAGCATGAGGCTGAGGATGTTGATGATGAAGCTTAGGTTTTTATATTGAGATTTTCTCTAATAGGACGTGTGACATCGAGGCATAGAAATGATTAGATTAGAATGTTTTTATTAAATTATTTAAGGAGACCTTATATTATTTCTTTGTAATTTTTTCTGAGTAAGCTACTGTTTAAGTTATGAATGTGGTACCCTCTATTTACACATGTTTGTTATTTCAATTATGAAAAAATTATGTTATTCAATTTTTGTTAATTGTGTTATGGTATGTGGGGTAGAGGGTGTCACACCTTTAATAGGTTCTACTTCACATGAGGTGTTTAAGCTTATATGGAAATGGGATGGACCTGAACGTGTTAAAACATTATTATGGATAGTTGCACCTGGTAGTTTACTTACAAATTGGAGTAGAGCAAGTAAAGGTATGTCAAAAAATGCTACCTGCCTGCTTTGTATGCATGAGGATGAGACCATCACTCATACTCTACGTCACTGTGCTTTTATCAAGCCAATATGGGAGGCTCTTTTCCAAGGTTAGATAAAGGACTTCTTTTTTACTGTAGTAGTTCGTGACTGGTTGGTTCTTAACATAGAGAAAGATCCTGCCCACGTGGAGTTTTGGCAATTTTTATTTATTATTGGGATAAATGTTATTTGACAAACGAGGAATAACATGGTTTTTTGAGGTGGTACTTTCAATAGTAATAGTGTGGTGCATGAGATAAGTGGACGTGCAGCAGAGTTGCTCCAACTCAAGGGTTTTAGCCACAACCTTTCGAATCGAGGCACGAGAACCAAGTGTGATCTTATCAGTTAGGGCCTACCACCAGTTGGCAAACTGGAACTAAATTGTGATGGAGCACTCAATGGCGACATATCTTCCTGTGGAGGGGTTCTAAGATCAACTCCAATAAGAGTTGCTTAAGGTGTATCTTAAAAGTAAGTATTGGATTTATATGACTTATATAATTAGTTATTTTTGTTTATTTTTTAATTTCCTTCTCTTGTATATATATTGGCTTTTCCATTCTAAAATACAAAATATAGATGCATTTTTCAATCATTCACTTTTTCTTTCTTCTTCCTCCTCTCATCATTATGTTCAACTTTATTATTTTTCAGTACCTTTGTGTGCATCTCTGTGCATGTATGTGAGTTCAACATGGTATCAGAAGAGATTATTCAATACGATCCAAGATCCATTCCCCAACACTCAAACTGTCACTCTGATTGATTTCCTTATCCACTCATGGCTGATCAAGCAAAAGATCCAAGCCAAGATGTCTCCAATCCTCTTTTTCTACATCATTTGGATGGGCCTGGCCTTGTTCTTAGATCTCAACCTCTTGATCATAAAAATTACACCACCTGGAGCAGAGCAATGCAGGTTGCCCTTTCTATGAAAAACAAATTGGCCTTCATTGATGGTACCCTCCCGAAACCTGCGAGTACTGATTCAACCTTTGCTACTTGGAATCGTGCCAATAATGTCATCATCTCTTGGCTCTACAATTCTGTCTCCAAAGATATTATTACTAGCATCCTGTTTGTGTCTACTGCCCAAGAAATTTGGGACGTTTTAAAAACAAGATTCTCAAGAAAGAATGGTCCTCGCATCTTTCAACTCCGGCGCCAATTGATGTCTCTCCACCAAGGCATGGATGATATCAGCACATATTATACCAAGCTAAAGTCAATCTGGGAAGAATTATCTGACTACAAACCAACCTTCCAATGCACCTGTGGAGGACTTCAACAACTTCAATCATTTACTGAATCTGAATATATGATGTCATTCTTGATGGGTTTGAATGAATCTTTTTCTCAAATCCGGGGTCAAATTCTCCTTTCAGACCCCTTACCCTCCATTGGAAATGTTTTCTCTCTTGTTCTTCAAGATGAAGCCCAACGTGAAATTTCTGTCACTTCTTCTCTCCTTATGGCTAATTCAGATAACATTGCCTTTACTGTCAACTCTTCACAACCTGCAACTAGTAGGAATAGATTCACCAAGAAAGAAAGGCCTAGGTGTGCACACTGCGACATATTAGGGCACACCAGAGATACATGTTACAAGCTGGTTGGATATCCTCCAAATTATTTCAAGAATCGTACTACCAATACTGTGAATCAGGTTATGGGTAGCCCTGATAACGTAGTTACTTCTCAGACTTCAAATTTAACTCCTGATCAGTGTCAACAATTAATCAACTTTCTAACAAATCAAATGCAAGCTGATACTACCTTAGATGCAATTGCTACTAATGTGACAGGTATCTGTATGAATGTTGCTCTAGATAATAATTATCATACATGGATCATAGATTCTGGTGCAACCTCTCATATTTGTTGTTTTAAACACTTATTTCATTCTTATACTGCCATACATGATTCGCATGTCCTTTTACCAAACTCCACAAAAGTTAAGGTAGAAGGTATTGGAAGTATCAAGATTAATGATGATATTTTCCTTCATAATGTGCTTTACATACCTACATTCAGATTTAAACTTTTATCTCTTCTAACGTTAATCAATGAAAATTCTTTTAGATTTACTATGGAACCTAACTCTTTCACTCTCCAAGACCTCAAGACATTGAGGAAGATTGGCACGGCTAAACAACAACAAAGATTACTGGTTTTTGAGTTTCCTACATGCACTTTTCCTTCTAATTGTATCAATTCTTGTAATGTTGTTACCTATGATACTTGGCATAAGAGATTAGGACATGTGCCTAAATCTGTTTACAGATTGATTACTAATAAAACTGATCTCAGTTCTATTGATTCTAGTTATCACTGTAGTATTTGCAATATTGCTAAGCAAAATAGATTACCTTTCTCTAATCCTAATAAATTTAGTCCCAATTGTTTTGATTTAATCCATGCTGACATATGGGGCCCCTTTAGACAACCCACCTATGATGGTTTTAGGTATTTCTTGACTTTGGTGGATGATAAGAGTAGATTCACTTGGGTTTACATGCTTCACAATAAATCTGATTGTATTCATATCATACCCCAGTTTTTTGCCTATGTTGAAAATCAATTCCATACTAAAATCAAAACATTTAGATCTGACAATGCAAGAGAACTTAATTTCAAAGATTTTTTTCTACAAAAGGGTGTTCTGCACCAATATTCTTGTGTTGAAAGGCCTGAACAAAATAGTGTTATTGAACGCAAACATTTACACATATTGAATATTGCTCGTGCCTTAATGTTTCAATCTAACGTCCCTATGACCATATGGGGAGATAGTGTTAAAACTGCTATTTTTCTCATGAACAGAACTCCCAGTCCTATTCTAAACCACAAATCCCCTTATGAAATTTTATATGATAAATTGCCTAATTATTCTGATTTCAGAATCTTTGGTACTTTATGTTATGTTTCTACATTACTATCCAGTAGACATAAATTTAGTCCCAGAGCCACTACAGCTGTTTTCATTGGGTATCCTCATGGTTATAAATAAACTTCTCAATTTGGTCACACACCAAACCTTCATCTCTAGAGACGTGAAGTTTTATGAAAACATATTCCCATTCCAGACCAGCAACTCCTCTGCTCCTACTCCTGATGTTTTTCACAATCACATCACACCCAATCTGATACACACCGAATCTTATGATGATCTTGATCCTACACCTACCATCATCAATCAAAACATTACAGAACAACAACACATGATACCTCCTGCAACTCCCCCTGAACAACACCACCCAAGAAGGTCCAGCAGAGTTATCAATCCTCCTGGTTACCTCTCTGATTATCACTGCTACAATGTGACCACCAATAACAATCCCCTCTATCCTATTCAAAACTCCATCAGCTATTCCAATTTATCCAAAACTCATACACATTACCTCTGTCAAGTTTCAGCCAATTATGAACCCCAAACTTATAAGAAAGCCATCAAATTTCCTCACTGGAAGCAGGCAATACAAGATGAACTTACAACTATGGAAGTAAATAACACCTGGTCCATTACCCTCTTCCTCCTGACAAAAAGCCTATTAGCTGCAAGTGGCTCTTCAAATTAAAGTTCAATTCAGATGACACTATTTCAAAACACAAAGCCAGATTAGTTGCTAGAGGCTTCACTCAACAATATGGATTGGATTTTCAAGAAACTTTCTCACCAGTAGCAAAAATAACCACTTTCAGGTTACTTTTATCCCTTGCAGCATCTCAGCATTGGCACCTTGCTCAACTTGATGTCAACAATGCATTTCTAAATGGCAGCCTTGCTGAGGACATCTACATGCAAATTCCTCAAGGTTATACTCATCACATCCTTCCTACTTCCTGTGCTCCCTTAGTATGCAAGCTACACAAGTCTATATATGGCCTCAAACAAGCCTCAAGAAGTTGGTTCAATAAATTCAGCACCACACTAACTTCTCAAGGATTCAACCAGTCCAAGTATGACTACACCTTGTTCACTCAAGGTACTAATTCAACATTCATTGCCATACTTGTCTATGTTGATGACATTGTTATTGCTAGTCCAAACCCTGCTGCTATCACCTCTGTCAAAGACATGCTCCACCGACACTTCAAATTGAAGGACCTAGGTGATTTAAAATTTTTCTTGGGTTTGGAACTATCAAAATCTAAATCAGGGATTTTCATGTGTCAAAGACATTACATTCTCTCCATTCTTAAAGACTGTGGAATGTTGGCCTGCAAACCCTCAACTGTTCCTATGGAAGCTTTGTTGAAACTACATGTTGAATCTGGCACAACACTCTCTGATCCAGGTGCATATAGAAGGCTTATAGGGAGGCTCTTGTATTTAACCATTTCTAGACCAGATATTAGATACACTGTTCACAAATTGAGTCAGTTTGTCTCTAATCCTCATTCTGGTCACATGGATGCTGCTTATATGCTATTAAGATATCTTAAACACACTATTGGTCAAGGAATTTTATTCAAGACCAATTTTGACACTAAACTTCATGCATATGTGGATGTAGATTGGGGTTCCTGCATTGATAGTAGAAGATCCACCACTGGTTTATGTGTTTTCTTTGGAAATTCTCTTGTTTCCTGGAAAGCTAAGCGGCAGAATACTGTTAGCAAATCCTCCGCAGAAGTAGAATACAGATCTCTAGCATCTGTCTCTGCTGAGCTAACTTGGCTGAGGAATTTACTGACTGATTTCAACATACATATTCCATATGCTACTGTTTACTGTGACAACCAGGCTGCTATTCACATTGCTTCTAACCCCACATATCATGAAAGAACTAAACATCTTGAAATCTCTTGTATATATATTGGCTTTGCCATTCTAAAATACGAGATATAGATGCATTTTTTAGTCATTCACTTTTCCTTTCTTCTTCCTCCTTTCATCATGATGTTCAACTTTATCATTCTTCAGTACCTTTGTGTGCATCTTTGTGCATGTATGTGAGTTCAACAATAAGGGACATAGCTTACAAGAAATTTTTATTGGAGTGATCTTACCTAGCAAGAAAAATTGAATTTTTTTTAGATCTGTTCCTTCTTGAAGCTCCGTGCTCAGGACTGTGAAATACCAAATGGAGAGCTCTCAATATTTCATCCCTCTAAGCTGGAAGCTTCAAAAACATCTTTATGCCCAAAGCCACAAACCACCGCATGGAAGAGCGAAACCTTGGACTATTGCGTCAGAGAGCTCTTGGAAGTGCAAGGAGGAGTGCGGCTGGAAGATCTTAGAACAGCACGGAGGAGCGCAACACCCTTGTCATCGACGATGATGAACCCTATCGTATAGCTGTCGTCCGGTGCCACAATTGCCATCCCCCGCACCAGCCACTCCCCGTGCCTGCCGCCCCCACGCCTACCACTCCGTGGACACCACCACCTGTTGCGCAGCCGCCCCGTGTCAAGCCCGCCACCCCCCACGCCTGCTACCTCATGTGCCTTCCCTTCCCTTCCTTCTCGTTTGTGGAACGAAAATGAACATGAGATAGTTGGGGAACATTGCGGGTAAATGAAAATGAAAATGAGAGTTGCATAAGTGAAAAAGAGATGTTGTAAAAGTGAAAGAGGGTAATTTCTTTTTATTATTGCATTTTTTTATTATGTAATTTTTTTTTGTTTTTTATTCATATTCATATATTATTTATAATGATTATTTTTTTAAATTTATTAAAAAGCACAATTTCTTATATTTCTTAGTTTTTATATTTAATTTTGTTGTAATTTTTGGTAATTTTTTTTATTATGTAATTTTTTATTATTGTATTTTTTTATTATGTATTTTATTTTATTTGTTTTCATATTTATATATTATCTATAATAATTAATTTTTTAAAAATTTATCATAAAGTGTAGTGTGAGTTGTAAAAAAAGTGAAGGTGCTTATAAATAATTTTCATTGAAACAAAAATTGTAAAAATGAATCGCTTAAAGTAACGTGGTGTAGTGAAACCCATTTAAAATAAATGGGAATTGCTTATTGTAGATGCTCTAAGAAATTGCGTGGGAAACTTCATAATAACAAACACGTGCAACTTAGACCTATGTTAAGTTGTCCAAGCAAAACTATAGATAATATATCATGGGCTCAAGATCCTACAATAATATAGCCTCTTAGGTGATATTCTTGTTGAGTCTGATTTAGAGATGGTTGTTAAACTTCTAAATAACGGGTGCTTTCGTAGTCACTCGTGCTATTCTTTAGTTAATAAAGTGGTATGGTTGGTGATGATCAAGATGTACGTTGTAGTGATATCCCTCGAGAGGCTAATCAAGTTGCAAATTGCCTAGCAAAGCATGGCTGTTCTATTCTAGTAGGGATTCATATCTTTCTAAATGCACCTCAATGGTTGCAAGTCTTTTTTGTTGGCTAATGTCTCGATTGTTTCTTTTAATTTAAGCGTTAATTTAGCCCCTTCACGTACAAAAAATAATTGATAACACTATTAGTTATGAGTAATATTTAAGATGATAATTTAATTTTTAATAAATAAAAAGTAGTTAAAAATGTTCATATAAAAAATATGAACTAAAAATAATAATTCTAATTTTAAAGAGACGAAAAACACAAAAAATTTATAGAAACTAAAATCAAAATTAATTAATTTTACATGGACTAAAAAAATATTTAAATCTTAAATTTAAAATAATATTTTTTACATTTATTATTTTTAGTACGTGTCGAACAATAAAAAAATACTTATTTGAAAAAACTGCTTTTGCAGGAAAAAACACTATCATTATTTGATGAATATTTTATTTATCTTTTACTCGATATGATTTACACGTATAATATAAAATATATATGAACTAATTATTTGTAAATAACCGTAAATAATTTTTTAAATAAATAAACTTGAATTAATAATATATAGTCATTTTAATATATCTATTTTTCTTTGTTTTCTTTCTTAGCTCATCTATTTATCTTTGTAGTATTTATAATATCTTTCATGTTTACTTAATCATTTATGGGACACTCTTACTACCCCAACACATATATTGTAATAATGAAAACTTACAAATAAATTTTTCAATTTTGGTAAAAGGGTTCACATGAGAATCTTCAAAATTATTCTTCAATAACCACACGCAGGAGTTTACAAATTATTTTCAAAAATAATAATTACAATTCTAAATCCATATAAAAATCTATGTCTTAAAAATCCTCTGCCCCGATGTCACAATATCAGAGCATACCCACAATTTCACTGTTGGCATTCTAGATGCCACTCGAAGCCGGATCTTCCTCACCTAAAACATCCACAATTTATACGGTGAGAAAAGAAAATACCTATATGCAAAGCACATACAAACACACCACAAATGTAATCTCATCAAAACTCGTTGCTTAATAAAATATTTACAAGCATTCATATATATATATATATATATATCATAATTTATCAATCATTCATCATCTTCACATCTCAATTCACAATTACATCAATTCATCACAATCCACATCAATCTTACAATTAACACTATGTCAAGACCACGCCACAACTGACACAAGTGATACGGGTTAATTGCCTCACTCATCCCACACCATGCCAGGGGCACGCTCGTCCTTGTAGCATCACTTACCCAAGGTTCGTCTCATCCTTGGTCATTAGTGTGAGGAACCACAATCACATCACAATCCACACAATCTCTTGCAATTAACCCTATGTCAGGGCTGCCATATTAATTTAACATAAGTGATGCGTGTTAATTGTCTCACTCATCCCACACCATGCCAGGGGCACGCTTGTCCTTGAAACATCACTACTCAAGTTTCGTCTCATCCCTGGTCATTAGTGTGGGGAACCACAATCACAATCATATTTACATCCATGCAACATCTCATCTCATATCTCAATTCTATATTACATACACAATTCCATATCACATACACAACAGATAAGTCCAACAAAATAAGGGTTTACACACCCTTCGAGCAATTTACATCTAGATCATAAATTCTTATCAAATAATATACTAATAACATTCATGAATTAATATAATAATCAATTTAATATAATTTTAGCATAAACAGTAAAACCCCTCAATTATTCCAAAACCTAACTCACAGGCACTTTTCTACAGTTTCATTCTCCCTCTCAGATCATCATTCTTACAAATTAAATATATATTTCTAATCATCAACACATACAGAATCTAATGGTATCATTAATTCCTCAAACAGAAATAATCCAAGTTTTCCAAAACCTAACTTACAGACACTTTTCTATAATTTTGTTCTCTCTTCCAGAGCATCATTTTTACAAATTAATCATATATTCATAGTCCTAAATACATACAGAATCAAATAAGACCAATAATTCTCCAAACAGAAATAATTATAAAATTACTCATAATCTTAAGGGATTCTTCCTCTACCCAATTCCCTCATGTAACTCTACATATAAATAATTTCATTTTCCCCCGTACCTGGATATGTAGAAGCTGAATTTATACGAGATCTGGTTGGTCTCCCTCGCTAGGTTCCCCTCGGTCTGAAACAAAAAGTAGAGGGAAAAGAAGAGAAAGTAGAAGAAAAGAAATCAGAAAATGAGAGGTGTGCTTTTTGGGAGTGGCAGAGAGCTCAATTTATAGGCCACAGGCTTCGCCGGAACGGCCCGTTCCAAATTCGGAACGGCCCGTTCTGGACCCTTGAATCATGGGTAAAAATCACACCCAAAACGGCCCGTTCTCAAACTAGAACGGCCCGTTCTGGTTGCATTTATTACTCACAACTACCATAGCCCGTTCCAAGCCCGTTCCCACTTAGAGTTAAAGGCAGTTTTTAATAGTCTAGAACGGCCCGTTCTGGGCAACGAACTCGCATATATTTTGGTAGTTTGGAACGGCCCGTTCCAATTTCGGAACAGCCCGTTCCAAGCTACTAAATCACATACCTTTTGGTAGTTTAGAACGACCTGTTCCAATTCCGGAACAGCAGTTCCAAGTTACTAAATCACCCCTATATCTTTATAAAATTACAAAAATACCCTCAATTAAAATAAATAAAAAGTGAAATAAAAACTGGGGTGTTACAATTTAGAAAAAAATAGTAGGGATCAAAAAGCAAATTATACTCGCATAAACAAAAATAGAAAAAAAATATTATAAAGACTAAAACAAAATAGTAAGGACCAAAATAAAAAAATTACAAAAACTATTAATTTGAAAAAATTATAAGGAGCAAAACAAAAAGTATATCACATCAAAGATATATTTAAACTTTGAAGTAAATGTATCCGTACTTTTAAATAAATGGAGTTAAGGATTGATTTTGGATATACTTATTAAATATTTATTATAATAAAATTACTTAAATTATTTTATATTTTTCCTTTTGTGTTGAAATCAAAGACTAAGGAAGTGTCCAAGATAATGTTTTGATGATAATAGAGCTTATTAAAATATAGAAATATAAGGAGGCTTGGTTTATGAAGCTTATAAGACTTGTACCAAAAGTTTTATCTAAAGCATCTAATATATGTTACTTCATAATAAATTAAAACATTCAATCTCATAAGTGCCTTTTCTAGATAAAACACCTAATGTATCTCAATGTATATCTTTGATAGAGTTTCTCTTTTGTAATAAGTATAGCTTCTACTGGAGAAAGCTTTTATCATCATATATAGGAAAATGTTTACAAAGTATAAATCAAAATGCTTTGAGATATACTCATATATAAACATCAAAATGCTTTGAGATATACTCATATATTTGCATGTAATATCTTTTGAAATTTTTAAGTGTTTACTAATAAGAACAAATTTGTTATACTTAAAGCACGAAGATTACAAATTCCTATCTTTCAGAGAGGAAAGTAAACCAAAAAGTAGTAAAAGCATAAGCATGCTTTGTTGGTTAGAAGAGAGAATATATTTTTATAAAACAGTTACTCACACTAAAATATTGTTTTATTTGATATCAAGTGTTGTAAGTGTGTTTGAACTGGAAAAACACTTCGATGAGTTCAAACACATTATTAAAGATTAAACATAACTCTTATTAAAGACTAATAAAAAATAAATGAGTTCAAATTTTTTATTCCTATCCTTTCTATCAAATTATTTTTGAAAAAAAACATTTTCTAAGCACTACACACACGTTATTTGCAAATAAGCAAATAAACAAACTTATCACACATAGTTCAACTTCTTATTTTGTGTTTGTTTTATCTTCAATTTTTACTTATATATAATTGAAGTATTTAGCTTATCAGTTTTTTTTTTTTTTTTAACTTTGTGAGATTTAAAAAAAAAAAAATATATTGTACTTTATTTATTTTTGTTTTAGATTGATGAAATTGCATTTCTATAGTTTAACTACCTATTTAAAGTAATTCAAAAATTTTAACATTAAAATAAAAATATTTATTTACAAGAAATAAAAAATTATTCTGCATATAAATTTATAATAATAATGGTTTTTTTTGACATAATTAAAATAATTATGTTAAAAATTCTATAATATTGATTTGAATGATAAGGAACAAATTAACTCATTTTTTGAAGAAATGAGTTTGATTCATCCTAATGTGAGTTATATAATTGTCAAAATAGGTATCAACTTGTGAACTAACCTAACCCACCATGAATTTCAGTTGGATTGAGCTAAAAAAAAGTTATAAATTTCAATACCACTAAGAACGTGTTTCATTCAAGTTGAATTTGTCATGAGTCGGGTTGGCGTACCAACTCACTCACGTGAAAAAAAAAGTAACTCACATAATTTTGACGGGATGTTATTTGAAATAAGTTTCTTTTAAACAATGTTGGCTAGACATAAAAAAAGGATTATGTTGGGTGCTTAGACATTAAAAAATAGATTTTTATAATAAAACAAATTTGGTTGGACATATATTTAAACACAAATTTTTGGTTGGCCAAGTATTTAAAAAAAAATAAAGTTGTTTAAAAAATAGATGTTTAAAAGAAAAATTATGGTTGGTTGAAAATTAGGAAAAATATTTTTTTTTAATTCTTTAAAAATTAAGTAAGTCAACCCATTTTATCCACTATCCTGTGGTGGACAGGACTCATCTTTGTAAGCTCATTAGTAAGTGAGTCTGATTAAGTTGACCCACCTATTAGTTAACCTGTGGTAGGCTAGGTCAAATGGGATCGAATGGTCTATATTGATAACTAAGAAATAAACTCTTAGAGTATTAAAACCTACTCTTGGTATTGGTGAGACTCTAAGACTCAACTCACCTAAACTTTCATAAAGAAAGAAAATCTTAAAATTCCTATTAATTACTAACTCTATTTTCTATTTATAAGACCCAACTTTGAACAATTATTTGTTTCTTTATATAAGACTCAATTCACATTGTCTCATACATTAAGTCTCATACATTAATTATTTTTATACTAAAATATTCTTAATAAAAATGTGTTAATTTGATAAAATATCTTAATTATAAACTCTTTAAATAACATAAATTGCAATCTAATTAATAAAGAGAAAATGAGTATTAATTAGGAGAAAAAAATAACATAGGAAACACACTCTAAATCTCTAATTGACTAGAAGATATATAAGTATTAATTAAAAAAGAGTAATAAAATGATAGTTTTACAAAAATAAAATATATAAATAAAAAAATTTACTCTCAGTTAATTTATAGTAATTAAACTATTATCTTTACTCTCAGTGAACTTATAGTAATTAAGTCGAGATAATATTGTTTATTTATTTATTTTTAATATTAACCACGCATAAATTGAGTAGATGCAAGGCACAGACGCAGGAATTCTAGTAAAAAAAAAGAAAAAGAAAAAGAAAAAGAAAAAAGAATCGCTCTGTTTGTAAACTGTTAACTTGGTTGCTTCATATGTAAACGGACACGTATCCTCATTCCAATTTACTACCCAAAAAAAGGTGTCGCCGCCGTTGAAACGGAATTCTCGCCGGTAAACAAGTTCCGGCCACCATGACAGGTCATTCACTTCTTCCTTCTCTTCTTCAATTTCGATTACCACGCACCAATTGAAGTTTAAGTCACCACCATAATTCAGTTTCTGCAGAGCTCGCATTTGGGGTTTTCTTATTATTCCTTTATTTTCTTTTCAACTTTTCTAGTTAATTTAGGTTTTTCATATTTATACTTGTATTTCTTTTGAATGGTTCTTTCAGTGGCCCCTTTCAGTCTGAACTGATTGTAGGTTTTTATTTTATTTTATTTTATTTTATTTTTTCCCTCTCTTTTGGGTGCAGTATTTCTGGTCTTGGTGCAGATTGTTTGCGTCTTCTTTTATTATTATTATTATTATTAGAGAAATGCTAGGAACTTAGAACACTACGCGTTCTTATGGGGATTTACGAGAAATTATTGAATGGTTGGAGTTTACCACGTGAAATAGTCTATCTTCATGTGACATGCAACTGTGTGTTGGTTTTATTAACCAACACTCTCTCCTAAATTGAAAATCTTATTGTGTAGTCCATCTTCATGTGACATGCTACTATGTTCTAGTTTTGTTAACTCTTTTTGGTAAATTGAAAATCTTAAATATGTGTCACATGAAGATTGATCGTTGATTGAGACTAGTGACACGTGGTGGTCCTGGAGTGGATCATGCAATAGTTTCTCTGGGTTTACTGTTACATGTATCAGTGTTTTATTTTGTATGCTTGGAATACCGGTCTTACTACATGTTTAGAGTCTTTCAGCTAAATAGGAAGGAAAAATTAAATAAACTTCTGTATAAACTTAAGTTGACTTATCTGTAAACTAATTTATAGAACTGTCTCCTATTGACTTCTTTAAAATCTTGATTTTAACTTATTTATAAGCTAATTTTAACTTATAGAGAAACTAATTTCAATTTTTCTTCTTATTGTCTTCTTCTAAAACTTCTTTTGGAGAAGTTTATCTAAGCGGACCCTTAGTTGGAGATTAACCTTGTTATAAAATGCATTTTTTAAAGCTAATTATTTTTAATGTTATAGAAAAGTTTAGATTAGGGGAAAGTTCACTTCCATATAAGGCCAAAGAAGACCACCAAACTCAGCGAGGATTTATGGCAGGTATACGTGTCACTTATCAACCAGTTGTTCTGGAATCTAACCATAGTCCTGGTCTTGCAAGAGCAGAAGGTCCACCAGGTGATTTAACTACCTGTTTGCAAAATATAACTGATTATTTTCTAAGATGAATCGAGCTTGATTAATTACATTGTTGGACTTTAACCTATTTCTTATAAGCGTTGACTATTTGCAATGGTTGGTTCTCTGCCGTGTTATGACGTTGCTTAATGTTATAAAATTTTCAACTAAATAAACAAAGATAGTTTAAGAAGACTTGGAAGCTCCTTTTGAACTTCATATGCTGTGGTTTTGTCTTTTAAACAAAGATCTCTATTCTTTCACACTTTATAGGACTATTTTTTATCCTATGTTCTGTTCTTCCTTTGTCCTTTACCTTTAGACTTCCCAATTCACATTCTGCTATTTTCTTTATCTAATTTGATATGTTCTTTTTCTATTAATTTTACCATCATCTTTCATTTTTTTGACTTTATTACAATGAATTTATTGCTCCTAGACTGGTCATGTTTATCATGAATTTCTTTAATTTTGGGTTTTTGTGCTATTCTTTTTTGAGTATATAACTATTTATATGTGTAACATAAATTATTTAATTTGTATTATAATATTTAAAATAGTGGTCATCCCACTTCCTACCACCCGCTATAGAGTTTTTAGAGTTAGCCACTACGCATTGCTATTTGAGATTGATTACTATGTTTGTATAGCTATGTAACATTAGATACATGTGGTTAATTTGGTATGAGTTTCAGCAACTGACATGACATTGTAAGATTAAGTACATTTCTGCTTCGCCAACCTTTTCACAATTGTGTGGGGTTGGGTGGGGTTTTTGTCTACCAAGTTTTCATGTCTTAGTTAGTTGAGTTCTATATATTTGAGACGGAATTTACATCCCTGTTGCAATGCTCTTCTTTTACCTTACAGAATCCAGTTTATTGCAAAAGAAGCAAAATTATCATAGTGTATATTAACATGGGTTTTCAGGGATGCATCCAAAAGTATACCATACTCGTAGTTCTAGTGACAAAGAGAAAGCAAAGTACATGGTTTGGACAAATGAAATGGACAAGTGCCTAACTGAGGTACTCGCTGAGCAAGTGAAAAAGGGGAACAAAGTGGATAATATCTTGAAGCCAGCAGCATTTGCAGGTGCACTGAAAACATTGAATGAGAAGTATGGTATGTATGTGACAAAAGGACAAATAAAAAATCGACTGAAGACATGGAGGAAGCAGTTTGGGGTTTTGAAGGAACTCCTTGCTCATACGGGATTTATGTGGAATGAGACAAAAAAGATGGTTGTTGCGGATAACTCTGTTTGGAATGACTACATCAAGGTAATCTTGTTACATGTGATACAGTATTTATTCCATCAGTTTGCAGTTTTATGTTGATTGTCTGATATTCTTATGTTACCTGCAGGTACACCCTGATGCGAGGATTTTCCGAGCAAAGTCAATAGAAAACTATGATCAGTTATGTACTATCCTTGGAAATGATCAAGCAATTGCAAGTTTTTCTGACAATGTTACAGAAATAGATGTAAACTTTGCCGTTGATAAGGGGGATCCAGATCTTGCCGTTGTGTCTGAAATACAAACTGATGGAAACCAGACCAAATGCCTCAGGTGGACAGCTGAAATGGACCATTGGCTTGGAAAGATTCTTGTAGAACAAGTGAGGAGAGGGCTTAAAGTAGATAAAGTTTTGCTGACAGAAGCATATGACACAGCTGTTTCAGCAATAAATGCAAAATTGGGGCTTCATCTAACAAAATGCAATCTTAAATATCGTCTTAAAACTTGGAAGAAACAGTATGAACTATTAAAGGAACTTCTGTCTCATACTGGATTTAAGTGGGATGAAACAAAGAAAATGGTCATTGCAAATGAGTCTACATGGAGTGACTACATCCGGGTATGTGTGCATATTTTCTGACTATTAGAACAGAGAAGGAAACATTTTTTTATTTCTCTTATTTATTTTTGAATAATACAGCCACTGATTTATAGACAGAATTAGTCCCAAAGAGGAACTTGAAGTTGCTGCAATCAGGAAACAAATGAGGAAGCAATAAATAGCCTATCACCGATGATATGGTCATAATTCAAATTTTATTTAAATCTGATTCTGAATAAATTTAATACAAAATCAAATCAGTGCCTAAATTAAGGAATAATTGACACAAAAATTAAGGACAAACTTGTAACATCCCTCCTCAAGTTGGTGCATAGATATCTATCATGCTCAACTTGCTTATAAGGAACTTAAAAATTTGACTTGGAAAAACTTAGCGAGAATATCTACAATTTGTTTTGAGGTAGGAATATACAACATACAAATAGTTCATTATCAAGTTTTTCTTCTTAATACATCCTATTTTGAGGAAAATAATTTAAAGAAAAAAACTCCAAAAGGAGTTTTGAATTTCAATGTTTTACTGAGCATTCTATAGGTTGCTGTCAATATGGCTTCTGCTCAAAAGTATTTAAGAGCAATATTTTAAAAGAGTAAAGCTTGAGCTACTTCCAAAAGGTATTTAATTTTTCTTTTGTCTTCAAATACATAGAGTTCATTGATTTCTCTCCATTAGTGGCAATCATCCCCGAGTTCAATTCTTGAAACTTACAACGAAAGGTATCAAATGTTGTTCGACAATTCAAATGAAGGGTAATTTTACAGATAGAAAGTAAATTGCATGACAAATTAGGCACATAAAGGACATTATGAAGAGTTCATGATGGAGAGAGAGGTATTGATCCTATTCCATCTATAGTGAATGAGCCATTTTGCAACTTTGATTTTGTTTCCTGCCCAAGGACTATAAAAGGAAAATAATTTTGAACAAACAGTCATATGGTCAGTGGCACTAAAATCAACAGTCCAAAAAGGTTGAGTTTTCTCTCTCTCTCTCTCTCTGTAAAATACAAAGGGCAGCAATTGAATGATTACCCAAGAAGCTGCTTTATAGCAAGAAATAGTTATACATGCAGAGGAATCTGCTTCTTTTTAAGAAGATATTCAGACAATTGAGTTATGGCCTTATGGGCAATTCAAAATAAATGATGATTAAATGAAGTAATGAAGTAATGAAGGAAAAAGTGGGTGTCTTTCTCAAAATTGATACCATTATCCCCCCACTGCCCCGCTCTGCTACAATGAATATGCTTATGTTTTCTCTTGTTGCATGGCATGATCTTGTTTTCTTTTATTTGGTTAGATGATTGGGTAGAAAGGCTTCTTTATTTGGGAGGGGATGGGGATGGGGTGTGTTTCCTAATATTTGTATTATGATTTCAGGAATTAGCATTAATGTGCAATTAAGGGCTGTAAATAAGCTTGTAATATTTATAGAACAAATATAACGAGAGGAGGCAACAGGCCAAAATTTCTTGACTGGGTGGTAGAGATTAAATAATTGGTTACAAAATGATCCATATCAAATATCCAAAATGAACTACAGTAGCAAATACCATTAAATTTTCGAAAGGAAATGTGTCTTAAATTTTGAATCCTCCCAAATTTAAGATCAATGTGTGCTGGCTCAGGTTATCATTTCAGTAAATGATAGCTATAGTAGGACATTTGTTTTGGGTTATCTTTTCCTATTTTCAGGTTATTTTCAGGAATCTGAATAGGTACAATAAAATAATTAGGCATAAATCATAATCAATCCCTAAAGTTTCGGGATTTAGATAAAACTGACAAAGAAAACTAAACTAGAAAATAGAAGAAGATAAACTAGTATATTTGAACTATATCTTATAGAATTATCTTAACACTCCCCCTCAAGCTGGAGCATATATATTATATGCATCTAGCTTGTTACATATATATGTTATCCTAGGACCTCGTAAAGATTTAGTAAAGAAATCTGCAAGTTGATCCTTGGAGCAAACTGAGGAGGTCTTGATGATACCGGAGAGGATCTTTTCTCTGATGAAATGGCAATCAACCTCTATATGCTTTGTTCTCTCATTAAAAACTGGATTAGAGGAGAGGTATAAAGCTGACTGGTTATCACAAACTAGTTCCATATGACCAACCTTGCAAAACTGCAACTCTTGAATTAATAATTTTAGCTACAAGAGCTCACATGTGGTGTGAGCCATAGCACGATATTCTGCTTCTGTACTTGATCGTGCAACAACACTTTGCTTTTTACTCTTCCATGAGATAAGATTACCACCCATGAAGACACAATAGCCTGATGTTGACCGCCTATCACTTGCATCACCTGCCCAATCTGCATCTGAATATCCAACAATGTCTGTATGTCCTCTATCATTGTAAACAAGTCCTTTTCCTGGTGATCTTTTGATGTATCTAAGGATTCGAACAACTGCAAGCCAATGACTCTCACAGGGAGAGTTAAGAAACTAACTTACAACACTGACAGGAAATGATATATCAGGTCTGGTCATGGTGAGATAATTCAATTTTCTCACTAATCTCTGATATCTCCCTGAGTCAGGATAAGGCTCCCCCTGATTAGGCATAAGCTTTACATTAGGATCCATGGGAGTGTCAACTGGCTTACAATCTGTAAGTCCAGTCTCTTCTAGAATATCAAGGGCATTTTCTCTGAGAAATAGCAATTCCGGACTTTGACTGAGCAACCTCAATCCCAAGGAAATAACGTAAGGGACTTAAATCCTTAGTTTGAAAGTGGTTAAATAAGTGTTGTTTCAGAGTCTTGATGCCCTCCTAATCATCACCTGTAATCACAATATCATCTACATAAACAACAAGATAGATAAATCTATGTGTCGATGAGCGTCTAAAGAAGACAGAGTGGTCTATCTCGCAATGGATCATTCCAAATTCCTGTATAACTTTGCTAAACCGACCAAACCAAACACGAGGTGATTGTTTGAGGCCATACAAGGACTTTTGTAATTTACATACAAAACCAGACCCCCCTTGAGCAACAAACCCAGGAGGTTGATCCATATAAATCTCCTCCTCCAAATCACCATGTAAGAAGGCATTTTTGATGTGTAATTGAAACAAAGGCCAATGCCTCATAGCAGCCATAGCTAAGAAGAGACGAACTGAGGCTATCTTCGCAACTGGAGAGAAGGTGTCGTTGTAATCCAAACCATATACTTGCGTGTATCCCTTAGCCACAAGACGAGCTTTCAATCTATCCACCTGTCCATCAGGGCCCACTTTCACATTAAATACCCACCGACAACCTACAACAGATTTTCCAGGCGGAGGTGGGACAAGTACCCAAGTGTGGTTGGAGTCTAAAGCTGCCATCTCATCAATCATTGCTTGTCGCCATCCTGGATGGGTTTAGGCCTCCTGTACTGTCTTGGGAATGGTAATAGAGGAAATAGCAAAGACAAAAGCATAATAAGTAGGAGACAAACGATGATATGAAAGAAAGTTATAAATAGGATGAGGATTACAAGTAGAACGACTACCTTTACAAAGAACAATGGGTAAGTCAACTAAGGTAGGTGGGGCCGGAGTAGGTAAGGAGACTGGAGCAGGGGCAGAATCACATGACTCAGTTGTAGAAGTACTGGGAGGAACAATAGTATGTGACCGACGCTCATAGGTTATCCCAAATCGGTTTAGAGGACGATCAAACCCTGGTGGTGTGCTAGGAATCTCTGGTGCCTCTAAAGTAGTAGGTGTAGAAGGCACACTGGGATCAAAATGAAGAATAGGCAATACTTGAGAAAGGAGATCTGAGTCAACCGAAGAGACATCTGTAGCAATGAAATATGGTGTATTTTCAAAGAAAGTGACATCTGCACTAGTGTAAAACCGATGTGTAGCTGGAGAGTAACAGCGATACCCCTTTTGAACACGGGAATATCCTAAGAACACACATTTGATAGCCCTAGCAGATATTAGAGAAAAGAATAGAATAATAAATACTTTTATTTTATTATCTTATTTCTGTGTATTTCAAATATATTTTTCTGATTGTATTTCAGCTTATATCTTTAGGTTAGTTAGTTAGACTACTTGGGTTAGTTAAGTCAGTCAAGTATATATACGGATACATCTCTCATGTATTGTTTTCGTGATAATAATCAATAATATTCTTCTTCTGAGAATCGCTTCTCTTATATGGTATCATCGTAAGCCCGTTCGATTCGTTTCTCTGCCTCACGCTGCCCACCGTCGTGTTGCTTGCGTTCTTGCGCGCAATCTCTCTGTGCTGTTCGCGCAATTGGCGCGCCTCTTCCTGTCCACTCGCGCCGCCGTCGTTCACTACTGTTTGTGCTCTTGTGCGCAAATCTCTCGCTTCTGTTCGCGCCAATCTCTCGCTGCTGTTCGCGCGATCTTTTCCGTGCGCAATTGACGAATCTCTTTCTTGCTGATTCTTGCTCGATTCTTGCGTCCTTGCTGGAGTATCAACTCTTACCTTCCCTGATCCAATGGCTTCTTCTGCTTCGCTCTCTGATCATTCTGTTTCGCACACCTTCTCTCAGTCTGTCACGTGCAAATTGGACGACCGAAATTTCATGACCTGGCAACAATAGGTCACTGCTGTAATTCGAGCTCATGATCTCGAACGCTTTGTCGTCAATCCAAAAATTCCACTCAAGTTTTTAACCGCTGACGATCGTGAATCCAACACCATCAACCCTGAGTATACGGTCTGGGACCGCAAAGACTCACTGCTTTTTTCTTGGTTGCTCTCGACGCTTTCCGAGTCTATTCAGGCTCGCGTGGTTTCCTGTCGGCATTCCTACCAAATTTGGGATCTTGTCTTTCAGCATTTTCACTCGCTCACTAAGGTCAAGGCTGCTCAACTGCGTCTTGAACTTCGTACAATCAAGAAAGGCACTCGATCGTGTTCTGACTATCTTCTTCGCATCAGTACCATCATTGAAATGCTTGCTTCAATTGGTAGCCCTGTTTCTTCCCGTGAGCATGCTGAGTGTATTATTGGTGGCCTTCCTCCTGAATATGACTCGTTAATTTCTGCCGTCACTGCCTTTGCCAGCAGGGATGATACCTTCTCTCTTGCAGAACTTGAGAATGTCATTCTTGCTCAAGAAGCTCGCCTTGACCAAGCAAAAACCACTATCCTTCAAGAACCCGCCACAATTAATCTCGCCCAATCTGTTCCTGTTCCTCAAGTGTCCCACAATGCCAATCTAGCCTTCCAACAGCCTCAGATGTCTCATTCCCAAACCAACGCGTTCCAGAATTTCCCTACTCAGACCCGAGAAGGTAGTCGCGGTCGTCGTGGTGGCAGAAACCGCAATTCTCAAGTTCAATGCCAAATTTGTCACAAACGTGGTCACGAAGCCTCCACGTGTTATCAGAGATTCACTCCTGTGCTTACTCCTTATCCTACATTTGGCTCGAGTCCTGCTTATCCTCCTCGTTCTGGTGCTGCTCCACAGTTTGGCGTCACAAACATGCCTGGTTTCTCAAGTCACGCCTCGCTGCCTCCCTACACCGTTGGTGGTCCCCTTGGACCTCCTTCTTATATGCCACCACCTGGCTTTACCTTTCCCACTCAGCAAGGCTATTCTGGTGCTTCCTCCTCTGCTCCAAGAGCTGCGCCAACCCTGAATACTGCCACAGCCTGGATCCCTGACTCTGGTGCATCTCATCATGCCACCCCGGATCCTCAACACCTGCTTCAGAGTGCTCAGTTTACCGGAACTGAGCATATTGCCATGGCCAATGGTCAAGGTACCTCTATTACTGCAATTGGTTCTAATATGTTTCGGTCCCCACTCAAACCTTCCACTGTTCTATGTCTTAAAAATCTCTTACTTGTCCCTACTTTGACAAAAAATCTGATTAGTGTCTCTAAATTTGCCAAAGATAACAATGTCTATTTTGTTTTCTACCCTCATTCCTGCTTTGTCAAATCACAGGATTTGAACGAGACTCTTCTTGAGGGCAAGCTTGGTGAAGATGGTCTCTATCATTTTCATCCAGTTTTTGCAAAGACTAATTCCAAATCTGATGACAATCTCAAGCAACTTACTGTTCTTAATTCTGTACCTTGTGTATTCGTTTCTGAACAATGTAATATTGCTGTTTCAAATACTTACAAACAATGGCATTTACGATTAGGGCATCCTCATCATGATGCACTAATCAAAGCTTTACAATTGTGTAACATTCGTATTCCTCACGTTAATAAAATGTCCAATTTTTGTGATTCATGTTGTGTGGCAAAAGCTCACAAACTTCCCTCTAAAACCTCTACTACTGTTTATTCTAAACCGCTTGAACTTGTTTTCCTTGATGTCTGGGGACCTGCATCATTAGATTCCAGTTGTGGTTACTCGTATTTTTTGACGTGTGTTGATGCTTGCACTAGATATGTATGGATTTATCTTCTTCACCGGAAATCAGATGTTTTCTCTCATTTCCTCAACTTCAAGGCACTTGCTGAAAAACAGTTTCAAGCTCCACTCAAGGCTGTTCAAACTGATGGTGGGGGTGAATTTCGTCCCTTACTCCCATTTTTACAACAAGAAGGCATCGTTCATCGCCTTACATGTCCATACACTCATCACAAAAATGACATGGTTGAAAGGCGCCATCGGCACATCATTGAACTGGGGCTAGCCATGCTTCATCATGCTTCATTGCCACTCAAATTCTGGGATCATGCCTTTTTGACTGCTGTTTATCTCATAAACAGGCTCCCTTCCTCCTCTATTGGTCATCAGTCACCCTACCACCTTATTCATCACAAAGAACCTGATTATCAATTCCTTAAAATTTTTGGCTGCTCTTGTTTTCCATTACTTAGACCCTATAATCAGCATAAGATTCAACCTCGGTCTGAGGAATGTCTCTTCTTGGGGTATTCTCCTACTCACAAAGGCTACAAATGTCTTAGTAAATCTGGTCGCATCTACATCAGCAAAGATGTAGTATTTAATGAAAGCAGGTTTCCCTACCAGGATCTCTTTGTCTCCAAGTCTGTCTCGTCTACTCCAGCCACCTCTGTGTCCAACATTCCATCTCTTATCCATTCCCCTTCTCAATTCAACTCACCTGAGAGCTCTACTCACTCAGATCCTGATTTCTTACACTCTCAGCCTGCGCCTGCTGATTCTCAACTTTCCTCCTTCAATTCATCACCCAACATCTCTGCTGCCTCTGGTTCAATTTCTGAAACCGCCAGACCTCTTAATCTTCATCCCATGACCACGCGTTCCAAAAATGGTATTGTGCAGCCTAGACTCAACCCCACACTTCTTCTTTCTCATGTTGTGCCCAAGACCGTCAAAACTGCTCTAGCTGACCCTCATTGGCTTGCTGCCATGCACACTGAAATCACCGCCCTCCATAACAATCACACCTAGACATTAACCACCCTTCCTCCTGGCCGAAAGCCCATTGGCTGCAAATGGGTTTTTCGTGTAAAGGAGAACCCTGATGGCTCCATAAATAAATACAAAGCTCGACTAGTTGCAAAAGGCTTCCATCAACAACCCGGTTTGGATTTTTTCTGAAACCTTTTCTCCTGTTGTCAAACCTGTCACAATTCGCATTGTTCTTTCCCTTGCTGTCTCCTTTCAGTGGCCTCTTAGACAACTTGATATCAATAATGCCTTTCTCAATGGCATGCTTGAAGAGGACATCTATATGTCTCAACCTCCAGGCTTTATTGACTCTGCAAATAAAAGTCTTGTTTGTAAATTACATAAATCTCTCTATGGTCTCAAACAGGCTCCTCGTGCCTGGTTTGACAAACTCACATCTGTCCTACTCACGCTTGGCTTCAGCAAAAGCAAGTGTGACCCTAGCCTCTTCACTTTCTCCATCTCCAATGTCACTGTGTTCATGCTTGTCTATGTTGATGATATCATTCTTACTGGCAACTCCTCCTCCCTGATACAAAAATTTGTCACTCAACTCAATGCTATTTTTTCTCTTAAAGACCTTGGCACTCTGGACTACTTCTTAGGCATTGAAGTTAAGTCTCTTCCTCACGGACAGTTACTACTCTCCCAAGATAAATATATCACTGATCTCCTCACTAAGGTCAAAATGGAAGATGCAAAAGGCATCTCTACTCCTATGATTGGTGGCCAACAGCTTGCTAAAGATGGTACTCTATTTGATGACCCTACGCTGTACAGGTCCGTCGTTGGTGCACTTCAGTATGCCACAATCACGCGGCCTGAAATTGCCTTCAGTGTCAACAAGGTAAGTCAGTTCATGTGTTCTCCCATGGAAGAACATTGGAAAGTTGTCAAACGTATTCTTCGCTATCTTAAAGGCACTGTCAATCATGGACTTGTTTTCTCGCCTGCCAAGCACACTGCTCCCTTCAATCTTACTGCCTTCACTGATGCTGACTGGGCATCTGATCCAAATGACAGAAGATCCACTTCAGCAGCATGCATCTATCTTGGTCCTAATCTTGTGTCTTGGTGGTCCAAGAAACAACTACTTGTTGCCAGATCCAGCACTGAAGCTGAATACAGAGCCTTAGCTCAAGCTGTAACTGAAGTTTTATGGATTCAGTCACTGCTAAAAGAATTAACTGTTCCTCTAAACACTCCTACTGTACTCTGTGACAATCAAAGCACTGTTGCACTCTCACACAACCCAGTTTTACATGCAAGATCCAAGCATATGGAACTTGATATCTTCTTTGTTCGTGAAAAAGTGCTCAACAAGTCTCTTGTTGTATCACATATACCTGCCCAACATCAGTTTGCCGATGTTCTGACAAAGGCTCTATCTCCTAAGCGGTTTCTTCTTCTTCGCTCCAAGCTCAATGTTGCTGATCCATCCACTTTGCTTCATCCTCCTTGAGCTTGTGGGGGGTGTATTAGAGAAAAGAATAGAATAATAAATACTTTTATTTTATTATCTTATTTCTGTGTATTTCAAATATATTTTTCTGATTGTATTTCAGCTTATATCTTTAGGTTAGTTAGTTAGACTACTTGGGTTAGTTAAGTCAGTCAAGTATATATACGGATACATCTCTCATGTATTGTTTTCGTGATAATAATCAATAATATTCTTCTTCTGAGAATCGCTTCTCTTATAGCAGACAACTTAGCACGTCTTGAGAAAAGATCATGGACAAAACAAGTACAACCAAAGACACGAGGATGAACAGAGTAAATGGGATTCAATGGGTATAATAGGGAATGAGGTACTTGATCATTCAAGACAGAGGATGACATTCAATTTATTAAATACCCTGCAGTAAGTACAATATCTCCCCACAACTTTGGGGATGCATTGGCATTCAATAAAAGAGTACGAGCAGTGTCCACAATATGTCTATGTTTTCGCTCAGCTACACCATTTTGTTGAGGTGTATGAGGGCAACTAGATTGATGTAGAATGCCATGGGAAGTCATAAATGATTTGAAGCAATCTGAAAAATATTCTTTAGCATTGTCACTTCGTAAAATCCGAATTACTTTGCCAAATTGAGTTTTGATCTCCGAATAGAAACTTTGAAAAATATTGAATAACTCAGAACGATTTTTCATTAAAAATATCCTAGTACATCTAGAAAAATCATCAATAAAGGTGACGTAATACTTATGCCCTAAAAGAGAAGGAACTCGACTAGGGCCCCAAACATCAGAATGAATGACATCAAAGGGAGACACAGCTCCACTATTAATACTCTTAGGAAAAGAAGTTCTAACATGCTTCCCTAATTGACATGACTCACACTCTAAGGATTCCAAGTGTGAGAGGTGAGGTACCATTTTCTTTAATTTATTCAAGCTTGGATGACCCAGGCGACGATGAATTAAACTAGGAGACTCAACAGATGCACATATGGTAGAGGTAGAAGACTGAAGGTAGTAGAGACCATGTGATTCATATCCGACTCCAATCGTCTGTCCCGTACTCCGGTCCTGTATCAAGAAAGAATCAGAAGTGAAGGTTATGGCACAATTTAGTGACCAAGTCAACTTACTTATAGAAATCAAATTAAAAGGACATCCAGGAACTAGTAAAATAGATTTTAATGGTAGTGAAGGGATAGGTGATATTTGGCCAATACCAGTGGCTTGGACTTTTGACCCATCTGCAAGAGTGATATGATGTGGAGTTTTAGGTGATGATAGGCAATGGAAAAGGGAGACATTACCAGTTAGGTGATCAGAAGCACCAGAGTCCAAAACCCAAGGTCTAATAGACGTAGAGTGAGAGAGACAGACGGTAGAATTACCGGTGTGAGCAACAATGACAGAAGAAGAGGCTTGTTGCGCTGCCTTCAGTTGAAGATACTCTTTGTGATCATCGGTAGATAATGAGATTGGATGATTGCCCTCAGATTCAATCTTGAGCTCTAGAGCTGAAGTTGGAGATTGATCCATGAAGAGAAAAAAGGAGAAAAACAACAAAAAAAACCTCAATCAAAAAACCATAGAAACAGCAAACAGTCAACCACGGAACACCGAGGTAGCAACCAATCAACCACGGAACTCTGAGTCAGCAACCAAACGACCACGAAACTCCGAGACAACAACCAAACGACCACGGAACTCCGAAACAGCAACCAAACGACCACGAAGCTCCGAGACAGCCACCAAACGACCACGAAACTTCGAGGCAGCAACCAAACAACCACGGAACTCCGAGGCAGCAGCCAAACGACCACCAACAGACCACCTAGAGTGTGACCCACAACCTGAAAAGGGTCAAAACGAGAAGAGGGAGGGCGGACGAGTCCAACGGAGTGAACCGCATCGCAAACGGAGGCCTGGAGGGCAGCACGTGAACCCTACGTGCCGGCGAGCTTCCTCATCAAGAATCGCGCGTGAGGGCGCCTGAGACAGCGGCTGGTGGTGGCTCGCGACGGCGAGGCCGATCGGCGACCTCTGAATGTACAGGCGGTGTCAACTTCGGCAACCCGTCGACAAAAGTCAAAAACCCTTGATGTTGGCAGCTGGATTAGGGTTCCTGGGCCAGAGTACTCTGGTACCAACTTGAATATGAATAATTTCTTATTATTGAATCTGAATAGGTACAATAAAATAAATAGGCATAAAACATAATCAATCCCTAAAATTTAGGGATTTAGATAAAACTGACAAAGGAAACTAAACTAGAAAATAGGAGAAGATAAACTAGTATATCTAAACTATATCTTATAGAATTATCTTAACACATATCAAATATCCAAAATGAACTACACTAGCAAATACCATTAAATTTTCGAAAAGAAATGTGTTTTAAATTTTGAATCCTCCCAAATTTAAGATCAATGTGTGCTGGCTCAGGTTATCATTTCGGTAAATGATAGCTATAGTAGGACATTTGTTTTGGGTTATCTTTTTCTATTTTCAGGATTACGAAAGTGGAAATATTTATTTCCACGTTTGTTAGAAGATCTTACAATGATCTTTCTAGGTATCTTCTATTCTTGGAAAAGTGATATTCTTATGAGCAGGGGAGTTTTATTCCCATGGTGGGGTGTGAGTGAGTGATACTCCCATGGGAATATTGAAGTTATTTTTTATAACCCTTTTAACTTCAATTTTTATTTATTTTTTATTTAAACTATTTTAAATTTTAGAAAATATTTCTAGGAATATTAAAATGAACCAATTTTTTTTCCTTATATTTAGGAATAACATTCCAGGTTATATTATTCCTAGAAATATGATTCCCGGGGATGAAATATCATTCCCTGAAACAAACACTCCCTAAGCAATTAATTAATAAGGAATGGTCAAAAAATTGTCTTGGATGAACGTAAAATGGTCAATGAATTAATAAGGAATCATAACATTTAATTTCTTTCTTCTAGAGGAAAAATTTGGTGAGATTTTGGTATATCATATGGTACTGTTGAGCACGATATGTGGCAGTAAATAAGGAAACATTCTAAATTGAAGGTTTTAGGATGATTGTTATGGGGAGAGTTTCTTTATAACTGATTTAAACTTAGATAAGTGTTTGAGAGAGCTTATCAAAATAGCTTATGATATGTTCATTAGTTGTTGTCAGCTTATTTCATTAAGTTCTTTAGGATAGCTTGTGAAAATAACTTGCAACTTATATGAAAACAGTCTGTTCTTATTTTTCCTTAAAATATGGAAACAACTTATACATAAATGCTTATAATTTAAGGTATTTACCCAAGCCGACCCTATATAGACTTTTTAAAATCATGAAATCATGAAAGATAAATCTGCAGCTCAAAGTTGATTTTACTAGGCTGCTATTTCCGTCAAAGCTATAGAGATGTTTTCTTAAAAACAAAAGAAGTTGGGGAAGAAAGAAGCTATGGTAAACTTATTGTCTATAAAAGTTCACAAAATGTTTTCTTGTTTTCACTGTTTCATTCACAATACTCAAAAACAGGAAACAAAGTGAAAACAAGGTGTCATTTTCATATTTATTAAAAAATACTAATTGAAAAATGATGACAAAAAAAATACCAAACATGGCATTGAATTTAGATTCAAATTGTGAATCAGAAGGTGCTCTGGAGGTCACTTTGGGCCTAACAGGTACACACCCTGGCATCGACTACCAAGAGGCCAAGGGCTTCACAAGCCTGCACTTGGCAAACAACTGACCTATACTATATATAGCTACCCCAAGCAAAAATACATCCATGATAGACAAAGATCGACTTAGTCACACGCATACCGACTTAGGTCATGTAGATGTCCACTTACTCATGAAAAACATAAGAACCTTGTTCAATCGTGGCACATCCCGCAACAAACTGCCTACATGGATAACAATCTTTTCTCACTCCAATGATTGCTCACACCAGCCTATAAAAACCTTGAAACGTCACTAAGTATATTCACGCCCCTTTTTTTCCTCACTAATACTCTGTTAAACCCCATATTGGCTTGAGTGTCGGAGTGTTTGCAGGTGGACACCACCTTTCTTCTCTGTCCTTGATGCTCTGCATTGACCTTCAGGTGGTCCTCTCAGTCACCATTCAAACAAAAGGTTTAATTTTTGAATCGTGAATCAAACTGTATTGTGAATCACAGGATTCATGATCAATAATAAAACATAGCCATATACAACTAAAAAAGATAAAAGCACAAATACATGATGAATAATTGAAAAACATAAATCTAAGGGCATTTTAACATAAAGAATCATATTATAAGTCAAAACACACACAAACCAACTGGGAGAGGCAAAGAAGAGTAAAAGACTTGAAGGATGGGCAAAGAAGAGTAGAAAGAAGACAAGAAAAATGATTAGAAAACTGGACAAGGAGACAATGGGTTACCCTGGGTCTGATTGAAGGGAAACATTTGGCCTATTCCCTCTCTTTTTAGCTATTTTTTTTATATTATAAAAAAGAATTTTTCTCGGTTTTCTGGAACCAGGTTGTGCATGACCCGTCTTGGTTTGGTGTGTGACCTGCATGTGCCAAAATTGTGATATTCATCTGAAGCAAATTGTTCTTGCTATTCATATGCGATTCAAGCATCAAATTAATTTGCTCAGCGTTCTCATCACCAACTGCTTGAATTGAATTGAATTGAATTGTGTGTAACATATCATGAATGATACAACACAGATAACAATGATACCAAATACTACCCTATTAATTAAGTTTCTCTCCTTTTAGTGAGTAAAGGCCTCTTCCAAAATTATATTCATCATAGGCAATAGTAATCAGAAGTAGAATTCGGATATTCAGTTGATGTTTTTACAGACTCCACTTATGAAATAACAGCATTAGAATGAATGGAACCATTTTAATAATGTTGCAATAAAGTGATATCAAAATTATTTTTTGGAAGAGAAATTGTAGTATATGCATATATTTGTGTGCCTGTAATCACATCAGGTGCATAGGAAACTTCTCAAATCTCATGTTGATATTTTTTGATGTACAGGGAAGTACAGTATATTCAATAAGCAAATTCATTAATAGATTTACAATAAATTGAAAGAGAAACTGTTTGATTAACGATGAAGAATAGAATTTTTTTTTTCAAGACTGATGTTTGTGAAAAAAGGGAAAACTAAAGTGAATTATTAGTTCTTGGAAGACAGCTAGATATATCTCATCATTGCTGACTGAAGTGTGTTTGACTTTACAAAATATCATTGGGCAGTTTCAAGGCGTTGATTCCCTCACACAATCACTTTCATGGTCTTTTCTACAAATTAAATTCATTTAAACTAGTTACATAACAAGAATTCTGAATGATTTATCATTCCGATGCTATATTTTAGTATTCAACTGTTGTGTCTATGATTTTTGTGCATTTTACAGCCTTCGATTGTTATAACTTATTTCATGATGTTAATGAAGATGAAAACAATAGATGAAATTTAGCTATTCCTTTTAAACAAATCTTGATCTAATAATGATACCTCAGTTTAATGTTTCATGATGTCTTGAAATTCATACTTCATTTTTGTGTATTCAGGTCTTATAACAGTGTATTTTTAATTCAGAATTTGGTTTAAGAATCAGATGTCAAATTATTAATTTTTTTAGCCTGAAAGAATATACATATGCATGAGAATTTGACCACAGTATTTTGACATTAGTTTTGTGATGTTGATGACTTCATGTTACTCATTCTCGGTATCATGCCAGACACATCCAGATGCAAGGACTTTCCGAGGTAGAATTTTTCAGAACTATGATCAGTTTTGCATTATCTTTGGCCATTTTAACAAGCCTTTGCATTGGGATGAATCTGAGCCTTGTGATGAGCCAGTTGAGGCTCTAAGTGTCTGTCCAGTTAACTATGATATCAATGTTAAAGATCAAGGAAGGCAAATAAGATGGACAAGTGACATGGACAGCTGCCTTAGTGAAATCCTTGTGCAGCAAATAAAGCAAGGTAACAGAAGCAAATTTGACTACAAATTGAAATCTGCTGCATTTGAAGCAGCTGTGTTGGTTATTAATGAAAAGTTTCAGCTTTATTTGGTGAAAGAACATGTTAAAAACCGCCTTAAAACATGGAAGAAACAGTATGATATTCTGAAGGAACTTATGAACCAGAGCGGCTTTGAATGGGACGAGAAGCAAAAAATGGTCATTGCAAATGATTCTGTATGGAATGAATATATAAAGGTACATGAAAAACTACTTTTAATTTTTGTCCGACATTTCTTATTGCATAATGGTATTATTCTGGAGCTTATAATAAGTATACATTTCTGGAGCAGAAAAATCCTGATGCTCGGCTTCTTAAAGGGCGAGTTATCAGAAACTATGACGAATTGTGCATAATTATTGGTCATTGTGATCCACCAGATAGTTCCACGAATGATGCTTGTGCTAATATGGGTATGACTACAAACGATAGTGTTATGGAGGTTCAAGAGACGAACTTTCGTAGAACCAACTCGGCAAAAGAAAAAGGAAAGAATGTGTCATGGACAGATGAGATGGATCATTGCTTGACAGAGTTGCTATTCAATCAAGTAATGTTGGGAAACAAGCTTGAGAAAAATTTCAAGACCTCAGCATATATAGCTGCACTAAATGTTCTAAATGAGAGATTTGGCCTGAATATAACAAAAGAAAACATTATAAGCCGGTTGAAAACATGGAAGAAACAGTATGGCCTTATGAAGGAAATGCTCTCTCAAGGGAGATTTGAGTGGGATGAGGAACGGAAGATGGTTGTTGCAACTGACTTGGATTGGGATGCATACATTAAGGTATATTCCATAATATTAAATTAATTTTGAAGTTGTTTTGGATTATATTTATTTGCTATTGCAATACTTTAGGTAGCTCCTAATGGTTATCAAGTTTAGGCCATAAACCCAGTGATCTGGTGATAATCTTCAATCATATGCTATACCCACTTAGTCACTTCATGCCATTTAAATTTAGGCCCATCATAATAATGACTACCAAAATACACCAACATTGTCTTTGTAGGTGTCATATATTTGTGCCTTTGTTTGTATGATTAGTTGATCGGTTCAGTTGCTATCAACTACAAGCACAACCTCAACTGCATATTTTGCACCTTTATTCCATTGCAGTGCTAAACTCTGTTTTTCTAATTCATCATTGGTCTATGTTTATTCAGAAACATCCTGATGCTAGGCATTTGAGAGACCGGTGTATTGAGAACTACCATGAATTGGGTATGATTGTTGGCAATGAGCAAGGAAGTGGAAATTGGTCCGAAAACATTGAGATGTTTGACGTAAATCTTACACCTAACTATGAAGAACTTGCAGGAACTCCAGCGCCAGTGTTGGCTAATAATGTAGAGATGAGCCATGATGGTAATGCAAGTGATGAAGTGCAGGGTTCATCTGAGCAGACAAGGGCAAGGCCTTCATCATCACAATCACATTCAAAGCAACCGTCAAAAAGAAGACGTACCAGTGATGTTATGCTACAAATGATGAGTGTTATGGCTGCAGATATCAGTCGAATAGCTGACGCATTGAGTGAAAGTAACAAGACTGTGTGCTTGGAGGAAGTAGTTGAAAAGGTACAAAATATGCCTGACTTTGATGATGATCTCATCATCGAAGCTTGTGAGTATTTATGTTTTGATGAGAAGAGGGCATTGATGTTTTTGAAATTAGACGAGAGATTAAGGAAAAAGTGGTTGTTGAAAAGATTGCGTGGTCAAACAGATGTTTGAATTATTTTCTTCTTAGCATCTTCTTACTTGAGGTACCTCTAGTTTAGGTTGTTACTTTTTGTAATAAGAAACTAACATTGAGGGGAAGTGGGAAAAAGTTATGGAATGACAAGCTGCTTCAGCTTTCCTTCTGCTGTTTACCTATTGGCTTCTACTTTCGTGGGTAACTCATCAATATTAGAGTGCGATAGAAAAGTTGTCAAAATTAAATTTTTTTAATAATTGGTTATATAAATAATCATTTATTGTTATAATTAAAATGAAATTTTGTTCAGATAAGTAAATTGATAAATGATTTTAATATGATTAATTTTGTTTGAATACAAAAAAGAAAATAACTTTTATGTAGTAAATTAGCTTAAAAGGAGAAAAATCTATCAAGAATTTGTCATAAGCTTCAAATTTTTAGATTCTTAAAACTAATTTATTTTTTTTAAGAAAAAACTATTTACAAATTTAAGGTGTTGTTTTTAACATACAACATATTTTATAAATATATATTTTTTTTTCTAAAAACAAGCAGTTGAAATGTTATATTATTAATGTTTTCAAATATACTCTTATTATTATGAGCTTTGGTTATGTAGAGTAAATGTCACTTTGTTAAGTCAAAAGATGATTTTTAGATCTCTCATTCTTTTTATAAATTTTAATGATAACAAATACTACATTTGTTAGTAAGAAATGTGTGTAAAAGTCATTATTTTAGACTAAATAAGACGAAGTAGCGTTTATAAGACGAGGTATACAAACTGTCTTTAATGATTATTATTTATTGTAACTAATGAATTTTAAATGTTTAAATGAATGCTTTTTGCCTTAATATATTGAAAACTATTATCTTGAAACTCATTCTATTAAAAATGTGTTAAAGTATGAAGAGTAGCGGAATAAATGACAAAGATCCCAAAAAGACACTAAAAAAGGAGTGCATTCTTATTTGCACGTTGACTTTGTTTTTTGTTGTTATCGCTTTACTGTTCTACTATGATAAGTAGATTGATCTATCAAAGATGACGAATACATTTAAGTAAAAGATATTAATTAAAACATTTAATACACTAATAGATACTTCATCTCTTTAAAGATCAGATGAAGGAGTAAGACGAAATAATTCTATGAATCAAATCTAAAAAGTTGCAACGGTCATCTCTTTTAAAACCATTATATAAAAAGCTCTAAAACTCAGAAGACAAAAAACAGAGTATAAAAGAAACAAAAGAGAAAAACATAGATCCAAGTATACAAAATACAAGTGTAAATATATAACTTCTCGTATAATATCTTTAAAAAGAGCTTTCTTGTACTTAAAACGATTGTTGTAATCATGTTTAGCAAAGATGATAACTACAACCTTACAATACCGTCATAACCATTGTTATAAGGTAGAACTTTGAGAGATTTGTTAGTAAAAGAATACTTGGATTTGAGTCTAGAGAGACTTGTTTATAAAATAATACTCGGGGTTGAGTTTGCAAAGGTTTGTCCGTAAAAAAATACTAGGATAGTATCTTGGAAAGATCGGTCTAAGAACATTTGTTTAAACTATAAATGACTTGGTAAAAAAATACTTGTAATTTTGCTGAATGTTAGTAAAATTCAATTTGGTAACTAGTATAAAAATGTTGTGTAACTCTTCTTCTATTGCAAATACTACTTTATACATTTGAAAATGTGCAAATTTTTGACATATACTATTTAACCCCATTCTAGTGTCTATTTTTTTCCCCACAACCTTGATATATGAATGTAATTTAACACTAGCAAAGTGAATTCCTTTTTATCCATCCCTAATTTTAAAATATTAGTTTTTAGTGTTTTTTATAAAATAAATTAAATAATTTAAATGGCTAAGATCTCATGCATAAAACTTTTTTGTTTTTGTTTTTATTTTTACTTTTAAGATTTATAAGCGGTCTTTCTAGATATGTTTCCACTGACTATGTTTTTATATACACTACAGCTAAATTTCAATAATAATCGATGTATTTTGGAGCGATAAAAACAAAATGGCTTAAATATGTTTTTAGTCCCTCAAATTTAAGGTAAATCTATTTTTGGTCCTTTAAATTTAAAATTGTTATTTTTAGTCCTTATAATTTCAAAAAATCTTATTTTAGTCATTATATTCAAATTTTGTTAAAAAATTTATAAACATTATTGCATAAAATCTACCTATTAGTGTCTCTATTAGTGAATATATCACATTTAATCCGATTGATATTGCATAACTATCTTAATTAGTCATTTTCAAAAATGTTATTAGTGACCTAAGAGATTTTTGAAAATTACAAGGACTAAAAACAACAATTTTAAATTTGAGAGACCGAAAATAAATTTAAATTTAAGGGACTAAAAACATATTTAAGTCAAACAAAATTTATCCCAAATTCATTATAAGGATTGCTTTATACGACAACTATAAAAGAGGTGAGCACAGTCTGCCTTCGAAATTTATTAGTATCTCAATCATCAGACATATACTATGACACAGAGTAACTCAGTGAGATTTGGAGTGAAACATATCCTGATGGTTTGAGTTGATCACTGAGGCAAAACATCAAAAGCAAAAGACTGTTCCATCATTCCATGATATTCCATTTCTATATTCTCAAACTCAAACGACCCTCAATAATAACTACTCTCACAAAAAACACCCACTTTTCTTCACTCTTTTCCACTTTCAACACTTGCTCTCACAGTTGCAACCTTCTGCAACTCTGCACCCTTTGCCACACCCTTTCCCAAATCAAGCAAGTTCACGCCTTTGGCATTCTCCATGGCTTCCTTCCCCGCAGTGTCTCCCTCTGTGCCTCTCTCATTCTCCAATATGCCTCCTTTGGCCACCCCTCTGCCTCCCTTCTTCTCTTCCAACACACTGTTCCATATTCCCGCACTGCCTTCTTGTGGAACACTCTTATCCGTGCCAATTCCATTGCTCGTGTCTTTGATGGATTCACCACCTATAACACCATGCTTCGTGCTGGTGTTAAGCCTGATGAGTGCACCTACCCTTTTGTCCTAAAGGAGTGTTCTGATTTTGGGGAGGTTCACAAGGGTAGGGAGGTTCATGGGGTTGTGTTTAAGTTTGGTTTTGATGGGGATGTCTTTGTTGGGAATACCCTTTTGGCCTTTTATGGTAATTGTGGCCTTTTTTCTGACGCAATGAAGGTGTTTGATGAAATGCCTGAAAGGGATAAGGTGTCGTGGAATACCATTATTGGCTTGTGGTCTCTCCATGGGTTTTATAAGGAGGCTCTAGGGTCTTTTAGAGCCATGGTTGCGGCTGTGCCGGAGATTCAACCAGATTTGGTTACTGTTGTTAGTGTGTTGCCGGTGTGTGCAGAAACTGAGGACGAGGTGATGGCGGGAATTGTGCACTGTTATGCTTTGAAGGTTGGCTTGTTAGGCCATGTAAAGGTTGGAAATGCGTTGGTTGATGTTTATGGGAAATGTGGGAGTGAGAAGGCTTCCAAGAAAGTTTTTGATGAAATTGATGAGAGAAATGTGGTTTCCTGGAATTCTATTATTACTAGTTTTTCTTTTAGAGGGAAATATATGGATGCTTTGGATGTATTTAGGTTGATGATTGGTACTGGAATGAGACCAAACTCTGTCACCATTTCTAGTATGCTACCTGTATTAGGAGAATTAGGACTTTTCAAATGGGGAATGGAAATCCATGGGTTTAGTTTAAGGATGGCTATTGAGTCTGATATTTTTATTGCTAACTCGTTGATAGATATATACGCGAAATCAGGATCTTCGAGAATAGCATCCATCATATTTAATAAAATGGAAGGCAGAAGCATAGTATCTTGGAATGCTATGATTGCAAATTTTGCTCAGAACAGGCTTGAGTTTGAAGCTGTAGAACTAGTGAGGCAAATGCAAGCAAAGGGAGAAACCCCCAACAATGTTACCTTCACAAATGTTCTTCCAGCTTGTGCAAGATTAGGTTTCCTGAATGTTGGAAAAGAAATTCATGCCAGGATTATTCGGGTTGGATCTTCTCGTGATTTGTTTGTCTCTAATGCTCTGACAGACATGTATTCAAAATGTGGATGCTTAAACCTCGCTCAAAATGTCTTTAATATTTCTGTCAGGGACGAAGTTTCCTACAATATACTAATTATAGGCTATTCTCGAACAAATGACTGCTCAGAGTCTATAAGTTTATTTTCAGAAATGATACTCTTGGGCATGTTGCCTGATATTGTTTCATTCATGGGTGTTATATCAGCTTGTGCAAATCTAGCTTCCATAAGACAAGGCAAAGAGGTCCATGGTCTCCTCATGAGAAAGCTTTTCCACACTCATCTTTTTGTGGCAAACTCACTCTTGGATCTTTATACCAGGTGTGGACGAATAGATCTTGCTACTAAGGTCTTTGATCGTATTCAAAACAAGGATGTGGCCTCTTGGAATACAATGATTTTGGGCTATGGTATGCTGGGTGAGTTGGAAACTGCAATCAACCTTTTTGAAGCAATGAAGGAAGACAGCGTGGAATATGATTCAGTTTCATTTATTGCGGTTTTGTCTGCATGTAGCCATGGAGGGCTAATTGAGAAGGGAAGGAAATACTTTAAGATGATGCATGATCTTAATATAGAACCCGCACATACACATTATGCTTGTATGGTTGATCTCCTTGGAAGGGCTGGTCTAATGAGAGAAGCTGCAGACCTTATTAGAGGCCTCTCTATTGTACCAGATACTAATATATGGGGTGCGCTGCTCGGAGCATGCCGGATTCATGGGAACATAGAATTGGGTCACTGGGCAGCTGAACATTTGTTTAAATTAAAGCCCCAGCACAGTGGATACTATATACTCCTTTCAAATATGTATGCAGAAGCTGAAAGATGGGACGAGGCAAACAAGGTTAGGGAATTGATGAAGTCAAGGGGGGCCAAGAAAAATCCTGGTTGCAGTTGGGTTCAAACTGGAGATCAGGTGCATGCATTTCTTGTTGGTGAGAAAATAGATAGCCTGGATGATGACTTTTGGAAATCATATATTTGTTAATTTGTTTTGTAGGAAAAGTCTGAGGGTATTGTCCTTCAATGAAATTGTTGAGGTTGCTGGACTAATATCTAAAGGATTATACTGTTTAAAGGCATTTTGCTGGTTGCATAAGCAAATTGAATTTTGGTTTTCCTTCCTTCACAGTTTAACTACAGTCCCTATTTATTATAAGTTTGTATGTTGTACAGTCAGGTAATGTGATGAAATTTTTTAGGATTTGAGATAATGAAAGTTTCTCTGGAAGTTTGTGTTTGATTTCTGTCTATTTCACGATTAAGATTATGCATGTTTTATCTCTGTAAGGCCAGGATATTAATTTGGTCTCCATTGAAGCCTTTTCCTGATAACTGCCATATATTTATTTAGAAGGCAGTGTTTACATTGTTACTACGCCTGGTGCAATGGGATTTTGAACTTGTGTATTTCATAACTTTTGCCTTACAACTACCTCCTTTGGATTGATAACCAACAAGGATCATAGGCTCACTTTTGTCTTACTACAACTACTACTACATCTTTTTGCTATCAGCTTCACCCCGGAATGAACGTGGTAACTCTTTCTACTTCATCATGCTTTTGGCCAATGCAAGCATCATCCTATTTCTTTTCTCTCACACAATGTGGACAGAAAAATTTAATAGAACTATGTAAATATACTGCCTCATATAGGTAGAAAGTCAAATTAATAGCATAAATCTTTAACTTAATGAATCCTCTAAAATTTGGGGTGAATTGCTTCATTTTTTGAAATATTTTTGTTGTCAATTTTTTAAACCTACTAATTTTTCAATTTTGTATATTTAATGGGGGAGGGGGGTTATAAAAATGAACAAATAGCAGATCAAAATATTTAGGGTTATTTCATTTGTCAAATATTTTCGTTGCTGCTTTTAATTGCATAAATATTACTTTATTTTCTATTTTTTTTTAAAATTGTGTAAACATAATAAATATTTATTTTTAAACGACAACATTTCCTCAAACCACCCCATTAAAAATCATTTCCCCCTTAAGAATTTTTTCACTAATTTTGTTTAAAATGACAGGGTCAAACTACCATCATTTTTTTAAAAAAATTTGATGATAGCTGCACAATAACTAATTATACTCCCTTGACAGAGGAGTTTCTAACCATTCCAATCTCTTGTATTTAATTATTTACATTTTAGCCATTTCTTAAGGACTATAAATTAAGTTCAGACAGCACTAAACAAAGGCAGTCTCAACTTGATATATCTCACTCTTCTTATTGAACCATATTACAACCATGGTTACACCACAAAAGAGCCTATCAACAGCTTTGAATGCTAGAATCATAGGCTCAGACAATGAAACCATAGTTTTATGTCATGGTTTTGGAACACACCAATCCATATGGGACAAAATCGTTCCTCTTTTAGCTGAAAATTACAATTTAGTTCTTTTTGATTGGCCCTTCTCTGGGGCTGTGACAGATAAGAGCCTCTATGACCATGCCAAGTACACATCCTTTGAACCTTATGCTGATGACTTAATCACCATCATAGGTGAGATGGACTTCAAATGTGTCACTTTTGTAGGACATTCCATGTCTGCTATGATTGGTTGCATTGCCTCCACCAAAAAGCCTGAGCTTTTTAAGAGGCTCATTCTTGTTACTGCTTCCCCAAGGTGAGTTCTATACTACTAGGCTTCTATTATTTGTTTATGAAAAAATGTTATTAATTAACGTATGTTTGGAATTTTATTTAATATAATTTTATTATTTAATAGTATTTACTCTTAATATTTTTCCCACACATATATATTGTGTTTTTTTTGTTTGATCTGTAGAAAAACATTACATTTTGTTTTCCCATGTGTTGACTTGAATTTTTGGAACAATACTTTTCAAATATACTTTCTAATTTGGAAGTTTGCTACATATATTCATTTTAAAAACCAAACAGCCGGCCATGCCGGCCAATTCCCTTTAAAATACACAAGTTTTATGCTATCCATTAATTATGTGATTAATCATATTTTAAGTCTCAATTACTACAATTATATGATATATAATGCCTTCTCTAGGTCAATGATAGTATAAAAGTTAAATTTAGAAGAAAAAAAAATAACATTTTGAGGTTTGATCCATTTGTGACTTAATCAATTACCTTTTAAAATGTGTATCTTGATTCTTAAAGTGTGCTAAACAACCCCTCTAACTTTTCTATGAAATACTGACGTAATGCGTATACAGTATGTGATTATAATTTTTTTTTTGTTTTTTAATTTTTCTCTATAAATGGGTCGTGTGTTTTAGTTCTTTACCTTCTAAATAAAGTTTTTCTATCTTTAATATTTTTTAAGTGTGATCTATGTTCTTCACTATATTTTCAACCAGTTTTTCATTAGCAGGAGAATTCCACCATCTCTACTTATCCATTTGTCTTTTGCATAATATGCACGCCACCGTAAATTTGGACTATATTCATACGTAGTAAATTAAATCCCACACCATTGAACTATGCTTGAATTTCTACTTATAAACTCTATTTGCCATTAATGGATAAAGAAAATGCTTCTATCACGCAACCCACATAAAACTTATGCCAGTAAACCAAACCAAATTAAACAGCTTGAGTCCCATTTATCCTAACCAATCTAGTACTCAAACCCAATCACGACAAATCTACATCATTACAACGCCAATATGAACCCTAATATTTATTAAGGATCTAATTTATGTTTTTCCCCTCAAATTTAATATCAAACATTTAAAGTCTATGACATGCTGAATTTTCATTTTTACTTGGGGCAATTATTTTCCAAATAACATCATGTCATTACTCGTATAGGTATATAAATACAGATGAGTACAAAGGTGGCTTTGAGAGGTCAAATGTTGAGGAATTAGTTTCAAACATAGAGTTTCAATACGAAAATTGGGTTTCATACTATGCTCCTATTGCTGTGGATCCAAATGATGCTGTCTCTGTTGAAAAATTCCAAAACTGCTTGAAAAGAATGGGAGCTGAAGTTGCAGTGTCCTTAGCCAAAACAGTGTTTTTCAGTGACTACAGAGACATGCTTGAAAAGGTTGAGATACCATGCACTATCATCCAGTCAAGTAATGATGCGGCAGTTCCACTAAGCGTAGGGAATTATTTGGAGGAGAAAATGAAAGGGATGTCCACTTTGGAGATCATAGACATGAGTGGCCATTTCCCTCAGCTAACTGCACATCTTAAGTTAGTTGATGTGCTGAAGGCTGTTATGGGCTTTGGCTCTGCACAAATTTAAGTGAGTTAATTTGGTATGTAATTCAGCTTTATCAATTTCTATCCCTTTTGTATGGTCAAGAGGTTCACATATTAGTAGAATAACAAGTTTAATTGAGGTGTATTTAAATGAGATTTTTCTACCTAATAAACTAGTGTGCTTCCTTTTATATGCCTAAGTCATAACATGTGGCAATTGTTCTATTGAGAAAATTGTGTAATAGTAAAAAGAAGAGATCTATGCTCAAGAAATACAATGTGGTATTGAGCCTTGTGTGGAAGTGTTTATTATATGGGAAGTTCTGTTGGGTGTAAATATGTATTCATCATGTAATAAATTTTAGTTTTAATGATAAAGTATTCATTAAATTAAATAATTGGTTTGATAAGGTATTTGATTAAAATTAAAGATTTATTATCATAATAAAGATTATAATAATCAAGTCTTTTATAATTTTAATTTAAATTAATTTTTGTTATAAGGTTATTATGAATAATTTATTAATTTACATGTATTGATGATGCACACATGGATGTAATCTTAATAGAGAACTTCTAATGACTAATATTATCTTAATCTTGAGTTAAAAAAATTTATCTTAATCTGTCAATAAAAAACTCTCTAGAAAAAATAAAATAGTGTAAGTTCTTTGATATGAGATTATACTAATTAACAAAATATTTATTATATTTTAATTTGGACACTTAATATTGTAGGACACTAGTTGAATTAATGGGTCAAATATAATTAAAAATATTTATGAAATTTATTTATAAAATAAAAGTCGAGTTACTCAATGTTATGTTGCCGCATCATTGATTGGATTATCCTATGCCACTTCAAGAAATTTATTTGTGTCAATTTTTAAACAATCTTCTATTATATCTCTCTTTTATTAATTATTCTACTCAATCCACCTTTCATTATCAATTTTAATCTAAATTAATCTATTCAATCATTCACTCTTATGTTATCTAATTCTTATTTCACAATCATTCACTCTTATGTTATCCAATTCTTATTTCACATAGCAATCTAAAGTGATATTTTTTCTTCCTCCTTGTTCACTCTGAATTTTTTTCCCTCAAATATGATTTGAGATTTGATAATTTATTTTGCAAGAGAATGAGAATCTTATGAAAACCGTCAATGTCATCATATTTTGAGACACATAAGAAATCCACCTTTCATTATCAATTTTTACCTAAATTAACCTATTTAATCATTCACTTATATTGTCCAATTCTTATTTCACATTGCAATTCTCATTGGAAATCTAAAGTGATATTCTTTCTTCCTCCTTTCTCACTCTTAATTTTTTTTCTCAAACATAATTTGCAAAAGAAGGAGAATCTAATGAGAATTGTCAAGGCCATCAAATTTTGGGATACATAGAAAATCTAAAGTGATATTCTTTCATTTTTTTTCGCTTTTAATTTTTTTTCCCTTATACATGATTTAAGATTTGATAATTTATTTTGCAAAAGGGGAATCATATGAGAATAGTTGAGACCATCAAATTTTGGAATACATGAAGATGGATATGCTAAAGGATAATAAAATATTATTTATTTTCCATGCAACAAGCATCGAATAAGCTAGATTTGTAATCTTCATTTCCTTCTTAAATCAATTATACTTAATTGTAAAATAAAGATACTTATCTAAACTTCCTTTTATTGTGTCTCAACAAATTCGGAGAGGCAAACAAATTTTAATGTTGACATGATATATATGTCTACTTCCTTTGGATTAAGTTTCTAAATTAATTTTTATCTTAACACACCACATGAAAAGAATGAATAAAATAGATATTTCTTTCAAATTAAATTATGTGTATTAATTCCTAATACGACAATAATATTTTTCTATATAGACTATTTCCTCAATTCTTTTAATCTTAGTATTTAACATCTATGTTGCATAAGATTTTTTAAGTTAGATAATTTTTTTAAAATTATGATTAAATATATTCATTACGATATTTCTTTCTTATTTTTAATGAGGAATTTTTGTCCTATTTTAAATAATAAATTTTATTTTATCTAGAAATGTTCATGTTTCAGGAATTGTAATCTAAAAATAAATTTTATCACCAATAAATATACAACAATGGAGTAGTGGAGCAGGGATGGATATTCGAAACATATAAATAAAAATCATCGTTGGAAGAAAATATTATCATATTTGTTTTAATATCAATTAAAATAATTTTTTAATTATAAAATTAATTATTAATATTTGGCTGTTAATTAAATGTAATTTATAACCACATGTTACTGATCATCAATTATAACAACTAAATGTATTTTAAAATTATCAGTTACTAATTATCTATAGATTTCAAAATTTTATTTTGGCAATTGTCTAATTAAATAAAATTTTAATATATGTTTTATTGATTTAATCAAGTCGTGTATTTTGAATTAAAAATGAAAATAAATTATTTATATTTGAAATGAGATGTATTGAGAAATGAGGACATATAATTTGAAATAAGATAAATTTACATTTTAAATTTATAATTTTATAATATACCTAAAATTAAAAGACTTATATCCAGTAAAAAAAAATACACAATCTATTAATAAACTTTTATTTAAATTAATTCTTCAAATAATGTAATTTAATACTATGAAATTTTATCATTTGAAGCATGATAAATATTTGTCTATAATAGTTCATTACTACTAGAATTTTTTTTTATCATGTATTATAATATCATTATCAATACATATAAAATTCATCCAATATATTTTTTATCCTATTGATATCTCAAATAATTTTATAACACAAAATAAGCATTTTGCAAATGTAGTGTCATTTAATTTTTTATTTTAAGTTTGAAATATCAATTAAAGTCATCATTATATTTTAAAAGTAACGTACATATAACTGTCAATTCAATATGTATCTATTCAACTTGGAGCAAAGACAAAAGAATAGGGTTTACATATATTTTATTACAAAAAAGCACTGTTAGTAAATCATCAGAAAATGATTGAATACAAAATTTAGTTTCTAATTTGCATTAAATTGGATGATTCCACACCAACATCACAAATATAATCAAATACATTCTAATTTTACAAACAAAGATAGTTCATCGAAAGAAAACTAACTAATTGGACATCAACATTCAACATCAACAAACCACAAGTTTGATTTGACCAATTACAAATGATAACGAGGAAATTTGTAGAGTTTGGTTAAGCTGATTCAATGCAACTAATAGAGCAATTTGGAACCTTCACAACCGACAAATATCATGTGCCCACCACCTCAGCTACCAACTGCTTTTAATAAGGAAAAGAAAAATATATTCATCTCTTGTAAAAATTTCAAGATCAAAATTATCAATAAGATTAGTTCACGACCGCTTTAAACTATATGTAGATAATAATTTCAGCAGTCAAGCGTTAGAGTCGTGTTTATATGTGTATAGTGAGATATTAAATTGACATCATACTTTTTTGTGGAAATAATTTAAGGCTTTACCTTTTCGATGATTCCTAGTCATCCAACCACTCATATTATCACTTCATCAATATTTATCTGGATGGCAGGAATGTGAGCAATCTTATACCAATATTTTCCTTTCTGATTTTGATACCTCTCTTCTAGTAAAGGACATCTGTATATAGTCAATAATTCAAGAGAGGATGGCAAGTGATCTTCTGGCAAGGACTCAAGGCTTCCACAAAAAGTGATATGAAGCTTTAGGAGAGAAGTGAGATGTTGAAGCCCATTTCCTTCCCACAACTTCAATTTATCTAAACCGCATAGGCCGAGAGACTGGAGAGATGTGAGATGTTGAAGCCCATTCCCTTCCCACGACTTCAATTCAACTAAATAATTTAAGACCAGAGACCGGAGAGATGTGAGATGTTGAAGCCCTTTTCCTTCCATTCCCAAACACTTCAAACCATCAAGACCCTCAAGGTACAACCGTTGAAGAGAAGTGGGCAGTAACGGCTCCTTTAGCAGGATGTTAACAACATCTGCCTCCCCACCACCCTCAATACAAAGATAAGATAGAGAAGTGAGGCGTTGGAATAGGAAACCTAACTCATCTTTAGACATACATGATAGCACTCCAACATTAACCTTCAGTGATTCTAAACTTGAAGGAAAACACCTTGCACCTAATGATGCTACCATTGCAAGCTTAGGGAGCCTTAAGAATTTAAGGGAAGGGAGATCAATCAGTTCTAAAAGTGACCCAAGTTTCTCACAATCATCGACATTAACACTTATTAATTTGGGAGCAGCCCCTCCACCTTGAGTAGTAATTGCTTCCAAGTTGGGACACGAGGTGATCTCTAGACATTCAAGAGCAGGGAAACAATCTAATGTAATGAACGTAAGAGAATGACAACTCTCCCTAATTTCCAGAGATTCAAGTGATGTGTATTTGTGCCACGTTTCATGAGATAAAAATTCTAAGTTCTCACAACATCTAATCTCAAGTGATTTCAATGACGTAGGCAAACCATCATTTGGGAAGGAAATCAAAGAGGGAATACTCTCAAGACTCAACCATTGAAGACAATTGGCACCTAGTATCATTCTTGGCAAACATGACAAGCTATCCCATATGAAAATATTTAGCTTCTCATACGAAAATTCGTCAAGAAGAGACAACAAGCCTTTTCCCCCTTCACTAATACTTAAAGATTCAATTGATGTGTTCCAGTGTAGATCACATGATTTTGCCTCTAATTGGTTGCACTTTGAGATACTAACCTCTTTTAATGAAGGAAGATGGCTGGGCAAGTTTCCTCTCAACGTTGGACATTGTGATAAACTCAAATGCTTCAGCAAAGGAAAAGGAAATTCGCTACTTTCACCTTCAAATGGTAGCCACTCCTCCCATTCTAACATCTCTTCAAACACGAGACTCTCCAACATAGGAAATGGTTGAAAGAAAGGGGACCTTTCGTTGTTGCAGTAGAATTCATCACCAACTATCTTCACCATTTTCATCCGTTGAATCACAAGTTCCTTAAGAGAAGGTAATTGTCCAAATGGTGGAAGTGACAAGCAATAGTTGCAGTCACTGATACGAAGGACTATAACATTAGAATACGAAGACTCACTTAACCATTTCGGAAAGCTTGTGCCACTATAGTATCTGATGGTGAGTTTCTTTAGATTTGTTGATGGTTGCAGGTTCTCAAGTACATCTTTCTCAATTTTTGAATCTTGTGGATCTTTTCCCCATTTCAGTGTAAGCTCCTCAATCTGCTTTTTTTTCTTCATGTTGGCTTGAAATGCATCCATGGGATCAACAATATTTTGTAGCTTCAAAATAGAAAGGTTACCTTGTAGAAAAATAAATTTTCTTAATTCTTTGATGCTTAATCCATCTTCTCTTCCTACAACAAAGGAAGTCAAAGTACGAAGATCTTGTAATTTGCATATTTGTGTTGGTATCTCATTCAAATTTGTGCCCCTAATATCCAGGTGATGTAGATTGACCAAATTTGCTATCTCTCCTGGAAGCTGGATAAGATGTTTACAATTTGCTAATTTCAGAGTTTGCAAATTGTAAAGTGTAAAGGTTGCATCGGGCAATTTTTTGATGGAAGTAAAGGAAAGGTCAAGATACCGCAAAAGCACCAAATTTCCAATTGAATTAGGCAACTCAGAGATATTTCTGTATTTTGACAATGACAGTGTTCGCAAGCATCTTAGTTTTGGAAGCCAACCATGTGATACCTTTTTGGTTAAGTAATAATGAGATACACGTGGGCACTGTGGTAGAAAGGTGCGCACAAACTTTAGCTCATACAAGCCCTCAAATCTTTTAGAGACATCAAATCCTTTCATAGGAAATGCTAAATGACGAGCAGTTCTTGGGATTTCATCACCATCAAAGTTGTAAGAACTTTTTCCCGATACTAGTTTAGCTAAATCATAGATGAGATCATGCATTCGAAACTGTTCCTCTGCTTTAGCTTTGTCTTTTTCAATTAAAGATCTAGATAACAATTCATTAAAGCATTCATCACCTACTGATTCCAATGATTTCTCTCCATGGACTCGTTGAAGAAAGCCTTCAGCCATCCATAACAAAATCAATTCCTTCCTATCCAACAAATGTTGTTTGGAAAAAATTGAGCAATAAGCAAAACATCTTTTCAAATGTGCCGGAAGATGAAGATAACTTATGCGTAAAGCAGGTGTAACATCATCACGTGCCCATAAATTGCTGTTCAAAATTCTATTCCATTCCTCTACATCAACAACTGATCTCAAAAGACCTCCCAATATTTTAGCTGCTAGTGGTAGGCCATCGCATTTTCTTGCAATTTTTCTACCAATTTCTTCTAGCATTGGATATTTGTTGAATCCTTCATTTCCAAATGCATGTTTTGCAAGTATACACCAACAATTTTCATCTGTTAGACGTTTCAGCTCACATATGGGAAATGTATGTGTTATTTGTGCAACACTATGTTGTCGGGTTGTCACAATGATCTTACTTCCCTTCTTTCCACTTGTAAAAGGTGCTATTAAATGATTCCAGTCATTGTATTTTTCATTCCAAAGGTCATCGAGCACAAGCAAGAATTTTTTATCTCTTAAGTTGTTCTTCAATTCAACCCGAAGTGTATCTAAATCAATACTATCAATCTTTTTAGAAGTGACAGATTCAACAATTGTCTTCGTAACTCTAAACACATCAAAATCATCAGATACCCATGCCCAAGTTGTCAAATCAAAATGTTTCTGCACTGCATTATCATTATAAAGACATTGAGCTAGGGTTGTTTTTCCAAGACCACCCATGCCCAATATTGTCAGCACTTCTATATGATTGTTATTCCCATCTTCATCAGATAGAAGCATTCTCAGTAGCTTCTCTTTGTCATCCTCCCTTGCAACAACAACAGATTCAACCAATGAATCTGTAACTGTTCTGTAAGATACTCTCCTAGAAACACTTTGCAAACCAATAATATCTTTATGTTTCACAAAATGTTCTAGCCTTGTAGATATTGCTTCAAGCTTGGAATTGATGCTCCGATAAAATTGATTAAAGGGAGAAGAAAGGAATGATCTGACCTGGGAAGAAAGGAATGTTTTAGATTCTCCCTCTACCTTGCACCTCAAAGAATCTGTGTTGATTTCATCCAACAAGTCCTCAGCATCTAAGACAGCATCTTTGAGCTCATCAAGCCATGCCCTCACTGCAAGATCAGTGATCTGTTTTTCCTCAGCATCATTCAGCACAGCATTGAGTGACAATAACTTTATCCTCAGCTCATCCAAGAGAGAAACATTGAGCTTTCTGTTGGCAAAGTAATCTCGAAACTCTGAAGAAGTAATCCTATCCAACAAGGTTTGCACAGAAGCAGAGATGAGAGCCTCTCCAACCATAGCAAAGGCCATTTCTTCTCTTTTTTAGCAAAAAAGTAGATCTGATCTGAACACTGAAGCTTGAACTATGCTTTTAAGTAAAGTCGATGATGAGTGCGCGTGAACCTTTCACTTTTTGGTTTTTGTTTTTAGCATTAAAGAAGGTTGACTGACCAACAACTGTGTGGCATTATTGATTTACTGTATTGGTAATCAAGCGTTTGTGCATTTTTTATTTACTCAAAATCATGATTCAACAAAAAATACCATCCATGAACACTTTCATTATCATTTTTTCTTTAAAATCATAGAATCTAATTCGGTTATTAATTAAGTCTTTGTTACAAAGGCCATTTCTTCTCTTGTTTTGCAAATAGTGTAAGAACTCTGCAGCTTTAGCTAGTTGTTGAATGTGATAGGGACTCGTCTTAGTGAGAAATTGATGTATTATATATAAATAATTTCCAATAATGTTTTATGATGTCTTGAAATTCATACTTCATTTGTGTAATAAGATTCTAAGATGAGGGGAAGTGAGAAAAAAATTCATATTATTATTATTATTATTATTGGTTCTGATTTTAAATAAAATCACACTTTCACCAAAAATATATTCTAATAACATTTTCACTGTAATTTTTTCTTTTAAATAAAATAAAATTTTAAGTTAGCAATTATGTCTTGATTATAATACTGTTTATTGCAGGGGTATTCATACAACTATTTTGAAAATTAAATTAAACTAAAATATAAAAAAAGTGAACTACTTTTTATAAAAGCCAAATTAAACTATATTTTAAGTTCAATTTTAAAAACTAAACAATTCAACAGTACTGTAAATGCGTGAATCTCTATGCATTTTGGATTTGTTTTATTGCTTAAATCTCACATGCTTGTATATTTTTTATTTACTGCCAAATGTTGTATATAAAACATATTTTAACCAAAAATATATTCTTATAACATTTTCATTGTAACTTTTTCTTTTAAATAAAATAAACTTTTCAGTTAGCATATTTAAAATAAACTTTTCAGTTAGCAATTATGTCTTGATTATAATACAGTTTATTTTTATACTGGATGGTTCAAGTATGTGATATTCTATGTTATCCATTTCACCTATAAAACTTCTTTTTCTTGTTCTAATACTAGAAATAAAAGGTCCTAGCTTTCTGCTGGCAAATATTCGAAACTCTTCAAAACTATCTAGTGTAATAGCATCTTCACAGAAGCAGGGATAAATGCCTCTCCAACTACAGCAAAGGGAAATTCTTCTCTTGTTATGAAAATAGTATAAGAACTCTGAAGCTTTAGTAAAAAGCTGATGGTGATATGGTTGTGACTCATGAGGAATTGAGGTATTATAATGCTAAACTGATGTCAATGATTTGATTTCACGGTGATGCAAACGCGTAAACCACTTCTTTTTATAAAAAATATTGACTGACCAATAGTATGTATCGTTGTAAATAAGCTGCACATTTAAATTAGTAGATACCTCAATAGTGCTAATATTTTATTTGCTTATACTTATAGGATGAATGTGACCATCCAACCACTCTGCATTTCGACTTTTTCATGTATACTTCTTCTGGATTAAACAGGGAAGAAATCCTGTTTCAAACAAACAGATGCATGAATATAGCAAAACTGTTTACCAGGTGACGTAAAGAGATTTGGTGGTAATTAAATGGAAATCACAATTCTAGTAATACAGTGAAATGCAGAAAAAAAAAATTAATAGTTAAATTTACAAAGAGTTAATTATACAGTTTGTGTACATTTATGAATTCCTAAAACTAGACACCTCATACCTCAATCCCTTTGTTTGATGCTTCTTGGTGTATGATTATGGATACCTCAATTATGCAATATTGTGTTTGCTTAATTAGTTTCTAAAAAGTCATATATCAGGGAAGTAGGGAAATCTACAGGTTTGTAAAATCAAGGGAAAACTAAAGAGAAGTAATAGTTCTTGGGAGACAGCTAGGGTGTATTTCATCATTGCTGACCGAAGTGTGTTTGACTGTCACAACTTATTCATGATTTTAATGAGGATTGAATCAATAGATGAAATTTAGTTATAGTTTCCTTTTAAACAATTCTTTATCTATTAATGATATATAGCTCAATTTAAAGTTTTATGATGTCTTGAAATTCATACTTCATTTGTGTAATAAGATTCTAAGATGAGGGGAAGTGAGAAAAAAATTCATATTATTATTATTATTATTGGTTCTGATTTTAAATAAAATCACACTTTCACCAAAAATATATTCTAATAACATTTTCACTGTAACTTTTTCTTTTAAATAAAATAAAATCTTAAGTTAGCAATTATGTCTTGATTATAATACTGTTGTTTATTGCACGGGGTATTCATACAACTATTTTGAAAATTAAATTAAACTAAAATATAAAAAAAGTGGACTACTTTTTATAAAAGCCAAATTAAACTATATTTTAAGTTCAATTTTAAAAACTAAACAACTATAAAATGCAGTTTAGTGCACTTTAGTTACAAAGAAAAAACTTATTATAATGACTTTTTCATAAATGTTATATTCAATCTACTCAAGTAATGGTTTTTATTATAAATAAGACCAAGTATTTTAAATATTTTTTTAAAAAATTGTTATTCAATTTAAAAGTTTTTTTAAATTTAAATTAAACAACTATAAAATGTAATTTAGTGTGTAACAACCCAATTTTCATAGAATGTACGAGTGCCCAAAAGCCCAATGAGGGTAATTTAGTAATTTACAGGAGTGTTTTAGTAGTCTAGAACAGGCCGTTCCAAACTATTAAATTTGCCTATGATTCTTAGTTGAGAACGGGTCGTTCTAGTTTCGGAACGGGCCGTTCCAAAATATGACCGTTGTGAGTTTTTAATGCAAACCCAGAACGGGCCGATCTGGTTTGAGAACGGGTCGTTCTGGATGTGAATTTTACACATGCCGTCAGAGTCCAGAACGGGCTGTTCCAGCGACGCCTGATGCCTATAAATAGAGTGCTCTGTCACATCCAAAATCACACCTTTCAATTCTGACTTCTTTCTTCTACACTTTCTTCTTTTCCTTCTACACTCTATGAAGATCGAGGGAAACTCAGAGGAGGAGACCAAGGAGATCTCTATTTTAGTTTCAACTACTGTTTATCCAGGTACGGGAGAAAAGATTATTTGTATGCAAAGTTACATGAGGGAATTAGGTAGAAGAGGAAGCTCGTAGGATTATGAGTAATTTTATAATTATTTTTGTTTGGAGAATTATTGGTCTTATGTGATTCTGTATGTAATTAAGATTATGAATATATATTTAATTTGTAAGAATGATGATTTGGGAGTGAGAACGAAATTATAGAAAAGTGTGTAAGTTAGGTTTTGAAAAAATTGGATTATTTCTGTTTGAGGAATTGATGATCTCATTAGATTCTGTATGTGTTGAGGATTAGAAATATATATTTAATTTGTAAGAATGATGATCTGGGAGAGAGAACGAAATTGTAGAAAAGTGTCCGTGAGTTAGGTTTTTGGAATAATTGGGAGTTTTACCATTTATGTTAAGATTATATTAAATTGGTAATTCCATTGATTATTATATTAATTTATGAAATGTTATTGTTATTCCATTGATGATCTAGATGTGAATTGCTTGAGGGGTGTGTAAACCCTTATTTTGTTAGACTTATCTGTTGTGTATATGAAATTGTGTATGTGATATGTTATTGAGCTATAAGATGAGATGTGATGAATGTGAATATGATTATGATTGTGATTCCTCACATCAATGACCAGGGATGGCACAGCCCCTGGGTAAGTGATGCTACAGGGAGGGCGGGACCCTGGCATGGTGTGGGATGAGTGAGACAATTAACACGTATCACTTATGTCGAATATGGCAGCCCTGACGACATAGGGTTAATTGTAAGATTTGTGTGGATTGTGATGTGATTGTGGTTCCTCACATCAATGACCAGGCATGGCACGGCCCCTGGGTAAGTGAAGCTACAGGGAGGGCGTGACCCTAGCATGGTGTGGGATGAGTGAGACAATTAACCCGTATCACTTATGTCAGTTGTGGTGTGGCCTTGACATAGTGTTAATTGTAATATTTGTGTGGATTGTGATGGATTGATGTAATTGAGATGTAAAAATGATGAATGATTGATAAATTATGATATATATAAATGCTTGTGAATATTTCATTAAGGAGTTATGATGAGATTATGTTCGACTTTGTACAGACCAGTTATAGTAACCATTTTGACTACTATCAAAGTAGATATTGACTCCAAATACTACCTTATAAGACTCCACATCTTGTAGAAGTTGATTAGTGACTCTCATACTTAGTTATAGATGTTTTCTTTTCTCACCGTACAACTTGTGGATGTTTTAGGTGAGGAAGATCCGGCTATAAGTGACATCTAGAATGTCAACGGTTGAATTGTGGGTATGCTATGATATTGTGACATCGAGGCAGAGGATTTCTAGGACATGAAATTTTTATATGAATTTGGAGTTGTATTTATTATTTAAAAAAAAACAATTTGTAAACTCTTATGTTTCATTTTCTAATTTATTTATTTTCAATCATTTTGGATATTCAAAAATATTTGTGAAGGTTTTTATGTGAACCCTTTTACCAACGTTGAAAGATTTATTCTTTAGCTTATTTACATTGTTACAATATATGTGTTGGGGTAGTAAGGGTATCACATAGTGCACTTTAGTCACAATTTTATTTTATTATAATAACATTTGCATAATTATTGTATTCAATATGCACAAGTAATGATTTCTTTTATTATAAATAAGATTATATATTTTAAATATTTTTAAAGTTTTGTTATCCAATTATACATTAACATAAATAATTAAGATATATATCTTTTGAATAATTATTTAAGCAATGTATTAAAATTAAGTTTTTATTTAAAATATATTGACTATAAATCAAATTATTCAACGCTAGAAAGTTATTATTATAGTTTTAAATATGTTTTTTTTTTATTTTAATTTGCTTTGTTTATGTACCACTTAAAGAATTTAGTTTATCCAAATGAAACCGCATTGTACACATTTTAGTGTGTTAGTATAAGTTTGAGAATGAGTTAATTTGAAATATTTTTTTATAATGTACTTTAGTTAAATTTATAGTAAAAAAGGAGTTCAGTTAAGTTTAAATTATAGTACAATTTGATCTTTTTGAAATATAGTTTATTAAATTAGAAAATAGTTTAGTTATTTTTCTGAACTATATATTTTATAATTTAGTTAGTTTAGATGAACTGTTTCTATAATTCAGTTTAGTTAATAGATAGTTTAGTTTAGATCAACCCTTTTAATACCTTAATGTAGAAGTTATTGTAGGACTCAATGCTTAAAAGTTCTCTAGCAACCTCTCAACAATGTTCTACACACTATAAGAAAAATGCAAATTATTAATGGATAATTTGTGACAGATACAAATCTATCAAAAAAATTATATTTTCAACAAAAAAAATTTATAGGAAAAATTATATTACCGATAGATACAAATTTGTTGAAAAATTTATATTTCCAATAGATAATTTTTGACGAATACAAATCTATCGAAAAATTTATATTTCTGACGGATATATCCGTCAGTAATTTCTAACAAATATAAATTTGTCAGAAAATTTATATTTCTAAAAAAAGAATTCGTAGAAAAAGTTATATTATCAATGAAATATTTTTTATGAATTTATGTTTGTCAAAAATGTAAGAATTTTTGACGAAAAATTTTCGACAGATGCTTAAGTCAAATTTTTTTGATGGAATGTTACTAACAAATAATGGTTTGTCAAAAATTTGATCTGTCAAAAATATTTAATAATCTATCAGAAATTGCATTCATTATAAATGTTTAATATTTCGTTCGATATCAATAAAAATGATTAAAATTGACAATCATATATTAAAAAAGATCAATAAAATTTTAAATATCTATCTATCTATATCTATATCTATATATATATATATAGAGAGAGAGAGAGAGAAGAGGAGGAATCAAATGACACACAAAGTAACTCTTGATAAAATTACTCCGTTCAATAACTCATAGTGTATGTTGAATTTCATTGATCTAACTATTAAATTAAAAGTTATTAAATTTTACCAATAACTAATATAGAAAAAATTGATTAGTTTTGGAATAAATTATTTACAAACAATATAGTTGAAAAATTAATTATTTTAAATTATTTAACTAGAATCTTATTGACAATTTACTATATGATCTTTGATATTTTTGTATAACTAATATCTGATTTTAAATTTGATATGAAAATATTATGATATAATTAGATAAGATTTTAAATTAGTATTTTATCAATGGTTGATAATTAAAAAATAAAATAAGAATAAATACATTTTTTGAATTTTATATCTTAGATTTAAGATAAATAAATATATTAAGTTAATTAATAATTTATTTAAAAATATTAAAATTTAATTTATAAGTGTGTAATAAATAATATTTATAATTTTATAAATTATATTATCATTATAAATTATAAAAATATTTTAAAATATATAAATTATTATTTAAAATTTAAAATTTATAATAAATAATTTAAACTGTATCATAATATTAATTTTAAATAGAAATAAGTAGATTGTTAATTATAAAAGTAAGTATATATATAAATAAATATTAATTAAATATAATATATTTATTATTGGTAATATAATTATTATATTTTTATAACAGTCCAGATATACCGGAATGAGAAGGATCTAGAAATAGTACAAGTATGAGATTGTATAGTTGAGGATGACTTAAATGAATTAATTTGTACTACTAACAACATGCATATACTTTTCGGTAGCTTATCTTAAGGTAATATAGAAATGAATGATCTCGTAGGAAGTTTTCCAAAAATTGTGCGAGTAAGAACAAAGCACGCTGTAAAGTGAAGTGTCGTGAAATGGAACTCTTGACAAAATATGAGGGGTGTTACATTAATAAATTTATTAAAATTAAATAGAAATTTTTTGACAGATTTTTTTTTTACGCCTCTTTTTCTGATGGATTTACATCTGTCATAAATCTGTCGAAAATTCTCTTTTTCCGATGAATATTCCTTTTTATCAATGGATTATGCCCGTCAGAAATTTGCGTTTTTCTTTTAGTGGCGATGCTTTAATAGAAAGGAGTATTGCCAAAAAATGTTTGGAAGATGACTAAAAACAAAACTACAAGGATTTAAATCTAAAGTGACAATATTTTATCAATTTAGAGACATGTGTATGTAATAAACCTTCAATGCACAATAAGTAGTATCAGAGTCACTAGTTTAAATCAGGAAATCAGCAATGAAAATACACATGACAAATGAAAAGTTTTTTTTTTGTCTCAATTTTTTTTAAATTCACTTTTGGTCATCCAATGTTTTTTTTTGTCACGTGTATTTTCATTTGCCAGGTAAAACACCATCATTGATGGAATTACAAAAAGGATCAGCCAATTAGCATATTATAATTTTAGAGAGACTAATTTATTACATAAGAATTTTAGAAGATCCAAAGCAAATTTGAAGAAGATCGAAAGGGAATTTGAAAAATTTTAAAGGGATGAAAAGTAACTTTTACCCTATATTTATATAGAAGGCAGTGTTTACATTGTTACGACACCAGTGCAGTGGAATTTGGAACTTGTGTATTGCAGAACTCTTGACTTACAACTATATATCTCCTTTGGATTGATAACTAACAAGTTGTCTTACTTCTGCATCTTCTTGACACCGGCTTCACCCCGTAATGAATGTGGTAATTCTTTCAACTATTCATTTTCTATCCCACAGTATGGACAGAAAAAATTAATAGAACTATGTATTATATATGTAAATATACTGCCTCATAAAGGTAGAAACTCAAATTAATGGCTTAAATCTCTTAAATCTTTAACTTAATCCTCTAACCACAATTATTATTCAATAACCACAATAATAAAAATAAAATGCAAGAGTTTACAAATTATTTTCAAAAATAACATTTACATTTCCAAATCGATATAAAACCTATGTTTTAAAAATCCTCTGCCCCGACGTCACAATATCAAAGCATCCCCACAATTCAACCGTTGGCATTCTAGATGCCACTCGTAGCTAGATCTTCCTCACCTAAAACATCCACAATTTGTACGGTAAGAAAATAAAACATCCATATGTAAAGCACATACAAACACATAACAATGTAATCTCATTACATAATGAAATATTTACAAGCATTTCTATATATCATAACTCTATCAATCATGTATCATTTTCACTTCATAATTCGCAATCACACCCATTTATCTCAAATCTTGCAATTAACATTATCATTTTCACATTCATAATTCACACAATCTTACAATTAACACTATGCCAAGGCCACACCACAACTGACATAAGTGATACGGGTTAATTGCCTCACTCATCCCACACCATGTCAGGGTCACGCCCTCCCTGTAGCATCACTTAACCAGGGGTCGTGCCATCCCTGGTCATTGATGTGAGGAACCATAATCACATCACAATCCACACAATCTATTACAATTAACCCTATGCCAGGACTGCCATATTTGACATAAGTAATACGTGTTAACTGTCTTACTCATCCCACTCCATGCCAGGGTCACACCCTCCTTGTAGCATCACTTACCCAGGGGCCGTGTCATCCCTAGTCATTAGTGTGAGGAACCACAATCATAATCACATCCATACAACATCTCATCTCATAGCTCAATACCATACACACATCAAATAAGTCCAAAATAATGGGTTTCATACACATCCATCAATTCACATTTAAATCATCAATTTTTATCAAGTAATATAATAACATTCATAAATTAATATAATACTTAACGGAGTTACCAATTTTATATAATTTCAACGTAACGGTAAAACCCCCAATTGTCCCAAAACCTAGCTCACAAGAACTTTTCTACAGTTTCGTTCTCCCTCTCAGATTATCATTCTTACAAATTAAATATATATTCTTAATCCTCAACACATACAGAATCTAATGGGATCATCAATTTCTCAAACAGAAATAATCCAATTTTTCCAAAACCTAGCCTACAGGCAATTTTCTATAATTTCGTTCTCTCTCCCAAATCATCATTCTAAACATATATTCATAATCCTCAATACATACAGAATCTAGTGGTATCATTAATTCCTCAAATAGAAATAATTATAAAATTACTCATAATCCTACGAGCTTCCTCTTCTACCCAATTCCCTCATGTAACTTTGCATACAAATAATCCCTTTTTCCCCCGTACCTGGATATGTAGAAGCTGAACAGGATCTGGTTGGTCTCCCTCGTTGGGTTCCCCACGGTCTAAAGCAGAAAGGAGAGAGAAAAGAAGAGAGAGCAGAAGAAAAGAAATCAGAAAAATGAGAGGTGTGCTTTTTGGGAGTGGCAGAGAGCTCAATTTATAGGCCTCAGACTTCGCCAGAACGGCCCGTTCCAAATTTAGAATGGCCCGTTCTGGAACCTAAAATCATGGGTAAAAATCACACCCAGAATGGCCCGTTCCCAAACCAGAACGGCCCGTTTTGGTGTGCATTTATTTCTCACAACTGCCATAGCCCGTTTTAAGCCCGTTCCCACTTCGAGTTTAATGCAATTTTTAATAGTCTGGAACGATCCGTTCCAACTTGAGAACGGCCCATTCTGGGCTATTAACTCACATACAATTTGGTAATTTGGAACGACCCGTTCCAATTCCGGAACAGCCTGTTCTGAACTACTAAATCATCCTTATACTTTTATGAAATTACAAAAACCCTCAATTAAAATAAATAAAAAATGAAATAAAAACTGGGGTGTTACAAAATCTATAAAAAAAAATTGTATTTTCAACAAAAAAAAATTCGTAGGAAAAATTATATTACCGATGGATACAAATCTGTTGAAAAATTTATATTTCCAATAGATAATTTTTGACGAATACAAATCTAGCGAAAAATTTATATTTCTAACGGATATATCCGTCGGTAATTTCTAAGAGATACAAATCTGTCGGAAATTTATGTTTCCAATGAAAAAGAATTCGTAGAAAAAGTTATATTATCGATGAAATATTTTTGATGAATTTATATTTGTCAAAAATGTAAGAATTTTTGACGAAAAAGTTTTGACAGATGCTTAAGTCAAAATTTTTCGATAGAATGTTTTTAACAAATAATGGTTTGTCAAAAATTTGATCTGTCAAAAATATTTAATAATCTATCAAAAATTGCATTCATTAGAAATGTTTAATATTTTGTTCGATAACAATAAAGATGATTAAAATTGACAATCATATATTAAAAGAATCAATAAAATTTTAAATATCTATATATATATATATATATATATATAGAGAGAGAGAGAGAGAGAGAGAGAGAGAGAGAGAGGAGGAGGAGGAGGAATCAAATAACTCACAAAGTAACTCTTGAAAAAATTACTCTGTTTAATAACTCATGGTATATGTTAAATTTCATTGTTCTAATTGTTAAATTAAAAGTTATTAAATTTTACCAATAACTAATATAGAAAAAATTGATTAGTTTTGGAATAAATTATTTACAAACAATATAGTTGAAAAATTAATTATTTTAAATTATTTAACTAGAATCTTATTGACAATTTACTATATGATCTTTGATATTTTTGTATAACTAATATCTAATTTTAAATTTGATATGAAAATATTATGATATAATTAGATAAGATTTTAAATTAGTATTTTTATTAATGGTTGATAATGAAAAAAAAATAAGAATAAATACATTTTTTTAATTTTATATCTTAGATTTAAGATAAATAAATATATTAAGTTAATTGATAATTTATTTAAAATTGTTAAAATTTAATTTATAAGTATGTAATAAATAATATTTATAATTTTATAAATTATATTATCATTATAAATTATAAAAATAATATTTTAAAACATATAAATTATTATTTAAACTTTTAAATTTATAATAAATAATTTAAATTGTATCATAATATTAATTTTAAATAGAAATAAGAAGATTGTTAATTATAAAAGTAAGTATATATATAAATAAAGATTAATTAAATATAATATAATTATTATTGGTAATATACTTATTATATTTTTATAACAGTCAAGATACACCGGAATGAGAGGGATCTAGAGATAGTACAAGTATGAGATTGTATAGTTGAGGATCACTTAAATGAATTAATTTGTACTTCTTATACTAACAACATGCATATACTTTTCCGTAACTTATCTTATCAAAACTCCACAATTAAACGTGCTTAACTTAGAGTAATATAGGCATGAATGATCTTCTGAGAAGTTTTCCAAAAATTGTGCGAGTAAGAACAAAGCACGCTGTAAAGTGAGGTGTCGTGAAATGGAACTCTTGAGAGACCAAATATGAGGGTCTTATATTTATTTAGAAGGCAGTGTTTACATTGTTACGACACCAGTGCAGTGGAATTTGGAACTTGTGTATTGCAGAACTCTTGACTTACAACTATATATCTCCTTTGGATTGATAACTAACAAGTTGTCTTACTTCTGCATCTTCTTGACATCAGCTTCACCCCGGAATGAATGTGGTAATTCTTTCAACTATTCATTTTCTATCCCACAGTATGGACAGAAAAAATTAATAGAACTATGTATTATGTAAATATACTGCCTCATAAAGGTAGAAACTCAAATTAATTAATAGGGTTTAGGGTTTATTTCATTTGTCAGATATTTTTGTTCCTACTTTTAATTGAATAAATGTTACTTTATTTTCTATTTTAAAAAATTGTGTAAAAATAATTGAAATTTATTTTCAAAAGACAACATTTCCTCGAACCACCCCATTAAGATTTTTTTACTAATTTAATTTGTTTAAAATGACAAAGTCAAACTACCATCATTTTAGTTTTAGTTTTTAAATTTAACGATAGCTGCACAATAACTAATTAAACGGCACTTGACAGACGAGTTTCTAACAATTCCAATCTCTTGTATTTAATTATTTACTTTTCAGCCATTTCTTAAGGAAAGGACTATAAATTAAGATCAGACAGCACCAAAAATGCTATATCTCATTCTTCTTCTTTTCTTTCCTTCTTATTAAACTATATTTACAAGCATGGTGACACCACAAAAGAGCCTATCAGCAGCTTTAAATGCTAGAATCATAGGCTCAGGCAATGAAACCATAGTTTTGTGTCATGGTTTTGGAGCAGACCAATCCATATGGGACAAAATCATTCCTCTTTTAGCTGAAAATTACAGTTTAGTTCTCTTTGATTGGCCCTTTTCTGGGACTGTGACAGATAAGAACCTCTATGACCATGCCAAGTACACATCCTTTCAACCTTATGCTGATGACTTAATCACCATCATAGGTGAGATGGACCTCAAATGTGTCACTTTTGTAGGACATTCCATGTCTGCTATGATCGGTTGCATTGCCTCCACCAAAAAACCTGAGCTTTTTAAGAGGCTCATTCTTGTTACTGCTTCCCCAAGGTGAGTTCTATACTTCTATGCTCCTATTATTTGTTTCTCAAAAATGATATTATTAATAATGAAGACCGAACCCAAGTGTTCACATAGTATTTGATATATGATGTATATTAATTGCAGAATGCCACTCAAGCACAATAAGCATAATTATTAAAAAAAAATTGCTTTCCCATATGTTAACTTGAAATTTTTGGAACAATACTTTTGAAAATGTACTTTTTAATTTGGAAGTTAATTTGCTACATATATTCATTTTAAAAACCAAGCTGCCGGCCTAGCCTGCCAACTCCTTTAAAAGGACACAAGTTTTATGTTATCCTTTAATTATGTGATTAATTATATTTTTAATTAGTCTCAATCACTACAATTAAAAGATATACAACGCCTTCTCTAGGTCAATGACAGTATAAAAATTAAATTTAGAAAAAAAATAATTATTGAGGTTTGAACCATCTGTTTTAGAAGGTGTATCTTGATTCTTAAAGTGTGCTAAATACCCCTCTACTAACTTTTCTATTAAATATTGATCTGACGCATATATATATATAGCACGTGATTATAATTGTTTTTCAAATTTCTCTCTATTAATAGGTCGTGTGTCTTAGTTCTTCACCTTCTAAATGGAGTACTTCTATCTTTAATATTTTTAAAGTGTGATCTCTGTTCTTTACTAGATTTCCAATCAAATTTTCATCAGCAGGAAAATTCCACCATCTCTACTTATCCATTTTTGCATAATATGCATGCCTCCATAAATTTGGACCACATTCATACCTAGTAAATCAAATCCCTGAACCATGCTTGAATGAGATCATGCAACCCACATAAAACTTATACCAGAAAATTAAACCAAATTACACACCCTGTCTCCCATTTGTACTTGCACGTCAACAATCTCCCCTTCAAGAATGCACCGGAAAGAACTCTATTAATAAGCCATGAACAAACTATACAAGTGAACTTCATACTACATCTTAATCCAAAATTTTAAGACATTATATATTTATGTATCTTTATCATTTATATGCTATTTAAGATACCTAATTCTATCCAATACGAGACTGTTGTTCATATTCAGTAAATAAATCTACATCACTACTATCATTGAAAAAGAAAATTACAGTTGCCTAAGTAATTATATATCGCAGTAACAGAAAACTATATCAAATACTAAGAAATCTTATATAATCATAATTTTAATTATAGGGATAATAACATACTACTCCTCTGTATTATCTGCAGTATTCAACAACTACAATGCCAATTTGAATCTTTGCTCAACATTTATTAGCCAACTCCAAACAACTTAAAATGAGTTGACTTTATCAACTTAACTCCTTTTCCACTGCTACCATATTACATCCTCCCTCTTTACTATAGCCAACCCGCACATATGAAACGTCGAAGCATGTCTTTTCAATGAACGAAATCCTTTTGTTTCAAGCATCTGACCTAGACCAATATCACAAGCCTTCACAAACTCACCTTGATCCTCGTGAACCTTCATCCTTAGTTTCATGCAAAAATGAAATAAAGATCATGGAATCCCCTATTTTATGCAAACATAAATGAGAATGGGGTGAATGATAGAGAAAGAGGTCATTTTTGGTATACTTCAAAAATCTTTACTATTGAAATACACCCCTTTTGAAGTGAAGGACTAAGTCACACATTATCCAAAAATTAGTCATAGGGGCAATTTTGATGAAAACAAAAATAACATCCTAGCAAGTGATTTGTTTCATTAGTAGTTAAAATTTTCAAAAGAACTAGATACTCTAGAAGTTAAGGACAGAAACTTTTAGAGTATCCAGTTCTTTTACATTTTCCCCTTAAATTTAATATCAAACAACTAAAGCTTATAACATGTCTGAATTTTCATTTTTACTTGGGGCAATTATTTTCCAAATAACATCATGTCATTACTCGTATAGGTATATAAATACAGATGAGTACAAAGGTGGCTTTGAGAGGTCAAATGTTGAGGAATTAGTCTCAAACATAGAGTTTCAATACGAAAATTGGGTTTCATACTATGCTCCTATTGCAGTGGGTCCAAATGATGCTATCTCTGTTGACAAATTCCAAAACTGCTTGAAAAGAATGGGAGCTGAAGTTGCAGCGTCCTTACCCAAAACAGTGTTTTTTAGTGACTACAGAGACATGGTTGAAAAGGTTGAGATACCATGCACTATCATCCAGTCAAGTAATGATGCGGCAGTTCCACTAAGCGTAGGGAATTATTTGGAGGAGAAAATGAAAGGGATGTCCACTTTGGAGATCATAGACATGACTGGCCATTTCCCTCAGCTAACTGCACACCTGAAGCTAGTTGAGGTGCTGAAGAGTATCATGGGCTTTGGCTCTGCACAAATTTAAGTGAGTTAATTTGGTATACAATTCATCTTTATCAATTTCTATCCCTTTTGTATTGTCAAGAGGTTCACATATTAGTAGAATAACAAGTTTAATTGAGGCATATTTAAATATGAGATTTTTCTACCGAATAAACTAGTTTTTTGAGTTTTGCTTCTTTTTATCCCTAAGTCATACCATGTGGCAATTGTTCTAATGTGAAAATTGTGTAATAGTAAAAAGAAGAGATCTATGCTCAAGAAATACAATGTGGAAGTGTGTATGATATGGAAAGTTCTGTTGGGAGTAAATATGTATTCTTAAGATCCAATTCACAATAGTGAAAAATTAGGATACTACGTTACCCATTTTACGTCGGACATACAAACACCCAACGTAATAAAAACGCGGTGGCATGTTTCGTAATTTTAGTTAAATTATTTATGTCGGACATCCTAGGGTCCGACGTAAATTTTAACATCTACGTCGGCTATGCATTGTGTCCGACGTAGATGTTAAATTTTACGTCAGACCCTACTAGAGCCGACGTAAATAATCCACACCCATTAAAAGAAGGTTTACACGCAATGGAGATTTCAAAAACTACCTTCTCCCGCGCGTTGTGCAATGGAGGCCACACGCGAGAAATCCCTCCGCCTCCTCCTCCTCGCGTGATGATGTTCTTCTTCTTTGGACGGTTGCGTTGGTCATGGTTTTTCTGGGAGGTTCTATGAGGTGGCGTCTTCTGCTGAGTGTGTTCACAGGAATAAGAAGGTAATGTTTGCGTTGCATTCTGAGTTTTTGAAGCTGGAGAAGGAAGTGGCCAAGTCCGAATTGCAGAACGGGCCGTTCTCTATACAAAACGGGTCGTTCTACTTGGACAACGGGTCGTTCTCGAACTAGAATGGCCCGTTCTGCTTGCAGTCATTTTTTTAAAAAATTTTTTTACAACTTTTTACGTTGGACGGTTTTCGCACCCAACATAAATTTACGTCTCCCGCTTCGACGTCGGAAGTTTTTCCGACGTAAAACCCCTAAAATAACCGATGTAGAATGTATATTATGTACTAGTGTCATCTTGTAATAAATTTTAGTTTTAATGATAAAGTATTCATTAAATTAAATAATTAGTTTGATAAGGTATTTGGTTAAAATTAAAGATTTATTATCATAATAGAAATTATAATAATCAAGTCTTTTATAATTTTAATTTAAATTAATTTTCATCATTGTGGATAATTTATTAATTTACATGTATAGATGATGCACATATAGATGTAATCATTAAACTAACTTAATAGAGAACTTCTAATGACTAACATTTGGAGTTAAATTTTTTTTTTAATCTTAATCTGTCAATAAGAAATTCTCATGAAGAAATAAAATATTATAAGTCCTTTGACATGAAATTATCACAATAATTAACAAAATATTTATTATATTTTAATTTTGAAAACTTATAATGTTGTAGGACACTAGTTGAATTAATGGGTGAAATATAATTAAAAATATTTATAAAATATATTTATGGTATAATAGTCAAGTTACTCAATGTTACTTGCCACATTATTGTATTATCCTATGTCACGTTAGTAAATCTGTTTGTGTCAATTTTTAAGCAATTAATCTTCTAGTACACCTCTCTTTTATAAATTGTTCTACTCAACCCACCTTTTATTATCAATTTTAGCCTAAGTTAACTAATTCAATCATTCACTCTTATGTTATCCAATTCTCATTTCACAATCATTTAATCTTATATTATCCAATTCTTATTTCACATAGTAATCTAAAGTGATATTTTTTCTTCCTCTTTTTTCACTCTTAATTTTTTTTTCTCAAATAGGATTTGAGATTTGATAATTTATTTTGAAGAGAATGAGAATCTTATGAGAACTGTCAATGTCATCGAATTTTGAGACACATAGGAAATTAACCTTTCATTATCAATTTTCACCTAAATTAACCTATTTAATCTTTCATTCTTAAGTTGTTCAATTCTTATTTCACATTGCAATTCTCATAGGAAATCTAAATTGATATTCTTTCTTCCTCATTTTTAACTCTTAATTTTTTTTCTCAAACATAATTTGCAAAATAAGGAGAATCTTATGTGAGAGGCCATCAAATTTTGGGATACATAGAAAATCTAAAGTGATATTCTTTCATATTCTTTTTTGCTTTTATTTTTTTTTCCTTATATATGATTTGATATTTGATAATTCATTTTGCAAGAGGAGAATCATATGAGAATGGTTAAGACCATTAAATTTTGGGATACATGAAGATGAATATGCTAAAGGACAACAAAATATTATTTATTTACCATGCAACAATCGAATAAGCTAGATTTGTAATCTTCATTTCCTTCTTAAATCAATTATACTTAAATGTAAAATAAAGATACTTACCTAAACTCTCTTTTATTGTGTCTTAACAAATTCGGAGAGGCAAATAAATTTCAATGTCTACATGATATATATGCCTATTTCCTTCAGGTTAAATTTCTAAATTAATTCTTATCTTAACACACTATGTGAAAAGAATGAATAAAATAGATATTTTTTTCAAATTAAATTATGTGTATTAATTTCTAATACGATAATAATATTTTTTTATAGAGGCTATTTATTCAATTCTTTTAATATTAGTATGTAACATCAAAGTTATATGTTGCATACGGTTTTTCAAGTTATATAATTTTCTTAAATTATAGTTAAATATATTCATTATGAGATTTCTTTCTTATTTTTATTGAGGATTTTTTATCCTATTTTAAATAATCAATTTTGTTTTATTTAGAAATGTTCATGTTTCAGGAATTATAATATAAAATAAATTTTATCACCAATGAATATACAACACTGGAGTAGTGAAGCAGGGGTGGATATTCGAAACATATAAATAAAAATAATTGTTTGAAGAAAATTATCATATTTTTTAATATCAATTAAAATAATTTTTTAATTACAAAATTAATTATTAATATTTAACTGTTAATTAAATATAATTTATAACCACATGTTACTGATAATCAATTATAAGAACTAAATGTATTTTATAACTATTAGTTACTAATTATCTATAGATTTCAAAATTTTATTTTGGAAATTGTCTAATTAAATAAAATTTTAATATACGCTTTATTTATTTAATCAAGTCAATGTGTATCTTTTTTTTTTTTTGTTTTTACCATATCATATTAAATTGATTATTCTATAAAATTTTACATATATATTAGAATGTATTCTACAATTATAAACTTAATCTACACTTTTTTTTACACGAAAGAATATAACAAATTAAAATGAAATATCAAAATTTTAAAAACATTATATCTATTGATTTATCAATCCGTGCATCACAGACTAATATCTAGCTAATAATTAATAAGAAGAAATTTATCAACTATTGATAATGATTCTGGGCTCTATAATAAAAATAAGACTTTAATTAGGGTAACTAAATGAAAAAAGAAATCACTCATTGATCACTTATATTAAATATAACTACTAGATCACAAACTCAAAATCAGAAATTAAAAGAGTCTCAATCTATCACTTGCAAGTTAGTGCTTTAATCAAAACAGGTTCTTTAGAATAATTAATCAATTTGGAGCAAACAAAGACAAAGAATATGGTTTACATAAATTTTATTACAGAAAAACACTGTTAATAAACCATATCAGCAAATGATCGAATACAAAATTTAGTTTCTAATTTGCATTAAATTGGATGATTCCACACCAACATCACAAATATAATCAAATACATTCTAATTTTACAAAGATAGTTCATTGAAAGAAAACTAACTAATTGGACATTAACATCAACAAACCACAAGTTTAGTTTGACCAATTACAAATGATAACGAGGAACTTTGTAGAGTTTGGTTAAGCTAATTCAATGCAACTAATAGAGCAATTTGGAATCTTCACAACCGACAAATATCATGTGCCCACCACCTCAGCTACCAACTGTTTTCAATAAGGAAAGGAAAAATATATTGTCATCTCTTGTAAAAATTTAAAGATCAAAATTATCAATAAATTAGCTCAAAACTGTTTTAATCTATGAGTTAATCACTCATGTCAGTGTAAAGTTTTTTTACATCAACAATTTATTTAAAAATATAATTGATTATCAATATAAATTTTTTTTATATAAATAATATATAGATGATTAACTCTTAATTTATATAAGTTTCAGATTTTAGAATTGATAACATAATGTCGTCAAATCAAGTTCCATTTGAGTTTGTAAACAGAGTATTATATGTAATTTCCATTTTTGTAAAAAGATAATAGATTAGAAAGGCGATTCCATTATTTTCCTTGGTTCACCTCAATAATCCATGACATCAAAATATGCCCTTTAGATAAACGCCTAAACATATACCAAGAAACCACCAAAGAATTGAACTAGTTTCATTTTTAAAGTAATATGTATACTTATGCTATAAACACTAATAAATTAGAAATAAAATCATGAGAAATCATGTAATTCCAGCCTTTAAAACATCTTATAATCATGTTACTTTGTTATCCTTTGGACAAGTAAATATAAATCAGTTTTTATACTCCACTTTACCAACAATCTAAATGAAGAACACATGATACTTAATTATACCGAGACATGGTAAAGTGTCAACCTTTACACGAATAGAAATTTTAACTAATTAAACATGGAATAATATAGATAAATAAATACCTGAAACTTTGAAAAATTATAAGAGAGTTAAATGTGTTTAGACCTTATATATATAGAAATATTCTTTTAGTTTCTTAAAAATAAATCATCTTCTTTTCATTTTTCATATTTTGAAATGTGAGTTGTAGTTTCTATTATTTACAAAAAAGGTCTTCATATTTCGCTTTCTCATTTAAAAGAAAAACATACTAAACACATTTTCATAAATATAAATTTATAAAAAAAGCTATTTAACCTATTATAAATAATGACTTTACATACAACTAGGACACAACTCTCAACAATTTACTAAATTTAATAAAAGGTTTCTCAATTAATATCATGGGATTACTATCCATTCCATTAAACCCATTTTAGTTTATCAAATTTTCAAATATGATTAAGTCGACAGTGCAAAGTACAATAGTGAGACATAGTTTATTGGTGAAAATGATTTATATAGTCAACTATAAGTGTTTGACCTAAATTGGAGCTTTAGATAGGATGATCACAAAATAAATATATACAAATAAAATGACTATATTAAACTCATGTTTCTATGTGTAGTGAGATATTGTAGCGTGATATTAATTAACATCGTAGTTTCTTGAAATAATTGAAGGCTTTACCTTTTCGGTGATTCCTAGTCATCCAACAACTCATATTATCACTTCATCATTTATCTCGATGGCAGGAATGTGAGCAATCTTAGACCAATATTTCCCTTTCTGATTTTGATACCTTGCTTCTAGTAAAGGACAGTGACTTATCCGTAGTAATTCAAGAGAGGATGGCAAGTGATCTTCTGGCAAGGACTCAAGGCTTCCACAACGACTGATCTCAAGGTATCGAAGAGAAGTGAGATGTTGAAGCCCATTCCCTTCCCACGACTTCAATTCATCTAAACCCCATAGGGTGAGAGACTGGAGAGATGTGAGATGTTGAAGCCCTTTTCCTTCCATTCCCAAACACTTCAAACCATAAAGATACTCAAGGGACAACTTTTGGAGAGAAGTGGGCAGTAATGGCTCCTTCAGCAGGATGTTAACAACATCTGCCTCCCCACCACCCTTAATACAAAGCTCAGACAGAGAAGTGGGGCGTTGGAATAGGAAACCTAGCTCATCTTTAGACATACATGATAACATTCCAACATTAACCTCCAGTGATTGTAAACTTGAAGGAAAACACCTTGCACCCAATGATGCTACCTCTGCAAGATTAGAGAGCCTTAAGTATTTAAGGGAAGGGAGATCGATTAGTTCTGGAAGTGACTTAAGTTTCTCACAATAATCGACCTCCAACTTTATTAATTTGGGAGCAGGCCCTCCACCTTGAGTAGTAATTGCTTCCAAGCTTGGACAACCAGATATTTGCATATTTTCAAGAGCAGGGAAACAATCTAATGTAATGAATGTAAGAGAATGACAACTTCCCCTAATTTCCAGAGATTCAATTGATCTGTATTTGTGCCACGTTTCATGAGATAAAAATTCTAAGTTCTCACAATCATTAATCTCAAGTGATTTCAATGACGTGGGCAAACCATCATTTGGGAAGGAAATCAAAGAGGGGATACTCTCAAGAGTCAACCTTTGAAGACAATTGGCACCTAGTATCATTCTTGGCAAACACGACAAGCTATCCCATTTGAAAAATATTTAGTTCGTGAAAAGAAAATTTGTCAAGAAGAGACAACAAGCCTTTCCCCCCTTCACGAATTGTTAAAGATTCAATTGATGTTTTCCAGTGTAGATCACATGATTTTGCCTCTAATAGGTTGCACTTTGAGATACTAACCTCTTTTAATGAAGGCAGATGGTTGGGCAAGTTTCCTCTCAACTTCGGACATTCGGATAAACTCAAATGCTTCAACAAAGGAAAACGAAATTTGCTACTTTCACCTTCAAATGGTAGCCACTCCTCCCATTCTAACATCTTTTTAAACACGAGAGTCTCCAACATTGGAAATGGTTGAAAGAAAGGGGACCTTTTGTTGTTGCAGTAGAATTCATCACCAACTATCTTCACCATTTCCATCCTTTCAATCACTTGTTGGAATATAAATTAATTTTGTATGTTGGGCTTAAAAGATAAAAGCCCAATATTAGCAAAGGCCCAAATAGAATTCTAGAAAATCCTATCTAAAAGATTCTAGAATGATGTACAAAATATCTATAGATGTTTATCCATAAGATGTTTCTAGATAAGTTTAGAAAAGTTTAGAATTGTAGGAATGTTTTAGAAAGTTCTAGAGAAAGAATTATAGCCCTTAGATGAATGTTGTGGTGGCAAGATCCTAGCCATTGGTTAAGGAGGTGCCACTAGTATAAATAGGGGATGGTTGTATCATTTGGATGTAAGCCAAAAAGTTTAGAAGCATTCAATACAACAAGCCTTTCTTTCTCTCAAAATCTTCCATCCTCTCCCAATCTTAAACACTTCCTTCTAGCCTTTAAAGTTTCTTCCCAACAAAGTGGTATCAAGAGCCATAAGATCTTCAGAGAAATGGCAAATACTGGAGTTCCTTTTCAAGTCCCGATGCTCACCAAGAGCAACTATGACAATTGGAGCTTAAGGATGGTAGCTCTCCTTGGTACACATGATGTCTGGGAGGTGGTCGAGAAGAGCCACACCGAACCAGAGAATGTAGAGAGTCTTTCTCAAGATCAAAAGGATAGCTTGAAAGACTCAAGGAAGAGAGACAAGAAAGCTCTCTGTCTAATCTATCAAGGATTAGATGAAGATACTTTTGAGAAGATTTCTGAAGTCAAGACAGCCAAGGAAACATGGGAGAAGCTCAAGATCTCTTACAAAGGAGCAGATCAAGTAAAAAAGGTACGTCTTCAAACTTTGAGAGGAGAGTTTGAAGCTTTACATATGAAGGAAGGTGAACTAGTCTCCAATTACTTTTCGAGAGTTTTAACGGTTACTAATAACCTAAAAAGAAATGGTGAGAAGCTAGATGATGTAAGAATTATGGAGAAAATTCTTAGATCATTGGATCCAAAGTTCGAACATATTGTCACCATTACCGAAGAAACAAAAGACTTAGAGGCCATGTCAATAGAGCAACTTCTTGGTTCGTTGCAAGCTTATGAAGAAAAGAAAAAGAAGAAGGAAGAGATCGTGGAGCAAGTCTTCAAGGCACATGTTGATTCAAGAAAAGAAGAAAATGCACACAACCAATCAAGGCGAAGTTATAGTCAAGAACAAGGACGAGGGCGTGCATATGGACATGGACAAGGACGAAGGCCTAACAATAATAACCAGAGAGGAGAAAGCTCTAACAGAGGTCGTGGGAGAGGAAATCCGAATTCAAGGTATGACAAGTCACGAATCAAGTGTTACAATTGTGATAAGTTTGGACACTATGCTTCTGAATGTAGAGCCCCTAACAAAAATAAAGTCGAAGAGAAAGCCAATTATGCTGAAGAAAGGTGTCAAGAAGATGGTACCTTGCTATTGGCTTACAAGGGCCAAGATAAAGGCGAGGATAATCAGTGGTACCTTGACAGTGGAGCAAGTAACCATATGTGTGGGAAAAGAAGCATGTTCGTAGAGCTTGACAAATCAGTAAAGGGAAACGTGGCTTTTGGAGATGAATCAAAGGTGGCGGTGGAAGGAAAAGGTAATGTCCTCATCCGACTAAAGAATGGAGAACATCAATTTATTTCCAACGTATATTATGTGCCAAGCATGAAGAGCAACATCTTGAGCTTAGGACAACTCTTAGAGAAAGGTTATGATATTCAACTTAAGAATAATAACCTTTCTATAAGAGATAACACAAGTAGATTCATTGCAAAGGTGCCAATGACGAGAAATAGAATGTTCGTGCTCAACATTCAAAGTGATGGCCCACAATGTCTCAAGATGTGCTACAAAGACCAATCGTGGCTTTGGCATCTTCGATTTGGCCATCTTAATTTTAAAGGATTAGAGTTGCTCTCCAAGAAGGCAATGGTGAGAGGGCTGCCTTGTATTACTCACCCCAACCAAGTCTGTGAAGGATGTCTACTTGGAAAACAATTTCAATTGAGTTTTCCAAAGGAGTAAGACTCAAGAGCTCAAAAGCCATTAGAACTCATACACACAGATGTGTGCGGACCAATCAAGCCAATATCACTTGGTAAAAGTAATTATTTCCTTCTCTTCATTGATGATTTTTCAAGAAAAACATGGGTATATTTCTTAAAAGAAAAATCAGAAGTATTCGAGAACTTCAAGAAGTTTAAAGCCCATGTTGAGAAGGAAAGTGGCCTTCTGATCAAAGCTTTGAGATCCGATCGTTGAGGAGAGTTCACATCAAAAGAGTTTCAGAAGTATTGTGAAGACAATGGAATTAGACGACAATTGACAGTGCCAAGATCGCCTCAATAAAACGGAGTGGCTGAAAGGAAGAATAAAACAATCTTGGAGATGGCAAGAAGCATGCTTAAAAGTAAGAGACTTCCAAAGGAGTTTTGGGCTGAAGCTGTTGCATATGCAGTCTATCTAACCAACCGCTCTCCAACAAGAAGCGTTAGTGGAAAAACATCACAAGAAGCATGGAGCGGTAGAAAACCAGGTATTTCTCATCTTAGAGTCTTTGGAAGCATAGCTCATGTGCATGTGCCAGATGAGAAACGAAGTAAACTTGATGACAAAAGTGAAAAATACATCTTCATTGGTTACGACGCCAAACTCCAAAGGGTACAAACTCTACAATCCTGATTCAAGGAAAACAATCATCAGTCGGAATGTAGTGTTTGATGAAGAAGGAGAATGGGATTGGTCGACAAATTGTGAGGATCATACCTTTTTCCCGTGCGTTGAAGAAGATGATGTGGAACAACAACAACAAACGCAAGAGACACCTACTACTCCACCCACTTCACCAAATACAACCCTTCAAGATTTTGAAAGCTCAAGTGAAAGAATGCCACGTTTTCGAAGTCTCCAAGAAATATATGAGGCAACCGAAAATCTAGACAATGTTACCTTATTCTGTTTATTTGCAGACTGTGAGCCCATGAACTTCCAAGAAGCAATTTGAAAGAAGAGTTGGAGAAATGCAATGGATGAAGAGATCGAGGCAATAAAGAAGAATGATACTTGGGAGCTAGTCTCGCTTCCAAAAGAACACACAGCAATTGGTGTCAAGTGGGTCTACAAAGCAAAGAAGGACTCCAAAGGAGAAGTTCAGAGATACAAAGCAAGATTGGTAGCGAAGGGCTACAGTCAAAGGGCTGGCATCGACTATGACGAGGTATTTGCTCCTGTTGCTCGACTAGAAACTGTTAGACTTATTATATCATTAGCAGCTCAGAATAATTGGAAGATACATCAAATGGATGTCAAATCTACCTTCTTAAATGGAGTTCTAGAAGAAGAAGTCTACATTGAGCAACCACAAGGATATGAAGTTAAAGGAGAAGAAGATAAAGTCTTGAGATTAAAGAAGGCTCTTTATGGATTGAAACAAGCTCCGAGAGCTTGGAATGTTCGGATTGACAAGTACTTCAAAGAAGCGAATTTCATCAAGTGTCCATATGAGCATGCACTCTATATCAAAGCTCAAGGTAAAGATATTTTGATTGTATGCTTGTATGTCGATGACTTGATCTTTACAGGGAACAATCCAAGCATGTTTGAGGAATTCAAGAAGGATATGACCAAGGAATTTGAAATGACCGACATGGGGCTTATGGCATATTATCTCGGAATTGAAGTAAAGCAAGGAAACAAAGGAATTTTTATTACTCAAGAAAGCTATGCTAAAGACCTCCTCAAGAAGTTCAAGTTGGATGATGCTAATCCAGTTGGCACTCCTATGGAATGCGGCATCAAGTTGAGTAAGGATGAAAAGGGAGAAAAGGTGGATCCAACCCTCTATAAAAGTCTTGTTGGAAGTTTGCGCTATTTAACTTGTACAAGACCAGACATTCTCTATGCCGTTGGAGTCGTGAGTCGGTACATGGAAGCTCCAACAACTACTCACCTCAAGACTGCGAAGAGGATTCTTCGATATATCAAAGGTACGACAAGCTTTGGCCTATACTACTCAAATTCTAACAATTACAAGCTTGTTGGATATAGTGATAGCGATTGGAGTGGAGATATGGATGACCGAAAGAGCACAAGTGGATTTATGTTCTACATGGGAGACACAGCCTTTACTTGGATGTCCAAGAAGCAGCCTATTGTCACTTTGTCTACATGTGAAGCAGAGTATGTAGCTGCAACTTCATGCGTTTGCCATGCTATTTGGCTACGCAACCTATTGAAGGAGTTAAGCTTGCCACAAGTGGAGCCAACAAAGATTTACGTGGACAACAAGTCGGCAATAGCATTAGCAAAAAACCCAGTCTTCCATGATCGAAGTAAGCACATCCACACCCGTTACCATTACATTAGAGAATGCATCAGCAACAAGGATGTGCAAATGGAATATGTGAAGACGCATGATCAGGTAGCAGATATCTTCACCAAACCACTGAAGAAAGAAGTCTTTATGAAGATGAGAAGTTTGCTTGGAGTACAAAATCAAGTTTAAGAGGGGGTGTTGGAATATAAATTGATTTTGTATGTTGGGCTTAAAAGATAAAAGCCCAATATTAGCAAAGGCCCAAATAGAATTCTAGAAAATCCTATCTAAAAGATTCTAGAATGATGTACAAAATATCTATAGATGTTTATCCATAAGATGTATCTAGATAAGTTTAGAAAAGTTTAGAATTGTAGGAATGTTTTAGAAAGTTCTAGAGAAAGAATTATAGCCCTTAGATGAATGTTGTGGTGGCAAGATCCTAGCCATTGGTTAAGGAGGTGCCACTAGTATAAATAGGGGATGGTTGTATCATTTGGATGTAAGCCAAAAAGTTTAGAAGCATTCAATACAACAAGCCTTTCTTTCTCTTAAAATCTTCCATCCTCTCCCAATCTTAAACACTTCCTTCTAGCCTTTAAAGTTTCTTCCCAACATCACTAGCGCCTTAAGAGAAGGTAATTGTCCAAATGGTGGAAGTGACAAGCAATAGTTGCAGTCGCTGATATGAAGGAGCATAACATTAGAATATGAAGAGTTGCTAAGCCATTTTGGAAAGCTTGTGCCACTTAGTATCTGATGGTGAATTTCTTTAAATTTGTTGATGGTTGTAGGTTCTCAAGTACATCTTTCACAATTTGCGAATCTTGAGGATCTCTTCCCCACTCCAGTGTAAGCTCCTCAATTTGCTTTTTTTTTCTTCATGTTGGCTTGAAATGCATCCATGGGATCAACAACATTTTGTAGCTTCAAAATGGAAAGGTTACCTCGTAGGAAAAGAAATTTTCCTAATTCTTTGATCCTTAATCCGTCTTCCCTTCCTAAAACAAAGGAAGTCAATGTACGAAGATCCTGTAGTTTGCATATTTGTGTACGAAGATCCTTAATCTTTCCTGAAAGCTGAATAAGAAATTTACAATTTTCTAATTTCAGAGTTTGCAAATTGTAAAGTGTAAAGGTTGCATCAGGTAGTCTTTTGATGGAAGTAGAGGAAAGATCAAGATACCGCAAAAGCACCAAATTTCCAATTGAATCAGGCAACTCAATGATATTTTTGTATTTTGACAATGACAGTGTTCGCAAACATCTTAGTTTTAGCAGCCAACCATGTGAAACCCTTTTGGTTAAGTAATAATAAGATCCATATGGGGACTGTGGTAGAAAGGTGCGCACAAACTTTAGCTCATACAAGCCCTCAAATCTTTTAGAGATATCAAATTCTTTCATACGAAATGCTAGATGACGAGCAGTTCTTGGGATTTCATCACCATCAAAGTTGTATGAACTTTTTCCTGATACTAGTCTAGCTAAATCATAGATGAGATCATGCATTCGAAACTTTTCCTCTGTTATAGCTTTGTCTCTTTCAATTAAAGATCTAGATAACAATTCATTAAAGCATTCATCACCTACTGATTCCAATGATTTCTCTCCATGGATTTGTTGAAGAAAGCCTTCAGCCATCCATAACAAAATCAATTCCTTCCTATCCAACAAATGTTGTTTGGGAAAAATTGAGCAATAAGCAAAATATCTTTTCAAATGTGCCGGAAGATGAAGATAACTTATGCGTAAAGCAGGTGTAACATCGTTATGTGCCCATAAGTTGCTGTTCAAAATTCTACTCCATTCCTCTACATCAACAACTGATCTCAAAAGACCTCCCAATGTTTTAGCTGCTAGTGGTAGGCCATAGCATTTTCTTGCAAGTTTTCTACCAATTTCTTCTAGCATTGGATATTTGTTGAATCCTTCATTTCCAAATGCATGTTTTGCAAGTATACACCAACAATTTTCATCTGTTAGACGTTTCAGCTCACATATGGGAAATGTGTGTGTTATTTGTGCAACTCTATGTTGTCGGGTTGTCACAATGATCTTACTTCCCTTCTTTCCACTGGTAAAAGGTGCTATTAAATGATTCCAGTCATTGTATTTTTCATTCCAAAGGTCATCGAGCACAAACAAGATTTTTTTATCACTCAAGTTGTTCTTCAATTCAACCCGAAGTGCATCTAAATTAATACTATCAATCTTTTTAGAAGTGACAGATTCAACAATTGTCTTCGTAACTCTAAACACATCAAAATCATCAGATACCCATGCCCAAGTTGTCAAATCAAAATGCTTCTGCACTGCATTATTATTATAAAGACATTGAGCTAAGGTTGTTTTTCCAAGACCACCCATGCCCAATATTGTCAGCACTTCTATATGATTGTTCTTCCCATCTTCATCAGATAGAAGCATTCTCAATAGCTTCTCTTTGTCATCCTCCCTTGCTACAACAACAGAATCAACCAATGAATCTGTAACTGTTCTGTAAGATACTCTCCTAGAAACACTTTGCAAACCAAGAATATCTTTATGTTTCACAAAATGTTCTAGCCTTGTAGATATTACTTCAAGCTTGGAATTGATACTCCTATAAAATTGGTTAAAGGGAGAAGAAAGTAATGATCTGACCTGGGTAGTGAAGGTTTTAGATTCTCCCTCCACCTTGCACCTCAGAGAATCTGTGTTGATTTCATCCAACAAGTCCTCAGCATCTAAGACAACATCTTTGAGCTCACCAAGCCATGCCCTCACTGCAAGATCAGTTATCTGTTTTTCCTCAGCATCATTCAGCACAACATTGAGTGACAACAACTTTATCTTCAGCTCATCCAAGAGAGAAACATTGAGCTTTCTGTTGGAAAAGTAATCTCGAAACTCTGAAGAAGTAATCCTATTCAACAAGGTTTGCAAAGAAGCAGAGATGAGAGCGTCTCCCACCATAGCAAAGGCCATTTCTTCTCTTGTTTAGCAAATTGTATACGAACTCTGAAGGTGATTTAGTTGTGAGTAATCGAGGTATGATAATGCTTAATTCGTGTAAATGATTTGATTCACGGTGATGTAAACGCTTTAACAACTGTTTTTTTAATAAAAAATTATTGACTGACCAATAGTATATTTTATTTGCTTCCGTTGAGAAAACAAAAAAATGCAATAGTAATTTCATAGGATGACTCAGTGAAAGCAACTTAAGAAAGGGACCATACCCTCTGCATTTTGACGTTTTCATCATTGTATACTTCTTCTGGCCTAACCGGGGAAGAAATCCTGTTTCAAACAAAAAGATATATGAATACAACAAAACTGTTTATCATGTGGCAGAAAGAGATTTGGTGGTAATTAAATAGCATTTAGAATTCCAGTAATCCAGTGAAATGCAGCAAAAAAACTTTAATAGTTAAGAGGCTGAGCTTTTTAAGAGGCTCATTCTTGTTACTGCTTCCCCAAGGTGAGTTCTGTACTACTAGGATTCTATTATTTGTTTATGAAAAATGTTATTATTTAATAGTGTTTATGAAAAATGTTATTATGAATCTGTAGAAAACATTACACTGATAACAATGAAGATGGAATTTAAGTACTCATTTGATATATGATATATATAAATTGCAAGAAGCCACTCAAACACAACACGCATAATTAAAAAATAAAAAATAAAAAAAATTTCCTGTCCCATGTGTTGACTTGAATTTTTGGAACAATACTTTTCAAATATACTTTCTAATTTGGAAGTTTGCTGCATATATTCAATTTAGAAACCAAACAGCCGGCCATGCCGGCCAATTCCTTTAAAAATACACAAGTTTTATGCTATCCATTAATTATGTGATTAATTATATTTTAAGTCTAAATTATTACAATTAAATGGTATATAATGCCTTCTCTAGGTCATGATAGTTTAAAAGTTAAATTTAGAAAAAAAAATTAACGTTTTGAGGTTTGATCCATTTATGACTTAATCAATTACCTTTTAAAATGTGTATCTTGATTCTTAAAGTGTGCTAAACAACCCCTCTATTAACTTTTCTATGAAATACTGACGCAATGCATATACAGTATGTGATTATAATTTTGTTTTTGTTTTTTAATTTCTCTCTATAAATGAGTCATGTGTTTTAGTTCTTTACCTTCTAAATAAAGTGTTTCTATCTATAATATTTTTTAAGTGTGATCTCTGTTCTTCACTATATTTTCAATCAGTTTTTCATCAGCAGGAGAATTCCACCATCTCTACTTATCCATTTCTTTTTGCATAATATACAGGCCACCGTAAATTTGGACTACATTCATACGTAGTATATTAAATCCCACACCATTGAACTATGCTTGAATTTCTATTTTCCATTAATGGATAAATAAAATGCTTCTATCATGAGACCACGCAACCCACATAAAACTTATGCCAGTAAACCAAACCAAATTAAACAGCTTGATTCCGATTTATCCTAACCAATCTACTACTCAAACCCAACCACGAGAAACCTACATCATTACAACGCCAATATGAACTCTTTCCAGATCCAGAACGGTCCATTCTAGACCCCTTCGTTATGCATTAATTTCATATCTGGAACGACCCGTTGTTAAACCAGAACTACTCGTTCCAAAGTTGAGTTTAGCACATAACTGCCTGTGCTGGAACGGTCCGTTCCAAACTAAGGTTTTAGGCCTTTTTTGTAGTTTGAAACGCCCTTTCTAGTTTGAGAACGACCCGTTCCAGTTGGGGAATGAGTCGTTCCGTTTTGGGAATAACCCATTCTAGGCTACTAAGTCAGCTTTTGTTGGGCTTTAGGCTTTCTGATGTCATGTCCTATTGTTTCCATGCTTGGGAGGTCCTTTTCTTCAAAAATAGAAGTCTATTTCATTGTTGTGTGGGTCTGGACGAAATTGGGTGTCTACAGCTACCCCCTCTTTACTTGTGCTTTGGAATATCTATGTGTTGCTTTAACAAAGGCAAGTAAAGACGTAAACATTTCGTCTAGGTCTTCTCACCGTCTCCTTGGTTCTGGCGCTTCTACGTTGTTTCCCTTAGATAGGTGTATTTGCTTGTATACTCGCCCTTTATAGCAGCTGAGTGTTGGATTGCGTACTCTATTAGGTAACAAGGGTGACAAACTGTACACCTGGTCTTCAGTCTTCAAGTAGATGCTTCTTTGTTTCTCTTGTGATAGTGCATTCTTTTATTTGTAGCTTGTTGAAGAGGGAGTGTATTCTGAGCTCAGCCTCTCCAGGCTGGACTAACATTTAGGGCTTTAGCCGGTCGAATGCTAGTTTTGGGTCTAGCAACCCTTTCTGATCTTAATGTTGAGTATTGTTATAGCTGGTCTCTCCAGGCAGCCTGCTGATACTGAGTATTATTATGGCTGGCCTATCTAGACTTCTTGTTGATGATTTTGGTATATCATATGATACTGTTGAGCACGATATGTGGTAGTAAATAAGGAAAAATTATAAATTGAAGGTTTTAGGATGATTGCTATGGGGAGATTTTCTTTATAACTTATTTAAACTTAGATAATGATGTGTTTGGATGAGGAATTTTACAAATTCAAAGAATTTTAAATTCTTGGTATTTGAATTATTTTGATTTCAATTTCTATCATTCTTAAAATATTTTGTTTGGATAATTCGATTCAAATTTTTTAAATTTTAAATTGTTGGGTTGTATATGATAATTTGATTCCACTATGGTAAATTTGATTTTAAAAATATATTTAATGTTGAGATTTGTACTAACCGTATTTCACGCCCGGGCTCCCAGCCCAGACCAACAACACAAAGACACCCCCGGGCATACATTGAGCGATGTCAGCCCGACACCTAGAACGCGGCATCTGGACGAATCACACCCGAACCCGGGGATCTCGTCCCAGACCAAAACTGCCCGCTAATTATGCCACATCATATCACAATGTATCACATCATGGCATATCTTATCTCAGGCCTAAGGCCCAATAAAACCCTAATCTACACAAAGGTACGTGCATTATATATATGAGACCATCATTCACACAAGAACTAACTTTAGCATCGGAGTCTCTTTTGCAGGTACCACCCCCATTTTGGAACACCAGCGTACCAACGAAGGAGACTCATCAATCTTACTGGACGGATCATCCCCACGACCAAAATCCGGTAAGAACATTTGGCGCCCACCGTGGGGCCGATCGAGACGACTCTTATCGGCCACCTGCATGGTTTTTACTAAAAGCCACACCAGACGTGCGATTGACGACGCTAAGCACTCAATCATTATGGACAGCGACGCCACAACCTCAGGAGAATTGGTCAACCAAGTCGACCCAACAACTTTGAGCACGAAGATCGACAAGATTCGTGTTCAACCCCGACGGCGATACCCTGATCGCCCCTCCGACTCCCAACCTAACCCCGGTAGAGCAAAGCGAGGCGAGGCAAACTCAGGAGCAGAACCAACTCCCCTACGGGGAATAATCGGTACGATCGCAGGAGGTTTCGCCGGAGGAGGCGCCAGCAACTCAGCCCGGAAAAAACACCTGCGTGAGATTAATCGCGTACACCTCACCACTCCCACTTCTTGCCAGAGCTTGCCGACGATCACTTTCACCGACGACGACTATGTCGGGATCAACCCGGTTCAAGATGACCCCATGGTCATAGCGGTAGCACTGGCCAATTGGGAGGTCCACAAGACCTTGGTCGACCAAGGGAGCTTGGCCGACATTCTATATTGGTCAACATTCCTCAGGTTAGATATCCCTCATTCTCTCATACAGCCTCACACGGAACCCCTCATCGATTTTGCAGGGAAGAGCGTTCACACTCGTGGGTACGTAGACCTACTGACGACCTTCGGAGCTCCTCCGGACTCAAAGCGAGTCATGATACGGTACCTACTCGTTGAAGCTGACGCCTCCTATAACATCATCATCGGCAGACCAACCCTGAACCAACTTAAGGCAGTGGTATCCACTCCACACCTCACCATGAAATTTCCAGGACACGACGGAAGGATCATCTCCGTCAGAGCAAACCAACAGGCAGCACGACAGTGTTATGCGAACAGCCTAGAAACCACCTCGCCAAACGAACAACATCAAAACAACCTCAATGCTCTGGCTCGCGCCGACCACGAGGAGGTCACCGACCTCGACCCAAGATCCGACGCTCGCGACGAACGACCCAGCCCCGTCGATGAGCTCGACGACTTTCAAATCGGAAAGCTCCCCGGCCAAACAACAAAGATCAGCAAGCAATTGGCTCCCGAGCTACGTCAGCAACTCCAGGCAGAGATCCTCAAAAACGCGGACCTCTTTGCCTGGTCCAGCGCCGATATGCCCGGCATAGACGCCAACTTTATCTGCCACAGATTAGCGATACACAAGGAGGCAAAACCAGTCACACAGAGAAAGAGGAAGGTAGGCGGCGAAAGACGGGAAGCGGTCATCGCCGAAACACAGAAGTTACTCCACGTCGGCTTCATTCGTGAAGTCAGATACACCACCTGGCTGGCAAATGTGGTCCTAGTGAAAAAGAACTCGGGAAAATGGCGTATGTGCGTCGATTATACCGACCTCAATAAAGCATGCCCCAAGGACTTATACCCCTTACCGAGCATCGACAGGTTAGTCGATGGAGCCTCCGGACATGCCCTCCTCAGCTTCCTCGACGCCTATTCCGGGTACAATCAGATAATGATGTACCCACCTGATGAAGTACACACGTCTTTCATCACTGACCACGCCAACTATTGTTACCGGGTGATGCCTTTCGGCCTCAAAAACGCAGGGGCTACTTACCAGCGGTTGATGGATAAAGTGTTCCACCACCAAATCGGACGAAACATGGAAGTATACGTGGATGACATGGTGGTCAAAACCACCTCAGCAAAGGACCACGCTACCGACCTCGCCGAAGTATTCGCCCAGATCAGAAAGCATAACATGCGCCTCAATCTAGAGAAGTGCGTCTTCAGCGTCCAGGGAGGAAAATTCCTCGGCTTCATGATCACCAACAGAGGGATCGAGGCCAACCCCGAAAAGTGCAAAGTCATCATACAAATGCAGAGCCCGCAAACGGTAAAACAGGTTCAGCGCCTAGCCGGGCGGCTGGTCTCTCTGTCCCGCTTTATCCCCAAACTCGCGGAGAAAGCGGGACCAATTTTCACTTTGTTAAAAAAGCCAAAAAACTTTCTATGGACCAACCAGTGTGAGGAAGCCTTTCAAAGCTTCAGGGAATTCCTCGCAACCCCGCCAGTCTTACAGAGGCCGGATCACACTACCGACCTCCTTCTCTACTTGGCGGTAGCAGAAAGCGCCATCAGTGCTGTCATCGTACAAGAGCATCAGCAGACGCAGACACCCATTTACTTCATCAGCCGGGTTCTCCAAGATGCGGAAAAAAGATACCAGATGGTCGAAAAACTGGCATTGGCCCTAGTCACCGCAGCTCGGCGACTCCGACCCTACTTCCGGAGCCATCAGGTAGTAGTGAAAACCGACTATCCCATCAAACAAATCCTACGGAAACTTGAGCTCGCCAGACGTATGATTGCGTGGTCAATAGAACTGTCCGAATTCAGTATTCGATACGAGAGCCGAGGACCCCTGAAGGCCCAATGCTTAGCCGACTTCGTAGCCGAGCTCACACCGACCTCTACTGAAACATCCCAAGCGTGGACCCTGCATGTTGACGGGTCCTCTAACTCCAAAGGAGGAGGTGCGGGCATCATTTTGGAAGGACCAAACCAAGTCACCCTGGAACAATCCCTCAAGTTCGGATTTAAAGCAACTAATAATCAAGCAGAGTACGAAGCCCTCCTCGCCGGCCTGAGATTAGCCCGAGACCTTGGGGCTCGAAGGGTAAATTGCAACAGTGACTCGAAACTTATGGTAGAACAACTCAATGGAACATACCAAACCAAAGACACCCTCCTACAGCGGTACTTCCATATCGCATCCCAACAGATCTCATCCTTCGATGAGTTCTCAGTAAAACATGTGCCGCGAGAACAAAATACCAGGGCAGACCTCCTGTCAAAACTCGCCAGTACCAAAAAACCTGGTCAACACCGAACCATCATCCAGGAAACCCTGCATTCACCTAGCCTGGAAGACAAAATCGTGAACGCCAATGACAGCGAAGAGCTGGGATGGATGGCGGACATATGGAGCTACCTACAAGAGGGCACCTTGCCTACAGACACAGATGAGGCACAAAGGGTGAGAGTACGGTCAGCAAAATTCATCATCATCAATGGTGAACTATTCAAGCGGGGAATCTCCACTCCGCTACTCAAATGTTTGACCACGTCGCAAGCGACCTATGTCATCAAAGAAATCCATCAGGGAATATGCGGAATGCACACCGGGGCTCGCTCAATGGCAGCCAGGGTGCTCCGAGCCGGGTACTACTGGCCTACCTTAAAGTCAGACTGCCAAAACTACATCCAGAAATGTAAGGAGTGTCAGCAATTTGGCAGCGCACACCGACAGCCCCCCGAAGCCCTCCATCAGATGATGTCGGCATGGCCCTTCTCCCAATGGGGAATGGACATCCTGGGACCATTCCCCCCCGTGAAAGGCCAACTAAAATTCCTCCTGGTAGCAGTCGACTATTTCACCAAGTGGATTGAGGCATGCCCACTAGCTAAAATCACCACAGAAAACGTGCAGAAATTCACATGGAAAAACATTATCTGCAGGTTTGGGATCCCCCACACTATCGTCACCGACAATGGGCGACAGTTCATCGCAGGGGAATTCGAGGACTTCCTCCGAGAGCTCGGAATCAAGCACTTCCCAACCTCGGTGGAGCACCCCCAAACCAATGGGCAAGCCGAAACAGCAAACAAGGTCATCCTCCGAGAACTCAAGAAACGACTAGGGAACGAAAAAGGACAGTGGCCCGACATGCTCCCTAGTATCCTTTGGGCGTATCACTGCACCCGTCAGTTAGCCACGCAAGAAACACCCTACAGGTTAACTTATGGGGCTGACGCAATGATCCAAGTCGAAATCGGACAAGTGTCCCATCGACGACAAGTCTTCAATAATGAGCAAAACACCCAAGAACTAGCAACCGACCTCGATCTGTTAGACGAGATCAGAGATGAAGCCAAAGTCCACGAAGAGGCCTGCAAACTTCGAGCCTCCGGGAGGTACAATTCCCGAGTCAAACCCCGTTCTTTCCGAGCAGGCGACTTGGTATGGCGACTACTCGGGGAGGCCCGAAAAGACGCAACAGATGGGAAACTCGCACCCACTTGGGGCGGCCCATTCCGAGTTACAGAAAACCTGGAAAACGGCGCCTACCGTCTAGAGGAGCTCAACGGGACGCCCGTACCACGAACTTGGAATGCCACCCACCTCAAATTTTACTTCTAAAATTTGTAAAACAAACAGTTTTCGTCAATATAACGACTCACCCTCTTTCCATTCTTCCTCCATTACTTGCACTCCCTTTTCTTTGTTTTCAAATAAAGGTCGAGAACGAACCTCATTACGATCAACGGAGGTCGAAAACAAACCTCCTAACGATTAATAAAGGTCGAGAACGAACCTCATTACGATCAACGGAGGTCGAAAACGAACCTCCTAACGATTAATAGAGGTCGAGAACGAACCTCATTACGATCAACGGAGGTCGAAAATGAACCTCCTAACGATTAATAGAGGTCGAGAACGAACCTCACTACGATCAACAGAGGTCGAAAACGAACCTCATAACAATCAATAGAGGTCGAGAACGAACCTCATTACGATAAATAGGGGTCGAGAACGAACCTCGTCATGACTAAGGGAGATCGAAAACAAACCCCCTAAAAATAAATGGAGGTCGTGCGCGAACCTCCTAACAAACAATAAAGGTCGAAAACGAACCTCTTAACGGCTATCCGGGGTCGAAAACGAACCTCATTGCGACTAGCAGCAACCTAAAAATGGACGATTACCACGCTCAGACAGAGGTCAAGATCGAACACCACCCCTAATGATCTCAAATAACACTCGTCGAGGCATAAATAAATCTACCATACAACTTCAGGCAAACGGCCAAAAAACAAACCCAAGCCCCGACACAGCAAATTCGAGAGAAAATCAGTACCCGCGGGCATAAAAATTAGCAACCCATATACAAAGTTAGAAACAAAAAGTATATACACATATACAAGTCACCCTATACAGAGGCATTGTCACTGGAACTATCCTCAACATCGTCCTCCCGGACTAGCCGCCCAAAGCGAACGACCTTTTCCACATGCATTCCGGAAAAGTCGAACCCTGGCGCGAGGAGCCTAGCCTGCCTAGTTGCCTTGAGGAAGCCTCTTTTGTGCTCCACCACAACTGCACGCTCAACCTCCTCGAGCCTCTTCCTCAGTGCCGTATTCTCGGCCTCTAGAGCCGAAAGACTCACCCTCTGTAGCACGAAGAGCGTCCTCCAGCGATCCCCGAGTCTCGGCGAGTTCCCTCCGGGCCGTGCTAAGCTCAGCCCCTTGCATCTTCGCCTCGGATAGGGTGGCGGCCAGAACTTTGTTCTCCTCCATCAAGGGCTGCACCTGGCCCTTCAGCTTCATCAGATCTTCCTGCTGCTTGGACCACTTATGCTTCCAGTAGTCCACAATAGCCGTACCCCTCTGCAAAAAGATCTGGCCAGCATCAAAACTCGCCATGGGCCCGGCAGATTCAAACATCGCCTGGTCGGCCGCACTCACTGACCCCCTTGGAAAAAACTTGTCAGGCGTCAATGAAGCGCTCCACCAGGAATCAACCTCCTCCGACGCACTCAAGTGCTCCAACCGCATTGAGGCACCCTCCTGCGCGTAGCGATACGCAAGATACGGGCGCCTTGGGGGCCCCCTCGCGGCAGAGGTTGGAACCCCGGAGCCAGGCTCCTCGTCACAAAGACCAGGCGAAGAAGAAAAAGGCCCCGTCTCGGCCCTCGGAACACCGGCCCCTGCTGCCGTCGACCTCAAAGCTTTCGGAGCCCCCGTGGCCCTGCCTGCCTGCGAAAGACACACAACAGAAGAAGAAACGAGTTTGAACAAACAAGTTTGAACCGCGACAAACCAACAGGTCACAAGCATACAGGGCCTACCTCAACGACAGGAGCAACCCGCCCGACGGTTGGAACCCCCACGTCGGACGCCGTACTAATCCGGTCGGCCCCTCTAGAAGACGACCCAACGACAACCTTCACCTACAACAGACAAATCCACCTCAGAGAACCGAAAGAAACCATACACATATATGAAAAAGAGAAGAGGTAACTCCTCGTTCAAAAGCCCGGACACATACCCCGGCAGTTGAGATGGACGACCCAACAATGGTTGCCGCCCCCTCGGAAACTACCCGAGCTCCCCCCTCAGGCAGAGGCCTCCCGGGCACACCCGCCACCTCAGCACCGGCGACCCCAGCAATAGTCTCCTCCGCCTCGCGGAGGACAACGACCTCCCCAACCTCCTGCGGAACCCTCTTCCTTTTCCGATTAACCTTCAGGGGAGGGACCTCTCCGTCTCCCGCAGCAAGGGGAACCGCAAGCTCAACAACATTGTAGGGATGGCGTTGCTTCCAGTCACGCCATAAATCCCTGCCCACAATACCTGAAAACAAAGGGCAGACTACGTCAGCAAGCATCTAACCCTAGCATGTAAACGAAATACCAAAAATCCTCACCCTCCAAATCTCTCTCTCTATGCGCCGAATGCTCAAGTGACAGGATGAGCTTGCAATCCAGCGGGCGAGGAAGAGATTTCAAGGCATCAAAAGCAGCCGTCTCTGACGGCGATAGATGTGAAGGGTCCACCCCATGAAACCCAGACGGATCACGACACCAGTAGAGGGGAAACCTTGGCAGCCCGAAAAAACTCCTGCCTATAATTTTTATACGATTGGGAGTAAGGAGTAAATAAACCTCCCTCTTTACCCCCATTCAAGGGCAAAGTCCCGTACGGCGGAGCACCCGCCTTCAACTGGTAGAAGGAGAGAAAAACCTGCAGGGATACCTCCATCCCTAGAACCGCGCACAAGACCTCAAACGCCCTCAGAAAACCCCAGCTATTGGGGTGCAGCTGACTGGGGGCTGCATTGATGTAGTTCAGAAAGTCGCACTCAAACGGCGTAAAAGGAAGACAGACACCCAAATCCCGGAAGAAACTCTGGTATACGTAGAAAGAGGGGGGGTCGACGGACCTTTTCATATATACACCTTCACTAGCCGAACACGGCTCTAGGCGGACCATCTGAGAAATGGAGGGATCACAAATCCTGTGCGTTTCCCAGAGCGCATCAACTTCCAAGCTCGAGTCAAAAACACTTGCAAATCTGGCCATTTCACGCTTTACCCACTCATAGCCAGGAAGGCCCAACTCCGAATCCCCGGGCGAAGGCATCCCTCTTCCCTCCGCGGTGCCTTTCCCAGCAACCACTGCCTTGCCACGCACTCTACCCCTAGTAGAGGTAGAAGAACCACCGCCATGACCACCAGCCATTAAGAAAACCCAAAGAAGCGCAAGAAAGAAAAAGAAAAAGGAAAGGGAGAGCAAACGGAGACGAAACATGCGGAAGAAGTTGAAAAAACACGAGAAAAGTAAAGTGAAAGGGGGAAGAGGCGCGAGAAATAGAAAAGCCTCTCCCCAAAATTCAAAACCGCCAGGACACGTGCCAACCAAAGGGCACGCCTGACAGCACATTAATTACAAGACATCATCACATAACCGTCGCATCCTTCAATGCGTCACTCACACGTTCCAGAAATGGACAGTCGCAGCGCATGGCACCCCCTCAGCGCATGCGGAAAAGCCACGCGCAAGCCCGGTCTCAGCTCCTTGACTTACGATCTTCGGAGCTTGGGGGGGCTAGTGTACTAACCGTATTTCACGCCCGGGCTCCCAGCTCGGACCAACAACACAAAGACACCCCCGGGCATACACTGAGCGATGTCAGCCCGGCACCTAGAACGCGGCATCTGGACGGATCACACCCGAACCCGGGGATCTCGTCCCAGACCAAAACTGCCCGCTAATTATGCCACATCATATCACAATATATCACATCATGGCATATCTTATCTCAGGCTTAAGGCCCAATAAAATCCTAATCTACACAAAGGTACGTGCATTATATATATGAGACTATCATTCACACAAGAACTAACTTTAGCATCGGAGTCTCTTTTGCAGGTACCACCCCCATTTTGGAACACCAGCGTACCAGCGAAGGAGGCTCATCAATCTTACTGGACGGATCACCCCCACGACCAAAATCCGGTAAGAACAAGATTCTTAAATTAAATTTTATAAAAATAAATATTAGCTAATTTTTAAATATTTAATAATTTTTAAAATTAATATTAGATAATATTTAATAATTTTAAAAATATTTTTGAATATTCAATAATTAAAAATATGAAGAGATAAGAGATAAGATAAAATATATAAGTGAAATATAAAAAAAAATATGAGGAATTTCAAATTCTTACTTTTAGAAGAATTTGAAATTCTACTATTTCAAGGAATTTCACAAATACTTGAATTTCAAATTCCTTATAAATTCTCCATCCAAACAAGATATTTCATCTCAAAGAATTTGAAATTCTTCAAATAATTGAATTACTCCATTTAAATTCCTCATCCAAACACACTATAAGTGTTTGAGAGAGCTTATCAAAATAGCTTATGATATGTCCATTAGTTGTTGTCAGCTTATTTCATTAAGTTCTTTAGGATAGCTTTTGAAAATAACTTGCAACTTATATGAAAATAGTCTATTCTTATTTTACCTTCAAATATGGAAACAAAGGTTTTTTGGCCCAGTTAAATTAAAAAGAAAATAAAAATACGCAAAATAAATTAAAAAAATAACAAATTACCGGAATACGTAGTTTTTGACACGTAGGATGTCACGTGGATGAGAAAACGCAGGGAGGCTGTAACTCCTCAGTTTTCAAAAAGGTTATTGTTATTATATTATTATATGGTATTTGATCATAATTATTTTAATAATTATATAGAAATATTATTTTGTACGTTTTAAATAATTATTATTTTGGACAATTATTTTGTACGTATCAAATAAATATTTTTATTAGTATTTTTAAATAAATATTTATATGTTTTAAGAGAAGGTTGGTTTTATATGATATTTTGTCATTGAAATTTATTATTATATTTTGGGTTAGAAATATATTATTATTATAGAGGAAAAATATTTTATAATATACATGTATTTATTTTATTTAATTATTTTGGGGAGAAAGAGAAGTGGGTTAGAAGAGAAGGAAAATGGGTTGGGTTGACCCAGCCCAATAGATTAATTTTAAGAAAGAAATCAGGTAGTGTTAACCCTATCTACCTCATTTGCATTCTGAGGGGTTAGGAAAAAAAAGAGAGGAGAAACAAAGAGCTCTAAGGAAGAGTACTCAGGAACGATCTTAGATCACACCAAGACCATTCGTCTTCTTCTCATCCAGGTAAGGGGGGAGTGAGAAACCTCGCTCTGGGTGTGGGATTGTATGCTGGGTAGTGGGATTGGCCCTCAATCCTGTGTTTGTTGTATTTTTGTATGCTCATGTATGAGGGATTTCTCCCAATTGTATCTGTTTTGCTTATTATTTTTCTTATATGCAATTAATTGTATGATTTGAGATCTCTATGGGTTCCTATGGGAAACCCTATGAGAAACAGACAAAATATGAATATTTTCTGTTTTGCTATTTGATTGCTCTATTGTATTCCTTGTTGAACGTAATGTGTAAGTATGTGATTAATTTTGAGAATAAATATGTTTTGATATGATTTAGAGTGCTCTGTGGGTTTCTACGGGAAACCCTATGAGAAAACAGGCAAAATATAAATATTTTCTGTTTTGCTTTTGAATGTTCTGTTACGTTCCTTGTATGATGTATAGTGTAAATATGTATTTAATTTTATAAATAAACGAGTTTTGATATAAATTAAAGTGCTCTGTGGATGCTTTGTGAATATGATGAGATAATGTGAAATGTGATTGAGACGTGAGATATGGAATGTGATAATGAAATGTGAAGACGAAATGTGATGATGTGAAATGACCATGGGAAATGATAATGTGATATGAGAATGCATAGAGTCGTGATTGACATGCATCATTTGCATAAGTGTTTTAAGGGTACGATATGGAATACACCGCCAGAGAAGGCCCCCTAGTGTAAAAGCTTTGGGGATTAGTCCTTGGGGATAGCTCGGTTTGGAAGTCCTAGTCTCGCCGATTGTGTGCATGGGATGTATCTTGCGCGGCTTAGCTTTCCCGACGAGACTCTGGTAGTATATCATTCTAGTGAGAGTGCGCAGAGGGTGTGACCCAGCATGTACTCCTAGACTACTCTTCGTGTATTGCTAGCGACAATATGCCATGTGATGTTTACTGGCGCCACATGCATGATAATATGTAGTCCGTGTCCATGCATATGCATTCTTAATGTTATATGACAATGTAATGGTTTATGTCTTGGATGGGTGTGATGTTATTATTAATTTATCTATGTTATACTTGTTTTTGTTTGTGTTTGGCTATTTGACATATATTTCTACACTGTGAGCCAGAGTGAGATGTTTCTCACTCCCTTTTCTCTTGTATTGTTTTCTCTAACTGTCATACAGGTTATTATTAGCATGAGGCTGAGGATGTTGTTGGTGATGAAGCTTAGGCTTCTATGTTGGGATTTTCTCTGATAGGACATGTGACATCGGGGCATAAATAGGATTAGATTGGGATGTTATTTTTATTAAATCATTTTGAAAAAAAAAAACTCAGTTTCATTTCCTTGTAATTTCTCTACATGTTATTTGGATTAAGTTTATGAATGTGAACTCTTTACCCTTATGTTGTTGGAGATTTGATTGTCTTATGTTGAAGAATTGTATTTTATTTTATTTATTTTATACAATTACTATATATGTATGTTGGGGTAGAGGGTGTCACATTATGTGGTATCAGAGCAGGTCGATCCAATTGGCCGTGAGTTATGTACTTATCACGACTCTGTTGTGTACTCTGACTGTGTCTTGTTTGTTGTGTTCTACGATGATGTTTTGCTTTGATGATGATGATGTTCTTCTTGTGTTGATATTGTTGAGTTTGATTTTGTTAAGTTATTTTGTAATTAGAGGAATGATAGTCATGATAGTGTTAACTAATACCATTATGACTGCTCTTCTTCATTCTTATGATTGCTTATTTGTTTGATACTTCTTGCTTACGTAAGAAGTAGTGGTTGAGTGATATCGCTTGTATTGCAAGCATATGTGCGAGTAGTGGTAGACGAGATATTGTGCTAATATTGTAGGAACTATTGAGGTCTTAGCTTTGGGTAAGACATTGATTTTTGTTTTAGTGTATTAAGAGTTTAGGATTGGTGGAATTTTTGAAAGGTATAGTTGTAGCGATTGAATCCAAGGATGATGTATGTTAAGAATTGGAGTTTTGGTATTCTTAAGGAGAGATTGAAGTGTTGATGATTTCTAGAGTTTGATGGTTGTATGTTAACCTTTCATGGTTTAGGTAGCATGTGAATTTTATTTTCTAAGCTCTTGTATTGAATAAGTGAGCTGTTTTGGTTTAGGATTGTAGTGGAAAGCTTGATTATGAAGTTGAGGTGTGAGTTTGGAAGGGTTGAGGTATTTTTGTGGGATTAAATACATTGATATACTATTGCTGTTTGGTGTAGAGGATATTTTCGCTGCAGTCTTGTTGTGCCATTATGACTACCATATTGACAGATTTAGATTTTATGGTCTTCACAAAAGTTGTAGCCTTGGACGTTATCTTTCTAATGGAACTGAAATCAGGTAAAACGGAGGTCTAGAACTCAAGTTATAGCTACTTTGGTGATCAAAGGTCTAGCTGTAAGCGCTGAATATATCTGCTACGGTTTTTGAAATTTTTAGCTACGAAGATGATCTTTTTAGAATCTTATGTCTTCATAGGAGTTGTAGCTTATTCTCTTAGATTTCTTTTGAGATAGTTTTGAGATCATTTGGATGAGTATAAATCTCTAGGTATCATTTTCTTTGATCGTGGTTGAAGGGATATGTATGGTGTCATGATATTTTTTAATCATTAGACAATGCAAGGATAAGAATTAGTTTTGTTAAGATATTTTGGGGTGTTTTCATGTGGATTGAGAGGTTTCTTAAGGTTGTATGATACTATGTGGTAAGGGTTGTTCATGTACATGCTTATGGATGGTATATTTGAAGGTTTAAAGTAGGTATTCTAATAGGATTTAATATGAATGTATGTTGATATGTGGATAGATGACCTTAGGGATCAATTGGTGAATGTCATGTGGTTAGTGAGATTGATCTTAGGGTGTGATATGATCATATTGTAGTTGAGGGTGGAGATATATCCAAGACGGTTGTATGTTAAGTTATCTAAGTATTACTATTTTATTTTATCTTATTTTATTATTATTTTTTTTATTGTATGAGATAAGTTTTCTAGTTCCTGTAAATTCCAGTTGAGGTAAACATGGATCTGTCTCAGGTAGAAGTTGTGTTTAAGTGGGGAGATATCTAAGCAAGTTAGTGAGATAAGAGTTTTATGAGGTTAGCTTATTATTATTGGAGATTTATTGAAGAAATTTCTAAGATAGCATTGCCCTTAACTGCATTCACTAGGAGAGGAGTATTGTCTTTATGTGGGATAGTAAGTATGAGAGTAGTCCTAACTCTTAAGGCAAGATTGACTAGTGTTAATATTATTGGATTTTAGTAAGCCTTTTGTGGTATATAGTAGTACTTATAAGATGAATTTGGATGCATTGTTGATGCAAGAAGGAAAGGTAGTAGCTTGTGTTTTTAGGAAATTGAAAATTCATGAGAGGAACTACCTTATCTATGAGTTAGTGGTTATGATATTACATTAAGATTTGGAGACACTACCTATATTATTCTAAGCTTGAGGTATTTAATGATTGTTAGAGTCTTAAATATCTTTTGACCAAAGGAGATAGTTAGAATTTATTAAGGGCTAGGATTTTAATCTTAGTTGTTATCTAGGTAAAGCCAATGTGGTGATCGATGCTTTGAGTAGGAAACCTTTATATTTGCTTTTCCTTATGATTAGAGAGATGGATCTTTTAGTTCAAATTAGGGATTTAAGCTTGACTTATGAGGTTATCCTTAGTAGTGTGAGACTAGGTATGACTCGAATAACTAGTGGATTGTTAAAGGAAAATTGGAGGAACATAATTTGTTGATTCATTTTGGTGATAAGATATGAGGCTATAGGACAAGATAATGGATAAGTGTTTATCTCGGGTATAGATGAAGTGGTAAGACTTTGAGATCTAGTATGTGTACCTAGTGCACTTATGCTTAGGTGGTTGATCTTTTAAGAGGATCATAGAAGAAAAGCTAATATTATGGCAGATACCTTGAGTAGGATGATCTTTCATCTATTGTCTTTGATGACTTAAGGTTGGATTTGATTGAAGAGTTTACAGACTTAAGCTTGATGTGTGAGCTTACCCTTAGAAGCATTGAATTGAGTATGTCGAAAGTGACTAGTGAATTAATGGATGAGATTAGAAAAAGCCCAGGAGTCAGATCCTTTCTTAGTGAACTAAGTGAAGAAGATTGATAGGAGTATAGGTAACCTTTTCTGAGTAGGAATCGACGTTGTTTTGAGGTGCAAGAACAAAATTTGGGTGCCTAGTAATCCCGAATTAAGAGATGATCTTAGAGGAAGGACAAAAGAGTACTCTTAGCATCCATTTAGGAGCTATTTACATGTATGAGAGTGGCGTAGCGGAAGCATGGTGATCTCAGGTGATGATAGGAGTAGAGGAAGTTGTGGACTCGTGTGTAGTATTCCAGAAGTCTAAGATAGAACATCAGAAACCTTTTAGGACTTTTGTAACCTTTAGATGTCCCTGTTTGGAAATGAGATAACGTGTCTAGACTTTGTTGTGAGTTTGCCTAGGAAGTTTAGGAAGAATCTTGAGTTTAATGAAGGAGTCATAGTCGAACTTCTTCATTTCAGAAATTCGAGGACGAATTTCTTAAAAGGAGGGGAGTATTGTAACACCCAAGTTTTCAAAAAGGTTATTGTTATTATTATTATTATATGGTATTTGATCATAATTATTTTAATAATTAAATAGAAATATTATTTTGTACGTTTTAAATAATTATTATTTTGGACAATTATTTTGTACGTATTAAATAAATATTTTTATTAGTATTTTTAAATAAATATTTATATGTTTTAAGAGAAGGTTGATTTTATATGATATTTCGTTATTGAAATTTTTATTATTATATTTTGGGTTAGAAATATATTATTATTATAGACGAAAAATATTTTATAATATACATGTATTTATTTTATTTAATTATTTTGGGGAAAAAGAGAAGTGGGTTAGAAGAGAAGGAAAATAGGTTGGGTTGACCCAGCTCAATAGATTAATTTTAAGAAAGGAATCAGGTAGTATTAACCCTATCTGCCTCATTTGCATTCTGAGGGGTTAGGGAAAAAAAAAGAGGAGAAACAAAGAGCTCTAAGGAAGAGTACTCAGGAACGATCTTAGATCACACCAAGACCATTCGTCTTCTGCTCATCCAGGTAAGGGGGGAGTGAAAAACCTCGCTCTGGGTGTGGGATTGTATGCTGGGTAGTGGGATTGGCCCCCAATCCTGTGTTTGTTGTATTTTTGTATGCTCATGTATGAGGGATTTCTCCCAATTGTATCTGTTTTGCTTATTATTTTTCTTATATGCAATTAATTGTATGATTTGAGATCTCTATGGGTTCCTATGAGAAACCCTATGAGAAACAGACAAAATATAAATATTTTCTGTTGTTGCTATCTGATTGCTCTATTGTATTCCTTGTTGAACGTAATGTGTAAGTATGTGATTAATTTTGAGAATAAATATGTTTTGATATGATTTAGAGTGCTCTGTGAGTTTCTACGGGAAACCCTATGAGAAAACAGGCAAAATATAAATGTTTTCTGTTTTGCTTTTTGAATGTTCTGTTACGTTCCTTGTGTGATGTATAGTGTAAATATGTATTTAATTTTATAAATAAACGAGTTTTGATATAAATTAAAGTGCTCTGTGGAGGCTTTGTGAATATGATGAGATAATGTGACATGTGATTGAGACATGAGATATGGAATGTGATAATGAAATGTGATGACGAAATGTGATGATGTGAAATGACCATGGGTTATGATAATGTGATATGAGAATGCATAGAGTCGTGATTGACATGCATCATTTGCATAAGTGTTTTAAGGGTACGAAATGGAATACACCGCCAGAGAAGGCCCCCTAGTGTAAAAGCTTTGGGGATTAGTCCTTGGGGATAGCTCGGTTTTGAAGTCCCAGTCTCGCCCATTGTGTGCATGGGATGTATCTTGCGCGGCTTAGCTATCCCGACGAGACTCTAAAAGTATATCCTTCTAGTGAGAGTGCGTAGAGGGTGTGACCCGGCATGTACTCCTAGACTACTCTTCGTGTATTGCTAGCGGCAATATGCCATGTGATGTTTACTGGCGCCACATGCATGATAATATGTAGTCCGTGTCCATGCATATGCATTCTTAATGTTATATGACAATGTAATGGTTTATGTCTTGGATGGGTGTGATGTTATTATTAATTTATCTATGTTATACTTGTTTTTGTTTTTGTTTGGCTATTTGGCATATATTTCTACACTGTGAGCTAGAGTGAGATGTTTCTCACTCCCTTTTCTCTTGTATTGTTTTCTCTAACTGTCATACAGGTTATTATTAGCATGAGGCTGAGGATGTTGGTGATGAAGCTTAGGCTTCTATGTTGGGATTTGCTCTGATAGGACATGTGACATCGGGACATAATAATAGGATTAGATTGGGATGTTATTTTTATTAAATCATTTTGAAAAAAAAAACTCAGTTTCATTTCCTTGTAATTTCTCTACATGTTATTTGGATTAAGTTTATGAATGTGAACTCTTTACCCTTATGTTGTTGGCGTTTTGATTGTCTTATGTTGAAGAATTGTATTTTATTTTATTTATTTTATACAATTACTGTATATGTATGTTGGGGTAGAGGGTGTCATAGGGGCTGGGCATTTTTCAGAAGAAGCCTCCCCCCATGCGCCTTGTATGGGCCCACGTGACCATGTCTGACGTGGAGAAGAAAGAGCAGGGGGGAGGCATTTTTCGGATGGAGCCTCCCCCCTAAGCGCCATCTGTGCAGGTTCTACCGCGTGGAAATGCGCCTCCATCCTAGGCGCTATGTATATTATACATATTACGCCTACACCCCAGGCGCCACCATATTATACACCTTCCCCTCCATTTTCTGTTAAAGGTGAGTGCTGAGAGGGTAAAATTTGTTTTTGAGAAAATGCTTGTACTCCTTGCGCTCTGAGAAAACGCTTCTACCCCTTGCGCCCTGAGAAATTTTTTCGCACCACAAAATTATTTTCTTGCACGTTCTTATCTAGGTATGAGTTGTAGTTTATTTATTTAAATTTGGAATTAAATATTAAATTTGAAAATGTAATGGGCTGATTCGTTTATGGTTTTTGGGTTTGGAACGACCCATTTTGTAATCAGAATGAGCCGTTCTGATTGAACATATATATTGGTTTTTATTTTGGATCTGGAACGGGCCGTTCTGTTAGTAGAACGGGCCGTTCTGGTTGCTTGCGTAACTAAAAAATGAAAGGGATCAAAATGGCCCGTTTTGCTTTCAGAACGGGCCGTTCCAGAACCCAATTTAAGACACCTTTTGTGCAATGAGAACGGCCTGTTCTGGTTTCAGAATGGGTCATTCTCATTGCACTCATGAAGATGAGTAGGACGAGGACAACGACATATGTATGGGACTCGATTGAAAATTTTTAATTATTATGAGGGATTAAATTAGGCATTTAGGCATTTAGAAAATTGATAAGTTATGTGCTGTTTAAGTTTAATATTTTCTTTGTTTGTTTGTTTAATTATATCAGGATGTCTACACAGATGATTCATGCAGGACCTATCGACGATTCGTTATTAAGGCTTCAACCATTCCATATATCTGAGCATATATGGAATGGAGCTGAAAATAGGGTTTTGAAGGTTAGGAGAGCAACACAATCAGAGTTGTGTGGTGTTGAGATTCCAACTGCTATTCAGGATCTTCTACAGAGGGCTAGGTTTATGGGGGTGGCGCAGATCAGTTACTTTCCTGTTGACAATCATTTGATTTCTGTGTTAGTTGAGCGATGGAGACCAGAGACCCACACGTTTCACATGCCCTTCGACGAGTGTACTATCATGTTGGAGGATGTTGCAATGTTACTTGGGTTGAAGATCTTCGGGGCACCCATTACTGGATACGCAACTATGGATTGGGGAGCTCTTGTGGACCGCTTTCTTGGCATGACACCCCCTAAGTCAATGCTTGTTGGCGGTCGATTGAGGATGAGCTGGATTGACCGACACTTTTCTAATATTTCTGAGCATATACATAGCTAGGAATAGTTGGAACACTATACTAGAGCGTTCATTTTACGCATGATTGGGGGATATCTATTAACTGATCACTCTAGCTCCTTTGTATCCCTCAGATATCTGAGTTTCCTAGAAAACTTGGATGCTTGTGGTCAAATGAGTTGGGGGTCATGCGTGCTGGCGAATATGTACAGGGAGTTGTGCGTGTGCACGAATTATGATCACAAGAAAATTGGTGGTTCAGGTATTCTAGTGCAATTATGGGCATGGTATCGGTTTCCATTTCTTGCACCACTTCATCCACCTTTATCTACATTTCATGTTCCTCTAGGGGCAAGGTTAGTAACTATATTACTCATGATCGATTTAAGAATAAATATATTTAGAATTAATTTGTATATTGAAGTATTAATGGTTTTTTTTTTTTGTTTTTATAACAAGTGGAATTATGCCTTGCATAAACCTAGAGAGGAATCAAAAGATAAAATTGTGAAGTATAGAGAGTATTTTGACCATTTAAAAAGAGAGGATGTAAGTCTTAATTTATAATATTTTATTGAAGATTTATATAAAAAAAATTATTATTATAAATGATAATTGCTAACTACTTATTTGTTATGTTGTTTTGCAGTTTCTATGGCAACCATACTTGGAGTTACTACCTACATTACCTCCTTACTATTTTGAGGACTCACAAGTATGGAGGTCAACAGTCCCATTGATTAATTTCCACATCGTTGAGTATCATTACGCTGATCGTGTCATGCGACAATTTGGGATGATCCAACACATTCCTGCGACCTCCTATTCATCTGGAGAAATTGCATGATCTTTCCTTGAGAGGCAAGGATAACACGGACTGGTCACGCATGCACATTCAATTTGTGCAGGAGTGGCAATCACGACTTCATCGTGTATGGGTACAAGCTACGTGTGATACACCACACTTGAGCAATAGCTCAGAATACATGGTGTGGTACAGGAAACATACAAGATGATGGATTTCTCCTTCTAGTGCAAAGGAAGGATATGCGGTGAGTACAAATCTAGGGATGTATTTAAATAATTACTTGTGACATATTTACAAATTTAGTGTTCTGATGATATTTGTTATGTTATTTGTAGACCGATGTTTTGGAGCACATGTATCATGGTACCAGTGAAGAACATAGGGATTCCTTCGATTTTACCATGATGCATGAGAGGATCGGCCACTACTTGCAGTTGCGAGACGAGGTGAGCAGGGTGAGTTTCCCTTTTACACTGGCTCCAGCTGCAACATTAGCACAACCAGACGCAGTTCAGGTGGAGCACATTGGGGCAGGTCAACAAGAAGGAAAGGGGCTAAGTCATCGACGAAGGTGAGTTGATCACCAGGGTTTACAGATGCCAGTTGCTCTGACTGAGCCACCCACAGGAACATATTATCCGACTACATTGACCCCGGATGCAGATGTCACACAATATGTGTATGGTAGTGCACAAGACATATCTGTTGGGTTTGACACACCAGCAGCGTCTAGTGCAGCTAATTTCCCGGCGACATCGATGGGTTATGTCCCGAGCATGCCGGGTGGTAGTATGTCCCAGTTTACACATAGTCCATATGTTCCACACATGATCTCTCCATCAGCACCTTGGATGGATTATCCGGATTATTGATTTGGACGGACCTCTATTCCGATAAGAGGATTTTTTGGTGGGGGTACCTCTTCCCAACATCTAGGCTTAGGGCATGATCTTAATACAACATTAGCAGCGAAAGTTGGAAGCCCTGAGGGAGATGGTGATGAGGTAGTTTGGAGGGACCCCGATCGTGGTGCTCGCCATAGACAACGCCAATGTATACTAAGTCCCCATGAGCAGCACATGCGGAGAAATGAATAGGTAATTTGAATAAAAAGTTGTTAGTACTTAAACATAATTGATCCTTGTAAATTTTTTTGTTTACCTAAATGTTTAGTTCACTGATATTGAATTTTTTTTACAGTTGATATGCCACTGGACAACTTGGTTACATGCTCCAGAGATTAGGAGAATAGATTGAAGAACTAATTTCTTTTTTTATTGTGTAATAGTTAATATAAACGTTGTTGTGATTATTTCATTGTATAACAGAACAGTTTAATTGAACCACAATTGACATATGATTTAACTTTGCATGAATTTTATTCTTTAAATAAACAGCAAAATACAAACTTTTCATGAGTTATTCATAACATCTTCAGCCAACATAAGGAAATTAGTTCTATTATTGCCCTTCACGCCTACAATGTCCACATCGATATCTCCTTTGAGATTCAGTCCAATCCATTTCATTTCTAATGCAGGTTGATTTTGGGCGTCCCTTTGCACGTATCATTGTCTCATCTAGGACTATACGAGGTCCATTATTAGGTTCAATATTTTCATGACTTCCAAGTGGGAACCATTGACTTGAATATGCCGCTTTGATGTATTCGTTAGTATATGCGGCATCAACAAAAGTTAATGGATCTATACGAACGTGTGCACAAGCTGCTATTGCATGTGAACATGGATATCTATATGCCTGAAAAGCACCACACTCACATTTTTTTTCAGTTAAAAAAATATTAAAAACCTTCCCACCTCGTTGTGTTATTGCATTGAAGATTTCTTCAACTTCAAATCTTGTACACTCATAATCATACATGTGAATGAAATGAGAGGTTACTTGTTCTTGATTTGTTTCCATAGCATCCATTAATTTTTGACAGTAACATTTACCAAGAGCAAGGTCAGCATTTGCCTGACCTAATCTTTGAAGAAAGTACTCCACCAACCTAGCATATGTGCATTTAACTAACGCAATTATAGGCAAGTTTCGTGCACCCTTAAGGACTTTGTTGACTGCCTCAGACAAATTTGTTGTCATGTGTCCATATATGAAGCTTATGTATCAATATTTATAAAATTAAACTTAATAGTAGACCATATAAAAAACAATAACTCAAATCAATTCTTCTTTAAGTTTAGTATTCTTGAATCGGTGGTTGAAATTGCTAGCGATGTGTCGAATGCAATATACATGATATGCTTGAGGTGGTTGCCACCCTTGGGCATTTGCCACTGCTAACTTGATGCTTTGGTTTCAATCACTTATTAAACAAATACCTTGTTTTCTTGTAACATAGCGACGAATGTTTGACAAAAACCATGACCAATCGCTTAATGTTTCTCCTTCTACTATTGCAAATGCAAGTGGTAACACGCGAGCATTTTCATCTTGTGTCGTAGCGATCAGTAATGTACCTCGGTACTTTTCATACAAAAATGTCCCATCTATTTGTATAATGGGTTTAGTCTAGTTGAAGGCATCACATGCTGGTTTAAATGTCCAAAAGACTTGATGAAATTGATGGAAATTTGGATCCACTATATTTTTTGACACATACTTAGTGGTTTCAAGTTTATACACAGACCCAGGACAACATTCAACCATCCTATCCAACCACCTTGGTAGAAGATCATATGAGTCACTCCAGTCACCATAAACCCTCTCAATTGCCCTTTGTTTGGCTTTCTATGCCTTTCGATACGACACCTTATAGTTGAATTATTCACTAATTCTTTCTTGAATTAGAGAAATCAAAACGGAAGCATCTTCCCTAACCATACCTACAAATAAATGTTAACCATGTTAGAATAAGTGATATGATAATTTTTAAGTGCAAAGTTAAATATGCACTTACCTAATATATGACAACATATGAACTCAGAGTCCAATTTGTTGTGATCTTGAGATAGCATCGGGTTAATACATGTGTGTCTCCTGCCCCATTTCTTGATGACCTATTTGTTGTTCAATTTACTAGACATAATTGCCCTTAGTTTCCTAGGACAACCTTCATTGCTGTTAGGGCATTTGACAAACAAAACTCTTTGGCCAGATTCAACAACAACAAAAGTTTGATGTGCATTCATAGAATAATGTTTAACAACCATCTGTACATCATTTTTTGTGTGAAAACGAAGCCCAATATACAGCTCGTCGCCAACTCTCCAAGACTCCAGTCAATATAACTGTAATGTGGATGAATTATTTGAGGGTCTTACATGGAAAAAAAATGTTAAGTAAGTACCCATATTAATTATCAAAATATTAGAACTTGAAATTAACCTGTTTCAGTTGGCTGGGGAGGTTCAACTTCATATGGTGATTGCACCCTCACATTGTTGTTTGCATTGACATCTTCTTCATCCTCTGTATCAGATGAACTCAAATCGTCGGCTTGATCACCTTGTCCTAGATTGATATCATCGTCACTCAAGTTTGTCTCAAAATCAATGTTTGAGTCAGGATGATTTCTTGGTGGTGAGATTGGAACATTTGTGGGTTGTAAATTAGGGATGTTACTTGTCGAATAAGATGTTGTTTGTTCGAAGTCATGATGACTAGTGGTTGTTTGAGTTTCATTCAAATGAATTGAAGATGGCACAACCACATCTACATGAACATACAATTCAATGTTATTCATTTTATATTGTCTCTCAAAGCTATCAAACATACACTCAAGATCTTCATCATCACATACATCAACACTTTCATATGATACAGGATCAAGAGAATGCAAATATCTACATTGTATGTTGGAGATAATTTGATTAACATTAAGATTTAACTTTGCATGAATTTTATTCTTTAAATATTCAACATCAATACCACGACTAATACGTATTGTTTTATGACTACCCACGAATGAACAACCCTCAGCAGTTTGGTTAATTGTACCATTGTAATAACACTACACAAATGAAAGACATGATTTAAACGAAATTTGACAGAAACTAAATAACAAACACAATAGCTATGCAACAAATCACATAACAAAACAAACAAAACACAAATAAGTTGGATGCTGAAATATTTTTAACAACATTGGTATATTTATAGACCCATGAACAGTACATGTGTCTACGAAAGACATCATCTACACTGTTGATTTTGTCGGTGCGATTAGGGTGTTCGTTTCCCTTGTTACAAGGATACAAAACTTCTGACCCATGAACAGTGTTTTTTGCAAATTCGAGATGATCTACATCGTTGATTCTGTCGGTGCGATCAGGGCCGTTCTTTTCCCCTATTACTAGGAGACAAAACTTCTGACCCATGAACAGTGTTTGTTGCAAATTCGTGATGATCTATACCGTTGATTCTATTGGTGCGATCAGGGCCGTTCGTTTCCCCTACTACTAGGAGACAAAACTTCTGATCCATGAACAGTGTTTGTTGCAAATTCGAGATGATCTAAACCATTCATTTTGTCGGTGTGATCAAGGTCGTTCTTTTCCCCTATTACTAGTAGACAAAACTTCTGACCCATGAACAATGTTCATTACAAAATCAAGATGATCTACATCGTTCATTTAGTCGGTGTAATCAAGGCCGTTCTTTACACCATTCATTTTGTGGATGCGATCTAAGCGTTAGTTTTACCTACTTTATGCTTTACATTTTCAATTGTTATTTTTCATTATAACGAAAATATTATCACATTTCTTAATCACACACGTAAATATTATTCATACTTCAACACTTTAGTACTACATTCAAATTAAGACAACACTTTTAAACTTTAACAAACACTTAAGTATTGTTTAACAACAACGACAACAACAACATGAACTTAACTAACTAAACACTGACTGTTAACAAAATAAACAACGATACAAATAACACAGTTCTTTGCAAAACTAAACATTATAACTTAACAAAGTTAACATTGACTGTTAACGTATACGGTAACCTACATGAAGTTTAGTTGTCTTTCAAATGAATTGACCATGTTCCACATCTGCAATTGTTGAGGCTCCAGATCTTCAAAAGTAACAAACAAATCCAGTGGTAATTCATTCGGGTCTTTTGCAAATCTGTGAAACATGAATGCCACATCTTCATCATAGGTTAAAGGATATGGAGTATATTGCTTTCCTCCTTCTTCGTATTTAACTAGACAATGATAATGAAGTTGACTTATGCGTTTGCTATCCCCTTTGATCAACCTCCTATGTACCTCATTCAACAAATCAACAGGTCTCATGTCTTCGTTAAGTTTGATAACTTTTCCACTAGATGGCATTTGTATGGCATAATCAAGACTGTGCTGAGTTTCAAATATCTGAACATTTTGAAACACAAGAGCAAACACTGTTGCTGAAGCCATTTTTTGAAATCACTACTACAATATTTCTATCTTAAGTTGAAGAGAAACTTCAAAGGCTATTCTTTCTCAACTGTCTGAACATAAAACGCACACACACACACACACACTTATATTTATAGGTAGATAGAGCCTAACTAAAATAATAAAAAAATTTGAAGTGCATAATTTAACCATTTTTTTTCATTACACAATTACAAAACAATAACAAGAAATGCATATTATTAACTGAAGTGCATAATTTTACAAATATTTAATAATAATATTGTCCAAATTTTAATTTTACAATCCACATAAAACATTACATTACAACCATCCTAATTAGAAATAAACCTAAAACTAAATTACAAATATTTTTTCTCATTAAATCAAATATCCTTCGGAATAACTTGCAAAAAATGTAACATACATTTGTTAAACAATTTAGTTAGACAATAAATTATATTTGACTAACACTACTCACCCGTTGTACATTATTTTTAGTTATATTCAGGAAGTAAGGACTACAGAAACAGTTGGGGGCAAACACGACAACCTGAAGAAAAAAAAAAACAAATTCAATTCAATACATAAATAAAATATAATTTAATATTATACAACAAATATTACCTGTTTCAGAACTAACACACACCCCACAATAATGTCTTCCCCATATTGTTGGTGTTGCTTAACTTTGTAATGTAATAAGCTTGCACTAATCGTTGTAGTTGGGTCCTGAAATAAATATTTATAATTAATTACAAAACAATTTCTTTTAATGTATTAAAAATTCACTAACCATACCTTTAAATTAATAGTATAATTCCCCCTTCCAGTTGGGGTCATAGAGTCCACAAAAGCAACAACTGTTGAAACTCTTTCTAAATTGTGGTTGATATTAATCAATGTTGTCACTTCTGGTAGCTCTTTTGTTAATAAAACAAAAAAATAACATTATTTTCATGATTAATTTTACCTACATGAAACTTAATATGCTCAACAAACCTCTAGATTTCACATAATGAATTGCATAATGCCATGGGTTAGAGTTGAACACCATCATCGCAGGTCCGTTAAGATCAGACAAGAACTGTTATGTTGGTAAGGGATTTTTGGATTCCCTGTTCCTCATAGTAGCTTGGACCAAACCAGCTGGTCCAGGAATAAGACGGCCAATGTCACGTGCACTAGATGTCTCCTCATCATTGTCATCCCCAAGTTTTGGTGTAGGGGGGTGACAATGGAGACAATGGCTCCTGTTCTCTAGATTCTTCATCTTGTTTAGCTGCCATAACACTTCTCATTATTGACAACAATTGCTCATTTGCCAATTCTTCCTCCGATCGAACAATGTTTTCCTCTTCGTCACTATCAGGCACATAATCTACTCCTCTACGAGACATTTCTGATAAAATATAAAACAAAATAAATATTCCATTAATATTGTTTCAAATTCTAAAATTTATAATATTCAGTATAATATCATAATTTTTAACATTGCAATAAATACATATATTCAATTATAAAAATCAAATTATATAAATTTTTCAATAAAAATATCAATTTTATATGATGCACTGGAATGGCCCATTCTGAAACCAGAATGGGTCGTTCTCATTGCAGTTGTTGTGTGTTATCTTAGGATCTAGAACGGGCCGTTCTGATTTCAGAACGGCCCGTTCTCATTGCACTCATTACTTGTAAATTTTAGTTCCGAAACGGACCGTTCTCGTTTTAGAACAGGTCGTTCCTGAGCCAAAAATAACAAATCATCAGTACAATAAGAACGAGCCATTCTACTTTTGGAACGACCCGTTCTTATTGTACCTAAACTTCATGACTTTAGCATCCGGAACGGCCCGTTCTGAAAACGTTCATTTTCAGAACGGCTCGTTCCATGTATATAACATACGTATTGACCATTTCTATTTAAAAAAAAATTATTACACTACCCTATTTTATCTTTGAATCAGCATACAATATATTATAAATATTAAAATTAAAAATTACAACAATTTAAATATGTTACTCACTTGCACTACCCTGGACCACCAAATAAAATATGATAGCACTCCTAGACCACCGAACGTAGTAAACTTTTGCAAAATCCAATAACACGTTGTAGACTTTAAGTATTATTGGTGTGTTTGAATTTGATAGCGCCTCCTCGGGCTGGGGCGCCACATGTGTACAGATTAGGATGGCGCATGGGGGGGGGGTGTTAAGTACAATACATATATAGCGCCTAGGGTGGAGGCGCATTGCCATGTGTTAGAACGTGCATAGATGGCGCTTGGGGGGAGGCTCCATCTAAAAAACGCCTCCCCCTGCTCTTTCTTCTCCACGTCAGACATGGGCCACGTGGGCCCATACAAGGCTCATGGGGGAGAGGCTTCTTCTGAAAAATGCCCATCCCCCCTGCATTTTCTCATCCACGTGGCATCCTACATCTAAAAAATTACCTATTCCGGTAATTTGTTATTTTTTAAATTTATTTTGTGTATTTTTTTTTAATTTAACTGGGCCAAAAAACCGGAAACAACTTACACACAAATGCTTATAATTTAAGCTATTTGCCCAAGTAGATCCTATATAGACTTTTTAAAATCATGAAAGATAAATCGGCAGCTGAAAGTTGATTTTACTAGGCTGTTATTTCTGTTAAAGCTACAGAGATGTTTTCTTAAAAATAAAAGAAGTTGGGGAAGAATGAAGCTACAGTAAACTTATTGTCTATAAAAGTTCACAAAATGTTTTCTTGTTTTCACTGTTTCATTCACAATACTCAAAAACAAGAAACATAGTGAAAACAAGGTGTCATTTTCATATTTATTAAAACATACTAATTGACAAATGATGACAAAAAAGATACCAAACATGGCATTGAATTTAGATTCAAATTGTGAATCGGAAGGTGTTCTGGAGGTCACTTTAGGCCTAACAGGTACACACCCTGGCATCAACTACCAAGAGGTCGAGGGATTCACAAGCCTACACTCGACAACCAACTGACCTATACTATATATAGCTAACCCAAGTAAAATCACATCCATGGTAGACAAAGATCGACTTAGTCACACACATACCGACTTAGGTCATCTATATGTCCACTTACTCACGAAAAACATAACAACCTTGTTCAATTGTGGCACATCCCGAAACAAATTGCCTACTTGGATAACAATCTTTTCTCTCACTTAAATGATTGCTCGCATCAGCCTATAAAAACCTTGAAACATCACTAAGTATATTCACGCCCTTTTTTTTCCTCACTAATACTCTATTAAACCCCATATTGACTTGAGTGTCAGAGTGTTTGCAAGTGGACGCCAACTTTCTTCTCGGTCCTTGATGCTCTGCATTGACCTTCAGGTGGTCCTCTCAGTCACCATTCAAACAAAAGGTTTATTTTTGGAATCGTGAATCAAACTATATTGTGAATCACAAGATTCATGATCAATAATAAAACATAGCCAAATACAACTAAAAAAGACAAAAAGCACAAATACTTGACGACACTAGTACAAAAGGGGTCTTTTACGTCGCATATTTTGAGGCTTTTACGTCGGGAAAGGCTCCGATGTTAATACAAGAGACGTAAATTTACGTTTCCTTTAAAAGACGACGTAAATTTACGTCGGAGATACCTTGTTGCCGACGTAAAAAAAGGGCTTTGAAAAGGGAAAAATGAGGCAACAATTTACGTCGGACTATACCTTGTCCGACGTAAATTTACGTCGGCCTGTGCTAGGTTTGACGTAAATTTACGTCAGACAAGGTATAGTCCGACGTAAATTGTTGCATTTTTTTTATTTATTTACATTTTGGTTGTTTATTGATATACCCAAAACTTGCATATATAGTCCATAATATAAAAACCTAAACCAGGCAGTCCAGAATATAAAATCTAAACCAGGCAGTCCAGAATATAAAACCTAAACCTGGCAGTCTAGAATAGAAATTTAAATTATATTTCAAAATTGAATGAGAAAGCAAATAATATATAAATGTTAAAAAAACATAAATTATGACAATGTAAATCCTATAATCCTAAAAAAAGCTATAAAACATGTTTGTCAATGCTATCAAACTAGAAACATAATATCTAACTAACTAAACTTAGAAATCTAACTAATATATACTTTGAAGAAAAAAAAGTTGCCCATTGTTCTCTTATCTTGATGATCTCATCTTCGGGCAATGGAGATGGATCTTGAAAGACCTGAAACATTAATTTAAGTGTCATTAATATGCAATGTTAATTATCCTAAAGGTAAATATACTTAAATAAATTTTGATATGAATTACCTGCGTCCAAGAATCAGTAATACCCGCAGAAACTATGGTTCTCATCCAATACATGATGTAATAGCGACATTCAAACGAGTCTTGTTGCTTATTACACTAAAATGAGAAACAAATAACTATTATTTACAAAGTCAATAAATTTAAATATTATTGCCTGTATTAATTAATTTGCTAACCTTAGGGTATATGAAGTACAATGTCTTTGATGATCTACTTCTTCCGCTTAAAAGATTAGCTCCAGACACGATTCTAATTAACTGAAATAAAAACAGATGTTAGCCAATATATATAATTACAGTTTTAAACACATAATGAAAAATTTTAGTTACCCTTGTAATTGGCATTTAATTTCGTGGCTTGGTTTTCGATGTAGTATACAAAACCACACCACGGTGTATTCCTTAGGAATGATTACCATTAACTACCAATGAGACCTACATTGTATGACAAACAAATTAGTTATAAAATTACCATGATTAAAAAACTAATTAAAAAACTAACCCATCAATGTATGGAGCCATGTATATATCTCTTCCTGAGTCACTCATCCATGTTTGCATATATTGTTGGATCTGGACCTGAGTGTTTCCTGATTTTTGGATGGATTGAGGCTCAATAAATCCATATACTTGTGCTTGTGCTTGCTCCACAGTCAATTTGTCCATGTACCTAACACAAATAATTATTATAAGTTAAATGTAATTATTGTAAATTTAGACTCATAAAAGAAAATATGACTTACATGGCCCACAGCTGTATGATAGATATATTTAACAAGATGTTTTCCCCAACAATCTCTAATGCATCAGGCAGGGATATGTATAGTGGAACATCAGAGCTATCAACTCCAAAAACTCTAATGTCCCATTGCAATTGAATTGGCTTCTTCTTTAATCGTGGTAATATGGTTAGAAGCTTAGATATGGGATCATCCTTAGCTTCTGCGATATTAACATGATCAATAAGAGGTTCTCTCATGACCTCCTTACCAAGATTGATAAAATCCTAAAGAAATAATCAAAATTAGTTAAACAATAATAGAATTATAAGAATATAAAAGAGCAATAATATAATTCCCTTTGCCCGTGCTGAAAGCGGCATGACCAAACGTTTTGGCCAAGCTAAGAATGTGCCGGTTGCTTGCCCCACTAGTTGAACCTTTGTATTGGGCAAAGGCACTGGAGCAGCAGCATCTTGAACTTGGTCAACCACAACCCGTGTCTAGTCTGGCTGTAGAGGAACACCATGGATGGTTGAGCCACCCTCAAATACTCGGCCAATAGCCACTAACCGTGGGGGGTCATCATCAACATATAACTCACACTGGTTTGGTACATCAGTGTGAGTCTGTTTCGATGAGGGATCTGGAGCAGCACAACGCCCTTTAGTGCTGACTCGAACACCATCATGAGCAACTGCAGTCTATTGCTGAGAACGAGCCAAAAGTTCAAACTTCTGTTCAAACTCTTCTTGAATGTTCTTCAATTTCTCTTCAAACTACATCTCCATTCTCTGCATAGCCTCTTGACTGCAAGAGTCAATAGTGCTCCTCGATGATGTGCACCAAAGAAATCTCGATGGCTCCAAGAACCACCAACACCATGCACAGGGCTTGCGTGCTCTGGCCTTCCTATGGCTGTTGTGAGGATATCATCCCGACCATGGAAACAAATGAGCCCTGAGTGGTCTGCTCAACTAAACCCTCCTGCAACATATTAACAATAAGTATACCCTAAACTACACTTATGAATTAAATGAGTTGAAATGAAGAGTCTTAGTTTGTATATTTTTACTTACTATTTTATCAGCAATGACCCTTGCAGACTCAGAAGTCATTTGCCCATTTGATTTTTTCCAGGCTGCTATCCACATCTCATGACGGGGAGGTGACTCCACATGGTCAGCAGACTCAACCCCTGCTGCCTCTGCCCTAACCTTCTTCATTTCTTTTTTTTTTCTTTCATATACCTCTCTTGACAATAGATGGGGTGCATCATTCTTGCTCTGTCGTTCTTGGGCAGCTATTCTTTTGGCCTGCAATAATACAAAAAAGAAAATGAGATTAATTAAAATATACCTTAAGTATTTGTGTCAATGTAAGAGTTATCAATAATTAACCTGCCAAGAAGGTTTCAATCGAGTGGCACGAAATTGCATCCACTCCTCATCAGTGATCTGGTACTTTAGACAGGGAGTCTCATTTTGTCGCTCTCCAAATACATACTCCCGAGTCAAGAAAGTCTTGAAGTCTCTCCACCTGGTGGCAAGGGCAGATAACATCTTCCTCCTCATGACCTCAGTGTTGGGAATGTCAAAATTTTGCTATGAAAATAACAAAAAATAATAAATAATGTATTTAAGTTATATAATATTTAAGTTATATAATATTGAAGTTATATAATAATTGTGAAAGTATATACCTGAATATCCTGCCACATGAGGTTCTTGTCAGCCTCCTGAACGTCATCCCATGATGGAATGATAATAGAAACATGTCGTCGAGCTAGGACTCCCAAATAGCTCTTAAACTTGGTAGCATTTGGGCGTGATGCCTTGCCATAACGAGGATCCACCTCAACCGGTGTCCTCTCCTTGGCAATGGGTCCAGCTGTCAACCCAGACAATCGAGTGACTGATCTACCTTCCCTTTTTCCACTACCAGACCCAGAATCCTCCATAATCCTGAAAAAATTAAACTCTCATTATTAAAACAATGAATTAACTGAATAGACAAATAAATTAGAAAAGATAATAACAATATAGCAACAAAATAACTAATAAAAACAAATAATACACAAACAGAAACCTATTAGGTTGAATGTTTTCCCATATTCCTTCATCATGATCACTTCTAATAGCATGTATTTCGTCCACTTCATTGTCCGCAATAGGACCAAATGATCTGGTTGAGAAAGACGGTGTTTCATGCATATCTAGAGACTCATCTTCGTGAGTTCCATGCATGGTTCTTCCTTCGAGGACCACTGACCATTTCTCATTACATGGATCCCTAACATAAAAAATTTGTCTTGCTTGGTATGCCATAATAAAAGGTTCATCCTTATAACCGACCTTATTCAAATCAACCAAAGTAAATCCTAAATCATCTATCCGCACACCCGTATTGCCATCAACCCATTTACACTTGAACACAAGCACTCTAAACGTAACAAAATCAATTTCCCATATGTCTTGTATGACTCTGAAATAACTCATGGATGCTGTAATGGGATTTTTATCTTTAGAACTAGCAAAGTGCACAGCCTCAGCCTGAATTGTAACCCCACTATTTTGTACTCTACTTTTGTCATCTTCTGTCTTTGTATAGAAACAATATTTGTTAATGTCATACCCACCAAATGTAATGTCATATCCATAAATATTTCTACTAATACGATGGTAAACTAAAGGTCAATGCCTAAAAAAGTCCATTTTTAATGCATCTGGAGTAGCCTGTACTAAAATCTGAACGGGCCGTTCCAGATCAACAATTTACAATACTAAAAATTTAAGCAGAACGGCCCGTACTGCTTGCAAAATGGCCCATTCCAGATGAACAAATAGTTGAAAATAAACAAAAAATTTGCGTAGAGAAGAAACTAACCTCAAACGTGTAATGTGCAGACTCTTAGACACTTAGAAACGTCAAATATGGAAACAGAGGCACTTGGAGACTTAGAGACTGAGAGAAGAAGGAATGTTTTTCGTAAACAGTGGGACGCGCGGGAATGAAAAATGTAACTTTGTGTATTTTAGTGGAAAGGTTACGTCGAATAGTGCTGGTCAGACGTAAATTTACGTCGGACACTAGAAGCTGCGACGTGGTTTTGCTAATTTACGTCGAACCCCCCTTGTCCGACGTAAATTAGTCTCCCCATATTTACGAAACTGCCACCGCGTTTTTACAACGTCGGGGTTTCCAGTTTGCGACGTAAATTGGGTGACGTAATAGCCCTTTTTTGCACTAGTGTGAATAATTGAAAAACATAAATCTATGGACATTTTAACATAAAGAATCATATTATAAGTCAAAACACACACACACCAATAGGGAGAGGCAAAGAAGAGTAAAAGACTTGAAGGATGGGCAAAGAAGAGTAGAAAGAAGACAAGAAAAATGATTAGGAAACCTGACAAGGAGACAATGGGTTACCTTGGGTCTGATTGAAGGGAAACATTTGACCTATTCCCTCTCTTTCTAGCTTTTTTATATATATATATTATAAGAAAACATTTTTTTTTGGTTTTCTGGAACCAGGTTGTGCATGACCCGTCTTGGTTTGGTGTGTGACCTACATGTGCCAAAATTGTCATATTCAACTGAAGCAAACTGTTCTTGCTATTCATCTGCGATTCAAGCATCAAATTAATTTGCTCAACGTTTCTCATCGCCAATTGCTTTAATTGAATTGTGTGTAACGTATCATGAATCATACAACACAGATAATAATGATACCCAACACTACCCTATTAATTAAGTTTCTCTCCTCTTGGTGAATAAAGGCCTATTCCAAAATTAGGCAATAATAATTAGAATGTTAAAATATGATACAAACTTCTAGAATAAGCTAGATCATTATAGAAAATACATAAATGTATGCTAGTAACTACTAGATGATACAAACTCTAGAATTATGTAGATAATTACATATAGATAGAAAACTCTAGAATAGATATTTCTAGAGTTTTCTACATAAAACATGAATGATGTGTTAAGGCCTATAAATAGGTCATGTATTCAAAATTTGTACCAAGCAACTAGTAAGTCATTTCCACTACTCAAATTTATTCCAACTATTCCTCTAAACTAGTTTTTCTCTCAACTAAGCCTATTACTATAAATTTGCCTCCCCATTCCTTCTACCAATCAAATAAGTTTTTACTATTTGATAATTCAAAAACTAACAGTGGTACCAGAGCTATGTTCGGTCATCTACTGGGCGTAGAAATATTACCCCACTACTTCCAAAAAAAATTTCCCAATATTCTACCCACTTTCGAAAAACAAATTCTAATCCATGGATAACACCATTCAACCATCATCTATCCCTATTCCCATTTTTAATGGTGAAAATTATGATTTTTGGAGTACAAAAATGAAGACATATTTCACCTTCCAAGATTTATGGGACACAATAGAAGAAGGATTTTCTACTCCAGAAGACACCTCAGCCCTTACTGCAGCTCAAAAAAAGGAGTTAAAAGAGAACAAACAAAAGAATTCAAAGGCGTTATTCATTTTGTAACAAGTTGTGACCGACACAATTTTTTCGAGAATAATGGGTGCAACAACAACCAAAGAAGCATGGACTACGCTGCAGGAGGAGTTTGAAGGAAGTAAAAAGGTACGTGCCGTAAAATTACAAACTTTACAGCGTAACTTTGAATTGTTAAATATGAAGGAATCTGAGACTATAAAGGACTACTATTATAAGATAAAAGAAATAGTTAACCAAATGAGAGCGTATGGAGAAAATATTCTTGACAAGAAAATTGTGGAGAAAATTCTAATTAGTGTTCCCTGTAAATATGATCCAATTGTGACAACAATTGAGCAAACAAGAGAGCTATCTACCTTATCAGTAACAGAGTTGATGGGGTCACTCGAAGCTTATGAGCAAAGGTTGAATACGCATGATGAAGACTCAACTGAAAATGCCTTTCAATCAAAGCTCAAATTACGGTCTCAAAATAAAGATAAAAGGAATAATGGAGAAACTTCTAGAAATAAAGAGAATTCTAGAAATTATCAGAATGAATATCCTCCATGCAGCATTTGTAAGAGAACAAATCATGCCGAGAAAGACTGTCAATATCGTGGAAAGCCACAATGCCGCCATTGCAAAAAATTTGGACATGTGGAGAAGTATTGTCGCAACAAAATAAGCATCAAGCAAACTTTGCTGAAGAGAAAGATGGTGAGCAACATCTTTTCTATGCTAGCCAAGATTCCAATAGTGAAACAAGTGGAAATTGGTACTTGAATAGCGGCTGCAGGAATCACATTGGCCAAAGATGCAAGCATCTTCAAGGATATTGATGAATCCGTTAAGGTGAAAGTTCGAATGGGGAACGACACTGTCGTTGAATCAAAAGGCAAAGGCACAGTTATGGTGGAGACGAAGAAAGGTACGAGACTTATTACTGATGTTCTACTAGTTCCCAATCTTAAAGAAAATCTCTTGAGCATTGGCCAAATGATGGAGAAAGGTTATACTCTCCATTTCGAAGGAGACATGTAAAATATATGACAATAAAAAACTAGAGATTGGCCGAGTAAAAATGGTGAAGAGGAATAGAAGTTTCCCTATAAGCCTGAGATAAGGCCCTAACATTGTCATGAAAGCAGAAGTAGATGACTCATGGCTGTGGCATCCAAGATTTGGCCACTTTAATATGCATGCCTTAAAGTTATTATATCAAAAAAAATATGATGAGAGATCTCCCATGCCTAAAAGAGAATAGTGAAGCTTGTGAAGGATGTCTCCTTGGCAAGCAACATCGACTGCCATTTTCAACAGGCAAAGCATGGAGAGCAAAGGACTTGTTGGAGCTGATCCATACAGATATATGTGGACCAATGCGGACGTCATCACTCCATAACAACAAGTATTTCATTCTCTTCATAGATGATTTTTCTAGAATGACTTGGGTCTACTTCATAAAAGCAAAATCAGAAGTCTTTGGTATTTTCAAGAAGTTTAAGACCCTTGTCAAAAAATAAAGTGGCAAACAAATAAAAGTACTTAGAAGTGATCGTGGCAAAGAATACACTTCCCATGAGTTTGATAAATTCTGCGAAGATGAAGGCATTGAGCGACAACTTACAATTTCATATTCTCCACAACAAAATGGAGTATCTGAAAGGAAAAATCACACAGTAATGGAGATGGCCAGATTGATGCTCAAGGAGAAAGGATTACCAAACACTTTTTGGGCTGAAGCAGTTTATATTGCTGTCTACATACTTAATAGATGCCCAACTAAGGCAATCAAAGATAAGACTTCGATTGAAGCCTGGAGTGGGAAAAAACCATCAGCAAAGCACCTATGGGTATTTGGATCTATTTGCTACATACACATTCCAGAAGAGAAAAGGCATAAGCTAGAAGACAAGACAGTACGAGGCATGTTCCTTGGATATAGCACACAGTCAAAAGGCTACCGCGTCTATAACTTGCAAACCAAGAAGCTGATTATTAGTCGAAATGTTGAATTTGATGAAAATGCGACTTGGAATTGGAATGATGAGAAAGTAGAGAAAAACATTCCTATCTCAATTCAGCAACCAAAAGAAGTAACTACAGAAGTCCCAGGTGAGCCTCATTCTCCTCCACAACAACAGACTCCATCACCAGAGTCTACTCCAAGACGAGTTAGATCCTTAAAGGATATATATGAAACCTGCAACTTGGCCATACTTGAACCTGAAAGCTTTGAAGCAGCATCAAAGAAACAAGTATGGGTCAAGGCTATGGAAGAAGAGATAAAAATGATTGAGAAAAATAACACATGGGATTTAGTAGACTATCCAAAAGACAAAGATATCATCGGGGTAAAATGGGTTTACAAGACAAAGCTCAACCTGGATGGCACCATACAAAAACACAAGGCAAGGTTGGTAAGTAAGGGCTATTCACAACAACCTGGAGTCGACTACAACGAGACATTTGCCCCAGTAGCACGCCTAGATACAATTAGAGCTCTAATAGCTCTTGCGACAGAAAAAGGATGGAATATCTTCCAGTTAGATGTCAAGTCCGCTTTTCTCAATGGAGTACTACAAGAAGAGATCTATGTAGAGCAACCACAAGGTTTCATAAGCAAGGGAAATGAAGACAAAGTACTAAGGCTCAGAAAAGCTTTATATGGTTTGAAGCAAGCTCCTCGAGCATGGTATAGTAGAATAGATCAATACTTCACCGATCATGAATTCAGGAGGAGTAAGTGTGAGCCAACACTATACATCAAGACCCAAGGTCAGTATGACACTCTCATTGTCTCCTTATATGTAGATGATCTTATCTACACAGGGAACAATATGAAGATGATGACAGAATTCAAAGAAGACATGATGAAGACATTTGAAATGACAGACCTTGGTTTGATGAACTACTTACTTGATATTGAGGTAAGTCAAAAGAAGAAAAGGATATTCATTTGTCAAAAGAAATACACTAAAGCTCTCTTGAAGAAGTTTAAGATGAGTGGTTGCAAGACTGTCACTACTCCGCTTGTGAAAAAGGAGAAGCTACAGAAAGATGATGGAGCACCAGATGCTGATGCATCTCGCTACAGAAGTTTGATTGGAAGCTTACTATATTTAACAGCCACACGACCAAACATAATGTATGATGTAAGCCTTTTATCAAGGTTTATGCAAAAACCAAGCCAAATTCACTCTGGAGCAACTAAAAGAATTCTAAGCTACCTACAAGGCATGAAGGAGTTTGGTATTTGGTACAAAACAATGACCAACTCAAGTTTGCTCGGATACACCGACAGTGATTGGGCAGGATCGGTAGATGACATGAAGAGCACCTCTGGTTATGCCTTCTCACTTGGATTAGGAATATTTTCTTGGGCATCAAAAAAGCAAGCAACAGTTGCACAATCAACCATAGAGGCAGAATATGTTGCAACAGTTGAAGCTACAAGTCAAGAAATTTGGTTACGAAGAATACTTGCAGAAATGGGAGAACAACAAGATGGGCCTACTACAATCTACTGCGACAATAAATCAGTAATAGCAATGACAACAAATCCAGTACATCATAGCAGGACAAAACACATTGCAATTAAATATCACTTCATCAGAGAAGCAGAAACAACTAGAGAAATTAAGATGAAGTATTGTAAGACTGAAGAGCAAGTTGCTGACATATTCACAAAGGCACTACCAAGAACAAGATTCGAACAGTTTCGCACTATGATAGGAGTTAAAGAAATTTGTACCAAGGAGGAGTGTTAAAATATGATACAAACTTCTAGAATAAGCTAGATCATTATAGAAAATACATAAATGTATGCTAGTAACTACTAGATGATACAAACTCTAGAATTATGTAGATAATTACATATAGATAGAAAACTCTAGAATAGATATTTCTAGAGTTTTCTACATAAAACATGAATGATGTGTTGAGGCCTATAAATAGGCCATGTACTCAACATTTGTACCAAGCAACTAGTAAGTCATTTCCACTACTCAAATCTATTTCAACTATTCCTCTGAACTAGTTTTTCTCTCAACTAAGCCTATCATTATAAATTTGCCTCCCCATTCCTTCTACCAATCAAATAAGTTTTTACTATTTGATAATTCAAAAACTAACACAGAAGTTGAATTCGAATATTCAGTTGATGTTTTTACAGATTCCACTTATGAAATAGCAGCATTAGAATGAAAGGAACCATTTTAATAATGTTACAATAAAGTGATTTCAAAAAGTATTTTTTGGAAGAGAAATTGTAGTATATGCATATAATTGTGTGCCTGTAATCACATCAGGTGCATAGGAAACTTCTCAAATCTCATGTTGATATTTTTTGATGTACAGGGAAGTACAATATATTCAATAAGCAAATTCATTTATAGATTTACAATAAATTGAAAGAGAAAATGTTTGATTAACAATGAAGAATATAATTTTTTTTCAAGACTGATATGTTTGTGAAAACGGGAAAACTAAAGTGAATTATTATTTCTTGGAAGATAGCTAAACTGATATGTTGATGAAAAAAGGGAAAACTAATGTTTGATATCTCATCGTTGCTGACTGAAGTGTGTTTGACTGTACAAAATATCATTGGGCAGTTTCAAGGCGTTGATTCCCTCACACAATCACTTTCATGGTCTTTTCTAAAAATTGAACTCATTTAAACTAGTTACATAACAAGAATTCAGAATGATTTATCATTCCTATGCTATATTTTAGTATTCAACTGTTGTGTCTATAATTTTTGTGCATTTTATAGCCTTCGATTGTTATTACTTATTCATGATGTTGTTAGGCTCACTCGAAACTATGGGACTCGAAACATTGATCGAGAGTGTCGCCTAAGAAACAGATCACACGCTGAGAATTTATAACCTACCCCACATGGAAGTACTCGAGATAAGGTCGAACAAAAGGCACTCAATAGTCGAAAACACGTTGAAAACAATCAATACCGTATGGGATTGTTTGAGGTAGAGTCGAATATAAATGAGGGACCACTCGAAAATAGTGAAAGAGTTGACTCTTTTAGGATAGGAGGGTAGTTAAGCTAAGCCAGAACGGTTACCAAAAGATCAATCGAACACGTGGGAAGAGCGGTTAAAGGAAGTTATAACTCTAGACCACGTAGCAGGCATAGTGGATAGCGGTTGTGAATCACAGGAGTACATGCACAAAAATTAACTGCTCTTGATTGCTCTATAAGTACAAGAACTACAGACCATAACAGGGGTCGGAAAACTCATACTTCAACTTTAACTTTCAAGCATTCTCTGCCTGCACACATGGCTTCTGCGCGAGGAATTATCTTTGGGTATGACCACTTCTCGGCCACATTTCTTTTCTCTTTTTAGGATTAGGATTAATGTAGTCTTTTTTCTTCTTTTAATCATGTACTTTATAGTTGTGTAAACTCTGATGATGTTGTAATGCTTAAAAATTATGAACCATGATCTGCATTGGAAATATATGTATCGTTCATTCTGTTCACATTATTATTTACGTGCATGAATGTTGCTTGTTGGTATTAATTGAAGAATATTTGGAAACAAGTAATTATTAAAATCTTCCATTCTACTCTTTGTTCTCAATAGCACGATCATACAGTGAAGTACCTAAATTGAAACACGTTGTGTGCTAGTCTAAATAAAAAGAACCCTTAAAACGAATTCTGCCGTAAACAAATTGGCACGCCCGGTGGGACATGTTTAATTCAGAACATAATTGGACTAGTTTTAGGTGTGTGAATTGCATGAGGTTAAGGAGTGGGAGAACTATGTCTACGCCTAATAATTTGAATGCAAACCATAATAATGCAGATGTAGAACAGCCTAATCCCAATCTAGATAGTGCTACTAATGTGACCCGGGGGGCAGGGTCTCCTCCTGTGTTACTCGAAAATCATGCTAGGCACAATAATATCACTCAGGAATTGGTAAATGTTACTAGAGAATACCCTTGGGGTATGCCACCTAATTGGCGAAGTACCCAACCTGCGTATGTCGAAATGTCGATGCCTTTTATAGGGCCTAATTCACAAATGAATATATCCCCACAGGGATATAATCCTGGGCCAAATGGTTTGGGTTTTGTCATGCAAGACCCATATCAGCATGTAGGGACGAGTCAAGAAGGTTCGTTAATTCGACAAGGTAGTTACATACCCACGGGCATCAGTAATCAAGCAATGATGGTCCTTCGACAGCAGATGGACCATAGTAATCATGACATGGTCAATTTGTTGTCAACTCAGATGCATAACATTATGACCCCCCTTTACGAGCTGATAAACAAAATAGGGGATAAATTAGGTAATGAGCCTCCTTCGAGAGCAATGAGTGTAAACTTGAACGATACAGAAAACCCTGGGGGGCATGGAAATTTTCAGAACATAGTTCGACCTAATAGGAACCATCATGATAATTTAGATCAAATGGTAGAAAGGATATTGAACAGACATGGATTCGATGTAGGTCGAAATGAACGCCCATATTTTGTGTCAGCTTTCCCTGATTATATTACACAGGTAGAACTACCTCGTGGAGTGAAAGTCCCAAAATTCTCGAAATTTGCAGGAGAGTTAACTGAGTCAACAGTGGAACATATAGCTAGGTATGGGGTCGAATGTGGAGATTTGGCTAATAACGAATACTTGAAAATGAAATATTTCCCGAGCTCATTGACCAAACATGCTTTTACCTGGTTTACTACTTTACCTCCTAATTCGATACATACTTGGGTACAGTTAGAGGGTAGTTTCCATGAGCATTTCTTTAGAGAGGAAACAAAGGTCAGTATAGTCGATCTAATGAACATTAAAAGACAAAATAATGAAACATTAGATGACTATTTAAATAGGTTCAGGCAATTAAAATCTCGATGCTATACTAACATACCAAAACATGAATTAGTTAGAATTGCAGCAACAGGGTTAGCTTTTTCGATACGCAAGAAATTAGTAAATGAACAATTGAGGGACATGGCCCAACTTGCTGAGAAAGTAAGGAGGATTGAACAAATTAAATTAGAGAAAGAAAGATTGAGGAAATTCGATAAATTTGTTCGAAAAGAAAAGGTAGCATATTTAGAAAATTCTGAGTTTAGTGAAGATTCTAATTATGAAGTTGCGAGTGAAGATTTCGAGATTAATTTGGCAGAGTTACGCCCTGGACCTACGTACCAATGTCAAATTCTAAAACCAGGAGGTAATATGGAAGGGAATTCGAATAAGAAGTATAGTTTTGATATAACTAAAGCAGAAAAAATATTTGACATTTTATTAAAAGATAAACAAATTATTCTTCCAGAGAATCATAAAATCCCGCCATTCGAGCAAAGGAAGGGAAAGAAGTTCTGTAAATATCATAATATGTATGGTCACTGGACTAATAATTGCATACGTTTCAGGGATTTGATCGAAAAGGCGATTACTGATGGTCGTCTTGCATTCGAGGAAAAAGACATGAAAGTTGACACAGACCCATTTGCTGCTCACACTGGATATGTTGAACCAGTCTCTTTGGGAGTCAACATGGTGGATGTCACTGTGGAAGAGGATGAAAACATCAAACCTATCTCTGATGAGAAACTCGAGGAGTTAATGGAGGACTTTGCCAAGGAGCAGGGATCTATTTACCCAAAGGAGGGAGACAGTTTAGTCGAGTTCTTATCGAAAAAGAAGGAAGCAGACAAGGAGGTCATGTTATGTCCTCGATGCAGTGCCGTCTTTGACAGGGCTGCTGCTAAGGCCTTCGAAGAATCGGAAATGCTGAAAAGCTATAAAGCTGAGAAGCTACGTGAAAGGGCCAAGACTTATGAAGGGTCGAAGGCAGGATTAAATATGAGGCAAATTCACATGCCTCAATATAATGCTCCTGTGGGAAAAATGGAGATGTATAATTCTTCTAGATTTGGCAATACTTATGTGCCTAATGCAAATGTGCCCGTGGGAAAATGGAATGCACCACCTAGACTAATGTTGGGAGGCATGGGTCAAGGAAAACAAGTCATGAGTCAGACTGCTCACCCGATGCAGGGAGTGCCCGGGAAGATGCTAAACTCTATAACAGGGCCTAGTCGAGTTAATTCTGGGGGATATGGACGTGGTTTTAGACAACCTTTTAACAACATGACCAAGACTCAGTGGAGGAGACAGCAAAGAATGAGAAAGGCCACTTTCGAAGGGGTCAAGGGAAACCGATTCTCGGTTCCAGTACCTCCAAAAGGGGAATCCTCTCAAAAATTTCTAGAGGAAGATGAAGACATGATCACAGATTGTTTCGAAAGCGGATTCGAGGATTCTTTAGAAGACATTTGTGGTATAGTTTCCACTCTGCCAACTGAGTTTGCTGAGGCCATGGAAGCCGTGAATGAACAGAGGATGTTTATCGAGAAGATTATTTCGAGGATCCTAATTATGAGTCCAAGGTAATATGGGTGAACCAAATTTCGAGGGTAGTTCTCAAGTTTAATTCTGCTGTGTTCGATTCCCCCACGGAAGAAATGAAAAGTCATCTGAAACCCCTCTTGCTGACCTTAATGATCGAAGGGCAAGAAGTTAATAAGGTCTTGGTGGATGGGGGTGCAGCTGTGAATATCCTGCCTAAAACCATGTTGAAGAGGTTTGGGAAATCCTCGACTGACCTAAAACCTCACAATATAATGATTTCTGATTATGTAGGGAAGTCTTCAAACCCTGAAGGTATGGTTCTACTCGATGTACAGATTGGGAGTGTGAAGAGGACTACTATGTTCATAGTGATGCCTTCTAAGGCAAACTTCAACGTTCTGCTAGGACGAGAATGGATTCACGGAGTAGGTGCTATTCCTTCGACAGTGCATCAGAAAATCTTTTTCTGGAATGATGACGAAGGACTAGAAGTCCTTGAGGCTGATCAGAAAACTTATGAAGTAGGCATGTATTTTGCTGACCAACAGTTGACAGCTTTCGCGAAGACCAAGCCTTTCGATGCTCACAACTCTGGAATGATGGACGAAGAAGAAGGAATTAAGAAAACCTTTTGCTGGGATGTTAGGAAGGGTTTTGTGATTCGAGCCGATAAGGATTCGGCTCCACCCGAAGAATGAAGGATGAAGATCTTTATTCGAGCTTTTTAGCTCGAATATCGGCTTACATAGCCAATCAAACGGCCAATATGGCCGAGGAAGTGGAAAGTGAAGAAGAGTGCTTGGAAGTTAACTAAAAAGGTACGGCCATTTGGGCCGAAGAAAAACAAAAAATGGAAAAACAAAGAGGCCAAGAAGTCTCGAGCAAAAGAGAAAAACAAGAAGTCGAAAATCAAGGAGATCAACAAGTCTCGAGGGGAAAACAAAATTGAAAAATAGGAGAAGAAGGCGAAATTGAGGGGCAAGAGCTTGCATCAAAGCTAGATTGTATCTTCGATGATTCACCGTTAGGATTTGAAAGGTCCATACAGGAGGAGTATAAATTGGAATCCCAAGATCCTTTCGATGAAATTAACTTGGGGACGGTCGAAGAACGAAGAATAACATATATTAGCAAGTTCTTGCAAGGAGAATTCAAAGAGGAATTAATTCCAGTATTGCATGAATATAAAGATGGTTTTGCATGGGACTTTGATGAAATGCCAGGATTAGATCGAGAATTGGTGGAACATCGTTTACCCATGATACCCGGGAAGAAACCCATTAAGCAAAATCCTCGAAGGTTCGCACCTGAAGTGATCGAGAAAATCAAAGAAGAGATAGAGAGATTATTAAAAGCAAAGTTCATTAGAACTTCAAGATATCCTGAATGGGTCTCGAATGTAGTACCTGTGATTAAAAAGAATGGAAAACTCAGGGTATGCATTGATTTTCGAGATCTTAATACAGCAACGCCCAAGGATGAATATCCTATGCCTATTGCTGAGACCATGATAGATGCTGCGGCAGGTAATGAAATTATGAGCTTACTTGATGGTTATTCTGGATATAATCAAATCTATATAGCAGCTAATGATGTGTTGAAAACTGCTTTTCGATGTCCAGGTGCATTGGGCATGTACGAGTGGGTAATGATGCCGTTTGGACTAAAAAATGCTGGTGCGACTTATCAAAGAGCAATGAACCTAATCTTTCATGATTTGATTGGTAAGTTTGTGCAGGTGTATATTGATGACATAATTGTTGGCTCAAAACAAAAGAAAGACCATTTATATCATTTGAAACTAGCCTTCGAGAGAATGAGAAAACATGGTTTGAAAATGAATCCACTGAAATGTGCTTTTGGTGTTACAGCAGGTGAATTCTTAGGATTTATTATACACCAAAAGGGGATCGAGGTGGATAAAAACAAAACTAAAGCCATCAGGGAGACCAGGCCTCCATCGAACAAGAAAGAGCTTCAATCTCTCTTAGGTAAAGTAAACTTTCTGAGGATATTTATCTCGAATTTATCTGGTAAAACTAAAGTGTTCTCTCCTTTGCTGCGTTTACGAAAGGAGCAGGAATTTCGATGGAATGAAGAGCACCAGAGAGCGTTCGAGGAAATTAAGGCTTACTTAGCTCACCCTCCAGTACTCGCACCAATCTCTAAAGGAAAGCAACTCAAGTTGTATATCTCAGCTAGCGATTCGACTATTGCGGGCATGCTGGCGCAAGACAATGACAATGGTATTGAGAGGGTCATCTATTATCTAAGTCGAATGTTAGTAGGAGCAGAAATCCGATATTCTCCTTTAGAGAAATTATGTTTAAGTTTATATGTTGCTTGTACAAAGTTGAAGTACTATATTAGGACTCGTGATGTTGTAATATTTTGTCGAAGTAATGTGATTAAGTATATGTTGTGTAAACCTGTTTTACATTCTCGAGTTGGTAAATAGGCACTTGCATTAACCGAATATTCGCTCATTTTTGAACCACTAAAAGCAATTAAAGGCCAAATACTTGCGGATTTTCTCGCTGATCACTTGAAAGAAACAAAAGATAATTTATACTTAACCACAAAACCTTGGCAGTTATATTTTGATGGGTCCAAGCATGCGTTAGGTGCTGGAATAGGTCTTTTAATTATAAACCCTCAAGGATTGCCAACCAAAGTGTCATTTGAAATGGACAAAAGGTATTCGAACAATGAAACTGAGTATCAAGCGTTGATAACTGGACTCGAAATACTAGTGGAGTTGGGAGCTCGAAATATATTGATTCGAGGTGATTCACAATTAGTCATCAAACAATTAACACAGGAGTATAAGTGTTTAAATGAGAAGTTAATTGAATTAAGAACTCGAGTCGTGCAATTACTTAACATTTTTGATGAAGTCGAATTACAACATATTCCTCGAGGTTCAAATACTATAGCAAATGAGTTAGCTCAAATTGCTTCAGGATATAAGGTAAGTAAGAAATGTTTGGAGAAACTATCGCATGTACAAAGTGAATGGGCAGATCATCAAGAAATATTGAACATGGGTCCTTCATCTTTGAGTCAACAAGATTGGAGGAGCAAATTGATTGAATACTTGCAAAATCCCAATGTGAAAGTTGAAAGGAAGATTAAACTCCAAGCCCTCAATTATGTACTGTTAGATAATGAATTATATAAAAGAGGTTTCGATGGAGTTTTATTTAAGTGTCTTGGAAGTCATGAAAGTTATATAGCTATGGCAGAGATACATGAAGGTATTTGCGGAGCGCATCAGGCTGGAAAGAAAATAAAGTGGATTTTGTCGAGAAAAGGTTTGTATTGGCCAACCATGATTAAGGATTGTATTGAATTCGCGAAAAGTTGTGAAGAGTGTCAGAGACATGGACCCATACAAAAAGCACCAGCAAGTGAGTTGCATTCAATCATCAAACCCTGGCCATTTCGAGGATGGGCAATGGATTTAATTGGACAAATACACCCACCTTCGTCGAAAAGTCACAAATATATATTGGTGGCTATAGATTACTTTACAAAATGGGTTGAAGCTATTCCTTTAAAAGAAGTCGGGCAAAAAGACATAATTGATTTTATCGAAGATCATATTATTACAAGGTTTGGGATTCCTCAAACAATCACTACTGATCAAGGCACAGTTTTTGCAGGTCGAAACGTTGCTCGATATGCAGAGTCGAGGGGGATTAAGTTAATAACTTCAACACCATATTATGCTCAAGCAAATGGTCAAGTCGAGGCTGCTAATAAAGTGGTGATTGGGTTAATCAAAAGACATATATCAAATAAACCACGAAGTTGGCACGAAAATCTTGTTCAAGTGCTATGGGCTTATAGGAATTCACCTCGAGATGCCACGAAAACTACTCCATATAAGTTAGTATATGGCCATGAAGCTATTCTTCCTATTGATATTAACTTGCAATCAATTCACATACAGAAACAAAATGAGTTATCTGTGGAGGATTACTGGAATTTAATGTATGATGAGTTGATTTCTTTAGAAGAAGAAAGATTAATTGCTTTGCAAAATCTTATGCAACAAAAAGAAAGAGTCGAGAAAGCATATAATAAGAAGGTCAGAATGCAACGCTTTCGAGTTGGGGGCTTAGTATTAAAAGTTATCCTTCCCATAGATCAAAAATCTCGATACTTGGGGAAGTGGTCATATAATTGGGAAGGTCCCTTTGTAGTCCAGCAAGTATATTCAAAAAATGCGTATGTAATTAAAGAGATGAATAACTCGAGCACAAGCAAAGTCATAAATGGAAAATACTTGAAACATTTTCATGAGAGAATAGAATAGTAATTGTTTGATACAGGCCAAACATAAATTAGAAGATTGAAAAATAGGAAGAAACTCTAATTATTACAAAACTTTGCTCTAAAATCTTTGAAGGTTTTATAAGCTGCGTCTAGACTTTGTCTTCGAGCGACGCATTGTGCTTCCAAGTGTTTTTTCTGTTCTAAAGCCTTTGCTAGTCGAGAAGATATGACCTTGCCTTCATCTTTAAGACATATTTGACGTTGCTTGATATCTTGGCTTTGAACCTTGATACCATCCTTCTTCGAGCGGGTTTTGTCTAATTCATGTTGAAGGCTCTTGATGGTTATTTCTATATCTTCCTCCTCTTTTTGCAATCTTTGTAAAGACAGAATCATTTCCGTCGTTGAGCTCTTAATGGAAATCAGCTCTTCCCTGAGATTTTTGAGCTTAGTACGGTCATCTTCGTTCTCAATTTCAATTTGAGACACTTCCTGAAAAGTAGTGGACCATTGAGCTCGAAGATTCCAGGCAAGGCTGAAGGGTTTGATAAATTCTTGTAATTCGGAATGAATCTCGGGAGGAAGATCCGAATGAGATAGCAAATCTTCGACCATATGTTCAACTTCTGTCTTGAACTCAGGATGAAGAAAAGCTTGGTCAAGGTCTTCGACATAGGCTTTTGAACGAAAAGCATCAAGCAAAGGTTGATAGGAGGGAGTCTCAGAAACTTTATTGAAGATCGTTCCTTTTTCTTTTTCTGATTTAGAAGGGCCACTTGTCCAATTGTCCAAGACCTCGAAGATAGTGTTAATATCTTCATCCTCATCGTTAAAAAAGCTCATCAAGTCCAGATCGGGAGAGGGTATAGATGAGAGACCTTGGACGGAAGAGGTAGCACCCTTCTGAGTGGAAGGAGAAGTTGTCGTGAAAGGTTTCGGGGATTCAGTCGAATCTATGCAAAAGAAGAATAAGACATAAGATTATGTTATCCAGAATCATAATAAAGGCATCGAGTTAAAAGAAATATACCCTTGTTTGGACTCAAGGGGGGTTGGAGCGTGAAAGAGTCTTCACCTTGGGCGGATTTTTGTTCAGATTCCTCCCTCAACAAAGGTTCCGATTGAGGAATTTTGTCCTCGTTAACCTGGGAAGGAACCTCTATCGAAGCTAGAACCGAAGCCATGGTGGCAATATCTAGTTGAGGGTTAGTCAACTGCAAAATAAATTATAGGGTAAAGAGCAAAATTCGATAAAACAATTTGAATGAGATTTAAATAGAAAGTGAACCTGTTGGGGTGCTACAATAACAGGGGACGCATCCTTTGAAATTTCTCGAGAGGAGTCGAGCTGGATAATCTCAACATCCTATTAAGGTGGTGTTAGAAAAGTTAAAGGTACAAAAGAAGTATGAATGAAGGTAAAAGTCAAAATACCTTCGGGACAGACTTCATGGCATCTTTGAGCAGTTTCTCGCCAGAAGGGTGTGGAGGTTTTTTAGGTAGAGGAATGATCATCTTTCCCTTCCCTTTGTCTTGCTTTTTTGTAGTTGAAACCTGAAAACAAAGATGATTATTTGATTACGAGATACGAGCAAGGGAATAACCTTTATATTCGAGTTAATTTACTTACAGTTTTGGTACTGTCTGGACCTGTTTTTTGTTTCTTTGAGGTTTCAATACTCTGAAGGAGTAAAAGTTTGAGAAAGTAAGATGAAATGTTAGAAGTTTTGGAAAAAGTAAAATCAGGACGAACTGTACCTTGGAACGTAAAGAAACTTTATCAGCAGCGGTCTTTCTCTTTCGACCCTTCTTCGATACCTCTTTATCCTCATCATCACTCTCCCAGTTAGGAGTTGGATCAGCATGTTGTGGAACACGCTGAGGTATGGCAGCTGTAGAATTCGAGAAAAGAGATGAGGTCGGTTTAAGTCAAACTCGAAGAAAAATTAGGCGAAAAGACATTTACCAGGAGGGGGTTAACATTATTGACCCAACATAATGGCCACCATTTGCTTCGAGGAAAATCGTACACGGAACATCTCGCGTAGGTAACTTTGTTTTTTACAGGAACTTCTTTGCGCTCAAGGTAAAACGGGTCGAGTGTTTTCACCCAGGGAGGGTGAGATATATGTTTAACAAGACCAAAGAGGGCATTTGGAAAAGGAGGTATATGCTTTGGACAGAATTTTTCGAAATCAGTTTTACCTTGAGGATTTATTACCTTTTTTGAGCGGATGTTCCGTTGTACCATTTTCGATAAGGATACCGAAGCGTCGAAGATGGTTCGATGCACATTGTCAGGTCGATAACAAACTTTAAGAAACTGTTCGAATTGATAAATTATAAGCTGATTCTTGAAAGTACCTGGTTGTTTAGGCCCCTGCGAACAAGAGAGAGGAGAATTAATCAGCTTCTTCAGAAAGCTATCAAAATCGATGAGCTTATCTACAATATAATAACACCACCATCGAAGATAACATTTCGAAACGAAGAAAGAAGGAGAAAAAGAGAGTGGGGTGATCTTGAGCTGGGTGCCAGGGCGAAGAATAAAGTTAAGTACTTCATCATAATTCCCTTTTTCGACACATATATCTGCATCAATACCCTCTTTGCGTCGAAGGGGAAGAGGTTTCATTTGACAAAGCCCAAATTGTCGAGCAAAAAGTTGGGGTTGGTAAGGATAAAGTCTGACATCTTTTTGCCTCATACCCGACATGATGACATCCCAGGATAAGAATCCAAACCATATGTTAGTTGAAGCTGGACTTATATTGCCAACCTGATTATTTTGACGAAGCCATGTTGGACCTATCAAATTTGGTCGAATAAAAGGGGCTAAGTCTTCAGTAAAATCGGTGAAACTAAGGATAGCTCTAACATATTTCTCAAAATTATCCACCAGACGCTTTCGAGGGGTGAGGGTTGTTAGACGAGCCCCTTCAAGTTCACAAATTGGAATTGGAGTCAAGGGCAAACGAAGTTTCTTCTCGAATATCGCATTTAGCCAAAGTTGAAGTAGCCATAACGGGCCTGAAAGATTTCGAGGCCCAAATTCTCGACCAAGACCTTCAGAAGCCTCGTCAAGACAAGTGTAGAGAGAAGCCAGAAGAAGTTTGCTTAAACATATCTTCTTTTTCGAATGAAGAGCCTGGGCTAAGACATAATAATATTTTGGAACTTGAAGCGAAGGAGTGCAAAAAACACATGTTGACAACCAATACATAAGGAAGGCAATATGCTCTGAAGGCGAGACAGGTGTATCAGGTTGCCCCATATGTGCATTAATGAAAGCCAAATAGGTCTTTTTGTCCCAAGAAATTGAAATATCCTTAATCGAAATTTCTTCTTCAAAGGCATCAGGATGAAATCTTTCTCCAATAGGCATTAACCCGGTTATAGCAGCTACATCGAGCAATGTCGGACAGATGAAGCCACAAGGAAACTCGAAAGCCCGAGTCTCTCTATTCCAGAAAAAGATAGCAGAAAGGAGCATTTGAGAGTCGAAAAGGTGGAGGTCGAATTTGGCTAGTTGGATAAATTCAAAAATTCCTGTTTCTTTCCATTCTAAAGACATAGAAGCCTCTACACGAGTTAACCAAGAGAGGTGTCTTTCTTTAACAGGAGGGAATGCTCTAAAAATCTTGGTGGTATCCCCAAAAAGGTTTAGGTCTATCTTTGGTGAGTAAATGAAAGGTAGAGTGGCAGAGTCTTCAGGTAATAGGGTATTACCAAATTTCTTAGTGTTTTGACCAGCGAAAGGACCAAGAAATGCATGAATAGAACCATTCTCTAAGGTGAAAGGGAGAAGTACCTGAGATTGATATATCTTCAAACTAGCCTCTTCCATGCCTGGGATTGGAATGAAGGTATCATCACCTTCCTTGACCTTACGAGCTTGAGCATTAGCCATTAGCAAAGGAACGCCTTGAGTAGCGGTGGCAGTGGCCATGGTGGTTATCGGAGCAGCAGTAGTCATAATAGGAGATGTCGTGGTGATAAGAACTGGGGACGAAGTAGAGAGAGTATTAGGAGAAGCAGTGGACGCTACGGCAGCAGAGGTGGATGCGGCAGAGGAAGCCATTGAAACACTTGGAAAAGAATGCTCAAGAAACTTGGAGAAGAGTGCTCAAGAAACTTGGAGAAGAATGTTCAGAGCTCGCCGGAGAAAAAAGGGAGAGTGGAAGACTTGGGCGCGAAGGGAACAAGCAATGAGAAATTTTAACCCTAGGGTAAAAAAGGATAAAGAAAGACAAACTAATGGGCTTGAAGTATAATGGGCCTATTTGAGTGAATTTAAAATTTAATGTGAGTGAATCATAACAGCCGCCAACACATCTTGGTAACAGTAAAAATAGAAACACGCGCCGTCTCTGCCGTCAATATCGCTGCAACGGTCATATACATTAAATGCGACTCCAGAAATGAGCCAGAATATGACATCGTCGAAAGAAGGTCCCCAAGTAAACTTACTTTGAATAAATATACAGGAATTCGACTCTCTTTATATCGATACATATAACAAAGTCGAATTCCTAGGGGGGCACTTGTTAGGCTCACTCAAAACTATGGGACTCGAAACATTGATCGAGAGTGTCGCCTAAGAAACAGATCACACGCTGAGAATTTATAACCTACCCCACATGGAAGTACTCGAGATAAGGTCGAACAAAAGGCACTCAATAGTCGAAAACACGTTGAAAACAATCAATACCGTATGGGATTGTTTGAGGTAGAGTCGAATAGAAATGAGGGACCACTCGAAAATAGTGAAAGAGTTGACTCTTTTAGGATAGGAGGGTAGTTAAGCCAAGCCAGAACGGTTACCAAAAGATCAATCGAACACGTGGGAAGAGCGGTTAAAGGAAGTTATAACTCTAGACCACGTAGCAGGCATAGTGGATAGCGGTTGTGAATCACAGGAGTACATGCACAAAAATTAACTGCTCTTGATTGCTCTATAAGTACAAGAACTACAGACCATAACAGGGGTCGGAAAACTCATACTTCAACTTTAACTTTCAAGCATTCTCTGCCTGCACACATGGCTTCTGCGCGAGGAATTATCTTTGGGTATGACCACTTCTCGGCCACATTTCTTTTCTCTTTTTAGGATTAGGATTAATGTAGTCTTTTTTCTTCTTTTAATCATGTACTTTATAGTTGTGTAAACTCTGATGATGTTGTAATGCTTAAAAATTATGAACCATGATCTGCATTGGAAATATATGTATCGTTCATTCTGTTCACATTATTATTTACGTGCATAAATGTTGCTTGTTGGTATTTATTGAAGAATATTTGGAAACAAGTAATTATTAAAATCTTCCATTCTACTCTTTGTTCTCAATAGCACGATCATACAGTGAAGTACCTAAATTGAAACACGTTGTGTGCTAGTCTAAATAAAAAGAACCCTTAAAACGAATTCCGTCGTAAACAGATGTTAATGAAGATGAAAACAATAGATGAAATTTAGCTATTCCTTTTAAACAAATCTTAATCTAATAATGATACCTCAGTTTAATGTTTCATGATGTCTTGAAATTCATACTTCATTTTTATGTATTCAGGTCTTATAACAGTGTATTTTTAATTCAGAATTTGGTTTAAGAACCAGATGTCAAATTATTAATTTTTTTAGCCTGAAAGAATATACATATGCGTGAGAATTTGACCACAGTATTTTGACATTAGTTTTGTGATGTTGATGACTTCATGTTACTCATTATCCGTATCATGCCAGACACATCCAGATGCAAGGACTTTCCGAGGTAGAGTTTTTCAGAACTATGATCAGTTTTGCATTATCTTTGGCCATTTTAACAAGCCTTTGCATTGGGATGAATCTGAGCCTTGTGATGAGCCAGTTGAGGCTTTAAGTGTCTGTCCAGTTAACTATGATATCAATGTTAAAGATCAAGGAAGGCAAATAAGATGGAGATGTGACATGGACAGCTGCCTTAGTGAAATCCTTGTGCAGCAAATAAAGCAAGGTAACAGAAGCAAATTTGACTACAAATTGAAATCTGCTGCATTTGAAGCAGCTGTGTTGGTTATTAATGAAAAGTTTCAGCTTTATTTGGTGAAAGAACATGTTAAAAACCGCCTTAAAACATGGAAGAAACAGTATGATATTCTGAAGGAACTTATGAACCAGAGCGGCTTTGAATGGGACGAGAAGCAAAAAATGGTCATTGCAAATGATTCTGTATGGAATGAATATATAAAGGTACATGTAAACCTACTTTTAATTTTTTTCCGACATTTCTTATTGCATAATGATATTATTCTGGAGCTTATAATAAGTTTACATTGCTGGAGCAGAAAAATCCTGATGCTCGGCTTCTTAAAGGGCGAATTATCAGAAACTGTGACGAATTGTGCATAATTATAGGTCATTGTGATCCACCAGATAGTTCCACGAATGATGCTTGTGCTAATATGGATATGACTACAAACTATGGAGGTTCAAGAGACAAACTGCCGTAGAACCAACTCTGCAAAAGAAAAAGGAAAGAATGTGTCATGGACAGATGAGATGGATCATTGCTTGACAGAGTTGCTATTCAATCAAGTAATGTTGGGAAACAAGCTTGAGAAAAATTTCAAGACCTCAGCATATATAGCTGCACTAAATGTTCTAAATGAGAGATTTGGCCTGAATATAACAAAAGAAAACATTATAAGCCGGTTGAAAACATGGAAGAAACAGTATGGCCTTTTGAAGGAAATGCTCTCTCAAGGGAGATTTGAGTGGGATGAGGAACGGAAGATGGTTGTTGCAACTGACTTGGATTGGGATGCATACATTAAGGTATATTCCATAATATTAAATTAATTTTGAAGTTGTTTTGGATTATATTTATTTGCTATTGCAATACTTTAGCTAGCTCCTAATGGTTACTTTTTGTAATAAGAAACTAACATTGAGGGGAAGTGGGAAAAAGTTATGGAATGACAAGCTGCTTCACCTTTCCTTCTGCTCTTTACCTATTGTTGCCTTCTACTTTCGTGGGTAACTGATTAATATTAGAGTGCGATAGAAAAGTTGTCAAAATTAAATTATTTTAATAATTGGTTATATAAATAATCATTTATTGTTATAATTAAAATGAAATTTTGTTCAGATAAGTAAATTGATAAATGATTTTAAGATGATTAATTTTATTTGAATACAAAAAATAATAATAATAATAATAATTTTATGTAGTACATTAGCTTAAAGGGAGAAAAATCTATCGAGAATTTGTCATAAGCTTCAAATTTTTAGATTCTTAAAACTAATTTATTTTTTTTAAAGAAAAAACTATTTACAAATTTAAGGTGTTGTTTTTAACATACAACTTATTTTATAATATTTTTTTCCTAAAAAAAACCAGTTGAAATGTTAGATTATTAATGTTTTCAAATATATTCTTATTATTATGAGATCTGGATATATAGAATAAATGTCAATTTGTTAAGTCAAAAGGTGATTTTTAGATCTCTCATATTATTTTCTTATAAATTTTAATGATAACAAATAATACTATATTTATTAGTAAGAAAATGTGTCATAAAAGTCATTGTTTTAGATTAAGGAAGACAAAGTAGTGTCTATAAGACGAAGTATACAAATTAATGATCATTATTTATTGTAACTAATCAGTTTTAAATGTTCAATTAAATGCTTTATACTTTAATATATTGAAAACTATTATCTTGGAACTCGTTCTATTAAAAGTGTGTAAAAGTATGAAGAGTAGCAGAACAAATGACAAAGATCCCAAAAAGAACTAAAAAAGGACTGCATTCTTACTTCAATGTTGACTTTGCTTTTTGTTGCTCTCACTTTACTATCCTACTTTAATAAGTAGCTTGATCTATCAAAGATGATGAATAAATTTAAGTGAAAGATATTAATTAAAACATTTAATGCACCAATAGATACTTCCTCTCTCTAAAGATCAGATGAAGGAGTAAGACGAAATAATTCTATGAATCAAATTTAAAAAGATGCAACGGTCATCTCTTTTAAAACCATTATATAAAGAGTTAATCAACTATACACTACCAGTGTAAAGTTTTTTTACACTGGCAACCAATCATATCTTTTAATAGTGTCATGTCAGTTGCTTATTTAATGAAATAAAAATAAAATAAAATAATTTAAAAGATATGATTGGTTGCCAGCGTAAAAAACTTTACACTGGTAGTGTATGAATGATTAACTCTTATATAAAAAGCTCTAAACTTAGAAGACAAAAAAAAAGAGTATAAAAGAAACAAAAGAGAAAAACATAGATACAAGTATACAAAATACAAGTGTAAATATAGAACTTCTCTTATAATATCCTTTAAAAATAAGCTTTCTTGTACTTAAATGATTGTTGTAATCATGTCTAGTAGAGATGATAACTGCAACCTTATAATACCTTCGTAACCATTGTTATAAGATAGAGCTTTGAGAGACTTGTTAGTAAAAGAATACTTGAATTTGAGCCTGGAGAGACTTGTTTATAGAAGAATACTTGAGGTTGAGTTTGCAAAGGTTTGCCCGTAAAAAAATACTAGGGTAGTAGCTTGGAAAGATTAGTCAAAGAACATTTGTTTGAACTATAAGTAAGTTAGTAAAATAATACTTGTAACTTTGCTGAAAGTTAGTAAAATTCAATTTGGTAACCAGTATAAAAATGTCGTGTAACTCTTCTTTTGTTGCAAATACTACTTTATACATTTGAAAATGTACAATTTTTCGACAGATACTTATTTAACCCCCTTCTAGTGTCTATCTTTTTCCCACACCATTGATATATGAATGTATTATCTGCATTGGAATTTACATTAGTACAAAAGAGGTATTTCACGTCGGTTATTTTGAGCTTTTTACGTCAGAAAAGTTACCGACATTAAAGCGGGAGACGTAAATTTACATCCACATGTAAAACCGACGTAAATTTACGTCGGACATAACCAAGGTCCGACGTAAAAAAGTAGTGAAAAAATTAAAAAAAAATAACGAGTGCAAACAGAACGACCCGTTCTCTAAGCAGAACGGCCTGTTCTGCAAGGAGAACAGGTCGTTTTGAATGGAGAACGGGTCGTTCTGCTTCCAGAATGGCCCGTTCCAGATGCAGAAGAAATGAGAGGGTGCAGAGCCAGCTCCGTAACGCGGGTATGAGTTAGTCATCCGAGCAACTAACCTGGTAGGTTGGTTCTCTCCGTCTATGAAATCGCATTTGACTCACCACCAACAAATTTAAAATAATAATATTAAAAAAAATGAAGAAAAGAACAAATAGTAGTGAAGATGGAAACAGGGAAAAGGAAATAAAAAATACATAAAAAAAAGGGAAAAGGAAACGTACCGTTCTCACAAACGTAATCCTGAATGACAGGCTCGCCGTCGTCGTGGAAGCCAAAGTCGTGCCGCAAGCAAAAGGAGGAGTGGAGCTCCAAAAGGCGCAAATCTGCAAAATTTTTCAAAGGCTTCAAGCCTTGTTTTAGCGGAGAGAACCAACCTAGCTACCAGCTTAGCACGTTATTTAAAGAAGGTGAAACCTTTTTTACGTCGGATATAATAAAGTCCGACGTAAAATATAAAATTTACGTCAGACATAAAATAGTTTCGACGTAGATTTTACATTTTACGTCGGACCTTATAAAGTCCGACGTAAAAAAAGTCCACAAAAATTACAAAAATGTCACTGCATCTTTTTTATGTCGGTTTTTGTTTTGACCGACGAGAAAATAGTGACGTAAAAGACTATTTTTCTACTAGTGTTAACAGTGAATTCCTTTTTATCCATCCCTAATTTTAAAATAATAGTTTTTAGTGTTTTTTATAGAAATTAAATAATTTAAATGGCTAAGATCTCATGCATAAAACTTTTTTTGTTTTTGTTTTTATTTTTACTTTTAAGATTTATACGCGGTCTTTCTAGATATCAATTCATTACACTTCCTACGTTTTTATATACACTACAGCTAAATTTCGATAATAATCGATGTATTTTGGAGTGATAAAAACAAAATTTACCCCAAATTCATTATAAGGATTGCTTTATACGACAACTATAAAAGAGGTGAGCACAATCTGCCTTCGTAATTTATTAGTATCTGAATCATCAGACATATAATATGACACAGAGTAACTCAGTGAGATTTGTGTAAATAAAAAACAACACAAGCAAGAGTGAAACATATGCTGATGGTTTGAGTTGATCACTGAGGCAAAACATGAAAAGCATAAGACTGTTCCATGATATTCCGTTCCCATATTCTCAAACTCAAACGACCCTCAATAATAACTACTCTCACAAAAAACACCCACTTTTCTTCACTCTTTTCCACTTTCAACACTTTCTCTCACAGTTGCAACCTTCTGCAACTCTGCACCCTTTGCCACACCCTTTCCCAAATCAAGCAAGTTCACGCCTTTGCCATTCTCCATGGCTTCCTTCCCCGCAGTGTCTCCCTCTGTGCCTCTCTCATTCTCCAATATGCCTCCTTTGGCCACCCCTCTGCTTCCCTTCTTCTCTTCCAACACACTGTTCCATATTCCCGCACTGCCTTCTTGTGGAACACTCTTATCCGTGCCAATTCCATTGCTCGTGTCTTTGATGGATTCACCACCTATAACACCATGCTTCGTGCTGGTGTTAAGCCTGATGAGTGCACCTACCCTTTTGTCCTAAAGGGGTGTTCTGATTTTGGGGAGGTTCACAAGGGTAGGGAGGTTCATGGGGTTGTGTTTAAGTTTGGTTTTGATGGGGATGTCTTTGTTGGGAATACCCTTTTGGCCTTTTATGGTAATTGTGGCCTTCTTGCTGACGCAATGAAGGTGTTTGATGAAATGGCTGAAAGGGATAAGGTGTCGTGGAATACCATTATTGGCTTGTGTTCTCTCCATGGGTTTTATAAGGAGGCTCTCGAGTCTTTTAGAGCCATGGTTGCGGCTGTGCCGGAGATTCAACTAGATTTGGTTACTGTTGTCAGTGTGCTGCCGGTGTGTGCAGAAACTGAGGACGAGGTGATGGCGGGAATTGTGCACTGTTATGCTTTGAAGGTTGGCTTGTTAGGCCATGTAAAGGTTGGAAATGCGTTGGTTGATGTTTATGGGAAATGTGGGAGTGAGAAGGCTTCCAAGAAAGTTTTTGATGAAATTGATGAGAGAAATGTGGTTTCCTGGAATTCTATTATTACTAGTTTTTCTTTTAGAGGGAAATATATGGATGCTTTGGATCTTTTTAGGTTGATGATTGGTACTGGAATGAGACCAAACTCTGTCACCATTTCTAGTATGCTACCTGTATTAGGAGAATTAGGACTTTTCAAATGGGGAATGGAAATCCATGGGTTTAGTTTAAGGATGGCTATTGAGTCTGATATTTTTATTGCTAACTCGTTGATAGATATATACGCGAAATCAGGATCTTCGAGAATAGCATCCATCATATTTAATAAAATGGAAGGCAGAAGCATAGTATCTTGGAATGCTATGATTGCAAATTTTGCTCAGAACAGGCTTGAGTTTGAAGCTGTAGAACTAGTGAGGCAAATACAAGCAAAGGGAGAAACCCCCAACAATGTTACCTTCACAAATGTTCTTCCAGCTTGTGCAAGATTAGGTTTCCTGAATGTTCGAAAAGGAATTCATGCCAGGATTATTCGGGTTGGATCTTCTCGTGATTTGTTTGTCTCTAATGCTCTGACAGACATGTATTCAAAATGTGGATGCTTAAACCTCGCTCAAAATGTCTTCAATATTTCTGTCAGGGACGAAGTTTCCTACAATATACTAATTATAGGCTATTCTCGAACAAATGACTGCTCAGAGTCTATAAGTTTATTTTCAGAAATGAGACTCTTGGGCATGTCGCCTGATATTGTTTCATTCATGGGTGTTATATCAGCTTGTGCAAATCTAGCTTCCATAAGAAAAGGCAAAGAGGTCCATGGTCTCCTCATGAGAAAGCTTTTCCACACTCATCTTTTTGTGGCAAACTCACTCTTGGATCTTTATACCAGGTGTGGACGAATAGATCTTGCTACTAAGGTCTTTGATCGTATTCAAAACAAGGATGTGGCCTCTTGGAATACAATGATTTTGGGCTACGGTATGCTGGGTGAGTTGGAAACTGAAATCGACCTTTTTGAAGCAATGAAAGAAGACGGCGTGGAATATGAATCAGTTTCATTTATTGCGGTTTTGTCTGCATGTAGCCATGGAGGGCTAATTGAGAATGGAAGGAAATACTTTAAGATGATGCATGATCTTAATATAGAACCAGCACATACACATTATGCGGTTTTGTGTTTGCTTTCTGTCTATTTCACGATTAAGATTATGCATGTTTTATCTCTGTAAGGCCAGGATATTAATGTGGTCTCCATTGAAGCCTTTTCCTGATAACTGCCATATATTTATTTAGAAGGCAGTGTTTACATTGTTACGAAACCTGGTGCAATGGGATTTTGAATTTGTGTATTTCATAACTTTTGCCTTACAACTACCTCCTTTGGATTGATAACCAACAAGGATCATAGGCTCACTTTTGTCTTACTACAACTACTACTACATCTTTTTGCTATCAGCTTCACCCCGGAATGAATGTGGTAACTCTTTCTACTTCATCATGCTTTTGGCCAATGCAAGCATCGTCCTATTTCTTTTCTCTCACACAATGTGGACAGAAAAATTTAATAGAACTATGTAATATACTGCCTCATATAGGTAGAAAGTCAGATTAATAGCATAAATCTTTAACTTAATCCTCTAAAATTTGGGGTGACATTGCTTCATTTTTTAAACCTACTAAATTTTCAATTTTGTATATTTAATGGGGGAGGGAGGGGGGGTGTAAAAATGACCAAATAGTAGGTCAAAATATTTAGGGTTATTTCATTTGTCAAATATTTTTGTTGCTGCTTTTAATTGCATAAATATTACTTTATTTTCTATTTTTTAAAAAATTGTGTAAACATAATAAAAATTTATTTTCAAACGACAACATTTCCTCAAACCACCCCATTAAAAATCATTTCCCCCTTAAGAATTTTTTAACTAATTTAATTTGTTTAAAATGACAGGGTCAAACTACCATCATTTTTAAAAAAAAAAAATTTGATGATAGCTGCACAATAACTAATTATACTCACTTGACAGAGGAGTTTCTAACCATTCCAATCTCTTGTATTTAATTATTTACATTTCAGCCATTTCTTAAGGACTATAAATTAAGATCAGACAGCACTTAACAAAGGCACTCTCAACTTGATATATCTCACTCTTCTTATTGAACCATATTACAACCATGGTTACACCACAAAAGAGCCTATCAACAGCTTTGAATGCTAGAATCATAGGCTCAGACAATGAAACCATAGTTTTATGTCATGGTTTTGGAACAGACCAATCCATATGGGACAAAATCGTTCCTCTTTTAGCTGAAAATTACAATTTAGTTCTTTTTGATTGGCCCTTCTCTGGGGCTGTGACAGATAAGAGCCTCTATGACCATGCCAAGTACACATCCTTTGAACCTTATGCTGATGACTTAATCACCATCATAGGTGAGATGGACCTCAAATGTGTCACTTTTGTAGGACATTCCATGTCTGCTATGATTGGTTGCATTGCCTCCACTGAGCTTTTTAAGAGGCTCATTCTTGTTACTGCTTCCCCAAGGTGAGTTCTATACTACTAGGCTTCTATTATTTGTTTATGAAAAAATGTTATTAATTAACATATGTTTGGAATTTTATTTAATATAATTTTATTATTTAATGGTATTTACTCTTAATATTTTTCCCACACATATATATTGTTTTTTTTTTGTTTGATCTGTAGAAAAACATTACATTTTGTTTTCCCATGTGTTGACTTGAACTTTTGGAACAGTACTTTTCAAATATACTTTCTAATTTGGAAGTTTGCTACATATATTCATTTTAAAAACCAAACAGCCGGCCATGCCGGCCAATTCCCTTAAAAATACACAAGTTTTATGCTATCCATTAATTATGTGATTAATCATATTTTGAGTCTCAATTACTACAATTATATGATATATAATGCCTTCTCTAGGTCAATGATAGTATAAAAGTTAAATTTAGAAGAAAAAAAATAATATTTTGAGGTTTGACCTATTTGTGACTTAATCAATTACCTTTTAAAATGTGTATCTTGAGTGTGCTAAACAACCCCTCTATTAACTTTTCTATTAAATATTGACGGAATGCGTATACAGTATGTGATTATATATATTTTTTTTGTTTTTTAATTTCTCTCTATGAATGGGTTGTGTGTTTTAGTTCTTTACCTTCTAAATAAAGTGTTTCTATCTTTAATATTTTTTAAGTGTGATCTCTGTTCTTCACTATATTTTCAATCAGTTTTTCATCAGCAGGAGAATTCCACCATCTCTACTTATCCATTTCTCTTTTGCATAATATGCTTGCCACCGTAAATTTGGACTATATTCATACGTAGTAAATTAAATCCCACGCCATTGAACTATGCTTGAACTTCTACTTAAAAGCTGTTAGGATTTTAATTGCAGTTTTCCTAACAAGGTCTTGCTTCGAGATAGACCAAATCTCCCAACACTACAGCTACCAAAAGAAAGGGAATAATCTCTTCTTCATTTCATTTCATCATGTTAGAATAAATACAACTTGAAAATTAGGGTAACAAGCACCCTCCAGCCAAGGCCCAATAGTTGATAAAACTATTCTAACTTTTTTTTTGAAAGAAAAACTAAACTATGCTAAAACATAATTGGGCTTATAAGATAGAAATTGGGTCAACTATTTTAATTAAAAACATAATCTTTATGCCAACTGGGCTTCTGAGTGCTTCTTTTAGCCCGTTTTTCTCCACTTCCTTTGGTTGCACTTAGGTTGCTATCAATACCGGGCCCATTTGCAAGGACTTTGTCCACAAAGTCCTGAATAGGTGCATCAGCCCGTGTCAAATGAGAGAAGTGGGGTTGCTGTATGAGGAGCGTCGGTGAGGGGGCATGGAGTGTGTGATAGGGTTTGAGTGTCAGGGGCAGGGTCATCGGTCATAAGAAGGAGAAATTTTGGGGGTTAGCATTTATGACCAGGGTGATACTTTGCATCACAGTTAAAGCACAAACCTTGTGCTCTACGTTCTTGGAGTTGAGTAGGGGAAAGGCGTTTAATGGGCAAGGGTGAAGTAGTGATGTCAGGTGGGGGTGGAAGAGGTGGGAGGCGGTTAAGAGGAATTTTGGGTTCGGAGTCGCGAATCTTGGCTTCAATAAGTTTTGAGAGACCAATGGCTTGGGAAATGGTGGTGGGTTTAAGGATAGCAACTTCACGTTGAATTTCAGGTAGAAGGCCAGAATAAAAACAGTCTACAATAGCATCAGGAGGAAGGCCAAAAACCCTATTAGAAATTTTCTCAAACCTTTGTTGATATTCAGTGACAGTGGTATGTTGGCGTAATTTGAAAAGCTCAGCTCTAAAATTTTCATATCCTGTGGGGGCAAATCGGAGCTCTAGAGCACGCTCAAAAGCATGCCAATCAGAGAGCTGTTGGTTGTGGAGCATCCATTTAAACCATGAAAGAGCGTCACCTTTCATATAAAAAGCAACCATAGACAAACGGGCCTCAATGGGAATCTGATGGTAAGAGAAAAATTGCTCTGCCTGGAATAACCAATCAAGGGGTTCGGAACCGTCAAAATGAGAAAGTTGCAATTTGGGAGGACGAAAAGCATTCATATGGTTAGGTGGGGAAAATTGACGGGGTATAGTGGTGAAAGGTGGAGGGGTAAAAGGGGTGGAAAACGGGTTTGGGGTAAAAGAAGGAAAGGGAGGTGGAAGGTTATGGGGAGTAGAACCCTCAGGTCCAGGGCTGTTGAGATTAGTAATGGGAGGTGGGGGGTTATTATCAATAGTGGATGAAGAGGAGGGTTGAACAGCTGCCAGCTTTTCAACAACCGTAGCTAGGATGCCATTGATGGATTCGTACCTGGCGTCCATTAGGGATTGAAAATTTTCAAAACGGGTCTCCTGTTGCTGTTGCAATGTGGTGATGCGGTCGGACAAGGCTGCCAAGGCTTCGTCCATATCCTTCCGAGGAGGCATTGATGAAAGCACCAAAATTGTTAGGATTTTAATTGCAGTTTTCCTAACAAGGTCTTGCTTCGAGATAGACCAAATCTCCCAACACTACAGCTACCAAAAGAAAGGGAATAATCTCTTCTTCATTTCATTTCATCATGTTAGAATAAATACAACTTGAAAATTAGGGTAACAAGCACCCTCCAGCCAAGGCCCAATAGTTGATAAAACTATTCTAACTTTTTTTTTGAAAGAAAAACTAAACTATGCTAAAACATAATTGGGCTTATAAGATAGAAATTGGGTCAACTATTTTAATTAAAAACATAATCTTTATGCCAACTGGGCTTCTGAGTGCTTCTTTTAGCCCGTTTTTCTCCACTTCCTTTGGTTGCACTTAGGCTGCTATCAATACCGGGCCCATTTGCAAGGACTTTGTCCACAAAGTCCTGAATAGGTGCATCAGCCCGTGTCAAATGAGAGAAGTGGGGTTGCTGTATGAGGAGCGTCGGTGAGGGGGCATGGAGTGTGTGATAGGGTTTGAGTGTCAGGGGCAGGGTCATCGGTCATAAGAAGGAGAAATTTTGGGGGTTGGCATTTATGACCAGGGTGATACTTTGCATCACAGTTAAAGCACAAACCTTGTGCTCTACGTTCTTGGAGTTGAGTAGGGGAAAGGCGTTTAATGGGCAAGGGTGAAGTAGTGATGTCAGGTGGGGGTGGAAGAGGTGGGAGGCGGTTAAGAGGAATTTTGGGTTCGGAGTCGCGAATCTTGGCTTCAATAAGTTTTGAGAGACCAATGGATTGGGAAATGGTGGTGGGTTTAAGGATAGCAACTTCACGTTGAATTTCAGGTAGAAGGCCAGAATAAAAACAGTCTACAATAGCATCAGGAGGAAGGCCAAAAACCCTATTAGAAATTTTCTCAAACCTTTGTTGATATTCAGTGACAGTGGTATGTTGGCGTAATTTGAAAAGCTCAGCTCTAAAATTTTCATATCCTGTGGGGGCAAATCGGAGCTCTAGAGCACGCTCAAAAGCATGCCAATCAGAGAGCTGTTGGTTGTGGAGCATCCATTTAAACCATGAAAGAGCGTCACCTTTCATATAAAAAGCAACCATAGACAAACGGGCCTCAATGGGAATCTGATGGTAAGAGAAAAATTGCTCTGCCTGGAATAACCAATCAAGGGGTTCGGAACCGTCAAAATGAGAAAGTTGCAATTTGGGAGGACGAAAAGCATTCATATGGTTAGGTGGGGAAAATTGACGGGGTATAGTGGTGAAAGGTGGAGGGGTAAAAGGGGTGGAAAACGGGTTTGGGGTAAAAGAAGGAAAGGGAGGTGGAGGGTTATGGGGAGTAGAACCCTCAGGTCCAGGGCTGTTGAGATTAGTAATGGGAGGTGGGGGGTTATTATCAATAGTGGATGAAGAGGAGGGTTGAACAGCTGCCAGCTTTTCAACAACCGTAGCTAGGATGCCATTGATGGATTCGTACCTGGCGTCCATTAGGGATTGAAAATTTTCAAAACGGGTCTCCTGTTGCTGTTGCAATGTGGTGATGCGGTCGGACAAGGCTGCCAAGGCTTCGTCCATATCCTTCCGAGGAGGCATTGATGAAAGCACCAAAATTGTTAGGATTTTAATTGCAGTTTTCCTAACAAGGTCTTGCTTCGAGATAGACCAAATCTCCCAACACTACAGCTACCAAAAGAAAGGGAATAATCTCTTCTTCATTTCATTTCATCATGTTAGAATAAATACAACTTGAAAATTAGGGTAACAAGCACCCTCCAGCCAAGGCCCAATAGTTGATAAAACTATTCTAACTTTTTTTTTGAAAGAAAAACTAAACTATGCTAAAACATAATTGAGCTTATAAGATAGAAATTGGGTCAACTATTTTAATTAAAAACATAATCTTTATGCCAACTGGGCTTCTGAGTGCTTCTTTTAGCCCGTTTTTCTCCACTTCCTTTGGTTGCACTTAGGCTGCTATCAAAAGCTCTATTTGCCATTAATGGATAAAGAAAATGCTTCTATCATGAGACGACTTAACCCACATAAAACTTATACCAGTAAACCAAACCAACCTACTACTCAAACCCAATCATGACAAATCTACATCATTACAACGCCAATATGAACCCTTTGCTAAATATTTATTAAGGATCTAATTTATGTTTTTTCCCTTAAATTTTAGTATCAAACATTTAAAGTCTATGACATGTCTGAATTTTCATTTTTACTTGGGGGAATTATTTTCTAAATAACATCATATCATTACTCGTATAGGTATATAAATACAGATGGGTACAAAGGTGGCTTTGAGAGGTCAAATGTTGAGGAAATAGTCTCAAACATAGAGTTTCAATACAAAAATTGGGTTTCATACAATGCTCCTATTGCTGTGGATCCAAATGACGCTGTCTCTGTTGAAAAATTCCAAAACTGCTTGAAAAGAATGGGAGCTAAAGTTGCAGTGTCCTTAGCCAAAACAGTGTTTTTCAGTGACTACAGAGACATGCTTGAAAAGGTTGAGATACCATGCACTATCATCCAGTCAAGTAATGATGCGGCAGTTCCACTGAGCGTAGGGAATTATTTGGAGGAGAAAATGAAAGGGATGTCCACTTTGGAGATCATAGACATGACTGGCCATTTCCCTCAGCTAACTGCACATCTTAAGTTAGTTGATGTGCTGAAGGCTGTTATGGGCTTTGGCTCTGCACAAATTTAAGGGAGTTAATTTGGTATGTAATTCAGCTTTAATTGAGGTGTATTTAAATGAGATTTTTCAACCTAAAACTAGTGTACTTCCTTTTATATGCCTAAGTCATAACATGTGGCAATTGTTCTACTGAGAAAATTGTGTAATAGTAAAAAGAAGAGATCTATGCCCAAGAAATACAATGTGGTATTGAGCCTTGTGTGGAAGTGTTTATTATATGGGAAGTTCTGTTGGGTGTAAATATGTATTCATCATGTAATAAATTTTAGTTTTAATGATAAAGTATTCATTAAATTAAATAATTGGTTTGATAAGGTATTTGATTAAAATTAAAGATTTATTATCATAATAAGGATTATAATAATCAAGTCTTTTATAATTTTAATTTAAATTAATTTTTGTTATAAGGTTATTGTGAATAATTTATTAATTTACATGTATTGATGATGCACACATGGATGTAATCTTAATAGAGAACTTCTAATGACTAATATTACCTTAATCTTGAGTTAAATTTTTTTATCTTAATCTGTCAATAAAAAACTCTCTAGAAAAAATAAAATAGTGTAAGTTCTTTGATATGAGATTATACTAATTAACAAAATATTTATTATATTTTAATTTTGGACACTTAATATTGTAGGACACTAGTTGAATTAATGGGTCAAATATAATTAAAAATATTTATGAAATTTATTTATAAAATAAAAGTCGAGTTACTCAATGTTATGCTGCGACATCATTGATTGGATTATCCTATGCCACTTCAAGAAATTTATTTGTGTCAATTTTTAAACAATTTTCTATCTCTCTTTTATTAATTATTCTACTCAATCCACCTTTCATTATCAATTTTAATCTAAATTAATCTATTCAATCATTTACTCGTATGTTATCTAATTCTTATTTCACAATCATTCACTCTTATGTTATCCAATTCTCATTTCACATAGCAATCTAAAGTGATATTTTTTCTTCCTCCTTGTTCACTCTGAATTTTTTTTTTCTCAAATATGATTTGAGATTTGATAATTTATTTTGCAAGAGAATGAGAATCTTATGAAAACCGTCAATGCCATCATATTTTGAGAAACATAAGAAATCCACCTTTCATTATCAATTTTTACCTAAATTAACCTATTTAATCATTCACTTTTATATTGTCCAATTCTTATTTCACATTGCAATTCTCATAGGAAATCTAAAGTGATATTCTTTCTTCCTCCTTTCTCACTCTTAATTTTTTTTCTCAAACATAATTTGCAAAAGAAGGAGAATCTTATGAGAATTGTCAAGGCCATCAAATTTTGGGATACATAGAAAATCTAAAGTGATATTCTTTCATTTTTTTCACTTTTAATTTTTTTCCCTTATACATGATTTGAGATTTGATAATTTATTTTACAAAAGAGGAATCATATGAGAATAGTTGAGACCATCAAATTTTGGGATACATGAAGATGGATATGCTAAAGGACAATAAAATATTATTTATTTTCCATGTAACAAGCATCGAATAAGCTAGATTTGTAATCTTCATTTCCTTCTTAAATCAATTATACTTAAATGTAAAATAAAGATACTTATCTAAACTTCCTTTTATTGTGTCTCAACAAATTCGGAGAGGCAAACAAATTTCAATGTTGACATGATATATCTGTCTACTTCCTTCGGATTAAGTTTCTAAATTAATTTTTATTTTAACACACCACATGAAAAGAATGAATAAAATATATATTTCTTTCAAATTAAATTATGTGTATTAATTCCTAATACGACAATAATATTTTTCTATATAGACTATTTCCTCAATTCTTTTAATCTTAGGGGGGTGTATTGGTTTAGGATTTCGTAGGATTTTAAAAGACTTTTTTTGAGTAAAAAAGTCCATTGGTATTCAATCAGAATTTTATGTCACTTAAAAACAATCCAGTGGTATTCAATATGGATTTTTAGGATTTTTTAAAGAGTCCATTAAAATCCACTGGTATTCATTTGAAATTTTTTACAACTTAAAAACAATCCATTGGTATTCAAAAATTTAAGGATTTTAAAGGATTGTTGTGTGAGACGGATTTTGAAAGACTTTCTAGTGTTATTTATAAATACCAGATTCATAAAACAATCCCATCCAAACCCATCGGATTTTGAAGGATTGTTTGAAATGATTTTTCAAGTGTTTTAAGAACTTTCAAGTGAGTTTTTCATCTTTTTTTTCTATGCTCCTGTCTTCTCCATTTTTTCTCTACTAATAATACTACACTATTGTTCATTGCTCATATATAATACTATTCTCATACCATTCTCCTATTTTGTGAAACTCTAATATGTAAATGATAGTGTCATTGACTTGTTTTATTTTTCTGTTCGTTCTCTTTAATTGACTTACTTTATTTTATTCTATGTAGTTGAATTTGTTCCTTTATATAACACAAAAAAATATTTGAAATTTTAACTTTTAAGTGGTAATTTTTTTTATGACACACGTTAAGAAAAGAAAAAGGTGAAAGATGAAATTGATATCATAATCTCAACAATATATATATATATATATATATATATATATATATAAGATGAATTTGTTAGGGTTTTTGTGAGTAGAATGAGATAAAAATGGATCTTAGTAGGGGGAAGAACCCTCTTAGCATAAAAATTGCGAATTCTCTCTTTCCCTTGAAATTTGTTACTCTTATCCCTCCTCCTTTTATGACTCAACAATTATTTTATTTTTTTTACTATGAATTTTTCTTTTTTATTTTTATATTATGAAATTAAGATTTTTTATATTTTAAAAAAAGAAAATTAACATAAGACATTGCAATATCTAATTTTTTAGGGTTTAGGATTTATGCCTTCATTAACTTATTTTTTAAAAAAGAAAATATTGTTAAAATATTTGTTAGAATAATTTATATTTATAAATATCGTTAAAAATTATCATATATATATATATATATATATATATATATTCTCTATATCTAAATACTTCTGTTTATATAAAAAAAATTATATATCTAAATATTTTTTCAGTATCGAATATACTAATTTTTTTATATAAAAAATTATCTTATGTTTCTATATTTTTATTTTTACATTTTTTTATAATAACTGAGGTATTTGATCCATTTGGATAGCAAAAATATATTCGATCTTGTATGATGGTGTGCTTCTAAAAATAATAATATAATTTTATTGATTTTGTCTATTATCCGTAATTATTTATATAACTATTTTTTAACATATATTGTTTTAGTAATTCAAATGGGAGATTCACAAGGAAATAATAAAGAAAAATGAAAAGAGAAAGAAAACTATGAAGCTTGGATTAAGGATGATTCCGATGAATTGTTACAATTGATAGTGGATGCTATAAAAAGAGGATAGAATATTATAGAGAATTATTATTATTATTTATCTAGACATTATTTTTTTTTATATTATTTTTATCTTTGGCTCTTTTTAAATTTGAATGTATAATTTTTTTTAAATCTTATCAAATGTCAAAACTCCACAAAATCCCACAGAATCCATTAAAATCCTAATTTAAAAGTCTTGCAGAATCCATTAAAATCCTGATTTTAAGTCTTGTAGAATCTTGCAAAATCTTAAAAGTCATGAAAATCCTGCAAAGTCTTTTAAAATCCGCAGGATTTTTTTTAACTAAAAAAGTCCTTTAAAATCCTAATCCAATACACCCCCCTTAGTATCTAACATCTATGTTGCATAAGATTTTTTAAGCTAGATAATTTTTTTAAAATTATGATTAAATATATTCATTATGAGATTTCTTTCTTATTTTTAAGGAGGAATTTTTGTCCTATTTTAAATAATAAATTTTATTTTATCTAGAAATGTTCATGTTTCAGGAATTGTAATCTAAAATAAATTTTATCACCAATAAATATACAACAATGGAGTAGTGGAGCAGGGATGGATATTCAAAACATATAAATAAAAATCATTGTTGGAAGAAAATATTATCATATTTTTTTTAATATCAATTAAAATAATTTTTTTAATTATAAAATTAATTATTAATATTTGGCTGTTAATTAAATGTAATTTATAACCACATGTTACTGATCATCAATTATAACAACTAAATGTATTTTACAATTATAAGTTACTAATTATCTATAGATTTCAAAATTTTATTTTGGCAATTGTCTAATTAAATAAAATTTTAATATATGTTTTATTGATTTAATCAAGTCGTGTATTTTGAATAAAAATGAAAATAAATTATTTATATTTGAAATGAGATGCATTGAGAAATGAGGACATATAATTTGAAATAAGATAAATTTACATTTTAAATTTATAATTTTATAATATACCTAAAATTAAAAGACTTATATCCAGTAAAAAAAATACACAATCTATTAATAAACTTTGGTTTAAATTAATTCTTCAAATCATGTAATTTGAAGCATGATAAATATTTGTCTATAATAGTTCATTATTACTAGAATTTTTTTTAATCATGTATTATAATATCATTATCAATACATATAAAATTCATCCAATATATTTTTTATCCTATTGATATCTCAAATAATTTTATAATACAAAATAAGCATTTTGCAAATTTAGTGTCATTTAATATTTTATTTTAAGTTTGAAATATCAATTAAAGTCATCATTATATTTTAAAAGTAACGTACATATAACTGTCAATTCAATATGTATCTTTTGTTACCTTATCATATTAAATTGATTATTCTATAACATTTTACATATACACGAGAATGTATTCTACAATTATAAATCAATCTACTTCACTTTTTTTACACAAAAGAATATAACAAATTAAAATGAAATATCAAAATTTTAAAAATATTATATGTATTGATTTATCAATCCGTGCACCACACCGACTAATATCTAGCTAATAATTAATAACAATAAATTTATCAACTATTGATAATGATTCTGGGCTCTAAAATAAAATTAAGACTTTAATTACGGCAACTAAATGAAAGAAGAAATCAAGTCATTGATCACTTATTAAATATATCACAAACTCAAAATCAGTAAATAAAAGAATCTGATCAATCTATCGCTTGCAAGTTAGTACTATAATCAAAACAGGTTCTTTGAAATATCTATTCAACTTGGAGCAAAGACAAAAGAATAGGGTTTACATATATTTTATTACAAAAAAATACTGTTAGTAAACCATCAGGAAATGATTGAATACAAAATTTAGTTTCTAATTTGCATTAAATTGGATGATTCTACACCAACATCACAAATATAATCAAATACATTCTAGTTTTACAAACAAAGATAGTTCATCGAAAGAAAACTAACTAATTGGACATCAACATCAACAAACCACAAGTTTGGTTTGACCAATTACAAATGATAACGAGGAAATTTGTAGAGTTTGGTTAAGCTGATTCAATGCAACTAATAGAGCAATTTGGAACCTTTACAACCGACAAATATCATGTGCCAACTACCTCAGCTACCAACTATTTTCAATAAGGAAAAGAAAAATATATTGTCATCTCTTGTAAAAATTTCAAGATCAAAATTATCAATAAGATTAGTTCAAGACCGCTTTAATTAATCTATATGTAGATAATAATTTAAGCAGTCAAGCGTTAGAGTTGTGTTTAGATGTGTATAGTGAGATATTAAATTGACATGATACTTTCTGGAAATAATTTAAGGCTTTACCTTTTCGATGATTCCTAGTCATCCAACCACTCATATTATCACTTCATCATTTATTGAGATGGCAGGAATGTGGGCAATCTTATACCAATATTTCCCTTTCTGATTTTGATACCTTTCTTCTAGTAAAAGACATTCGTTTATACTCAATAATTTAAGAGAGGATGGCAAGTGATCTTCTGGCAAGGACTCTAGGCTTCCACAATAACCGATCTCAAGGTATCGAAGAGAAGTGAGATGTTGAAGCCCATTCCCTTCCCACGACTTCAATTCATCTAAACCCCATAGGGTGAGAGACTGGAGAGATGTGAGATGTTGAAGCCCTTTTCCTTCCATTCCCAAACACTTCAAACCATCAAGGGACAAATGTTGGAGAGAAGTGGGCAGTAACGGCTCCTTCAGCAGGATGTTAATAACATCTGCCTCCCCACCACCAATATAAAGATCAGACAGAGAAGTGAGGCGTTGGAATAGGAAACCTAACTCATGTTTAGACATACATGATAACATTCCAACATTAACCGTCAGTGATTCTAAACTTGAAGGAAAACACCTTGCACCCAGTGATGCTACCACTGCAAGCTTAGAGAGACTTAAGTATTTAAGGGAAGGGAGATCAATCAGTTCTGGAAGTGACCTAAGTTTCTCACAATCACGGACCTCAACTTATTAATTTGGGAGCAGGCCCTCCACCTTGAGTAGTAATTGCTTCCAAGTTGGGACACGAGATGATGTATAGACGTTCAAGAGCAGGGAAACAATCTAATGTAATGAACGTAAGAGAATAAAAACTACAACAAATTTCCAGATATTCAAGTGATGTGCATTTGTGCCATGTTTCATGTGATAAAAATTCTAAGTTCTCACAATATCTAATATCAAGTGATTGCAATGACGTGGGCAAACCATCATCTGGGAAGGAAATCAAAGAGGGGATATCATGAAGAGTCAACCTTTGAAGACAATTGGCACCTAGTATCATTCTTGGCAAACACGACAAGCTATCCCATTCAAAAATATTTAGCTTCTCATACGAAAATTCGTCAAGAAGAGACAACAAGCCTTTTCCCTCTTCACGAATTCTTAAAGATTTAATTGATGTGTTCCAGTGTAGATCACATGATTTTGCCTCTAATTGGTTGCACTTTGAGATACTAACCTCTTTTAATGAAGGCAGATGGTTGGGCAAGTTTCCTCTCAACTTTGGACATTCAGATAAACTCAAATGCTTCAGTAAAGGAAAAGGAAATTCGCTACTTTCACCTTCAAATGGTAGCCACTCCTCCCATTCTAACATCTCTTCAAACACGAGACTCTTCAACATTGGAAATGGTTGAAAGAAAGGGGACCTTTCGTTGTTGCAGTAGAATTCATCACCAACTATCTTCACCATTTCCATCCTTTCAATCACTAGCTCCTTAAGAGAAGGTAATTGTCTAAATGGTGGAAGTGACAAGCAATATTTGCAGTAACTGATATGAAGGAACATAACATTAGAATATGAAGACTCACTAAGCCATTTTGGAAAGCTTGTGCCACTATAGTATCTGATGGTGAATTTCTTTAAATTTGTTGATGGTTGTAGGTTCTCAAGTACATCTTTTGCAATTTGCGAATCTTGTGGATCTCTTCCCCACTCCAGTGTAAGCCCCTTAATTTTCTTTTTTCTTCTTCATGTTAGCTTGAAATGCATCCATGGGGTCATTAACATTCTGTAGCTTCAAAAAGGAAAGGTTACCTAGTAGAAAAGGAAATTTTCCTAATTCTTTGATCCTTAATCCATTTTCTCTTCCTACAACAAAGGAAGTCAAAGTCCGAAGGTCCTGTAGTTTGCATATTTGTGTTGGTATCTCATTCAAATTTGTGCCCCTAATATCTAGGTGACGTAGATTGATCAAATTTGCTATCTATCCTTGAAGTTGAATAAGAAATTTACAGTTTGCTAATTTTAGAGTTTGCAAATTGTAAAGTGTAAAGGTTGCATCAGGTAGTCTTTTGATGGAAGTAGAGGAAAGATCAAGATACCGCAAAAGCACCAAGTTTCCAATTGAATCAGGCAACTCAGTGATATTTTCGCATTGTGACAATGACAGTGTTCGCAAACATCTTAGTTTTGGCAGCCAACCATGTGAAACCCTTTTGGTTAAGTAAGAATAAGATACATATTGGGGGGACTGTGGTAGAAAGGTGCGCACAAAATCTAGCTCATACAAGCCCTCAAATCTTTTAGAGACATCATATATACTTTCATAGGAAATGCTAAATGACGAGCAGTTCTTGGGATTTCATCACCATCAAAGTTGTAAGAACTTTTTCCGATACTAGTCTAGCTAAATCATAGATGAGATCATGCATTCGAAACTTTCCCTCTGTTATAGCTTTGTCTTTTTCAATTAAAGATCTAGATAACAATTTATTAAAGCATTCATCACCTACTGATTCCAATGATTTCTCTCCATGGATTTGTTGAAGAAAGCCTTCAGCCATCCATAACAAAATCATTTCCTTCCTATCCAACAAATGTTGTTTGGGAAAAATTGAGCAATAAGCAAAACATCTTTTCAAATGTGCCCGAAGATGAAGATAACTTATGCGTAAAGCAGGTGTAACATCATCATGTGCCCATAAGTTGCTGTTCAGAATTCTATTCCATTCCTCTACATCAAAAATTGATCTCAAAAGACCTCCCAATGTTTTAGCTGCTAGTGGTAGGCTATCGCATTTTCTTGCAATTTTTCTACCAATTTCTTCTAGCATTGGATATTTTTTGAATCCTTCATTTCCAAATGCATGTTTCGCAAGTATAGACCAACAATTTTCATCTGTTAGATGATTCAGCTCACATATGGGAAATGTATGTGTTATTTGTGCAACTTAAGAATTTTTTATCTCTTAAGTTGTTCTTCAATTCAACCCGAAGTGCATCTAAATCAGTACTATCAATCTTTTTAGAAGTGACAGATTCAACAATTGTCTTCGTAACTCTAAACACATCAAAATAATCAGATACTCATGCCCAAGTTGTCAAATCAAAATGTTTCTGCACTGCATTATCATTATAAAGACATTGAGCTAGGGTTGTTTTTCTAAGACCACCCATGCCCAATATTGTCAGCACTTCTATATGATTGTTATTCCCATCTTCATCAGATAGAAGCATTCTCAGTAGCTTCTCTTTGTCATCCTCCCTTGCAACAACAACATATTCAACCAATGAATCTGCAACTGTTCTGTAAGATACTCTCCTAGAAACACTTTGCAAACCAAGAATATCTTTATGTTTCACAAAATGTTCTAGCCTTGTAGATATTACTTCAAGCTTGGAATTGATGCTCCTATAAAATTGATTATAGGGAGAAGAAAGTAATGATCTGACCTGGGTAGTGAAGGTTTTAGATTCTCCCTCCACCTTGCACCTCAGAGAATCTGTGTTGATTTCATCCAACAAGTCCTCAACATCTAAGACAGCATCTTTGAGCTCATCAAGCCATGCCCTCACTGCAAGATCAGTTATCTGTTTTTCCTCAGCATCATTCAACACAACATTGAGTGTGACAACAACTTTATCTTCAGCTCATCCAAGAGAGAAACATTGAGCTTTCTGTTGGAAAAGTAATCTCGAAACTCTGAAGAAGTAATCCTATCCAACAAGGTTTGCAAAGAAGCAGAGATGAGAGCGTCTCCCACCATAGCAAAAGCCATTTCTTCTCTTGTTTAGCAAATTGTATACGAACTCTGAAGGTGATTTAGTTGTGAGTAATCGAGGTATGATAATGCTTAATTCGTGTCAATGATTTGATCTCACCATTCAAGCCAAAGGTGATAAAGAGGCTGCTGGTTTACTTCTCCAGAAATACTGTGTAATGACAGAACCACTGAAAGTTGCCCTCAAAAAGTTGGAAAATATTCAGGTATAAATATCTAGATCACAGTACTCTCTTAGTTTTGATAAGATGATGAGTATATTGTAGTGCCTAATGAGGTTTTACCAACATAAAGAATGAGTTTCACACTGCAAAATCCCAATTAGTTGTCTAAGTAAGCATTTACTTATGACCCACGTTTTCAAAACATTTTAAGTTTATACATTGTTTTTAATTTTTTGAATGTCAATTGAAGACCATTTTGAATTATTAAAAATATTTTACCATTTCACTTTAACTCATTTTTTAAACTCAAGAATCTAATATCTTTCTTTACACTTTTTTGTCTTTAAATAAACCATATTGAATTATTAGTAACATTTTAGCCTCCCACTGTGCATCAAATATCTTGCTGTCGTGTAAGTCATCCATACATGTTTTCATCCACCATATGATAGCTTGTTTATGTGTTATGCATCATCAAGTTTGAATTTACATGCTCTTAAAGTGGATTTGAGCCTAATTCAACTCTACAAATTTAGTTTGAGGTGAGAGTTGTCTCTAACTTATATACTCGTTATTAGAGTCTTATTTCTAGTCGATGTAAGATTTAAATTTTTTCCAATACATTTTCTCATATTCAATATTATTGGACTAGACCCTTTTTAACTAGGATAGGGAAGACTTGGATTTTTTCCAATACACCTTCTCACGTTAAGCTTTATTGAGCTTGGTGTGTGCCTATCTTGACTAGATGTATATAGGAAAAGGAAGAACTGAAAGCATTCGAAAATTAAATTACAAACACATGCCACATGGTCTTGATATCCTATCATTACAACCTGATAAGTATTTTTATCAACGACTCTTTAAAATTGTCAATTTTCTGTACATGTTGTACATGTCTCCTTAAAACATAATCAATGTTACTGCTTTAAAAAGTGAAAGATGTTTCTTTAAGCAGTCATAATTACACTTTACATACTCTCTTTTGCAAGTCACTAGATAATAATGAGTTCCATTGTGAACTTTTTTGAGCAGTCCCAATTCTTCACACCCCTTAGGATGAATTTCCCAATTCTGAATCTTCCAAGACATTTTTCTGTCATACAAACTAATATTAAAATATTACAAAAACTAATTCTGTGTATGTTGTATTGCGTACCCTAGGTACCTGTTGATGTAACTCCGACATTTCCCATTGCCAACAAAATATTGCAATGAAGGCAAGAGGACCAATGTGCAAAAATTTCCACGCTGTCATCTTTGCATCAGCCAGGAAAAATTTATTCAATTGATATGCTTCTCTTTGCAAGTTGTTACTATGAAATAATGAAATATTTGGGATGTAGCTGTTTTCCCTTGATTGATTCGAAAGGAAAGTGATCACTGTCTTATAAACGGTGTTTTCAGTCTTGTCTTAATTATAAGGTTATTATGCTAATAATGAATGACCCAATTGATATTGAATCGTATTTAAGGAAACATCTCACTTCTTCCACCAAAAACGAAATTATGTCAAACAATAAGCAATATCTTGAATTAATAAGCTTTATATTCATGGTATCTTTCTCCAAATCTAATTTGGTTATTTAGTAAAAAGCTTAGTCCATATTATATATATAAAGGATCCGTTTATTTCAAGAACAAGTCTATCTAGACTTATTTCGTTCATTGACTCATATTTTATATTAAATTCTAATGATTTAGTTGTTAGAATTAAAATTTTAATAGATTAAGTTTGTAAATTTTTAAAAAATTTAAAAATTATGATATTTAATCTCATTAATTCAAATTAACAGATAATCATAAAAATACTTTATACATTCACTTGAATTAATAAAATAAAATATCAAATAGTTTTTAAATTTTTTAAAAATTTATAGACTTAATTTACATATTAAGAACTTTAAATTCAACATTTGGATTATTAAAACTTGATGTAAGATATGAATTATTGAATATAATAAATGTATGTGAAGTTATTTTTAAACTCTCTCTCTCTCTCTATATATATATATAAAGAGAGAGAGAGAGATATGATCTGTTCACTTTAAAAATAACTTCACATACATTTATTATGTTCATATATATATATATATATATATATATATATATATATATATATATATATATATATATATATATGAGTTAAATATGATTTTACTCCTCCAAAAATTGACTCAACTATTTTTAGTCCTTAAAAAAACATTTTTTACTTTTAATCCTCTAAATTTGCATAATACTTATTTTCAATTCTTTTTTGACATTGTTAAAAAAAAGTCACGTTAGCTTTCTAATCACCATTAATTTTATATGACATGAAAAATCACTTTTTATTTTAAAAATAGTTAATTATTTGAATACGTGATCTAGTTTCATTTTTTTTTGTTTTTTCTTCTTTTTCAATGTGGAGAACAGGTACAATAAATGGATCAAGAAAGAATGTTTTGAGAAAAAAAGAGAAGTTCAATAGAGATTAAGGATAAATATTTTATTTAAACTATAAGAAAATTAACATTGTTTTCCACAGAATCTCTCATTCTTTCAACATACTTTCTTGATCCATTCATTGCTTACAAAACAAATTCCTGTGCAGTCAAATTTCAATCCCAAAATTACATAAAAAGCATCACACGACAAGTTACAAAGTTAAAGAATAAATTTCATGTCAACAATTCATTTCCTTCCTAACATAAATGAAATGTGATAGAAATCATCACAACTCTAATATTGTCGTAAATTTTAAGTGCCCTCAATGATTTTGCACTGCATAATCACTTTCAAAAGATACATATCCGCCTTGGTTTGGGATGAATAGTAAAAGGAGTGTAAAATTAAATTAGTTTTATTCTAAGACTTAATTTAATCTTAAAATAATTTAACTATTTTAAATTAAAAAAAATTATGTAAAATAAAATTAATGGTGATTTAGCAATTTAAGTGATCTACTATTGACAACAAAGTTAATCAATGTTAAAAAAAGATTTAAATCAAATATTATGTAAATTTAGAAGGTTCAAAGCAAGAAAATAAATTTTGAGGAACTAAACGAATGAATCCAATTTTTAGAAGACTAAAAGCATAATCTAATATATAAATATAAATATAAATATATATATATATATATATATATATATATATATATATTATGAGGACATTGAATATATTAAAGCAACATTAACTGTGATGCTCAACTTGCTTTTATAAAAAAATGGAACCTAAAGAAGATTGCATTGTTTAAGTAGTGAGATTTTGCAACTTGCTGGAAGAACGTTTCTTAAAGAAAATGTGAGTAATTTGTACGACATTGGAGAAATCCAAAGACTCAAAATTAGAATAGTGAAAAGGCAAACCAATTGAATGAAAAGTCAACCATATAAACAAAATCAATAGAAAAAGAAATAATACAAGCATGAAATAAAATACAATGTTATTTTAACGGGATCGGTCAACAATTTTGTTAGAGTACCAAATTAGTGAACATTAGCTAAAATAATAAGAAAAAATTTAAACTCTAATAATTTTTTAAAAGCATTTTGATTACTTAAAATTGTAAAAATTCAAATTTCACAAAATATCATACTTTCTCATTCTCTCTCATGACACCTCTATATCACTTATCTCCCCTCCTTATAGTTCTTGGTAGGGATGACAAATAAATTTGTATATATGGGTAATACTCAAATCTGTCTCGACTTTGATGAGGAATACTCAGTTTGACCAGGTATGAGTACAAATACGAGTAAAACCCAAATCCGTGACAAGGATCGGGATGAGTATATACTTACCCGTCCTATCCCTATCTTCGTCCCTGTCCTCATCCTCGATTTAATACTCATTCTCAATTTGATTGTTTTAAAGAATTTTAATATTTAATTATGTGTGATTGCTTATTATAATGTGAAACATTTGTGATTGTTTAATTATTAAGAAGTCTCTTGATTAAAATATAAGATAGACAAATAATTCAATTATAATTGTAATATAATGGAAAAAGATAAATTAAAAATATTGTGTATGTTTTTTGCAAAGAGAAAAATTAATTAATTTTAAAAGGTACGAGACAAGTATGAATACATGTATACCCAATATTTGACAAAGACGGGAATAAAACAAAAATTATATACTTGACAGATATGTGGACGGAAACGAGAATGAATTTGAACCATGGAGACAAAGACGAGTATCATAAATCCTATATCCGACCCACCCTATAGCCATGCCTAGTTCATCACCTCTCACATTTCTTTTTCTTTTCCCATCTCAGTTTCTATTTCTTCCTTCTCTTATCTCTCTACCATCCATCCCTCTTTTTTGCTTTTTCTCTCTATACACTTTCTTTCACGTCTTTATGTCATCCCACATCTCTCTCTTATTTCTTCTAACTCTTTCTCTACTTTATCAATATGTAAAAGATATCAATAAATATTTTTAATTATTAAATACTTCAAAATTATTTTTAAATTATTAAATATTTTTAAATTATCAATAAAGCTTAATATTAAAACTTCAAAATATTGGAGTTGGAGTTCAATTTTGTACTTACATGAAATCGCAACTAAAAGATTCAATTTATTCCTAAACTGTCGAGTTTGGTAAGAAGGAATTACACCTCCTTATCAAACAATATATTCAACCATGTAATACAAAAGTTTTAGACTTTAAGAATCAAAATGTTACTGAGACTGAAAATGTCCAAAGACTAAAAATAAAAATTGATAAAAAAATTTTAAAAATAAAAATTATTAAAAATTTATTTAAAAAGATCAAAATTAAAAATTGACAAAAAATTAAAAACTAACAACATATTTAATTCTCATTCAAAATATTCGATCATGTAGTACAGGTGAACTCAAGACTATATATTCAACAAGATCATAAACCAGAAAGTAGCAAATATGATAGCTTCAATCTATCACTTCCAAGTTAGTGTTATAATCAAAAGAACATATCTATCGTAAATTATAAATATTCAACTTGGAGCAATAGAATAAAGTTTACATACCAATATTTTATTACAAGAATACACTGCTAACAAACCGTTATCAAATGATTCAACAAATTTCAATTTCTAATTTGAATAAACTTGGATGATTCAACACCAATATTGCAATCCTAATCCAATATATTGAAGTTTTAGAAAGATAGTTCAGTGAAAGAAAACTAGCTAACAGGACATTAACATCAACAAACCACAAATTTAGTTTGACCAATTACAAATGTTAATGAGGGAATTTGTAGAGTTTGATTAAGATGATTGAAAGACAACCCAAATGACAATGAGATTGAACTAGATACAAGAATGCAACCAATAGAACAAGCTCGAACCTTCACAATCGACAAATATTACTAGCTTGCCACCTCAGCTACCAACTGTATTCATTAAGAAAAAAAATATTGTCATCTCATCAAAATTTAAAGATCAATATTATTAATAAAATCAGCTCAACACTACATTATTCAATAACAAATTTTAAATTATAGAAGAGATAGTAATCGACTTCATCAAATGAAACTCCATTTGAGTTTTGTAAGTATTTGATGGAATTTCTATTTTTTAAAAGATAAGAAATTAGAAAGTTGATTCCATTGTTTTCTTTCCTTAATTTATCCAATCTACTCAATAAAGTTAAGGGTTCACTTACACATTGTTGCACTTCCTTCTTTTTTTTTTTTTTTCTCTCTTTCTTTTTTTCCCCCTTATTCATCAAATTGACTTTATATTACCTCAGACTTACATCTCTCACTATGTGATTTAACCATACCCAGAAAAGTCTAATTAATCAAACATAATTAAATGGAATCAAATTTAAACTAAATATATAATTGTTCTTATACTCCACTTTACAAACAATCTAAATCAAGAAATCATATTACTATCTCTTGAGACAAGCAAAACGTCAAAATTTAATTAAATTAAAGATTTATCTACTTAAGCATGTTTCAAGTTGGAAAATAAATTTCCAAAACTTTGAAAAAAGAATTAAATATGTTATAAATATAGAAGTATTCATTTTCAGTCTCTTCAAAATAAACCATCTCATTTTGATTCCTCGTTTTATAAAAATGTGAGTTGCAGTTCCTACTATTCACAAAAGTCATATTCTTTTGCTTTCTCGCTTTTAAAAATAAGAATCATACAATACAAAATACATTTTCATAAATAAAAAGATTAAAATGAGATTCTAATTTAGAGGAACTAAAAGTGAACGTGACCTTATTTAGAGAGAAAATAAAAACATATTAAACTCCTTATTAAAAATGACATTATATCCAACTTGTGGACAACTCTTAACAATTTACTAAATTTAACAAATAGGTTTTCAGTTAATAGCATGAATTACCATTCATTCTGATAAATCCATTTTGATTTAGTTTAATTTTAAGCATAATGAAATACCAAAATCCGATATACCACAATTACAACAAAAAATGGTTTGAAATAAATAGTTTATAGGTAGATAATAATTTAAGCAGTCAAGCGTTAGAGCCATGTTTATATGTGTATAGTGAGATATTAAATTGACATGATACTTTGTGGGAATAATTTAAGGCTTTACCTTTTCGATGATTACTACTCATCCAACCACTCATATTATCACTTCACCATTTATCGAGATGGCAGGAATGTGGGCAATCTTAGACCAATATTTCCCTTTTTGATTTTGATACCTCTCTTCTAGTAAAGGACAAACAAATATCTCTAATAATTCAAGAGAGGATGGCAAGTGATCTTCTGGCAAAGACTCTAGGCTTCCACAATAACGGATATCAAGCTTCCGGAGAGAAGTAAGATGTTGAAGCCCATTCCCTTCCCACGACTTCAATTCACCTAAACCCCATAGGGAGAGAGATTGGAGAGATGTGAGATGTTGAAGCCCTTTTCCTTCCATTCCCAAACACTTCAAACCATCAATACCCTCAAGGGACAACTCTTGGAGAGAAGTGGGCAGTAACGGCTCCTTCAGCAGGATGTTAACAACATCTGCCTCCCCACCACCCTTAATACGAAGATCAGATAGAGAAGTGAGGCGTTGGAATACGAAACCTAACTCATCTTTAGACATACATGATAGCATTCCAACATCAACGTCCAGTGATTGTAAACTTGAAGGAAAACACCTTGCACCCAATGATGCTACCACTACAAGCTTAGAGAGCCTTACGTATTTAAGGGAAGGGAGATCAATCAGTTCAGGAAGTGACCTAAGTTTCTCACAATCACGGACCTTAAAATTTATTAATTTGGGAGCAGGCCCTCCACCTTGAGTACTAATTGCTTCCAAGCTTGGACAACCAGAGATTTTCATATTTTCAAGAGCAGGGAAACAATCTAATGTAATGGACATAAGAGAATGACAACTCTCCCTAATTTTCAGAGATTCAAGTGATGTGTATTTGTGCCACGTTTCATGAGATAAAAATTCTAAGTTCTCACAACATCTAATCTTAAGTGATTTCAATGACGTGGGAAAACCATCATTTGGGAAGGAAATCAAAGAGGGGATACTCTTAAGAGTCAACCATTGAAGACAATTGGCACCTAGTATCATTCTTGGCAAACACGGCAAGCTATCCCATTTGAAAATATTTAGCTTCTCATACGAAAATTCGTCAAGAAGAGACAACAAGCCTTTTCCCCCTTCACGAATTGTTAAAGATTCAATTGATGTGTTCCAGTGTAGATCACATGATTTTGCCTCTAATTGGTTGCACTTTGAGATACTAACCTCTTTTAATGAAGGCAGATGGTTGGGCAAGTATCCTCTCAACTTTGGACATTCAGATAAACTCAAATGCTTCAGTAAGGGAAAATGAAATTTGCTACTTTTACCTTTAAATGGTAGCCACTCCTCCCATTCTAACATCTCTTCAAACTGGAGACTCTCCAACATTGGAAATGGCTGAAATAAAGAGGATCTTTCATTGTTGCTATAGAATTCTTCATCAACTATCTTCACCATTTTCATCCTTTGAATCACAAGCTTCTTAAGAAAAGGTAATTGTCCAAATGGTGGAAGTGACAAGCAATAGTTGCAGTCACTGATACAAAGGACTATAACATTAGAATACGAAGACTCACTTAACCATTTCGGAAAGCTTGTGCCACTATAGTATCTGATGGTGAGTTTCTTTAGATTTGCTGATGGTTGCAGGTTCTCAAGTACATCTTTCTCAATTTGTGAATCTTGTGGATCTTTTCCCCACTTCAGTGTAAGCTCCTCAATCTGCTTTTTTTTCATGTTGGCTTGAAATGCATCCATGGGATCAACAACATTTTGTAGCTTCAAAATGGAAAGGTTACCTTGTAGAAAAATAAATTTTCTTAATTCTTTGATGCTCAATCCATCTTTTCTTCCTACAACAAAGGAAGTCAATGTACGAAGATCCTGTAGTTTGCATATTTGTGTTGGTAACTCATTCAAATTTGTGTCCCTAATATCTAGGTGACGTAGATTGATCAAATTTGCTATCTGTCTTGGAAGCTGGATAAGAAACTTACAATTTGCTAATTTTAGAGTTTGCAAATTGTAAAGTGTAAAGGTTACATCGGGCAATTTTTCGATGGAAGTAGAGGAAAGGTCAAGATACCGTAAAAGCACCAAATTTCCAATCGAATCAGGTAACTCAGTGATATTTTTGTATTCTGACAATGATAGTGTTCGCAAACATCTTAGTTTTGGCAGCCAACCATGTGACACCCTTTTGGTTAAGTAAAAATTAAATCCATAAGGGGACTGTGGTAGGAAGGTGCGCACAAACTTTAGCTCATACAAGTCCTCAAATCTTTTAGAGACGTCAAAATATTCTTTTAGAAATGCTAAATGACGAGTAGTTCTTGGGACTTCATCACCATCAAAGTTGTAAGAACTTTTTCTCGATACTAGTCTAGCTAAATCATAGATGAGATCGTGCATTCGAAACTTTTCCTCTGCTTTAGCTTTGTCTTTTTCAATTAAAGATCTTGATAACAATTCATTTAAGCATTCATCACCTACTGATTCCAATGATTTCTCTACATGGATTTGTTGAAGAAAGCCTTCAGCCATCCATAACAAAATCAATTCCTTCCTATCCAACAAATGTTGTTTGGGAAAAATTGAGCAATAAGCAAAACATCTTTTCAAGTGTGCCGGAAGATGAAGATAACTTATGCGTAAAGCAGGTGTAACATCGTCATGTGCCCATAAGTTGTTGTTCAAAATTCTATTCCACTCCTCTACATCAACAACTGATCTCAAAAGACCTCCCAATGTTTTAGCTGCTAGTGGTAGGCCATCGCATTTTCTTGCAATTTTTCTACCAATTTCTTCTAGCATTGGATATTTGTTGAATCCTTCATTTCCAAATGCATGTTTTGCAAGTATACACCAACAATTTTCATCTGTTAGACGTTGCAGCTCACATATGGGCAATGTATGTGTTATTTGTGCAACTCTATGTTGTCGGGTTGTCACAATGATCTTACTTCCCTTCTTTCCACTGGTAAAAGGTGCTATTAAATTATTCCAGTCATTGTATTTTTCATTCCAAAGGTCATCGAGCACAAGCAAAATTTTTTTATCTCTTAAGTTGTTTTTCAATTCAACCCGAAGTGCATCTAAATTAGTACTATCACTCTTTTTAGAAGTGACAGATTCAACAATTGTCTTCGTAACTCTAAACACATCAAAATCATCAGATACCCATGCCCAAGTTGTCAAATCAAAATGTTTCTGCACTGCATTATCATTATAAAGACATTGAGCTAGGGTTGTTTTTCCCAGACCACCCATGCCCAATATTGTCAGCACTTCCATATGATTATTCTTCCCATCTTCATCAGATAAAAGCATTCTCTGGAGCTTCTCTTTGTCATCTTCCCTTGCAACAATAACAGATTCAACCAATGAATCTGTAACTGTTCTGGAAGATACTCTCCTAGAAACACTTTGCAAACCAAGAATATCTTTATGTTTCACAAATTGTTCTAGCCTTGTAGATATTACTTCAAGCTTGGAATTGATGCTCCTATAAAATTGATTAAAGGGAGAAGAAAGTAATGATCTGACCTGGGTAGTGAAGGTTTTAGATTCTCCCTCCACCCTGCACCTCAGAGAATCTGTGCTGATTTCATCCAACAAGTCCTCAGCATCTAAGACAGCATCTTTGAGCTCATCAAGCCATGCCCTCACTGCAAGATCAGTTATCTGTTTTTCCTCAGCATCATTCAGCACAACATTGAGTGACAAGAACTTTATCTTCAGCTCATCCAAGAGAGAAACATTGAGCTTTCTGTTGGAAAAGTAATCTCGAAACTCTGAAGAAGTAATCCTATCCAACAAGGTTTGCAAAGAAGCAGAGATGAGAGCGTCTCCCACCATAGCAAAGGCCATTTCTTCTCTTGTTTAGCGAATTTTATACGAACTCTGAAGGTGATTTAGTTGTGATTAGTCGAGGTATGATAATGCTTAAATCGTGTCAATGATTTGATTTCACGGTGATGTAAACGCGTTAACAACTCTGTTTTTTTTAATAAAAATTATTGACTGACCAATAGTATATTTTATTTGCTTCCGTTGAGAAAACAGAAAAATGCAATAGTAATTTCATAGGATGACTCAGTGAAAGGAACTTAAGAAAGGGACCGTACCCTCAGCATTTTGACGTTTTCATCATTGTATACTTCTTCTGGCTTAACCGGGGAAGAAATCCTGTTTCAAACAAAAAGATGCATGAATACAACAAAACTGTTTATCATGTGACATAAAGAGATTTGGTGGTAATTAAAAAGCATTTAGAATTCCAGTAATACAGTGAAATGCAGCAAAAAAACTTTAATAGTTAATACAGTAATACAGTAATATTGTGTTTGCTTAATTAGTTTCTAATAAGTCATATCAGGGAAGTACAGTATATTCAATAATTAAATTAATTAACATATTTACAATGAACTAAAGGATTAATTGATTAATAAATAATAAGTAGGGAAAACTAGAGGTTTGTAAAATCAAGGGAAAACTAAAGAAAAATAATAGTTCTTGGAAGACAGCTTTTGCTGACTGAAGTGTGTTTGACTGTCATAACTTATTCATGATGTAAATGAGGATGAAACAATAGATGAAATTTAGCTATTCCCTTAAACAATTCTGTATCTATTAATGATACCTCAGTTTAATGTTTCATGATGTCTTGCAATTCATAATTCAATTTTGTGTATTCAGGTCTGATAACAGTGTAGTTTTAATTCAGAATTTGGTTTAAGAATCAGATATGTCAAATTATTAATTTTTTTAGGCTGAAAGACCATAGTAATACATATGCATGATAATTTGACGACAGTATTTTGACATTAGTTTTGTGATGTTGATTACTTCATGTTACTCATTCTCCTCACTTTAACCCATCCTCAATAACATAAGTTTGCTTACTTATTTTTTCTCCTCACTTAATAATAATATTAACGATAAAAACAAAAATAATAATAAAAATTATATTCTAAAATAATCTCATATAATTTATTAAAATAATATCACAATATTAAAATTCTCTTTAATACCAGTCTTTTAAATTTTATAATAAAACATATATTATTAATTTAATTGCGAAAATTTAGTGCTAAAATATAAGAGCCTCTTTGAGCATGCCAATTACACATCCTTTGAACCTTACTCCCTCCGTTTTTTATTCTTAGTCGTTTAAGGTTTTGCATGAGACTTAAGGAAATGATTGATATTTTAATTTTCAAAAATATTTATTACTTACTTTCCTATTCTACCCTCTATTTTTTTTTATAGTATTTCATTGGAAACATATTACCCTTTTAAATATAACATTAACTTTTCATAGGTAGTTGGAAAAAAAATAGGTAAATATTAGAAATAAATAGGCACATTGTTCAGTAAACATACATTAATTATCAAGGGTAAAAATGTGAAGAAAAAAAATTAATAAGTCATTAATTTTAGTAAAGTGACAATGAAAAAAAAAATGACTATGAATAGAAAATGGAGGGAGTGTTTAATAGTATTCACTTTTAATAGTTTTCCCATACATATATAATATATTTTTTAATCTGTAGAAAACATTACATTGATAATAATGAAGATGGAAATTAAGTACTCATTTGATATATGATATACATAAATTGCAAGAAGCCACTCAAACACAATACGCATAATTATAAAAATAAAAGTAAAAAAAAATAAAAGAAAACTTGTTTTCCCATGTCTTGACTTGAATTTTTGGAACAGTACTTTTCAAATTAATGTACTTTCTAATTTGGAAGTTTGCTACATATATTCATTTTAAACACCAAACAGCCGGCCGGCTCCTATAAAAATACACAAGTTTTATGCTATCCATTAATTATGTGACTAATCATATTTGAAGTCTCAATTACTACAATTAGATAGTATATAATGCCTTCTCTAGGTCAATGATAGTATATAATGACTGAAAATGCGTGAATCTCTATTCTTTTTGGATTAGTTTTATTGCTTAAATGTTGACTGACCGACAGTATGGCATCTTTGCATGTGTAGTTACATGCTTGTATATTTTTTATACTGCAAAATGTTGTATATAAAACATACTTTAACCAAAAATATATTCTAATAACATTTTCATTGTAAATTTTTCTTTAAGATAAAATAAACTTTTCAGTTAGCAATTATGTCTTGATTATAATACAGTTTGTCGTTATACTGGATGGTTCAAGTTTGTGATATTCTATGTTATCCATTTCACTCTTTAAAACTATCTAGTGTAATAGCATCTTCACAGAAGCAGGGATAAATGCCTCTCCAACTACATCAAAGGGCAATTCTTCTCTTGTTATGAAAATTGTATAAGAACTCTGAAGCTTTAGTAAAAAGCTGATGGTGATATGGTTGTGACTCGTGAGGAATTGAGGTATTATAATGCTAAAGTGATGTCAATGATTTGATTTCACGGTCATGCAAACGCGTAAACCACTTCTTTTTATAAAAAATATTGATTGACCAATAGTATGTATCTTTGTAAATAAGGTGCACATTTTAAATTAGTAGATACCTCAATAGTGCTAATATTTTATTTGCTTATAGGATGAATCAGAGAGAGCAACTTAAGAGAAATGGTAATAATAGTTTATTTATTTCCTTGAATGTGACCATCCAACCACTCTGCATTTCGAATTTTTCATGTATACTTCTTCTGGATTAACCAGGGAAGAAATCCTGTTTCAAACAAACAGATGCATGAATATAGCAAAACTGTTTATCAGGTGACATAAAGAGATTTGGTGGTAATTAAATGGAAATTACAATTCTAGTAATACAGTGAAATGCAGAAAAAAAATTAATAGTTAAATTTACAAAGAGTTAATTATACAGTTTGTGTACATTTATGAATTCCTAAAACTGGACACCTCATACCTCAATCCGTTTGTTTGATGCTTCTTGGTGTATGATTACGGATACCTCAATTATGCAATATTGTGTTTGCTTAATTAGTTTCTAAAAAGTCATATATCAGGGAAGTAGGGAAATCTACAGGTTTGTAAAATCAAGGGAAAACTAAAGAGAAGTAATAGTTCTTGGGAGACAGCTAGGGTGTATTTCATCATTGCTGACCGAAGTGTGTTTGACTGTCATAACTTATTCATGATGTTACTGAGGATTGAATCAATAGATGAAATTTAGCTATAGTTTCCTTTTAAACAATTCTTTATCTATTAATGATATATACCTCAGTTTAAAGTTTCATGATGTCTTGAAATTCATACTTCATTTGTGTAATAAGATTCTAAGATGCGGGGAAGTGAGAAAAAAATTCATATTATTATTATTATTATTGGTTCTGATTTTAAATAAAATCACACTTTCACCAAAAATATATTCTAATAATATTTTCACTGTAACTTTTTCTTTTAAATAAAATAAAATTTTAAGTTAGCAATTATGTCTTGATTATAATACTGTTTATTGCAGGGGTATTCATACAACTATTTTGAAAATTAAATTAAACTAAAATATTAAAAAAAGTGAATTACTTTTTATAAAAGCCAAATTAAACTATATTTTAAGTTAAATTTAAAAAAACTAAACAACTATAAAATGCAGTTTAGTGCACTTTAGTTACAAAGAAAAAACTTATTATAATGACTTTTTCATAAATGTTATATTCAATCTACTCAAGTAATGGTTTTATTATAAATAAGACCAAGTATTTTAAATATTTTTAAAAAATTGTTATCCAATTTAAAAGTTTTTTTAAATTTAAATTTAACAACTATAAAATGTAATTTAGTGCACTTTAGTCACAATTTTTTTTTTATAATAACATTTGCATAATTATTGTATTCAATCTGCACAAATAATGATTTTTTAATTATAAATAAGATTATATATTTTAAATATTTTTAAAGTTTTGTTATCCAATTATACATTAACATAAATAATTAAGATATATATCTTTTGAATAATTATTTAAGCAATGTATTAAAATTAAACTTTTATTTAAAATATATTGACTATAAATCAAATTATTCAACGCTAGAAAGTTATTATTAAAGTTTTAAATTTTTTTTTATATTTTAATTTGCTTTGTTTATGTACCTCTTAAAGAATTTAGTTTATCCAAATGAAACCGGATTGTACACATTTTAGTGTGTTAGTATAAGTTTGAGAATGAGTTAATTTGAAATATTTTTTTATAATGTACTTTAGTTAAATCTATAGTAAAAAAGGAGTTCAGTTAAGTTTAAATTATAGTACAATTCGATCTTTTAGAAATATAGTTTATTAAATTATAAAATAGTTTAGCTGTTTTCCTGAACTATATATTTTATAATTTAGTTAATTTAGATGAACTGTTTCTATAATTCAGTTTAGTTAATAGATAGTTTAGTTTAGATCAATCCTTTTAATACCTTAATGTAGAAGTTATTGTAGGACTCAATGCTTAAAAGTTCTCTAGCAATCTCTCAACAATGTTCTACACACTATAAGAAAAATATAAATTAATTAATGGATAATTTGTGACAGATACAAATCTGTGACATCTTTACTATCCCAACACATATAATGAAAACTTACAAATAATTTTTTCAATTTCGGTAAAAAGGTTCACATGAGAATCTTTAAAATTATTATTCAATAACCACAATAATAAAAATGAAACGCAAGAGTTTACAAATTATTTTCAAAAAAAACATTTACATTTCCAAATCCATATAAAACCTATGTTCTAAAAATCCTATGCCTCGATGTCACAATATCATAGCATGCTTACAATTCAACCGTTGGCATTCTAGATGTCACTCGTAGCTAGATCTTCCTCACCTAAAACATCCACAATTTGTACGATAAGAAAAGAAAACATTCATATGTAAAGCACATACAAACACATAACAATGTAATCTCATTACATAATGAAATATTTACAAGCATTTCTATATATCATAACTCTATCAATCATGCATCATTTTCACTTCATAATTCGCAATCACACCCATTTATCTCAAATCTTGCAATTAACATTATTATTTTCACATTCATAATTCACACAATCTTACAATTAACACTATGTCAAGGCCACGCCACAACTGACATAAGTGATACGGGTTAATTGTCTCACTCATCCCACACCATGTCAGGGTCACGCCCTCCCTATAACATCACTTAACCAGGGGCTGTGCCATCCCTGATCATTGATGTGAGGAACCACAATCACATCACAATCCACACAATCTATTACAATTAACCCTATGCCAGAACTGTCATATTTGACATAAGTGATACGTGTTAACTGTCTTACTCATCCCACACCATGCCCTCCCTGTAGCATCACTTACCCAGGGGCCGTGCCATCCCTAGTCATTAGTGTGAGGAACCACAATCATAATCACATCCATACAACATCTCATCTCATAGCTCAATACCATACACACATCAAATAAGTCCAAAATAATGGGTTTCATACACATCCATCAATTCACATTTAAATCATCAATTTTTATCAAGTAATATAATAACATTCATAAATTAATATAATACTCAACAGAATTACCAATTTAATATAATTTCAACGTAACGGTAAAACCCCCAATTGTTCCAAAACCTAGCTCACAAGAACTTTTCTACAGTTTCGTTCTCCCTCTCAGATTATCATTCTTACAAATTAAATATATATTCTTAATCCTCAACACATACAGAATCTAATGGGATCATCAATTTCTCAAACAGAAATAATCTAATTTTTCCAAAACCTAGCCTGCAGACATTTTTTTATAATTTCGTTCTCTCTCCCCAAGGTGATACACTAGGCCTCACAAACCCCTTCTCTAACAAGTCTTCTATTTGTTTCTTAAGCTCCACTAACTCTACGAATGACATCCTATAAGGTGCAATAGAAATAGGTCATGTTCCTGGTACTAAGTTTATGGAAAACTCTACTTCTCTTGTAGGTGGTAAGCTAGACATATCATCAGAGAAGACATTCGAAAAGTCACAGTCTCAGAATTCAAAGAAGCTAACAACATGTACACTTGGGCATCTTCTCGTAAAGATACCTTAACTTGGTTGGCAGTCAAATAATCCTTACTCACTTTTTCAACAGGCTCACCAAAAACAATAGATTTATCAGCACAATTCAAAAGGACATGATTAGAAGATAACCAGTCCATACCCAGAATAACATCTAGCTGACTTAGAGGAAAAAAATTAAGTCAACCATGAAATCTCTACCATCAATAATCAAAGGACACTTTAAACAGACATCAGAAGTAGATATTGAACCACTAGTTGGTGTCTCTACTATTAATTTAAAAGACAAGGAAGAAACAAGTAATTTTAATTTAGACACACATGCATGTGATATGAAAGAGTGAGTCGCATCAGAATCATACAAAACAATTAGAGGAGTTCCATTGATGAAACACATACCCTGGATTAAGTCTTCGGATTGAGTAGCTTCAGCACCACTCAAGGCAAACACCCTTCCTGTCGCTCTAGGTTTGCTAGCGCTTCCTCCAACATCTGTTGTTTCTTTCCTATTCTGGGGGCATTCACTAGCTTTGTGTCCCTTCGCTTGACATTTGAAGCATATTATAACTCTTTGAGTCCGACACTCAACTGCCCTATGACCTGGCTGCCCACATTTGAAGTAATTGTTGTGTGGAACAGAACCAATACTTCCCCCTCTAGAAGTTTGGCTAGTCATTGGAGCTTGACTCCTTTGTTGCAAAGAACCTTGGTTATTCACTTTAGAATTCGAATCTCCAACAGACTTGGTGTAAGGCTTACCCTTACTAGATGAACCAAACTTATTATTCTTCATGGGACCTCCACTCTTATAATGAGTTACCCTAGCACGACTGTCCTCATCATATACTCGGCACTTGTTAACCAATTCATGATAGTGAGTGATCCCTTGATAATTGAAAACTTGTTTAATCTCAGCTCGAAGACCACTCACAAACTTCACCCATTTTTCCTCTTCATTGCCCACACCATCATACATAAGACAAAATCTAACCAAGTCTTCAAACTTAGTCACATACTCAGCCACAAAATTTTCTCCCTGCTTCAACTCAAGGAATTCTACCTGCTTCTTATGTCTCACATCTCGGGGAAAGTATTTCTCCAAGAATAGTTGCTTGAAATTCTCCCAGTTCACTTGAGTACCTGCAGCTATCATTCTTTGCAAAACACCTTGCCACCAAATGCCAGCCTCTCCGGAAAGCATGAAGGCAGCCAAAGTCACCTTCTGTATCAAAGGACATCCCATAGCTTGGAATATCTTTTCAACTTTAAAAATCCAGTCAGCAACTCCATCAGGATTATAACCCCCACGGAAACTTGGCAGATTATTTCCCTGGAATCTCTCTAACTAATCTATCTCTGGTCGTTGGTTCAAATTACCAAGAGCCTGAGCCATTGCTTGTAGAGCATCAGCGATTGCACGATCGTTCCTACCTCCTGCCATTACTTTTCTGATCTCCAGAAAAGTTAACAATTATACTATAAGTAAACAACAAACTTAATCAATCACTGCACTAACACATCAACAAATTCCACAATCAATTTATTCCATCAATTATCTACCAAACAAGCATAGTAGACTCATAACTCACGGCCGATTGGATCGACCTGCTCTGATACCACTAAATGTGACACCCTTACTACCCCAACACATATAATGAAAACTTACAAATAATTTTTTCAATTTCGGTAAAAGGGTTCACATGAGAATCTTCAAAATTATTATTCAATAACCACAATAATAAAAATAAAATGCAAGAGTTTACAAATTATTTTCAAAAATAACATTTACATTTCCAAATCCATATAAAACCTATGTTTTAAAAATCCTCTGCCCCGACGTCACAATATCAAAGCATCCCCACAATTCAACCGTTGGCATTCTAGATGCCACTCGTAGCTAGATCTTCCTCACCTAAAACATCCACAATTTGTACGGTAAGAAAATAAAACATCCATATGTAAAGCACATACAAACACATAACAATGTAATCTCATTACATAATGAAATATTTACAAGCATTTCTATATATCATAACTCTATCAATCATGTATCATTTTCACTTCATAATTCGCAATCACACCCATTTATCTCAAATCTTGCAATTAACATTATCATTTTCACATTCATAATTCACACAATCTTACAATTAACACTATGCCAAGGCCACACCACAACTGACATAAGTGATACGGGTTAATTGCCTCACTCATCCCACACCATGTCAGGGTCACGCCCTCCCTGTAGCATCACTTAACCAGGGGTCGTGCCATCCCTGGTCATTGATGTGAGGAACCACAATCACATCACAATCCACACAATCTATTACAATTAACCCTATGCCAGGACTGCCATATTTGACATAAGTAATACGTGTTAACTGTCTTACTCATCCCACTCCATGCCAGGGTCACACCCTCCCTGTAGCATCACTTACCCAGGGGCCGTGCCATCCCTAGTCATTAGTGTGAGGAACCACAATCATAATCACATCCATACAACATCTCATCTCATAGCTCAATACCATACACACATCAAATAAGTCCAAAATAATGGGTTTCATACACATCCATCAATTCACATTTAAATCATCAATTTTTATCAAGTAATATAATAACATTCATAAATTAATATAATACTTAACGGAGTTACCAATTTTATATAATTTCAACGTAACGGTAAAACCCCCAATTGTCCCAAAACCTAGCTCACAAGAACTTTTCTACAGTTTCGTTCTCCCTCTCAGATTATCATTCTTACAAATTAAATATATATTCTTAATCCTCAACACATACAGAATCTAATGGGATCATCAATTTCTCAAACAGAAATAATCCAATTTTTCCAAAACCTAGCCTACAGGCAATTTTCTATAATTTCGTTCTCTCTCCCAAATCATCATTCTAAACATATATTCATAATCCTCAATACATACAGAATCTAGTGGTATCATTAATTCCTCAAATAGAAATAATTATAAAATTACTCATAATCCTACGAGCTTCCTCTTCTACCCAATTCCCTCATGTAACTTTGCATACAAATAATCCCTTTTTCCCCCGTACCTGGATATGTAGAAGCTGAACAGGATCTGGTTGGTCTCCCTCGTTGGGTTCCCCACGGTCTAAAGCAGAAAGGAGAGAGAAAAGAAGAGAGAGCAGAAGAAAAGAAATCAGAAAATGAGAGGTGTGCTTTTTGGGAGTGGCAGAGAGCTCAATTTATAGGCCTCAGACTTCGCCAGAACGGCCCGTTCCAAATTTAGAATGGCCCGTTCTGGAACCTAAAATCATGGGTAAAAATCACACCCAGAATGGCCCGTTCCCAAACCAGAACGGCCCGTTTTGGTGTGCATTTATTTCTCACAACTGCCATAGCCCGTTTTAAGCCCGTTCCCACTTCGAGTTTAATGCAATTTTTAATAGTCTGGAACGATCCGTTCCAACTTGAGAACGGCCCATTCTGGGCTATTAACTCACATACAATTTGGTAATTTGGAACGGCCCGTTCCAATTCCGGAACAGCCTGTTCTGAACTACTAAATCATCCTTATACTTTTATGAAATTACAAAAACCCTCAATTAAAATAAATAAAAAATGAAATAAAAACTGGGGTGTTACAAAATCTATAAAACAAAATTGTATTTTCAACAAAAAAAAATTCGTAGGAAAAATTATATTACCGATGGATACAAATCTGTTGAAAAATTTATATTTCCAATAGATAATTTTTGACGAATACAAATCTAGCGAAAAATTTATATTTCTAACGGATATATCCGTCGGTAATTTCTAAGAGATACAAATCTGTCGGAAATTTATGTTTCCAATGAAAAAGAATTCGTAGAAAAAGTTATATTATCGATGAAATATTTTTGATGAATTTATATTTGTCAAAAATGTAAGAATTTTTGACGAAAAAGTTTTGACAGATGCTTAAGTCAAAATTTTTCGATAGAATGTTTTTAACAGATAATGGTTTGTCAAAAATTTGATCTGTCAAAAATATTTAATAATCTATCAAAAATTGCATTCATTAGAAATGTTTAATATTTTGTTCGATAACAATAAAAATGATTAAAATTGACAATCATATATTAAAAGAATCAATAAAATTTTAAATATCTATATATATATATATAGAGAGAGAGAGAGAGAGAGAGAGAGAGAGAGAGAGGAGGAGGAGGAGGAATCAAATAACTCACAAAGTAACTCTTGAAAAAATTACTCTGTTTAATAACTCATGGTATATGTTAAATTTCATTGTTCTAATTGTTAAATTAAAAGTTATTAAATTTTACCAATAACTAATATAGAAAAAATTGATTAGTTTTGGAATAAATTATTTACAAACAATATAGTTGAAAAATTAATTATTTTAAATTATTTAACTAGAATCTTATTGACAATTTACTATATGATCTTTGATATTTTTGTATAACTAATATCTAATTTTAAATTTGATATGAAAATATTATGATATAATTAGATAAGATTTTAAATTAGTATTTTTATTAATGGTTGATAATGAAAAAAAAATAAGAATAAATACATTTTTTTAATTTTATATCTTAGATTTAAGATAAATAAATATATTAAGTTAATTGATAATTTATTTAAAATTGTTAAAATTTAATTTATAAGTATGTAATAAATAATATTTATAATTTTATAAATTATATTATCATTATAAATTATAAAAATAATATTTTAAAACATATAAATTATTATTTAAACTTTTAAATTTATAATAAATAATTTAAATTGTATCATAATATTAATTTTAAATAGAAATAAGAAGATTGTTAATTATAAAAGTAAGTATATATATAAATAAAGATTAATTAAATATAATATAATTATTATTGGTAATATACTTATTATATTTTTATAACAGTCAAGATACACCGGAATGAGAGGGATCTAGAGATAGTACAAGTATGAGATTGTATAGTTGAGGATCACTTAAATGAATTAATTTGTACTTCTTATACTAACAACATGCATATACTTTTCCGTAACTTATCTTATCAAAACTCCACAATTAAACGTGCTTAACTTAGAGTAATATAGGCATGAATGATCTTCTGAGAAGTTTTCCAAAAATTGTGCGAGTAAGAACAAAGCACGCTGTAAAGTGAGGTGTCGTGAAATGGAACTCTTGAGAGACCAAATATGAGGGTCTTATATTTATTTAGAAGGCAGTGTTTACATTGTTACGACACCAGTGCAGTGGAATTTGGAACTTGTGTATTGCAGAACTCTTGACTTACAACTATATATCTCCTTTGGATTGATAACTAACAAGTTGTCTTACTTCTGCATCTTCTTGACATCAGCTTCACCCCGGAATGAATGTGGTAATTCTTTCAACTATTCATTTTCTATCCCACAGTATGGACAGAAAAAATTAATAGAACTATGTATTATGTAAATATACTGCCTCATAAAGGTAGAAACTCAAATTAATTAATAGGGTTTAGGGTTTATTTCATTTGTCAGATATTTTTGTTCCTACTTTTAATTGAATAAATGTTACTTTATTTTCTATTTTAAAAAATTGTGTAAAAATAATTGAAATTTATTTTCAAAAGACAACATTTCCTCGAACCACCCCATTAAGATTTTTTTACTAATTTAATTTGTTTAAAATGACAAAGTCAAACTACTATCATTTTAGTTTTAGTTTTTAAATTTAACGATAGCTGCACAATAACTAATTAAACGGCACTTGACAGACGAGTTTCTAACAATTCCAATCTCTTGTATTTAATTATTTACTTTTCAGCCATTTCTTAAGGAAAGGACTATAAATTAAGATCAGACAGCACCAAAAATGCTATATCTCATTCTTCTTCTTTTCTTTCCTTCTTATTAAACTATATTTACAAGCATGGTGACACCACAAAAGAGCCTATCAGCAACTTTAAATGCTAGAATCATAGGCTCAGGCAATGAAACCATAGTTTTGTGTCATGTTTTTGGAGCAGACCAATCCATATGGGACAAAATCATTCCTCTTTTAGCTAAAAATTACAGTTTAGTTCTCTTTGATTGGCCCTTTTCTGGGACTGTGATAGATAAGAACCTCTATGACCATGCCAAGTACACATCCTTTGAACCTTATGTTGATGACTTAATCACCATCATAGGTGAGATGGACCTCAAATGTGTCACTTTTGTAGGACATTCCATGTCTGCTATGATCGGTTGCATTGCCTCCACCACCAAAAAACCTGAGCTTTTTAAAAGGCTCATATTCTTGTTACCACTTTCCCAAGGTGACTTCTATACTTCTATACTTCTATTACGTGTCATTTTGTAATCTTTTCCTTATTCTACTATATTTCTATAAAAACTAAAAGTCATAAAATCTAAAAGTTTTACTCTCTGCAATATCACTCCTCATCCTCCTCTCTCTTTTCGTGTTTGAGTTTTTCACTCTCCATATTGACATCAATCCCGTCATTGTCGTCGGCTCTCTATCTCTTCTTCCCTTCTTTTTTTTTTTCGTCATTTATAATTTCTCTATTTATAATATAAAAATTGAGCTACACTCATCGACACATCACTTTAAAATGAATCTTATGTGCTGTCATGTCAACGAAAAAGCTTGTGTGTCATTTTGTAATATTTTCCTTATTCTACTATATCTCTATCTATAGAAACTAAAAGTCATAAAACCTAAAAGTCTCACTCTCTATAATATCACTCCTCCTCCTTCTCCTCTCTCTCTCTTTTCATGTTTGAGTTTCTCACTCTTCACAATGACATCAATCTTGTCAATGTCATCAGCTCTCTCTACCTCCTCCTCCCTTTTTCTCTTTTTTTTTTCCTTTTCGTTTATGAGTTTCTCACTCTCCACAATGAAGTCAATCCTTTCAATATTGTCTTTCTCTGCCCCTTCCTTTCACAACTACTTCTTCCTTCTCAAGGATTGCAACGCCTCCATTCTCCTCCACTGCCTTCACCTCCATTGACATCAACCTCTTCCCTCTCGAGCTCACCTGTCTCAACATTGTCTCTTGCATCAACATCCTCTTCATTGTCATTCACAACCTCCTCCCCGTATTGAAATCATATTTGTAGATACTACAATCTTGTCTATATTAAAAAGAGGTATTGTTTGACCTTCATTATAAGTTCTCTAACATATGGCTAGAAGAAACAATTTTCACACAACTTGAATGTATCACTGTAATAAATGTATGAAATTTCATTTTGTAATATTAAGAATTACATTCTTTATCACAAATTTATATTGCGATTCCATTAAATCAAGGAATAAAGAAATTTTATATTCGTAGATAGAATGATAATTGATTCAGATTTTTATTACCTATTTTGATAGCAACACATTTGTTACATTCTCTATAATTATTTGTTTCACTAGTTTAGAATATACATTCTACGTCGGTTATTTTTGGGGTTTTACGTCGGAAAAACCTCTGATGTAGAAGCAGGAGACGTAAATTTACATCGGTTGTAAAAACCAACATAAATTTACGTCGGACATGCCAAGTCCGACGTAAAAAGTTGTAAAAAAATTAAAAAAATTAAAAAAAAAAAAGAAAGAAAAACGACTACAAGCAGAACGGGCCATTCTGGTTGGAGAACGACCCGTTGTCCAAGCAGAACGACCCGTTTTGCGTGGAGAACGGCCCGTTCTGCAATTCGGACTTGGCTTTTCTTCTAATTTTTCCTCTGGCTTCTTTTCTCTATTCTCCTCAGGCTTGCTTCAGCCACTGGTTATTCCTACTCAAAATATAAAAAGGAACACACATAATAAGTACAAAATACACATTTAGTATAACACCATCAGAAAGAAAAAAAGTTTCACTAGGAAATCACAATGTCAACAAGAAGGAAGGAAGGAAGCAAGAAAAAAAGTTTCACTGGTTGTTCTCTTCTCTGTTCTTCTGTTTTGCTTCCTCACCCATTTGCCATATGAATGGAGACTGAAATGTCAAAAAAATTTTGAAATCTCCAAATTAATCTCCAAAGAAGGAAGGATGGATCGAAGGAGTAGGAGGCGGAGGGATTTACACAACGCGCGGGAGAAGGAAATTTTTGAAATCTCCAAATCTCCAGCTAGTGTAAAGCTTATTTTAAGGGGCGGAGATGTGGATTATTTACGTCATACACAATGCATAGCCGACGTAGATGTTAAAATTTACGTTGGACACTAGGAGGTCCGTCGTAAATAATTTAACTAAAATTACGAACCATGCCACCGCATTTTTATTACGTCGGGTGTTTGTATGTCCGAGTAAAATGGTGTCGTAGTATCCTAATTTTCTACTAGTGTTTCTTTTTTCAATGTCTCTCCATTTGGTGTAGGTTGGTTATTTGTTACATTTTTACATTTGTTACAATTTTTCTTTAATTTAAACATGCAACTACAAGAAAATGACAATTTTGCGACGGTTATATGGCCTACATTGTGACGGTTAGAACTGCCACAAAGACAACATTGCGACAGTTTGGGAACCATCGCAGAATTGTCCGTCACAAGGCAATTTTGCGACAGTTATCAGAACCGTTGCACAAACCGTTGCAAAATTGGAATCGCGACCCCTGAAGCTCCCGACGCACTAACTGCCTCTATATTAACATTGCGACCCTTTCATCAACTGTCGCACCAATTGTCTCTAAATTAATATTACGACCCTTTTTTTACCCGTCGAAAATTATAATTTTTTTAATTTTAATAAATTTATTAATGTAACAATCCTCGTATTTGGCCTCTCAAGGGTTCTATTTCACGATATGTCACTGTTTAGCGTGTTTTATCCTTACTTGTGCAATTTCTGGAAAATTTCCCAGAAGGTCACCCATCCTTGTACTACTCCAGGTCAAGCACGCTTAACTGTGAAGTTCTGATGAGTAAGCTACCAAAATGTATATGTATGTTGTCAGTATAAATTAATTTAAATCATCCTCAAATATACAATCTCATATTTGTACTATAATAATAATATATAATAATTTTATATTACAAATAATAATAATAATAATAATAATAATATATTTAGTTATTCTTTATTTATATGTATTTACTTTTATAATTAACATCTACTTATTTCTATTTAAAATTATAATTTAAATTATTTAATTTTATAATTTATAATGATAATATAATTTATAAAATTATAAATATTTATTTATTACATACTTATAAAATAAATTTTAATATTTTAAATAAACTATTAATTAATTTAATATATTTATTTACCTTAAATCAAACATATAAAATTTAAAAAAATGTATTTATCCTTAATTTATTTTCTAATTATCAACTATTAATAAAATACTAACTTAAAATCTTATCTAATTATATATAATATTCTCATATCAAATTTAAAACTAGATATTAGTTATACAAAAATATTAAGATCATATAGTAAATTGTCAATAAGATTTTAGTTAAATAATTTAAAATAATTAATGACTCAATTATATTGTTAATTAGTAAATAATTTATTCCAAAACTAATTAATTTTTTTATATTAATTATTAGTAAAATTTAATAACTTTTAAATTAACAACTAATTAGATCGATGAAATTCAACACACATCATGGGTTATTGAGCGGAATAACTTTACCAAGAGTTATTTTGTAAGTTATCTTAAATCAAACATATAAAATTCAAAAAATATATTTATCCTTTTTTTTTTAATTATCAACCATTAATAAAATACTAACTTAAAATCTTATCTAATTATATCATAATATTTTCATATCAAATTTAAAACCAGTTCTTACATTTTCGACAAATATAAATTTTTCTGAAATATTCCATCAATAATATAGCTTTTCCTACAAAAATTTTCTCATCGAAAATATAAATTTTTCGACAGATTTAATTTTGTTTTATAAGAAATCATCTTCAATTAAAATAACATTTTGTATATATGATTTAAGAGTAAAAGATTTTCAATTTAACAATTGAATTTACAAAATTCACATTTAATATAAATTTATTGAGCGGTGTAACACTTAGTAAAATTTACACCAATGTAATTAGAATCCCCCTCATATATATATATATATATATATATATATATATATATATATTAAATGTGACTTTTACTAAATATTACACCGCTCAATAATTTTATATTAAATGTGAATTTGGTAAATCCAACTGTTAGATTGAAAGTTCATATCTCTCATAGATTATATATACAAAACTTTATATTAATCCAAGATGATTTGATACTTCATTTTTATAAAACAAAATTGATGTAACATATTCATTTCAAAATACACTAAAATATAAACACTTTGATTACCTTCCAGTTGTTGTTCAATTTTAACAAAATTTGATATACACTTATAAAGTGATATGAATTTTTAATTTAACGGTTAGATTTACAAAATTCACATTTAATATAAAGTTATTGAGCGGCATAATACCTAGTAAAAGTTACACCGGTATAATTATAACCCCTATATTATATATATATATATATATGTGTGTGTGTATATATATATATATATATACAGGGACGGGTGCACGTTTGGAATAGTGGGCACTTGGCCCCACTACTATTTGACATATACATAATTTTTTATCTAAAAAAATAATATATTTTAAAAAATAAAAATTGTATTCTAATAAAATAAAAATATAGATTAAGAAAAAATGTTTATTTATTTGATATCTGTCAAATTTTTGAAAGAAATTAATTCTCATGTAATAAAAATTTTCTTAATAATGAATTAATTTTTTAAAACAGTTTAATTATAATATATATATGTATACATATATATATATATATATATATATATATATATATATATGTGTGTGTGTGTGTGTGTGTGTGTGTGTATGTGTGTGTGTGTCTTAATATTCACATATATAATGTGATATATTAAAATAAATAGTTTTTTGATAAAATAAAATTTGTACCATGCATGTCTATCTTTTGTATTTTTTATTTATTGTATACGTTGATTGAAAAAATCAAAATAGTAAAATTGTATATATTGATTAAAAAAATAAAAATAAGAAAAATCAGAAGATTTATGTTCCATTTAGAATTGTTATTATAAGATATATTTTAAAATAAATTATCATCTAAAAATATATATTAGATATTAAAAATATATTTATATAATAAATAAATTAAACTGGATTTTTATAAAATTTAACATATTTATTTTTAATTTTTAATAGTGTTAAAAAGATGGACATTAAAATAAAATTTATAAAATTTAACATTGTAAATTATTCAATAATATGTGATCTGATAACTCAAAAATTAAGTTATAAAATGATAATTATATTTATTTATTTACTCTAACACATCTTACATATAAGATAAATTCATAAGTTTGTTGAAAGTTAAATTTATATTCTGGTCATGATTTTGAAATTATATAAAGAAAAAAAAATCATGTACCTTATGTTAAAGGAAGTATATATAAAATTGTCAATAAAATATAAGTTCACTAAGATAATATACATAATACTTCAAAAAAAAACTTTTAAATTCTAATAAAAAAATTCTCTTGTAGATTGCGATGGTTTATAGTAAACCGTCGCAATGTTGGAAAGTTTGCGACGATTTATGACTAACTATCGCAATGTTAAAAAAAATTTGCAACGATTTATGATTAACTGTCGTAATGTTAAACAAATTTTGTAACGGTTTACGATAAACAGTCGCAATGTCGACCAATTTTGCGATGGTTTATGATAAACCATCGCAATGTTGAACAATTTTGCGACGATTTTGAAAAACTGTCGTATGAAGGATCGCAATATCAAAGCGACGACGGTTTCTAGATAACCGTCGCAATTTGTCCGTCGCAATTTATCATTTTTCTTATAGTGATGATAATTAACCATTTCATTTTAGTACCAAAATTAATATAAAATTATTTAGTAAATCACAATTTATATATCTCAAGCAATTAGTTAATTTTTATTTACCAAATTAAGTATAATATTTATTATTTTTAAAAATTTTTATTGAGTTAATTTTTCAATAACCAAGTTATTAATCAAATTGGGTCTCTTGATTGTAAATCAATATAAATATATAACTATTAATTAAAATTTTAAATAGCAGTTACACGATATATATTGTAATATAATTATTTCATTTTATTATGACATTATTATCTAAATTAATTTATATTAATTAAATAGTTATTATAAATAATTTTATTTTCATCTATTTTAAAGTATGGTACCTACACATATAATTAGATTAACATATCTGTATGAGTATTGTTTTTTATACAATGCTATAGAAATTAGCTTAATTACAATGAAACTTAATTTGAATTATAGAGCTAAAATACAGTCAAATAAGAATCTTATAAAAATTAATGCTAATAAAAATTATTCTTCTTTTATATCAATTTGTATTATGCATAATTTTTTGATGACAGAAAATCAAATCAATTTATATGATTTGATTTATAATTTAAGTATTTTTATGCATAATTTATTGTATTTATTATTTTGCATTAATTTTATTCATTTATTACATTTTATGTATAATCATTTAAATTTTTGTCCTACATTTAAAATATAATAATAACATTAAACTATCTTTTAAAATTAAAAGGAATTTCTATCATATTTATGCATTTTCACATAGAAGAAAATACTTGAAAAGTAGAAAAAAATTATAATTTTCAAGAGACAAATTTTGCATTACTTATACTCACTTATTATATATTTCATGTGCTTTAATATTTTATCTAAATTTTCATTAAAATAAAAGAGTACCATAATTTTCTTTGCTAATTAGTACCAAAATTAATATGAAAGTAAATCAAGTTTTATATATCTCAAAAAATTGATTAATTCTTATTTAGTCAATTAAGTATAATATTTATTATTTTTAAACATAATTTTTATTGAGTTTTTTTTTAATAATTAACCTATTAATCTAACAGAGTCTCTTAATCGCAAATCAATTATAAATATGTAACGTTAATTTGTTAAAAATTATAAAATCATTTCTGTTAATTATTAAAATTTTAAATAGCATTTACTTAATATATATTTTAGTAAAAATTTATTAAATATAAATTTAATTTTTTCAAAATATATTATATTATTTCCCGTGCGTTGCACGCGTTAATATCTAGTTAATAATGAAGACTGTGTGCATATAGTATTTGATATATGATGTATATTAATTGCAGAATGCCACTCAAGCACAATAAGCATAATTATTAAAAAAAATTGCTTTCCCATATGTTAACTTGAATTTTTGGTACAATTAATACTTTTGAAAATGTACTTTCTAATTTGGAAGTTTGCTACATATATTCATTTTAAAAACCAAGCTGCCGGCCAACTCCTTTAAAAGGACAAGTTTTATGCTTTGGATGCTAAGTTTTATGAGAAATGTGGGAGTGAGAAGGCTTCCAAGAAAGTTTTTGATGAAATTGATGAGAGAAATGTGGTTTCCTGGAATTCTATCATTACTAGTTTTTCTTTTAGAGGGAAATATATGGATGCTTTGGATGTATTTAGGTTGATGATTGGTACTGGAATGAGACCAAACTCTGTCACCATTTCTAGTATGCTACCTGTATTAGGAGAATTAGGACTTTTCAAATGGGGAATGGAAATCCTATTGGAGAGATTTTAACGCCGGGAAGCATTCCACACAATGGGTAGTGAGTAAGTCATACAAGTGAGCTTGACACCACAACATAACCTAAAACCTTAAGGCATCAGGTAGGTGGGTCTTTCTCACTTATATATTACTCAACATGCCCAACTCTAACCAATGTGGGACTTCACTTCACACTTGAACTCCAACACTCCCCCCTCAAGTGTGAATCCCTTCCACATGGTCACACTCCTCCTCAAGCAGAAGCTTTTTTTCTTTCGTCCACGAGTATTTAATGGTGGCCTTACTTGCACTATCGTTGCACTTCAACGACACACGTCCTCCACACCTCTAGGGAGACTTTCAGTACAAGGGATGATCCTACTCTTGGATCTCCTACCAATTCCATTCAGGATCCCACTCTTAGATCCAACCAATACTCGTCTGAGCCGATCACCAGTCACTTGGTCGAACCATCGGCTCTGATACTAATGTTGGAGAGTTTTTAACGCCGGGAAGCATTCCACACACACAATGGGTAGTGAGTAAGTCATACAAGTGAGCTTGACACCACAACATAACCTAAAACCTTAAGGCATTAGGTAGGTGGGTCTTTCTCACTTATATATTACTCAACATGCCCAACTCTAACCAATGTGGAACTTCACTTCACACTTGAACTCCAACAAATCCATGGGTTTAGTTTAAGGATGGCTATTGAGTCTGATATTTTTATTGCTAACTCGTTGATAGATATATACGCGAAATCAGGATCTTCGAGAATAGCATCCATCATATTTAATAAAATGGAAGGCAGAAGCGTAGTATCTTGGAATGCTATGATTGCAAATTTTGCTCAGAACAGGCTTGAGTTTGAAGCTGTAGAACTAGTGAGGCAAATGCAAGCAAAGGGAGAAACCCCCAACAATGTTACCTTCACAAATGTTCTTCCAGCTTGTGCAAGATTAGGTTTCCTAAATGTTGGAAAAGAAATTCATGGCAGGATTATTCGGGTTGGATCTTCTCGTGATTTGTTTGTCTCTAATGCTCTGACAGACATGTATTCAAAATGTGGATGCTTAAACCTCGCTCAAAATGTCTTTAATATTTCTGTCAGGGACGAAGTTTCCTACAATATACTAATTATAGGCTATTCTCGAACAAATGACTGCTCAGAGTCTATAAGTTTATTTTCAGAAATGAGACTCTTTGGCATGTCGCCTGACATTGTTTCATTCATGGGTGTTATATCAGCTTGTGCAAATCTAGCTTCCATAAGACAAGGCAAAGAGGTCCATGGTCTCCTCATGAGAAAGCTTTTTCACACTCATCTTTTTGTGGCAAACTCACTCTTGGATTTGTATACCAGGTGTGGACGAATAGATCTTGCTACTAAGGTCTTTGACCGTATCCAAAACAAGGATGTGGCCTCTTGGAATACTATGATTTTGGGCTATGGTATGCTGGGTGAGTTGGAAACTGCAATCGACCTTTTTGAAGCAATGAAGGAAGACGGCGTGGAATATGATTCAGTTTCATTTATTGCGGTTTTGTCTGCATGTAGCCATGGAGGGCTAATTGAGAAGGGAAGGAAATACTTTAAGATGATGCATGATCTTAATATAGAACCAGCACATACACATTATGCTTGTATGGTTGATCTCCTTGGAAGGGCTGGTCTAATGAGAGAAGCTGCAGACCTTATTAGAGGCCTCTCTATTGTACCAGATACTAATATATGGGGTGCGCTGCTCGGAGCATGCCGGATTCATGGGAACATAGAATTGGGTCACTGGGCAGCTGAACATTTGTTTAAATTAAAGCCCCAGCACTGTGGATACTATATACTCCTTTCAAATATGTATGCAGAAGCTGAAAGATGGGACGAGGCAAACAAGGTTAGGGAATTGATGAAGTCAAGGGGGGCCAAGAAAAATCCTGGTTGCAGTTGGGTTCAAACCGGAGATCAGGTGCATGCATTTCTTGTTGGTGAGAAAATAGATAGCCTGGATGATGACTTTTGGAAATCAGATATTTGTTAATTTGTTTTGTAGGAAAAGCCTGAGCTTATTGTCCTTCAATGAAATTGTTGAGGTTGCTGGACTAATATCTAAAGGATTATACTGTTAAAGGCATTTTGCTGGTTGCATAAGCAAATTGAATTTTGGTTTTCCTTCCTTCACAGTTTAACTACAGTCCCTATTTATTATAAGTTTGTATGTTGTACATTCAGGTAATGTGATGAAAATTTTTAGGATTTGAGATAATGAAAGTTTCTCTGGAAGTTTGTGTGTGATTTCTGTCTATTTCACGATTAAGATTATGCATGTTTTATCTCTGTAAGGCCAGGATATTAATGTGGTCTCCATTGAAGCCTTTTCCTGATAACTGCCATATATTTATTTAGAAGGCAGTGTTTACATTGTTACGACACCTGGTGCAATGGGATTTTGAACTTGTGTATTTCATAACTTTTGCCTTACAACTACGTCCTTTGGATTGATAACCAACAAGGATCATAGGCTCACTTTTGTCTTACTACTACTACTACATCTTTTTGCTATCAGCTGCACCCCGGAATGAATGTGGTAACTCTTTCTACTTCATCATGCTTTTGGCCAATGCAAGCATCGTCCTATTTCTTTTCTCTCACACAATGTGGACAGAAAAATTTAATAGAACTACGTAAATATACTGCCTCATATAGGTAGAAAGTCAAATTAATAGCATAAATCTTTAACTTAATGAATCCTCTAAAATTTGGGGTGAATTGCTTCATTTTTTGAAATATTTTTGTTGTCAATTTTTTAAACCTACTAATTTTTCAAAATTTTGTATATTTAATGGGGGAGGTGGGGTTATCAAAATGAACAAATAGTAGATCAAAATATTTAGGGTTATTTCATTTGTCAAATATTTTTGTTGCTGCTTTTAATTGCGTAAATATTACTTTATTTTCTATTTTTTTTTAAATTTTGTAAAGATAATAAACATTTATTTTCAAACGACAACATTTCCTCAAACCACCCCATTAAAAATCATTTCCCACTTAAGAATTTTTTCACTAATTTAAATTGTTTAAAATGACAGGGTCAAACTACCATCATTTTTTTAAAATTTGATGATAGCTGCACAATAACTAATTATACTCACTTGACAGAGGAGTTTCTAACCATTCCAATCTCTTGTATTTAATTATTTACATTTCAGCCATTTCTTAAGGACTATAAATTAAGATCAGAGAGCACTAAACAAAGGCACTCTCAACTTGATATATCTCACTCTTCTTATTGAACCATATTACAACCATGGTTACACCACAAAAGAGCCTATCAACAGCTTTGAATGCTAGAATCATAGGTTCAGACAATGAAACCATAGTTTTATGTCATGGTTTTGGAACAGACCAATCCATATGGGACAAAATCGTTCCTCTTTTAGCTGAAAATTTCAATTTAGTTCTTTCTGATTGGCCCTTCTCTGGGGCTGTGACAGATAAGAGCCTCTATGACCATGCCAAGTACACATCCTTTGAACCTTAAGCTGATGACATAATCACCATCATAGGTGAGATGGACCTCAAATGTGTCACTTTTGTAGGACATTCCATGTCTGCTATGATTGGTTGCATTGCCTCCACCAAAAAGCCTGAGCTTTTTAAGAGGCTCATTCTTGTTACTGCTTCCCCAAGGTGAGTTCTATACTACTAGGCTTCTATTATTTGTTTATGAAAAAATGTTATTAATTAACGTATGTTTGGAATTTTATTTAATATAATTTTATTATTTAATAGTATTTACTGTTAATATTTTTCCCACACATATATATTGTGTTTTTTTTTGTTTGATCTGTAGAAAAACATTACATTTTGTTTTCCCATGTGTTGACTTGAATTTTTGGAACAAATACTTTCAAATATACTTTCTAATTTGGAAGTTTGTTACATATATTCATTTTAAAAACCAAACAACCGGCCATGCCGGCCAATTCCGTTAAAAATACACAAGTTTTATGCTATCCATTAATTATGTTGTTAATCATATTTTAAGTCTCAATTACTACAATTATATGATATATAATGCCTTCTCTAGGTCAATGATAGTATAAAAGTTAAATTTAGAAGAAAAAAATTAATATTTTGAGGTTTGATCTATTTGTGACTTAATCAATTACCTTTTAAAATGTGTATCTTGATTCTTGAAGTGTGCTAAACAACCCCTCTACTAACATTTCTATTAAATATTGACGGAATGCGTATACAGTATGTGATTATATATATATTTTTTTGTTTTTAAATTTCTCTCTATGAATGGTTCGTGTGTTTTAGTTCTTTACCTTCTAAATAGTGTTTCTATCTATAATATTTTTTAAGTGTGATCTCTGTTCTTCACTATATTTTTAATCAGGTTTTCATCAGCAGGAGAATTCCACCATCTCTACTTATCCATTTCTTTTTTGCATAATATGCTTGCCACCGTAAATTTGGACTATATTCATACGTAGTAAATTAAATCCCACACCATTGAAGTATGCTTGAACTTCTACTTATAAACTCTATTTGCCATTAATGGATAAAGAAAATGCTTCTGTCATGAGACGACTTAACCCACATAAAACTTATACCAGTAAACCAAACCAAATTAAACAGCTTGACTCCCATTTATCCTAACCAACCTACTACTCAAACCCAATCACGACAAATCTAAATCATTACAACGCCTATATGAACCCTTTGCTAAATATTTATTAAGGATCTAATTTATGTTTTTTCCCTTAAATTTTAGAATCAAACATTAAAGTCTATGACATGTCTGAATTTTCATTTTTACTTGGGGGAATTATTTTCCAAATAACATCATATCATTACTCGTATAGGTATATAAATACAGATGGGTATAAAGGTGGCTTTGAGAGGTCAAATGTTGAGGAATTGGTATCAAACATAGAGTTTCAATACGAAAATTGGGTTTCATACTATGCTCCTATTGCTGTGGATCCAAATGACGCTGTCTTTGTTGAAAAATTCCAAAACTGCTTGAAAAGAATGGGAGCTGAAGTTGCAGTGTCCTTAGCCAAAACAGTGTTTTTCAGTGACTACAGAGACATGCTTGAAAAGGTTGAGATACCATGCACTATCATCCAGTCAAGTAATGATGCGGCAGTTCCACTAAGCGTAGGGAATTATTTGGAGGAGAAAATGAAAGGGATGTCCACTTTGGAGATCATAGACATGAGTGGCCATTTCCCTCAGCTAACTGCACATCTTAAGTTAGTTGATGTGCTGAAGGCTGTTATGGGCTTTGGCTCTGCACAAATTTAAGTGAGTTAATTTGGTATGTAATTCAGCTTTATCAATTTCTATCCCTTTTGTATGGTCAAGAGGTTCACATATTAGTAGAATAACAAGTTTAATTGAGGTGTATTTAAATGAGATTTTTCTACCTAATAAACTAGTGTGCTTCCTTTTATATGCCTAAGTCATAACATGTGGCAATTGTTCTATTGAGAAAATTGTGTAATAGTAAAAAGAAGAGATCTATGCTCAAGAAATACAATGTGGTATTGAGCCTTGTGTGGAAGTGTTTATTATATGGGAAGTTCTGTTGGGTGTAAATATGTATTCATCATGTAATAAATTTTAGTTTTAATGATAAAGTATTCATTAAATTAAATAATTGGTCTGATAAGGTATTTGATTAAAATTAAAGATTTATTATCATAATAAGGATTATATAATAATCAAGTCTCTTTATAATTTTAATTTTAATTAATTTTTGTTATAAGGTTATTGTGAATAATTTATTGATTTACATGTATTGATGATTCACACATGGATGTAATCTTAATAGAGAACTTCTAATGACTAATATTACCTTAATCTTGAGTTAAAAAAATTTATCTTAATCTATCAATAAAAAACTCTCTAGAAAAAATAAAATAATGTAAGTTCTTTGATATGAGATTATAATAATTAACAAAATATTTATTATATTTTAATTTTGGACACTTAAAATTGTAGGACATTAGTTGAATTAATGGGTCAAATATAATTAAAAATATTTATGAAATTTATTTATAAAATAAAAGTCGAGTTACTCAATGTTATGTTGCCACATCATTGATTGGATTATCCTATGCCACTTCAAGAAATTTATTTGTGTCAATTTTTAAACAATTTTCTATTATATCTCTCTTTTATTAATTATTCTATTCAATCCACCTTTCATTATCAATTTTAATCTAAATTAATTTATTCAATCATTACTCTTATGTTATCTAATTCTTATTTCACAATCATTCACTGTTATGTTATCCAATTCTTATTTCACATAGCAATCTAAAGTGATATTTTTTCTTCCTCCTTGTTCACTTTGAATTTTTTTTCTTTCTCAAATATGATTTGAGATTTGATAATTTATTTTGCAAGAGAATGAGAATCTTATGAAAACTGTCAATGCCATCATATTTTGAGACACATAAGAAATCCACCTTTCATTATCAATTTTTACCTAAATTAACCTATTTAATCATTCACTCTTATATTGTCCAATTCTTATTTCACATTGCAATTTTCATAGGAAATCTAAAGTGATATTCTTTCTTCCTCCTTTCTCACTCTTAATTTTTTTTCTCAAACATAATTTGCAAAAGAAGGAGAATCTTATGAGAATTGTTAGGGCCATCAAATTTTGCGATACATAGAAAATCTAAAGTGATATATATTCTTTCATTTTTTTTTTTGCTTTTAATTTTTTTTACTTATACATGATTTGAGATTTGATAATTTATTTTACAAAAGGGGAATCATATGAGAATAGTTGAGACCATAAAATTTTGGGATACATGAAGATGGATATGCTAAAGGACAATAAAATATTATTTATTTTCCATGCAACAAGCATCCAATAAGCTAGATTTGTAATCTTCATTTCCTTCTTAAATCAATTATACTTAAATGTAAAATAAATATACTTATTTAAACTTCTTTTTATTGTGTCTCAACAAATTCGCAGAGGCAAACAAATTTCAATGTTGACATGATATATATGTTTACTTCCTTCAGATTAAGTTTCTAAATTAATTTTTATCTTAACACACCACATGAAAAGAATGAATAAAATAAATATTTCTTTCAAATTAAATTATGTGTATTAATTCCTAATACAACAATAATATTTTTCTATATAGAGTATTTCCTCAATTCTTTTAATATTAGTATCTAACATCTATGTTGCATAAGATTTTTTAAGTTAGATAATTTTTTTTAAATTATGATTAAATATATTCATTATGAGATTTCTTTCTTATTTTTAATGAGGAATTTTTGTCCTATTTTAAATAATAAATTTTATTTTATCTAGAAATGTTCATGTTTCAGGAATTGTAATCTAAAATAAATTTTATCACCAATAAATATACAACAATGGAGTAGTGGAGCAGGGATGGATATTCGAAACATATAAATAAAATCATTGTTGGAAGAAAATACTATCATATTTGATTTAATATCAATTAAAATAATTTTTTAATTATAAAATTAATTATTGATATTTGGCTGTTAATTAAATGTAATTTATAACCACATGTTACTGATCATCAATTATAACAACTAAATGTATTTTACAATTATCAGTTACTAATTATCTATAGATTTCAAAATTTTATTTTGGCAATTGTCTAATTAAATAAAATTTTAATATATGTTTTATTGATTTAATCAAGTCGTGTATTTTGAATAAAAATGAAAATAAATTATTTATATTTGAAATGAGATGCATTGAGAAATGAGGACATATAATTTGAATAAATAAGATAAATTTACATTTTAAATTTATAATTTTATAATATACCTAAAATTAAAAGACTTATATCCAGTAAAAAAAATACACAATCTATTAATAAACTTTGGTTTAAATTAATTCTTCAAATCATTTAATTTAATACTATGAAATTTTATCATTTGAAGCATGATAAATATTTGTCTATAATAGTTCATTATTACTAGAATTTTTTTTATGATGTATTATAATATCATTATCAATACATATAAAATTCATCCAATATATTTTTTATCCTATTGATATCTCAAATAATTTTATAATACAAAATAAGCATTTTGCAAATGTAGTGTCATTTAATTTTTTATTTTAAGAGTTTGAAATATCAATTAAAGTCATCATTATATTTTAAAAGTAACGTACATATAACTGTCAATTCAATATGTATCTTTTGTTACCTTATCATATTAAATTGATTATTCTATAAAATTTTACATATACATGAGAATGTATTCTACAATTATAAATCAATCTACTTCACTTTTTTTACACAAAAGAATATAACAAATTAAAATGAAATATCAAAATTTTAAAAATATTATATGTATTGATTTATCAATCCGTGCACCACACTGACTAATATCTAGCTAATAATTAATAACAATAAATTTATCAACTATTGATAATGATTCTGGGCTCTAAAATAAAATTAAGACTTTAATTACAGCAACTAAATGAAAGAAGAAATCAAGTCATTGATCACTTATTAAATATATCACAAACTCAAAATCAGTAAATAAAAGAATCTGATCAATCTATCGCTTGCAAGTTAGTACTATAATCAAAATAGGTTCTTTGGAATATCTATTCAACTTGGAGCAAAGACAAAAGAATAGGGTTTACATATATTTTATTACAAAAAAACACTGTTAGTCATCAGGAAATGATTGAATACAAAATTTAGTTTCTAATTTGCATTAAATTGGATGATTCTACACCAACATCACAAATATAATCAAATACATTCTAATTTTACAAACAAAGATAGTTCATCGAAAGAAAACTAACTAATTGGACATCAACATTCAACATCAACAAACCACAAGTTTGGTTTGACCAATTACAAATGATAACGAGGAAATTTGTAGAGTTTGGTTAAGCTGATTCAATGCAACTAATAGAGCAATTTGGAACCTTCACAACCGACAAATATCATGTGCCCACCACCTCAGCTACCAACTGCTTTTAATAAGGAAAAGAAAAATATATTCATCTCTTGTAAAAATTTCAAGATCAAAATTATCAATAAGATTAGTTCACGACCGCTTTAATCTATATGTAGATAATAATTTCAGCAGTCAAGCGTTAGAGTCGTGTTTATATGTGTATAGTGAGATATTAAATTGACATCATACTTTGTGGAAATAATTTAAGGCTTTACCTTTTCGATGATTTCTAGTCATCCAACCACTCATATTATCACTTCATCCTTTATCGAGATGGAAGGAATGTGGGCAATCTTAGACCAATATTTCCCTTTCTGATTTTGATACCTTTCTTCTAGTAAAGGACAGTTCCTTATAGTCAAAAATTCAAAAGAGGATGGCAAGTGATCTTCTGGCAAGGACTCTAGGCTTCCACAATAACTGATCTCAAGGTATCGAAGAGAAGTGAGATGTTGAAGCCCATTCCCTTCAATTCATCTAAACCCCATAGGGAGAGAGACTGGAGAGATGTGAGATGTTGAAGCCCTTTTCCTTCCATTCCCAAACACTTCAAACCATCAAGACTCTCAAGGGACAACCGTTGGAGAGAAGTGGGCAGTAACGGCTCCTTCAGCAGGATGTTAACAACATCTGCCTCCCCACCACCCTCAATACAAAGCTCAAATAGAGAAGTGAGGCGTTGGAATACGAAACCTAACTCATCTTTAGACATACATGATAACATTCCAACATCAACCCTCAGTGATTGTAAACTTGAAGGCAAACACCTTGCACCCAATGATCCTACCACTGCAAGCTTAGAGAGACTTAAGTCTTTAAGGGAAGGGAGATCAATCAGTTCTGGAAGTGACCTAAGTTTCTCACAATAACGGACCTCAAAATTTATTAATTTGGGAGCAGGCCCTCCACCTTGAGTAGTAATTACTTCCAAGTTGGGACACGAGATGATGCTTAGACGTTCAAGAGCAGGGAAACAATCTAATGTAATGGACGTAAGAGAATGACAACTATGCCTAATTTCCAGAGATTCAAGTGATGTGTATTTGTGCCACGTTTCATGAGATAAAAATTCTAAGTTCTCACAATAATTAATCTCAAGTGATTTCAATGACGTGGGCAAACCATCATTTGGGAAGGAAATCAAAGAGGGGATCCTCTTAAGAGTCAACCATTGAAGACAATTGGCACCTAGTATCATTCTTGGCAAACACGACAAGCTATCCCATTTGAAAATATTTAGCTTCTCATACGAAAATTCGTCAAGAAAAGACAACAAGCCTTTTCCCCCTTCACTAATTCTTAAAGATTCAATTGATGTGTTCCAGTGTAGATCACATGATTTTGCCTCTAATTGGTTGCACTTTGAGATACTAACCTCTTTTAATGAAGGCAGATGGTTGGGCAAGTTTCCTCTCAACTTCGGACATTCGGATAAACTCAAATGCTTCAGCAAAGGAAAAGGAAATTCGCTATTTTCACCTTTAAATGGTAGCCACTCCTCCCATTCTAACATCTCTTCAAACTGGAGACTCTCCAACATTGGAAATGGCTGAAATAAAGAGGATCTTTCATTGTTGCTATAGAATTCTTCATCAACTGTCTTCACCATTTCCATCCTTTGAATCACAAGCTCCTTAAGTGAAGGTAATTGTCCAAATGGTGGAAGTGACAAGCAATAGTTGCAGTCACTGATACGAAGGACTATAACATTCGAATACGAAGACTCACTTAACCATTTCGGAAAGCTTGTGCCACTATAGTATCTGATGGTGAGTTTCTTTAGATTTGTTGATGGTTGTAGGTTCTCAAATACATCTTTCTCAATTTGTGAATCTTGTGGATCTTCTCCCCACTTCAGTGTAAGCTCCTCAATCTGCTTTTTTTTCTTCATGTTGGCTTGAAATGCATCCATGGGATTAACAACATTTTGTAGCTTCAAAATGGAAAGGTTACCTTGTAGAAAAAGAAATTTTCCTAATTCTTTGATCCTTAATCCGTCTTCCCTTCCTACAACAAAGGAAGTCAATGTACGAAGATCTTGTAGTTTGCATATTTGTTTTGGTATCTCATTCAAATTTGTGTCCCTAATATCTAGGTGGCGTAGATTGACCAAATTTGCTATCTGTCCTGAAAGCTGCATAAGAAATTTACAATTTGCTAATTTCAGAGTTTGCAAATTGTAAAGTGTAAAGGTTGCATCAGGTAGTCTTTTGATGGAAGTAGAGGAAAGGTCAAGATACCGCAAAAGCACCAAATTTCCAATTGAATCAGGCAACTCAGTGATATTTCTGTATGTTGACAATGACAGTGTTCGCAAACATCTTAGTTTAGGAAGCCAACCATGTGATACCCTTTTGGTTAAGTAATGATAATATACATATGGGGACTGTGGTAGAAAGGTGCGCACAAACTTTAGCTCATACAAGGCCTCAAATCTTTTAGAGACATCATATAATTTCATAGGAAATGCTAAATGACGAGTAGTTCTTGGGATTTCATCACCATCAAAGTTGTAAGAACTTTTCCCCGATACTAGTCTGGCTAAATCATAGATGAGATCATGCATTCGAAACTTTTCCTCTGGTTTAGCTTTGTCATTTTCAATTAAAGATCTAGATAACAATTCATTAAAGCATTCATCACCTACTGATTCCAATGATTTCTCTCCATGAATTTGTTGAAGAAAGCCTTCAGCCATCCATAACAAAATCAATTCCTTCCTATCCAACAAATGTTGTTTGGGAAAAATTGAGCAATAAGCAAAACATCTTTTCAAATGTGCCGGAAGATGAAGATAACTTATATGCGTAAAGCAGGTGTAACATCGTCATGTGCCCATAAGTTGCTGTTCAGAATTCGATCCCATTCCTCTACATCAACAACTGATCTCAAAAGACCTCCCAATGTTTTAGCTGCTAGTGGTAGGCCATTGCATTTTCTTGCAATTTTTCTACCAATTTCTTCTAGCATTGGATATTTGTTGAATCCTTCATTTCCAAATGCATGTTTTGCTAGTATACACCAACAATTTTCATCTGTTAGACGATTCAGCTCACATATGGGAAATGTATGTGTTATTTGTGCAACTCTATGTTGTCGGGTTGTTACAATGATCTTACTTCCCTTCTTTCCACTGGTAAAAGGTGCTATTAAATGATTCCAGTCATTGTATTTTTCATTCCAAAGGTCATCGAGCACAAGCAAGAATTTTTTATCAGTCAAGTTGTTCTTCAATTCAACCCGAAGTGCATCTAAATTACTACTATCACTCTTTTTAGAAGTGACAGATTCAACAATTGTCTTCGTAACTCTAAACACATCAAAATCATCAGATACCCATGCCCAAGTTGTCAAATCAAAATGTTTCTGCACTGCATTATCATTATAAAGACATTGAGCTAGGGTTGTTTTTCCAAGACCACCCATGCCCAATATTGTCAGCACTTCTATATGATTGTTCTTCCCATCTTCATCAGATAGAAGCATTCTCAATAGCTTCTCTTTGTCATCCTCCCTAGCAACAACAACAGATTCAACCAATGAATCTGTAACTGTTCTGGAAGATACTCTCCTGGAAACACTTTGCAAACCAAGAATATCTTTATGTTTCACAAAATGTTCTAGCCTTGTAGATATTGCTTCAAGCTTGGAATTTATGCTACTATAAAATTGATTAAAGGGAGAAGAAAGTAATGATCTGACCCGGGTAGTTAAGGTTTTAGATTCTCCCTCCACCTTGCTCCTCAGAGAATCTGTGTTGATTTCATCCAACAAGTCCTCAGCATCTAAGACAGCATCTTTGAGCTCATCAAGCCATGCCCTCACTGCAAGATCAGTGATCTGTTTTTCCTCAGCATCATTCAGCACAGCATTGAGTGACAACAACTTTATCTTCAGCTCATCCAAGAGAGAAACATTGAGCTTTCTGTTGGCAAAGTAATCTCGAAACTCTGAAGAAGTAATTCTATCCAGCAAGATCTCCACTGAAGCAGAGATAAGAGCCTCTCCCACCATAGCAAAGGCCATTTCTGCTCTTGTTATGCAAATAGTATCAGAACTCTGCAGCTTTAGCTAGTTTGTTGAATGTGATAGGGACTCGGCTTAGTGAGAAATTGATGTATTATATATAAACAATGGCCAGTAATGTTTTGATTTCACATTCAGCAGTACTCTAAATGCGTGAATCTCTATGTATTTTGGATTTGTTTTATTGCTTAAATGTTGACTGACCGACAGCATGGCATCTTTGCATGTGTAGTCACATGATTGTATATTTTTTATTTACTGCGAAATGTTGTATATAGAACATATACTTTAAGCAAAAATATATTCTAATAACATTTTGATTGTAACTTTTTGTTTTAAATAAAATAAACTTTTCAGTTAGCAATTATGTCTTGATTATAATACAGTTAATTGTTATACTCGACGATTCAAGTATGTGGTATTCTATGTTATCCATTTCACGGATAAAACTTTTCTTTTTCTTGTTCTAATACTAGAAATTCTGCTGGAAAATTTTCCAAACTCTTTAGAAACTATCTAGTATAACAGCATCTCCACAGAAGCAGGGATAAGTGCCTCTCCAACTATAGCAAAGGGCAATTCTTCTCTTGTTATGAAAATAGTATAAGAACTCTAAAGCTTTAGTCAAAAGCTGAAGGTGATATGGTTGTGACTCATGAGGAATTGAGGTATTATAATGCTAAAGTGGTGTCAATGATTTGATTTCACGGTGATGCAAATGCGTAAACCATTTCTTTTGATATAAAATATTGACTGACCAATAGTATGTATCATTGTAAATAGGATGCACATTATAAGTTAGTAGATAGGTGAATAGTGATAATATTTTATTTGCTTATAAAGGAGGGAAAGGGAGGAGGTGGCAGTAAGAAAAGAATGGCCATGGATCTAAGGGTAAAGACAAAGGTTGGGAGAAAGGCCCAAGAAGGGGGGAAATGGTACTATGGATTAAGGGAGGGCGATTGGAGTTTCCAAATGGGTTAACATATCACGTCCTTGAGTTGTTTACTCATTCATTTGGGTCTTATGGTAACAAGGTCCTTGCCAGATTGAATTGTATTTAGGTACACTAAAGATTGTTTAGTATATAAATATATAGTACAGATCTCTAATAGGAACAACTCTTTAAAGATGTTTGCTATTAAATAATTTTACTCTATTTTTTATTAAGTGAATTTCTTCAAACAATTCTAATGAATTTGATATTTTATAATTTTTTAATGTTGAATTTCATTGAAATTAAGATACATATAAATTAAAAATTATTTTTAATTATTACATATCAAGTAATAATTTTATTTAATTTTAAAAAAATATTTTAAATATATAATAAATTTTTAACTTAAAAATTTACTCAATATTATTTTTTCTTTTTCTCTTCTACCATCATTGACGAATTTTTTTTTTTAATTTTTTTTTCTTCTAACACCATCACCAATGGTTTTTTTTTTTCTTTTTTTTCTTCTTCTCCCACGCCTCTCTTTCTCTTTCTTTTTCTTTTCTTCTTCTTTCTTCTCTCTTATTCCTTTTCTTTCTTCTTCCCAAGCCTCCTGTCGTACCTTCGTCACCACCACGCTTCTATTAACCCCGTCTCCACTGTCGCTGAGTTTCTTCTCTTCCCCTTTTCCTCTTTTTTCAGTTAAAAATTAGGGGGCGTATTGATTTTTTTTTTTTGGTTCGTCCCTGGAGTATCCACCGCCGATAGCAATGACTAATCTCCTCGCTACGTTGGAGGCACCTCAAAGGGTGGGATAGCTGGCCCCAAGATTTAACGCAGCTGCATACACAAGGCAAGCTTCGAACACCTGACCTTGCTTAAGCGTGGATCAACCCTACCGCTGAACCACACCCTTGAGGTTGGGGCGTATTGATTTAGGATTTTATAGGATTTTAAAAGACTTTTTTTTTTAGTAAAAAAATCCATTGGTATTCAATCAGAATTTTATGTCACTTAAAAATAATTCAATGGTATTCAATCAAAATTTTCAAGATTTTTTAAAGAGTCCATTAAAATTCATTGGTATTCATTTGAGACTTTTTACAATTTAAAAACAATCTATTGGTATTAAAAAATATAGAGATTTTAAATGATTGTTGTATTAGAGGGATTTTGATGGACTTTTTAGTAGTATCTATAAATATCAAATTCATAAAATAACCCCATCCAAACCCATAAGATTTTGGAGGATTGTTTGAAGTGACTTTTCAAGTGCTTCAAGAATTTTCAAGTGAGTTTTTCATCATTTTTTTTTCTATGCTCATGTCTTCTCTATTTTTTTTCTCTTGTTAATAATACCGCACTACTACTTATATATAATACTGTACTACTATTCCCATTCCATTTCCCTATTTGGTGAAACTTCTATACGTAAATAATAGTGTCATTAACTTACTCTATTTTTCTCTCCGTTTTCTTTAATTGATTTGTTCTATTTTGCTCTATTTAATTGAGATTGTTCCTCAGTTATATAACAAAAAAAATACTTGAAATTTTAACTTTTAAGTAGTAATTTTTTTTTATACCACGCATCAAGAAAAAGGAAAGGTGAAAGCTAAAATTGATATCATGATCATTATAATCAACTATAGATCTTCAAGACCTTGTAATCAATTTAGATTTATTAGAATAATATATATATACATATATATATATATATATATATATATATATGTTTGTGTGTGTGTGTAAAAGATGAATTTTGAGTTAGGGTTTATGTAAGTAGAAGTAGATAAGAATGAATCTTAATTGGGAGAAAAACCCTCTCAGCACAAAAACTGCGATCTCTCTCCCTTTCTTGAATTTGTTATTGTTATCCTTCCCCTTTTATGACAATAATTATTTTATTTCTTTTTTTATTATTAATTTTTATATTATGAAATTAGGATTTTTATATTTTAAAAAATAAAATTAACATAAGACATTACAATATCTTATAATTTAATACTAAAAATATTTCTTCACGAGTGAATAATTGAAAGCAATTAAAAATTTAAAAAATTATTTTGTACCTGTAACAAATTTCAGATATATTTCTTTTTCTCCCAATTGATGTTTGTAAATTTCTACTTTAGTACCGATATAAAATGAAGGGACATATTTAGTTATAAGAGAGTAGGGTAGTTGTCCCACTATTTTTTTTAATCATTTATAAAATTATAAATAAAATATTTTAAATCACAAATTATAAAAATTTTGAAATGTTGTTTAGAATAATTTTTAGCATGTTTGGAACTACATAACTTTTTTCGTAAAAAAATGTCATTATGATGAATTTTCAATTGAAGTAATGAACGAACCTTCATCTTCAACATTACTGGTTAATGAAAATCATAGTTTTGAGTCTATTATTAAAACACGGGAGCAAGAGCGAAAAGATACTAATGTTTGGAGGACTAATATAGTTATGAATATGTGGGTGAATTCTATTTAGAACGACATGATATTACAAAAAATTATTATATTATTTATCCAGAAATTATTATTATTTTTATATTTGACTCATTTTAAATTTGAATGTATGAAAAAAAAATCTTGAATTCTTATCCTATGTAAAAAATTTATAAAATTTTACAAAGTTCACAAAGTCCCGTAGAATCCATTAAAATCCTAACTTAAAAGTCTTGCATAATCCATTAAAATCCTGATTGAAAATCTTGTGAAATCCTGCAGAATCTTAAAAGTCATGAAAATCTTGCAAAGTCTTAAAATCCACAGGACTTTTTTCAACTAAAAAAGTCCTTTAAAATCCTAATCTAATACACCCCCTAATAGTATTTTATTTAAGCAATTGTTGCTTATACAAACAATCCAAAGAAAAATTTAAGCATCTCTCATACCACGTAGGATTCTTTCAAATGATAAATTTTTCTTGATGAATTTATTGTTTGGATTAAGCAACTTTCCAAGCAATAGTCATTAGAGATGCTCTTAGTATTTAAAGAAGATACACAGTCTACTTTTGTTGTATTTTTGTTATGTACAAGTTAGAATTTAAAAATAGACAAAATATTATAAAAATCTTTTATATCACTTATAAGTATAACTATTGTAGATTACAAATTTCTATATGTTGATTAAAAATATAATTGATTTAAAAGGTGTCACTTTCTATTTATTAAGGTTTTTAACCCGTAAAAAATGTAACATTTTATATTAATGAAAGTTTTTAACTAATGTGAAAAGTACACATTTTAACATTATTTATATTTTTAATTGATGTGAAAATTATAATTTTACATCGTTTCAATGTTTGTTGCAAAAATTTTTCATTTTATGAAATAAAACTAGTTTACAATTCGGTTTCAAGTTTGAATACTGAACTTAATAAAAAAAAAATGTTATGATCAATAACTTTAATACAGTTAAAGTTCAAAAAAAAAAAAAAAAAAGAGTCCTGACGAAGTTTGAGAATACTTCTATCAAATGGTAAAAAAGAATGCGAGCCCTAGAATTTTGTATGGTATATTATTTTTATACATGTTAAATATGTTCATACAACATTGCATGTTTGAACTTTCAAATAATTTTATTTTTAAAATACTAGTTTATCCTACCAGGAGAATAAAAACAGTACAAATTATCAATTTATATATAGCGAATTATATATCAACTTGAATTTATAATAATACTTGAAAATCATTTATGAAAAGATATTATTTTATCATCCAACAATTTTACCAATAACCCGGAGCTCCCTGTTAAAAGATATATATTTTTTTTATATATAGAAAGAACAAGTTGAATATGAAGTGAAAATGGTCATGTAAAGTTGGAAAAATTATAGAAAAAGAAAGAAAGAAATTAATAGTGAGAGGGACTTGGAGAGTGAGAGAGAAAGCTACAAGAGTATCTGGTACTAACGAAGTAACAACTTTATGATAGAGGATAGATGATGATTGAAAGCAAGAAGTGCAAGGAAATTTGAATACACAATGAAAACAACACCTTCCAGAAGAATATAGTAACTCATGATTTGGAGAAGTTTTCCCTGACATTATTATTATGCATTTCAACAAAATAATTCAAAACACCTTTCTTTCTTTAAACAAAGCCAAGTCAAATAGCCAATTGCTTCAGTTATATAATAATTACGGATAAAACAAAAAAGATTGCCACAAGTGTTATTTCAAGCAAAAAGTAATTTTATTATTGAAAGTGATAATGTGCATTAATTTGATTTTGAAATTACAACCAATTAGTCCTTAATGAATTTAAAAGTTTTATTTTATTGCCACACCTGGATCGGGTGAGGGAGAGAAATCAATAATACACACAACTTATTTTTAAAAGTTAATTTTTCCCCCTCTTATATAAAATTAAACTCCTTAATTTTCTATAAGATTTTTTTCCCTATATTTATTTGTTATATTGTTTTAAGAGAAAAAAGAATTGGACCAAAAAGTAAGTAAGAAAATGTGATAATTATATCCATCAAAATTTATAAAAGTAATCATTCATTTTAACTTCTCGATTATGACCAGTGGCTAATCTCTTCAAAATATTCACCGTGATAAATTCATTTCTCTTAATATTATTTTTTTAACTTAAAATTTGAATTTAAAACTTTAAAGACCAACTATAATACTGGTTAAACTAATGAAAATCGATAATATGATTGTGAATTGTACTTATAAAAATATATTATATTTTTTTTATTATTTTAAGGATTAATATCATAGTATTCTGCAATCCAAATATAGGACTAATTTTGTATGTTTTCTCAAATTTTTAAAACTTGAAGACTTCATTAAAAAAAAAAAAAACAGTGGAAAGAAGTGTGAGTAAACGGTGAAGTAAACCGAAGAGAGGGTTGGTTGGGACCCGCCAAAGAGTTTTGAGTTTAAAGCATAAGTAAGGCATGGACAAGAGAGAATCCAACATGGAAAATTGCAAACACTACAACCGAAAACGTTAACACTTAAAACACAAACTTGTTTAGGGGCCACCTTCTGGGGCGCCATTCTCTTTTTCCTTTCAAAAAGCAAAGCTACCAGCTTTCTTTCCACATTCTCTCTCTCATTGCTACCCTGTTGGTGGATAGCAAAATTTCAGCAACCCCTTTGCATCTGATCTAAGAATCCCAAGCTCAAGTACCCATTTTTTGTCATTTCATGATCTGTAAGTTCAAGTTTTGTTTTTGTCTTTTTTTGGGTAGCTTTTCCCTGATAGCTTCAACTTGAGAAAAAAAAAGTAAAAAAAAAAAAAATGTTATAAGCAGTAGGATTAGGGTTTAGTTTCATTGTTACCAGCTGTCAGATTTTGCTTTTGATTTCAATAAGCTCAGTGGGGTGAGTGGAGTAGTGGTGTCTCAATTTATTAGTTTCTAATTTTGGGGTATGCTTTTGGTTGTTTTTTTATTCTGTTTATGCATATCTGTGAGTGAATGTTCCTCTTTTCTTTTGGTTAGTTTTTGAAAATTCATTGCACTGCTTTAAATGGAATGCAATCTGCTCAATTATTGTTGCTAAAGACTGCATTTTTATTGTGAATGGCAGAGGTAATAGATCCTGAAAATGACGAGGATGACCCGTGATTTTGGGGACACTATGCAGAAGGATGCAGTGCCAGCCGTGTCGGCAGATGTAATATTTGCCTCCCTTCGGTTTCCTAATTACAAAATTGGAGCTAACAATCAGATCATGGAGACCAAGGATGATCCAAAAGTGCTATCAATGAAGGAGGTTGTTGCACGCGAGACTGCACAGCTGTTGGAACAGCAGAAACGTCTGTCGGTTCGCGATCTTGCCAGTAAATTTGAGAAGGGTTTGGCTGCTGCTGCCAAGTTGTCTGAAGAGGTAATCCTTGTTTTATATTTTAAATCTAACTTTGTTTTAATACCAATGTAATGCTTAGTTTTTGGGGGCATTTCAACTTGAGGATTCTATTATTTGTTTTTTCTTTTAATATTTTCATTTGAAATTATAAGTACTCATAATTTGCAAAGAATTTCATGTTGTTATCATAACTAAGCTTTCTTGTATGCTGCTGAAATTCAGGCTAGACTCAGAGAAGCAGCTTCACTGGAAAAGCATGTTCTTTTAAAGAAGCTCCGAGATGCACTGCAATCCTTAAAAGGGAGAGTGGCAGGAAGAAACAAGGATGATGTAGCGGAAGCTATTGCTATGGTTAGTTCCTTTTTTAGATGTGCATTGTTTGTACTTATACCTAACAAACTTATTTTCATATTTATCCTGTTATTTGAAAAAGAATTCATATGAAGTAGATATTATAATATAAAGTCATGTTCATTATACTGCAGTCAACAGGTACCTTATCCTCTGTAAAAGTTAAATTCCTTTGGGGAGTGGGAGGGAAGGGGTATTTTTAGGCTCAATTAGTCTGTATCCTTAAAGTTTAAGAAACAAAATGAAGGGAAAAATATTATTTGGAATATGCGAGAATTTCATATATTGTGCTCTTTCTTCATTTTTAAGGATCCATCTAAATAGCAACATTTTCTTGCTTGACACCAGGGTTGTGTGTGAATCCCATTGCGTAAAGTGGAAAACAATAAAATACAAAACTGTGATGTAATGCTAACTGCTAGTTGGTGATGAGAAGATATGAATGCTTAAAATCATAGATGACTGTATTTGATATAATTTTATGCTATACAATACAGACATAATCTAGAATGATTAGATTCATATTTGTAGGACTAGGAGAGCTGAGTGGAAAGTATTGTAGACCAACGGGGAAGACCACCTACAATCTGGCAACAAAATTTTAGAGGCTTTTTGGGTTATAGGTAGTGGATGGTGGCTAATGAATTGGTTTATGAATTATTTTAGCTTGAGAAGATAATTATTTGTCTTAAAGTATGAGCATGAGTTTATGTTTGAGATAGTTGAGGATACTAGCATCTCTTCAATAGTCCTTACTAGAGTTCCTTTTTGTTCACCAAGATGTGAGTACTTCTTCCATATTGTCAGACTTCTTCAGAATGTTGACTGCTCTTTAAACTCAATTTTGATTGATAAGTGATTGGACTTACTTTACCAATTTCTTGTTGGCCTAATATGTGAGTCACGGTCTTTTGTTAGCATTGATTAGGTTCATCATGTATTTATAATAGATTATTTTAGGGTACAGCAACTTATCCCATTAATTTTTGAGTTGCTGATTCATTTTAGGGTCATTGGCAACTTTCATAGTGCAAAATAATTGCCACAGTATGGTGTAGTTGGTGAATAAGGAGTGAATAATAATTCTTGTATAATAATATAATATACATCAAAGTATTATTCTGAGTGTTTTTAGTTTTCTTGAGGATTTTCATAACAAATATTCAACATGATTGCAGAGCCATTGTATTTTTATTTTTATTTTTTCTGTGAAGAATGGTCAGAATAAATACAGAGGAGGGAGAGGGTGAGTTCATGGTAGGGATGAATAGGATAGTTTTTCTTAAACTTTGCATTATCTGATGTTCTCATGTACATAATAGATTCATTGCTCCACCTCTATTGTGCAAAAGTCACAATCTTCTGTAGTTCATTTATTCTTGCATCAGTTTATTTGTGATTAATCAACTGTAGCCTATTTGGTACATTCTGTAGGTTGAAGCTCTAGCAGTTCAGTTGACTCAAAGGGAAGGGGAACTAATACAAGAGAAGGCTGAGGTTAAGAAGCTAACAAATTTTCTTAAGCAGGTGATGTTAACTTGTTAGATTTTTTTTTGGGCGATATAAGCAGATTTTTTTTTTTTTTAAATAAAAAGATCAAGGTGCAAGAATCAACACAACCTAAAATTTGGAAATCCATTCCTATTACGGAAAAAGGAGTCCCAAACAAAAGCTGGTAAAAATCTCACTAGACAAACACTGAACGATTAACTAATGCAAAGTTAGCAAATTTATCTGTGCATTGATTCCCTTCTCTGAAAATGTGTGATATATAAAACCTCGTGACCACATAAGGAGAGACATTTAAGCCACCACCTATGAATTCTCCAGGTCACTGTGGATTATCATAAGCAGCTAAAACCAACATAGAATCACATTCCACCCAAGGTCTATTCCAACCTACTTCATATGCATGTTCCACTGTGATCATGACCGCAACTAGCTTAACATAAAGAGCGGTGTGAATACCAATATAAGATGCAAAACCCCCAAAAAATGTGCCCAAGCTATCCCATACCACCACAAGAAACATGTCCCAGAAAGTCCAAAGCACCACCATCCGTATTGCATTTAATAAATCCTCAAGCAGCTAAGCAGAAATTTAAATAAAAGAAGGTTTTTTAAGAAGGAAAGTATTATATTTGGCTATTTGCTCTAAACTCAGCTGCAAAAGAAGACCAACAATAGCATTTATGTAAACATTCATTTAAGACCTCTAAGTGCTTTGCTTCAACTGCAGACATCAAAGGACAACATAAACTTTGAAGTGTCATGTATTAAGGAGCATAATATTTCCGAGTCTTAGAGAGACTAGAGTATTGCAGTTATGATCTTAGTGTATTTGTGATCTCAATATCAACATGTAGCAAATTTGTAGTTATTTCATATGATAAAATAACAATGTATACGCAATGAACAAAGTGTTTTGTGCTGCAAATTTGTCTGTCTATCAGTCTATTGCCTACCTAATTTGTCCAGGGAACTAAACCTCTCAAAGTCTATTCAACATTTTATTAGCATTATGTATCCTTCATTATTTATGAAAGGCAGAGTGACAAAAGAAACTTTTTTCCATTGTTGAGAGTTTAGATTCATTTGTAGGCTTCTGAAGATGCTAAGAAACTTGTGAATGAGGAAAGAGCTTTTGCTCGTTTTGAAATAGAAAATGCCAGGGCAGCAGTGCAAAGAGTGGAAGAGGCACTTCAGGAGCATGAGAGTATGTCTCGTGTTTCAGGGAAGCAGGTTTGGATCTTTCCTTCTGCCATAATGTTAAGTGCATCTGACTTAATATCAATTATTTTCAATTCAAATAGATTTGTTATTTTGTTTTAAATTTAAACAATTAATGATATACAAAATTATCAGTGAATATAAATTGCTTCAAGTTTGATTTTGTCCTTTATTGAGGTAGGTCCTTGGTGGATATTTCCAACTAGTTAATTAAACTTTAATATTCAGTTGCCCTCTATTTGCAAATTTATCTGATGGTAATCTAGTTCTTTTAGAGCATTGTTTATTTCTTTTGGTTTGGATGATGTTTGGGTGCCAAATTTCTGTTTGTTTTCTTAGTATGGCATAATACTTCTTAGAGGTATTTCCATGTCTATATCTTTGTCTTCTTTACATTGTTCATCACGAAAAATACAGTATATTGGTATTCATGATTGTAATCTTATCTTTCTTGGAATTTTCACTTTTGAAGAGAACTGAATGTTTGGCAGCGTGTGATTCAATCCCTCTTTCTTCTGGAGTGTGTTTCAAGTCCTGAGTATTTTCAATTTCTTGTACTGTCTCGTAACATGGGGAAGTTTTCTTATGACAACCTCATTTGAAAATCTAAAATTCCCTGTATGGCATGGGTCTTCATCTAATGTCTATACTGCATTACTGAATAAATATTAATACTCAATTAGTGGCCCATATATTTCTAGATTGCATTTGTAGGGCGGCTTATCCTTTGGAATAAGATGTCTGGTGGTGTATGCAGTTGGGAAAAAATGCATTTTTTTAAGGGCCAATCTTTGACCATAGTTTGCTTTGTCACAGTGCTTATTGCTTCTCTTTTGTGCTATGCTGATGTCTGTTTCAAATGTGTTTCCATCATTTCTGATGTATGGAGAGACTGAACAGTCTTATGCATAACTTGATTCTTTTGCCCCATTTTTTTCTCAATATTCTTCTAGTTTTTTGCTCACTTTCTCTTGTACATTATTTTATTTTATAAGAAGTTATCAAATAAAAACTCATTACTAATCATAATACTGATTGCTTGCATTGAAATATTTAACTTTTTATATTGCAGTGCTGTATCTACTAAGTAATTTTCATTTTAACAAAATTTAGTTCTATGGGAACTTTAGGACCTGGAACAATTAATGAAGGAGGTTCAAGAGGCTCGGAGAATCAAAATGCTGCATCAGCCAAGCAAGGTATACTTTGGTCCTTTGTTCTTATTTCATCTCTCATAGATCAATTGTTATTATTTTAACTTCTTTCTTCATTGTAGTTCCCTGACCTCATCTCTACTTTTTAAGTTTTCATCAATACTTATTGGTGTTGTATTTTGTATGTTCTCTTCTATACTTAATGCCACCATATTATGGTATGCCTGGTCTCTTTGTTTTCTTATTCACTATAAAGAGGTTGGAGGCAGTGATGAAATTTTTGATATATAAGAAAAATATGTTGTATTTACTATTTATATACAGTATGTGAAGTACATTATATTATAATTTTTCTTGCCCCTTTTTCTTTATTTGGTTAAAGTTTGATTTATCCCAGTCCTCTTAAGCACTGTAATTATCTTGTGTATGTATGTATTATACCATCAATTTATTTGTCTTTCTGGTTTTAAAGAGTAGCTACTAATCTGGTCGATTGTACTGTTATGTACTAATGATGTATGGCCACTTAAATTTTGCGAAACAACAAAGAATTTGAATCAGTGCAAGATATTACATCTGAGTATGAAGGTGTTGAATGGATCCATAAACAGGGCATTTTTGGAAATGTGTTTTGTTTTGGCTGCAGTAATTTTTTCAATACATTATTGATATTATTCTCCTGTGTAGAATTGCCTTCTTCCAACTATTTTCTTAGCCTCATTATATTTTCATGATATCAACACTTTTTACTGCTATTTAATTTGAAGGAAATAAATGCATTGTTTATATATTGATTTAGGTTATGGATATGGAACACGAGCTTCGAGCATTGAGAGTTCAACTTGCAGAGAAATCTAGACTTTATCTTCGACTACAAAAGGAGGTATGCCCATGATCTTATCACTTATGTCATTTTGAAGTGATTGTGATTTATTGCCATTGACTGATTCTATGAAATACACTGCTTTGATGTAAAAGACTTTGGGAAGTGATAGTTTATTTTGCAGTATGCAATATGTGTGTGTATAGTATGTGTATGTTGATTGTGTCTGTATACACACACAAGTATCTTACTGTCAAATTCTCACCTGATGGGCTTCATTTATTGGCAATAATGAATAAAATGAAATAAAAAATATTCTAATCTTCCATATTCCTTCCTTGAGGCTATAAGGTGAGATATGTGGTAATGGTTATTGTTAGGTTATCAATTTATCATTATTAAAGTTTACTTTTGTTTGAAGTAATTGATATGTTTCTTTGATAAAATTCAGGAGCAATTTGATTGTCTTCCATATTAAATTCTACTGATTTTCTTTCATTTCACTTTTCAGATAGCAAGGACAAAGAAAGGAGAGGAAAATGCTCCCCATTTATATGAATTAGAAGGAACTGAAACATTAGGTTCTTATTTGCAAATTCAACCTTGTTCTGATCATGCCCCTGAACTGTCAACATGTTCAATTCAGTGGTATCGTGTATCAACTGACAGTGCTAAAAAGGAATTTATTTCAGGTACAAATTCCAAAGGTTTTGCACTTTGAATATTAATAGCTTTTTGAAGTTAACATTTTCTGTTGGATTTCCTTTTTCTTTAATGTTTATCATGCAAATCAGTTGACTTATTACTTGCACTGTTGTTATCTACTTCTGGTATACCACGGTTGGGTATTAATATTAACATAACATTTTTTTTGATGAGATTTCTGTCCATAGTGTTTATAGAATTATAGCAAATTAAGCAACCTCTAACCTACTCTTTTTGATACAAAGTACTCTCAAAATAAAATTGATATACTCTTTTTGATAATATATCTACAAACATCTGATAGGAACTGGATCAGAAACTAGAAAAAAGGAATAAATTTTGTTTGAGTACTCAGGCCTCAGGGTATTTTAGAACGCTGTTCATTCTCCATTCTCTAAGTGTACAATCCTTTCTCAAAATGAATGATCTCTCTCTCAACCACTCAACCTCCCTTATTTTCAGGCAACAGGTCTCATTCAAACTATCTCACCTAACTAAGTAGTAAGTAATGTAGCCAACTAATTGGGGTTACCTAACAAGTAACAACTTATGATTATTATCATATTTATTGCTTTATAGTAAGAAAAGTATCCTTTTTTCCAAAATAAAAAAAAAAAAAGAGTCCAACTTCCTTTGCTACTTGCTGAAACTATTATTCTGACAAATAAACTTTTAAGCTTTGGAGTATCTGCGTACATTGTCACTGTCTTATTCTGTGTATATCAGGTTGCTTCTCAAGTGTTCCACCTTCCTGTATTAAACCCTGTAAACCATAAACTGAACGCAAGTCTCCAAACTTCAAAGTGAAAAAGGAATAGGCAATTATATGACAACAAGATGGGAAAAGGATCACTGTTCAAGCAACAGATTTTATTTTGCGTCGTATCAAAACAATTCTCTTTGAAATTAGCTGAATGGGACATTTATCTTTTCTTGGAAAGCTCCGCACACTGGTCTATGTGTGTAAGAATTCAAGAGTGAGACAAAAAGGTTTCTGATATGAAATCTGTAATATGTCATTCTAGTCTCTAAACTTAGAGACTCCTATCATACAAACATAACCAACACCAGACTGTATAGAAAACTATTGTACAATGCCATAATAATAACACTGATTATTTACTCTATCAGTATGTACTATTAAATGCAAACGGTTGAAATCTACTGATGACAAGTACAACACAAGTGTGAATTCCTTTATCCCAGTCAATTACAATGCATCATATGCTTTCCTGTATTTAAGGTGTAAGGAAGCACTCAATCTCAGCTTTAGGTGAAGTTACCTGCTGGCTGCTCTCTACATGTTTAATTTCTGAACATAAATTATAGCATGTTTTCATTTACCCCTGCATAATAGATTCCATGCAAAACTATATTGCACCAGTAAAAGATAAACGAAGCTGTGTTTCCAAAGTATTCTGAAACAACCACCAGTTGCTCCACATTAGCTGTACGCCTATACCTACCTGCTTTGCCATTCACTTCCCCAAATTCGATGTTCCTCAGATTATCACCAATACCCTTGTTCAAGGAGCAAATTTTTTGTCATGCCTCTATGGACAAGTCTGATTTTGCCAAGTGAAATTCTCATTGGTTAAACTTGTTATTGTAGATGTTTACATTGATTGTCTCTGGTTATACAACTATATTCATTATAATTCATAGCATGTGGCTTTATTTCTGTGGCTATTATACATTTTGTTAGCTAGTCTTAACTGTTGGAAGAGCCTAATCTATAAGGCATGCCATTCGGGATGCATTGTGGTGGAATATTGATTTATTAAATGTCATATATAGAATCTTTTCTGTCCCTGCCTATCTTGTAATATAATTTTCCCGTTATCAGGAGCTACCAAATCAGTTTTTGCTCCCGAACCTTTTGATGTTGGACGTATGTTGCAAGTTGATATTATTTCAGAAGGCCAGAAGGTTACATTGTCAACTACTGGTCCAATTGATCCAGGTTTGGTTCCCATGCTTAGTAGTACTCTTTTGATTTAGTATTCATTAACAGGAATTATTTCTGTGTGCTTTTTTATATTTAAATTATACGTTTTTATATTACCAATATAAAGAGATGGAGTTGATTCTTTAGCCAACGAAGTTGAACTTAAAATGATTTTAATTTTTTTTCAGCTGCTGGTTTGGGAACCTATGTAGAGGCACTTGTGCGAAAACATGACACTGAATTCAATGTATGTCATTATGATATTTTTTACTCTTATGTTTTTATTCCTCTGATAGTTAGCTAATTGTATGCAACCACCAATCTGAATTTGTCATTTTAATTATTAGAGTTGTTATATAAGCTTGTCATTCATTAATTGTGACATCTATTTTATAGCTCATTTAACATGTGATTGTGGAGCATAAAGTACTCCTAAGTTTTTAGAAGTGAGAGAAAGCTAGAGTTTCTAAATTGGCTCAATTTGTCAGGCCTCTGACTCCTTTATTTAATATTATTCAGATTGCATTAAATACAGATGTAGTACACTCTTGCTGGGCCCATGTAATATTATCCTTAATAGACAGGCCCATATGCTAACATATAATTTAATTCCAACATAAGTAAACAACAGCTCATTCTTTTTTTATGCTTGTAATGGGAACTTGACCAACAATCAAATTTGCGTTTATTTTTTGCCTTGTGTTACGTACTATATTATGGATGTGAGACAATTATTTGGGGGTTTTGCTAATAGAAGAAAGTTAAAGTTGATACTAGTTGAATTGGTTTTGTTGTGGTTGTGATTCTTGCAAAGGAGCCTTCTATAGAAGTAATTCTCGTGATAACATAATGCAAAACAAGCAACTCTTAGATTTAGAGGGTGTTATTGTTGAAAATCAATTTTCTTTAATTCGGGGATCAATACTTTAAATTTAACCTTCTAAGTTGTGAGATTCCTTGACAATGCATCAAAGTATGATTTACCAGGTGAGTCTGATTTTGAGAATTATCACTTGCTTAAACTATGAAGTGTAATAGTTCTTTGACATGATATGAGTCTCTTTGATTGAGTTGTCTTGTGCCATCCTTGATACCATCAATCATATTTAAAATATCAGTACAAGATGTGCTCGTATGTTGTGAGCTTGTTGTTCAGTTATGATTGTCATGTCCCTCCAGTCTTGTAAAAGAATTTCAATTTGAAGTAGTGTCTGATTTTTGTTAATTATAGTTGTTTCGCACTCCGTTAACATTTCAATGCAACAAGTTTTACTAAAATATTATCAGATTCATTGGTTTTAGTAAACTGTAGTTGTGTGTTGCTTTGTCAAAATTTCAATGTTAGAAGTTTTGGAAAATGGTCAGCTTCAGTGACTATAATAATAGTTTAATTTAACACATTGCAGGTGGTTGTAACTCAGACTGGCTCAGACAATCCAATTGAATCTATTCATGTACTTCATATTGGAAAGATGAGAATGAAGCTCTGTAAAGGAAAGACAACAATTACCAAAGAATACTATTCTAGTTCAATGCAGGTATTTCAAATTGTGGGCACTCAGTGATAGATAATTATCAGAGACAACTCAGAAATTAGTTTTTCTTGTTCTATCATTCTTCAGCTTTTGTTGTCTTAATAAGGGCCTGTTTGTGTAAGTTTTTCTATAAGCATTTCAAGGAAAGAAAATAAGAAGAAAAATTGAAATAAGTTTATCTATAAGCTAGTAGTTTTAGCTTATGCATGAGTTAAAAATAAGATTTTGGATAAGTTAATGAAAGAGAGTTTCTACAAATTAGTTTATGCATAAGTTAGTTTCAGTTTATGAAAAAACTTATTTCCTTTTTTCTTTTTATTTTTCTCTTCTAGAAGTACTTCCGGAGAATTTTACCCAAAAAGGTCATAAATAAGGAAAGGATCCTTACATTTATTGAGTGATAAATACATTTTTAACCTTTTATCTGGCAATCTATATACCTTGAGCAATTTAGCTATCATTGTTTTTGTGAAATATCTCTAGTTTTTTCTGTTCAAGATTTTCATATTTTCCTTCCCTTGTCTAGTTTGTTGTTATACACTAAAATATGGTGCGTTTTTGTTTTCTTTAGCTTTGTGGAGTTCGAGGAGGTGGGAATGCTGCAGCACAGGCAGTGTTTTGGCAACCGAAGCAAGGTCTTTCTTTTGTATTAGCTTTTGAGTCAGAGCGAGAGAGGAATGCAGCCATCATGCTTGCAAGGAGGTTTGCATTTGATTGTAATGTATGTCTCCCTAAACTATTTTCACTAGATTTATGCTGAGACAAATTTGACTATTTTAAAGTGGGTTGCACTTTGGAAATGTTAAGTACAGAATGATAGCTTTTGATTACTATGATTTGACAAGCAACACTTAAGATTTCAACAGCTTCATGCATTATTGTTAAGAGTAAATTCCATAAACACTCCTCTTAGTTTCGTGAGATTGCACACACACCTATTTTTCTACACTTATACTAACACCTTTAATTGTTTGAAAAACATTACACTATAACTCCTGAAAATAAGGTTACTGTAGATGTTAAAAAGTAATGGATGTGTGCAATCTCACAGAACCTCATATGAGGAGGTATCGATACAATTTACTCTTATTTTTATACATGTGCATGTATTTTATCACAATCTCTGTTAATTTTTCAATCAATGGCTTTCATCTACACTTTTACTCTTTGAAGTGCACCCTGCATTTTAGAGGAGTCAAATGAGACTAATGTCTTTTAGAATTTAAGCACTCATCATTCATTTCTATGATTTTTGTAACTTATTGGGCCTCATTGCTAAATTTCTAATGCAGATTATTCTTGCTGGACCTGATCACAAAGCTCCTTTAGAAACGTAATTGGACCTCCTTCAATATTATTTTCTCAACTGTAATTATTTGAGTTTTCCTTGTATTATAAGTGTGTAACAGTGAAATATGCCTTTGGATAAATTGTGCTAAGGATTCATACCTCGAGGTCTGAATTCCTTTATTCAATTTTCTTTCACCAACACCAGGGCATGTTTTTGTTTGCCTTTGTGAGTGACACTTGATGAAATTTTTAGAGCTTACATTATGGAATTGGTGGAAGCTATGTCCAGCATACGTTTGAGGTGCTAATTGATTGTATTTGATTGATCCAAGTACTGTGAAAATTCTCTGTATTGGATTTGTATTTGGATACTTGCATCTCGTGGGCAGGGGTTTTTGTGAGACTTCCTCAATATGCAATGCTCTAGAGCTGCATTTTCTTCAAGGCAATATTTGAATAAAATAAATCAAACATTGACTAGGTGTTAGAGAGTTAAAAAACAACAGAAAAAAATTAATTTAAATTAAAACTTTATAAAATAGTCCACTTGTTAGTGTAGCATACAATATAATATACAATATAAAATAATAATATATTGAATAATATATACTAATATTATATTATTTATTTTATTTGTAATTTTTTTATAATATTTTTTAGAGACTATAAAATATATTAAATAATATATTGTATAATTGATTTACTAAAATGTAGTATTTTTATTAAATAAATTTATTATTTATTAATTTAAACTAGATTAACATTAGATATGGTCACAAGTTCTAATGTTATAAATAATATATTCTTCAAATTATAATTATAAAAGTTAAGTAGCTTGGTGGTTTTAGTAATGATTTTGGTAGTAAAGGACACGAGTTCTAGTCTTTGTAATTAAAAATGAAGAATCAAAATTGCATATTGATAATTATAAGGAGTGTAAAAGTAAAATTAAGTCTAATTTAAACTAGCATTGTCAAAAATGATTCGTCATATTGACTTCAAAAAAAAATTGTAAGAGTTAGGTCAAATCATAAGGGTTAGGATAGACAAATTTGTTAGACCCCAAAACCTACTAGACCTGGTTGGTCCAATGTTTTATTTTGTTTTTTCTCTATAAAAATTAAGTAAAAATAGGAAAAAAATAATGGGCCAATTTAGCCCAGGTTGTCGAGCCAATGAGTTAGGCCAAGCTAAAGAATTAATGGTCGTTGAAAATTCATGTCAACCCTATCCAATTCACTTTATATGTGTTGTCTCATTAGATTGGATTGACCTAACTTGTTTGATTCCTCTAGTTCAAATTGTGGAGATAGTATAAATATAAAAGGGGATTGAATTGTGTCTATAAAAAAAAATTCCTTCTTTTTTTTTTTTTTCAAGCAATGAATTTAAATATGTAGATTGAAGGATTCAAACGATCTAATGAACACAAATGATCATGAGCTTCTAAGCTACCAGTAACTTTGGACTCCTACACCTTGACACTACAAGAATGCACGAAAGTAGCGTTGGCCACACAGCGTCGGACGTGGAACAGACGCATATAACGTCGATTAAGGCAACTGTAGACAGACAATAAACAAAAATAATGTAATTTTTTTGTATTATTTTATAATTATTTAATTTGCGTTGGTGAAAGCAGACGTTAAATAATAAATTTTATTTTAATATATATTATAATAGATGTTAGTGTCGGTTTAGCCAACTCTATATCTTTTTAAAAATTTATAATTATGTAATTTTTTTTATTTCGTAATTATTTCATTTGCGTCGGTCAAAGCAGACGCTAAATAATAAATTTTATTTTAATATATATTATAATAGATGTTAGTGTCGGTTTAGCGAACTCTATATATTTTTAAAAATTTATATCTATGGAAGAAGCCCATTTGTCAATTAGTTTATTTTATAAAAAATAATATATTAAATATTAGTGTCCGTTTAGCTGACATAAAGAATTGAAAATTATTAATAAAACTAATTATAATAATAAAACCTGAAAAGGGTCGAAATTACTCGTAAAACCTTTCGCACATTAAACAGAACCCGCGCCTGAGTGCTTCACGCCCCCTTCTTCATCTACCTTAACTCATCAATTCTCCCTTTCCCGGAAGAAAAACATGAACCGTGAGCCTTAGTATGGCTCATGCCCCTTCTGTATTCACTCTTAATGAGCCCTAGCTTGTAAAATTTTCCCTTCCCAAAAGCAGAATATGAACCAAGTCCTAATGTGGCTGACGCCCCCTTCCCAGCAACACTCACGACCTTCGCCACTCTTCCCAGCAACACTCACCTCTTGACTTGGTCCTGATTGAGGCTCGGGCTCTTCTCCTCGGACAAAATCGTACTAGTTTCCCAAAACCCTAAGTTCGATAACAAAGGTATTTTTCACTTTTCTCTCTAAACTTACCTTAGAAAAAATGTTCTTTTTGTTGAGTTACTATTTTTTATTTTTGTTTTAATATGTGTTGGATTTTAAATTTTGTACGTTTCGTGGGGGACTAGGGGTTGAGGTTAAGGGACAATATTGTATACTGGATCAATATTGTATATTGAGGAAGTGGCCATGTGTTATGTGTAAAGGTATGAACTAGGAATTCTTATTGAATTCGAAGAACAGAGAAAATAGGGAATCCTATGGAAGAAAGGAGAAAATAGGGAATCCTATGGAAGAAAGGAATCCGAGAAATATTATTGATTTGAGTATTAAGAGAGGATACAAGAATTCATTTACAAAAACTAACTCTGCTCAGGACTTGAGCTTTTCTACTTATAAGCTTTAACTAACTAAATGATTAAGCGGTTGCATCACTAAAAAGGGTTGTTTAATGTTTTGCGGCAATAGCCAATTCTGCACTGCAGCTATTTTTCTTGGGTCAGTAGATACACCTTCTTTAGATATGAAATGGCCTAAATATTCTACTTGGTGAACACCAAAGTAGCACTTTGACATCTTAGCAAATAATGAATATGTTCTCATAGTGGATAGTACTTGCTTGAGGTGGCTCAGATGGCTGTTCAAACAGTCACTATATATCAGAATATCATCGAAAAAGACCAAAATAAACTTTCTCAAATATTCCTTAAAGATCTCATTCATCAACCCTTGGAAGGTTGTTGGTGCATTAGTAAGCCCAAAAGAAATTACTAGGTACTCAAAGTGGCCCCCATGTGTTCGGAATGCTGTCTTGTCTATGTCCATAGGATCCATCCTCACTTGATTGTACCCGGATCTCAAGTCAATTTTGGAAAAAATTGTTGCACCATGCAACTCATCTAATAAATCTTCCACTAAAGGAATAAGAAACTTGTCCTTGATTGTAGCCTTATTTAAATCCCTATTGTCAACACACAACCGCCAAGATCCATCTTTCTTGCCTACCAAGAAAACTGGACTTGCAAAAGGGCTATTACTTTTCTGGATGATTCCGGACTTCAAGTAATCTTTAACCAGGCTATGAATAATATCCTTCTGATTCTTAGCATATCTGTATGCCCTCTTGTTGACAGGATTACTGCCTTCCACTAATGGTATCTTGTGATCAAACCCTTGCCTCATAGGTGGTAATTGAGTTGGTTCTTGAAAAATATCATGGAACCCAGATAGCAACTGTTGTATAGGCGCAGGGGTGGACTGCGAATCTGCATGAGTTGTTAGGGAGTGTAAAAGACTATTGTTTTCATCACAAACCTGTAGCATGGATATATGTACACCCTTAGCTAAGGTTTTTTCACTTGTTGCCGTTTGATTGTAGATACTCTAGAGGATGATGCCCCTCTTAAAACATGTTTTCTTCCCTGTGCCTTGAACTCCATACTCAGTTTGTCAAAATTCCATGTGATATCCCACAAAGTAACTAGCCATTCTATGCCCAAAACTAAGTCACAGCACCCTAGCGGAATCAACATCATGTCAGAGTAAAATGCAGTATTCTGAATTGTCCATTTAAATTGTTTAACAATAGACTAAGTTACATGTAAGGATTTAAGATCTTCAATTTTACACCCTAACTTCTTAGCCACCTCCACATCAAGAAAATTATGTGTGTTGCCGCTGTCAATGAGAATGTGGATAGGTTTCTTTTTATAGTAGCCTATCACCCTCATCGTTCTAAAGCATGGAACACCAGTCAAGGCATTTACAGATATTTGAGGTTCAACTGACTCAATTCCTCCTTCCTCAGTTTCTTGTTCTTCTTCTTCGGACGCAGTAGGACTTCCTATTTCCATGACATGTATTTGTAGTTTTTTGTGGGTGAGGCTATGTTCTGTGGTAAAAGGTTGGTCACAAAAATAGCAGAGACCTTTAGCCCTTCTTTCACTCATATAAGTGGGAGTCAGGGTTCTGGTGGTTTGTGTTTTAGGCTTAGGTAATAAAGAATTTGTGGTAGGTATCTTTTCTATTTGGTTCGTGTTTAGGGGTTTTTGTGCAAGGGTAGGCCTAAGGGTTTTTGAAGAAAAGGGTACTGTATTAGGCTGTGTGTTAGCTAATTCATACAACCTTGCTAATGTAAATGCCTTTCGAACTGTGGTTGGTTGGAACATTTTAACCATCATTTGTATATCTTGTTTCAGTCCTCCCAAAAAACAACTGAGGGTATACTGCTCTGGTAAATTGAGTCTGTTGATCACAGCATCAAATTCTTCATGATAAGCAACAACTATAGTTTTTTGTCTTAATTTCATCAGCTCTGACATAGGGTCATCACAAACATTTCCAAATCTTTCTATCAGGATCTTTGTATATTGAGGCCAAGAGGGTAACACAGCAGTTCCTACGATTTTAGCATAGGCAATGTGCCATTGTAACGCTTTTCCTTCAGATTGAACAATAGCTAACTTTACCTTATACTCTTCAGGGCTTGAATCAATTGAAAAATATGTTTCACACCGATAAATCCATTGATTGACATTTCACCATTGAACTTCAGAAAATCAATGCGTGCTAAACGAGTACTGCAAGAATAAGAAGAATTTTAGAGTAATAACAATTATGTATAAAATTTAAATTAATATTGTTGTATGGTTTTGTAAAAATATGAAGTTTTAAATGAAAATAAGTGAACTTTGAATTTTTTCCGCTATACTACTCTCTTGTCTTTACATAATAGGGATGCAAATGCTAGATTAATTGACACACAGAAATTTCACGTATTAATTTCCATCATATTTGATAGTTATAAAATGTTTTCTTTATCTGATTTTAGACCTAGAGCTGCCCTGGAGTTGTTATTTCTATTTTGGTCACTTGGTTCAAGTCTGGTGCTTACTGTTTTAAGTTTGTTAAATCTGAAGTTCTCTGGTTGTTTCCTATATATGCATCTCTTGTCTTGGTGTTTGCTAGCTTAATAAGGATACTGTTAATGCTGCTAAGCCAAAACTTGGTTCTTCTGCTGCCATCTTTGGACTTGGAGCTGTTGGCCTTCTTGTATGTGATCCTTATGCCTTTGTTTGTTTGTGTGTGAGAGTGACCATTGTAATTTTTATACAACTGATAAATGGCCAATGTTAACTCTTGCTCGTATCATGATGTTTGATCTAAATTGTAGGCTGTTGAAGAGGCAATAATTTATACTGCATGAACAATTATTGGGTTTAGGGTTTAGTTTCCATTGGAAAATCTTGGACTCAGTTGTTGAAGGTGAGTTATGAGCATCTTTTAATTCATCACTTTCCACCTCATATAATAGTGATGCCTTTGCTTGTCTGCATGTCTAAAAATGATGAAGTCGTGTTCCTGGTAAACTACTGGAGTTCCAAAGTTGTTCTCTATAATAGGAGATATAATAGAATAGACTATACTGAACATTTCAGGGGTTGACGATTCTCTTGTTATTATTTTGAAAGTTTAGTTTTGCTAAATTAAGTTATCCTTTTCTTATATGAATTTATCTTAAATAATTAGCTTAGAGGTTTTAGAGGCACCTTTGCCATTTTATATATTCATATATGGAAAGGTTAGATAGCATGAATAATTTTGGTATTGCTTTGTTAGTTGACTCTATTGGGCTGTTGCTCCTAATTTTATTAGCTTTCATTTTTTGCTTCTCATCATAACCAATGCAATGCAAATAAAACTCTTTTTTTTTTTTCCAGAAGTTTTGCCTAGCTAGTATACCTGAAATCTGTAGTCCTTCAATTATGACTTAGCTGATTCACTTGCGTACAAGATTGGTTTTTAATACAATGTTGCGTATCAAATTCATTAGAAGATAACATTAAACATTTGTTTGTCATTCTTCTTTTCTAACTCTTTCATTCTCTCGTACAAATTAATACTTCATCCTATATGCCTTATATATAGTTATTAATATATAAAAAATAGTAAAATTTAGTCGCATAACCATACATAACATCTTATAGTTATTATTTGATCTTGTCATCCCTGTCCTGAAATATTTATGTAATGATAATGGTAGTAAAAACTGCAAACTCGTATTTTTCATTTATGATTGTAGGTCTTGGGACTACTGTTAATGCTACCAAACCAAAACTTGGTTCTTCTACTGCAAGGAAAAACAACTGAAGATAATATCCTGGAAGAGAAATCAGAAGTTGATTAGTTTTGGTACTTAATTTGAGAAATCAGAAGTTGATTAGTTTTGGTACTTAATTTGAGAAATCAAAAGTTGATTAGTTTTGGTACTTTAATTTCATGTAGATAATAGTAATGTTTAGAATGCTACGCGCTTAAACTACAACATCCCATATGTACATGCACTAAAATATAATTATATCTCAATTGAAGTGAGAATAATTCTTCAAAACTTGCATTCATATACTATAACGATCTTAAAAATAATGTTCTAAGATGGAAAAGAATTAGCTTACGTACAGATTAATAGATGTGATAGGTTTGAATCATGCTGGTGTAATTCCTTATTTTGTATTTGTACCTCACTGTATTCCAACACAGAAAATAGTTGCACTGTGATGCTCACGGGTTGTTGATGTGCATTGGCTGATACTAAAGAATGATCAGCCAAACACAACAAAGGTTAACATTAAATTAAAAAAAAAAATTGGTATAGCGTCGGCCAAGCCCTTATTAGGCTGACTCTAAAATTAAAAAATAAACTACTCATAGCATCAGCCAAGCCCTTATTAGGCTGACTCTAAAACAAAAATAAAATAAAATTTTAGTGTCGGTTAAGCCCACAAAAACCTTATTCTACGAATTTAACCAACTAACATAACTGACTTTAAGTGTCAACTTAGCGGACAATAAAATAATAATAATATAAAAAATTATGTTAGAGTCCGCTTTGTTAACACTAAAAATATACATTTTTAAAAAAAATATTATTTACTGTCGATAATGCCGACACTAACTAATTTTAATTTTTAAAAATATTGTAATTTATTGTCTCTATGGCTAACGCTAAACAAAATTTATTTAATGTTTAAAAGCAACACGACATATTTTAACGATAACTAAGAGTCGGTTTAGCCGTCTCTATGAGGTGTCCGTTTGTCAGGCTGACACAATATATTTAGTGTCAACAAATTTAGTGAAGGCCATTATGTTGACGCAGAGCCAACGCTAATTACACGATAGAGTCAGCTTTTTTAAGTTAGAATCGGTTAAAAGCCGACACTAATAACCCACATTCTTGTAGTGTGAGTAGGTTGTCTTAGATCTTTAAATTATTCTAAGCTTTGGTGAACTTAGTTCCTAAGGATTTTAGTCCGGCAAGAATAGCTTGGAACCTTTCAAACATTTTATCAACTATTTCATTTTTCTTCATATGAACAACCCATAGTGTCTTTAAAGAGTGACAACTCTTCTGAAGTTCACATCTTTAAAACCCTCATGAGTTACCCCATTGGTACCTCACATCTCTTTTGCAATTGTTGTATTTAGTTCTTGACAAAGAGCATGCCAAGGTGTACCTATCCTTTGTGTTAAGCTGAAGAGTATTATTGTCTTCTTGAGTGTACTCATTTTGAGGCTTTAAGGCAAAGATGTATCGATTTGTGATTATCCTCCAAGGTTAATATTGGGTGGAATTAATGAACATTTCCATTTTATCTTCTAATACATGGTAGTTTTCTCCATTAAATGTTCAGGGCCTTGTGGGAAAAACTCCTTCGAGTAGAAGTTTTCTTTCCATTGCTCCCCATGATTGGATTTACTCCTTTAGCATGGTTAGATGGTCAATCCCATAAAATATTGAGCTTTGATACCGAATTGTGAAGCTAAGACATTCACATAAGAGGGAGGGGATAATTATGTTTATCAAAAACTTCAACACAAACTGAAGGGTGTAGATGATACAAGGAACACAAAGGATTTATATTAGTTCATCTCAAGTATCAATATTCTTTATGCACAAAGTCTTTTTAAGTTTCAACCTAAAAGCACAAAGTTTTAAGCTAAAGGTAAGCTTACACAAGATTCATTTTACACATTATATGATTAGTAAACTTCATTTTCAACTCTTGAAAACTTTCTTCACGGGCATTCGCCCATACAAGAGGCTAATCCTATCTAGTAAACTAAGTCATAAACATTACTATTTTGGAGAAACTAATGAATCTTCGATAGTAACCCACCAACTCAACAAAACTTCTTATCTAGATAATTAACTTAGGGTGTTCCCATAATAATATAGGCTCTACCTTGTAGACACCCAATTTCGTCCGGGGGGCACACAAACAAAGAAATGGACCTCCATTACGAAGGGAAGGGGCTTCCGAAGTAGGCAAACAACAAGACAAGACATCAGAAGGCCTAAAGGCCAAATAAGGTGGTTTCAGTAGCCCGGAACGGGCCGTTCCAAAATCGGAACGGGCCGTTCAAAAAACTCAGAACGAGCCGTTCTGAACCCCGGAACGGGCCGTTCCAATATAAGAACGGGCCGTTCCAACGTAACTGAAATCAACTAAATATTTTGGGTGGAACGGGCCGTTCCAATTCCAGAACGGGCCGTTCCAAACAAGGCAAATATGGAACGGGCCGTTCTGGAAAAGGAAAATTTGTGTTACTTTCTACTCTGGAACGGGCCGTTCCGTTTTCAAAACGGGACGTTCCAGGGTACGAAATTTACACATAATAATTGGGCCAGAACGGGCCATTCCGAAACCAGAACAGGCCGTTCTGGCCCACTGCTGATCCCTATAAATTGAAGTCTTGGGTGTCGCCACCGGCCCGAAACGGGCTTTCGGCATTCGCGAAGGATGGTTGGACTCTTTTATTTGTTTGAAAATATGGATTGCTAGAATGACTTATTCTCAAACTGAGACCTTGTCAAACGAGCAATTTTATTAAAAGGCTCACCAATCCATGTTAATCCCAAGCGGGACCCTCCATGGATTAGCGGTTTTCATAAAAGGAAGGGTTCATGGAGTCGCCACCAATGTTTTACTCAAAACATTGGAAAAAGAGGTTTAAGGCAATCGATTCAAAAATCGACTTCGGCCATTACAACCAGAGTCGGGTAAGGGAGTCGGTTACGCGTGGGGAAGGTGTTAGCACCCTACAGCGCCCCTTTCGGGTTCCCTATGACAGATTATTTAAAAATAATAGTACGAAATTACTAAATTACCCCTATTTATTCTAAGCAATTGTAAATTAACTATCTACATGATGACAATTTAAATATGTACACACAGAAAGCGGTAAAAGAAGGGACTTTAAAGAGATAAACCTTTGAAGCGTGCTTTCTTATATATCTTGACAGAAATTGGGAAGCGTTTTGGCGTTCCCTCCCTCTACAAAACCGCTCGCTCCCTCCTAAAAAATAATTTTTGACTTGGAAATCCGATGGATTTCCCTTCGACTTAGTTTGAGACTCAAGCAAAATGCTCAGAACTCAAAAACTTCGTCGGATCAACTCTCCGAGTGATTTCTAGGCAGAGCACTGCTCAAAAAAACCCAGAATACTCAAGAAGAGGGTTAAAACTCAGCCCAAAAGTGTAAAATGACGTCCCATTGACGTCATATTTATAGGGAAGAGGCTCAATACGGTTTATGAGGGTCAATACGGTCAACATTGAAATTTTGAACTAATACGGCCGTATTGAATTCAATACGGCCGTATTGAAGTTCAAAAAACCTCAATACGGCCGTATTGAGGTTCAGTGCGGCCGTATTGAAGTTCAGTGCAGCCGTATTGAATTCAATGCAGCCATATTGAAGTCCAGAAACTTCAATACGGCCGTATTGAGTTCAGTGCGGCCGTATTGAAGTTCAAAATGTTCAATACGGCCGTACTGAACCTCTGGGAGGCCGTATTGGGCTTCATTCCTCCCACTTTTCTTATTTTAGCTATCCTAAGACCTCTAAACCTATAGAGAACCCTCCTTGGGCCTTCTGGAAGTCCTTCTGGCTGATCTTCCTTCAGTCTTCGAGAGTCTTCAAGCTTTATTTCCGACCCGGACAATTTTAGGGGTCTACAGCTGCCCCCCCTTTACTTAGTCGGACGGCCTTTTGGTGTACCGGCTGACAAGTAAAGGAGTTGACCCAATTGTCCGGGTGATGTGCCAACCTTCTGACTTGTAGCGTCTTCCGGTGGAAAATTGTTGAGTAGCCTCTCCAGGTTGTTGCATACCTCGGCGCTTCTGACAACCTCGGTAGCTAAGTTTACCCTCTCCAGGGTCAACTTCACTCGACGCCCGAGCCGGAAGTTGAACACCAACGTGCCTCTGACGACGCTGATGGTTGAGTACTGTCTCTCCAGACCTTGAGTACTGTCTCTCCAGACTTTGAGTATCGTCTCTCCAGACTTTGAGTACCGTCTCTCCAGACTTTGATTGAGTACCGTCTCTCCAGACTTTCTTTGAGTACCGTCTCTCCAGACTTTGTTTGAGTACCGTCTCTCCAGACCTTGTTTGAGTACCGTCTCTCTAGACCTTGTTTGAGTACCGTCTCTCCAGACCTTGTTTGAGTACCGTCTCTCCAGACCTTGTTTGAGTACCGTCTCTCCAGACCTTGTTTGAGTACCGTCTCTCCAGACCTTGTTTGAGTACCGTCTCTCCAGACCTTGTTTGAGTACCGTCTCTCCAGACTTTGTTTGAGTACCGTCTCTCCAGACTTTGTTTGAGTACCGTCTCTCCAGACCTTGTTTGAGTACCGTCTCTCCAGACTTTGTTTGAGTACCGTCTCTCCAGACTTTGTTTGAGTACCGTCTCTCCAGACTTTGTTTGGTCTCTGATGACCTAGGCAACTGAGTTTGCCCTCTCCAGGGTCTGCGTCCGTGTCTTCTGATCACTTCGGCAATGCGAGTTTACCCTCTCCAGGGATCTGAGATGATTTTTTTGTCTCCACAGTCCACTATGCTGCTTCGACGTTTTTCTGATTTTGTGCCACTGAGGGCTGGATAACGCAGGGATCCGTCTAGGGGATGTGCATTCATTCATAGGTTCTTGTGCCCAAACTTGCATTTGCATAGTTGGTACCCATGGGGAATTTCTGACTCCTTGGGGTATAGACACAGATGCTCTTCTTGATTTGAGCGATGCCTTATGTTTGGCTGACGTCCTTTTGACGTAAGTGGAGTATCCCGGTTATCCTTATTCGGGTGTCTCTCTTTGATTTTTCTGATTTTTGTAGCCTCTGTGTAGGCTATTATCCACTGAGGGTTCTGGATGTTGATTTTGATTTTGTCTCCACAGTCCACGATGCTGCTTTGACGATTGTTTTTGATTTTTGTGCCACTGAGGGCTGGATAACGCAGGGATCCGTCTAGGGGATGTGCAGTTACTCATAGGTTCTTGTGTCCCAACTTTCCTTTGCATAGTTGGTGCCCATTGAGGAATTTCTGTTTCCCTGGGGTGTAGACACGAAGATGCTCTTTCTGAGATGAGCGGTGCCTTATGATTGGCTGACGTCCTTTCGACGATGGTGGAGTATCCCGGTTATCCTTATTCGGGTGACTCTTTTTGTTTTTCTGGTTTTGTCGCCTCTGTGTAGGCTGTTATCCGCTGGGGGATTTTGTCATTGATTGTGATTAGCCTCTTCTGTTAGGCAGATCATCTTGATGCTTGATGTTTGGCCAAGAGCCGGATTCCACTTGGGGAATGATTATTGATCTTTTGATTTTTTTTTTTTTTTTTTTTTTTTGTAGGAATGCCTCTTGAGTAGGCGGCTGGGGATTTGGGGATCTTATGTATCCCAAAGTATTATTTAGAAAGCCTCTTCAGGCTTAGCTTCACTCTTCGTTTGAGTTGGAAAGCTATCTTCCACTGAGGAAGTCTAAGTCCTTTGACTTGGATATTTTGTTTGGATCATGCTTCCGTTGGGGAATTTTGCTGATCTCGCTTTGATAGCTTTCACTGGGGAATTTGGCCCGTGAGTGGAAGCTGAGATATCTCTGGGGAGTATTATTTCGGCGAGCCTCTCCAGGCTCAATTATTCTGAGAGAGTATTATTTCGGCGAGCCTCTCCAGGCTCAGTTATTCTGTGGGAGTATTGTTTTTTGTTCAGCCCGAGAATGCGAGCTGAGACGTCTTTTGGAGAGTATTATTTCGGCAAGCCTCTCCAGGCTTAATTATTCTGTGGGAGGCGATTGATTTTCTAAATCTTTTGCCTTTTTTGTCGTTTTTGGCTTTTTCTGTATTTTTTTGCCTTTTTTGTTGATTTTGGCTTTTTCTGTGTTTTTGCCTTTTTTGTTGATTTTGGCTTTTTCTGTGTTTTTGCCTTTTTTGTTGATTTCGGCTTTTTCTGTATTTTTTGTTGATTTTGGCTTTTTCTGTATTTTTGCCTCTTTTGTTGGTTTTGGCTTTTTCTGTACAGAAATGTCTCTGAGGAGTATTATTTTGGCAAGCCTCTTCAGGCTCAGTTATTCTGAGAGAGTATTATTTCGGCGAGCCTCTCCAGGCTCAATTATTCTGTGAGAGTATTATTTCGGCGAGCCTCTCCAGGCTCAGTTATTCTGTATGGTGAGAGAGTATTGTTTCTGCAAGCCTCTCCAGGCTTAATTATTCTGAGGAAGTATTTTTTCAGCAAGCCTCTCCAGGCTCAATTATTCTGTACAAACTGAGGAGTATTGTTTGTATCCTTGCCTTTTTTCGTTTTCGGCTTTTGTTGACTGCTGTCATACACAAGCAATTTTCTATTTTTCTATTTTATGCAATTGCCTCATGATAAGGTCTTTGAATGTGCAACTAATGTGTGTGATGCACAAATGCAAGTTTTATTATTTAATGTTTTTAGAAAAATGAATGGCTCTCCCTATCCTCCTTTTCTTGGAGGAATTTCTGTCATCGACGTGAGGGAATATTTTTGTGAGCCTTTTATGCAGGAGATTATGGATTTTATAGGAACCCCTCCAATTTTCTTTATTGACCGATTATTAAGGAATTTCATACAATTTTTTAGAAATACCAATTTTAGAGGCATAATCACATGGTCAAGAGAGAAGAGAAAATGAATAGATATTTTATTGATATTCACAAGTGTTTTTACAGAAAGATATACAGAAGGTTTTTCTGAAGAATGGCTGGCCAGGGTAGGCTATATACATTGGGCTTAACAATTATATCTGTAATTGTTGCTCTTTACATTCCCCTAGTTGCTTCGGGTGAGATGCCTGAGCCAGGAGCGTAGATGCTGCAAGACGCTTGCTTCTAGAAGATAATCACTTGAACCGCCTTTCGGTTTTCGATTCAAGTGACCGTTGCTTGCTTTGTTTTTGTATCTTATTCTTTTGCCCCTAATTTTTGCCTAAGACATATCCTAGCGGGGATAAATTCGCCTTTGTTTTGGCTAGTACCCTTGTACTGGCGGGCTTTTTATTTTGCCCTAACTTTTGCCTAGGACGCCCTTTTTGGGTTTTCATCCTAGCGGGCCTATGCAAGCAACGTCTTCAAGCATAGTACTTCTTTACCACGTCAGCGTTGACTGGGTATCGAAGTTCTTTTCCATCCATGTCTGTGAGGATCAGTGCTCCTCTTGAGAAGGCTCGTTTTACTACGTATGGTCCTCCGTGATTTGGGGCACACTTTCCGATTTTGTCTTTTTGAGTTGGTAGCAATTTCTTCATTACCAACTCTCCCTCATGGTAGACTCGAGGGTGGACTTTCTTGTCAAAAGCCTTTTTGATCTTCCTTTGATAGGCTTGACCATGGCATATGGCGTTCAGCCGTTTCTCTTCAATGAGGTTCAATTGGTCGTATCGGCCTTGAACCCATTCTGCTTCGGAAAGTTTTGCTTCCATGATTACCCTTAGGGAAGGTATTTCGACTTCGACGGGTAGCACTGCCTCCATCCCATAGACGAGGGAGAATGGAGTAGCTCTTGTAGATGTGCGTACAGAAGTCCTATAACCATGGAAAGCGAAGGGTAACATCTCGTGCCAGTCCTTAAATGAGACAACCATCTTTTGCACTATTTTCTTGATGCTCTTATTGGTTGCCTCGACTGCCCCATTCATCTTTGGCCGATATGGGGAAGAGTTATGGTGTTGGATCTTGAATTCTTGGCACAGTTCTTCCACCATTTTGTTGTTCAGATTAGATCCATTATCAGTGATGATTTATTTCTCCGTGCTTCCACTAGATTATTCTAAAATCATTTGGGACAAGAGAGAAAAGAAAGGAAAGATATTTTTTGTTCTGAAGTTTGTGTTTTAGAGGGGATTTATTTTTCAAAAATGGTTTTTGTAAGAATGGATGGCCAAGGTAGGCTTATGTGTTTAGGCTTGTTTGATTAAACACTTATGAAGTTAAAAAGTCGTGTTGTGATTGACAACTTGGATAGCTTCCTTTGAACCTTTCTTTTTGAATTCGGTTCATGGTACCATCATGGATTTATTTTTGTTTTTTTGATTGTCCTTATTTTTGCCTAAAACACCCTTTTGTGGCGTTTTAGCGGACCTTTGTTTTTGTTTATTTTTGTAACCCTAACTTTTGCCTAGGTCACCCTTTCGTGGGATTCCTAGCGGGTCTTTTGCTCTTATTTTTGCGCAGTCCCCTTTTTGAGTTTTCTGCCGAGCTTCTTTTATTTTAAAGGATTTATTTTTATCCATGATGGCACTTGTCGAGGCCAAGGGAAGGTGCTCCAAGTTGTCACACACACTTCCACATAAAGAATGATGCGGGTTTATTATTATTAAGATGATTTTAACCTCATTCATGTTTATAATGTGGTTTAGAATTTTATTATAAGCAAGAAAAGAAGCAATGAAGAATGATTTTATTATAATCATAGCGGAAACATGTGTCCTTATTTCATCACTGATATGGGTCCCAATATTGACCTCTTTTATCTCTCGGCCCTGCCCCAAATTCGCGGTCTCCAATTTCTCTTGACGAGCTTCTTGATCTAGCAATCTTTGCAGATCCGGAGAAATGGTCTCCTCATCACTGTCCAACTCAACCCATTTATCCTCAACTTTTCGGATCCCGGTCAGAGCGAACAATTACAGACATAATTATTTTATTGGTTCTGTTTAGGTTTAGAATTATTAATGTTAATGAGGAAAGAGAGAAAAGAACAAAAAAGAGAGTAAAAATGCCTCTTTATTGATATGTATTAAAACTGTAGAAAAACCCTTATTTACATGAAAAGGTTCTCATGATCTCGGGTACTGATCATGAGTCCCTAAAAGAGAAAAATGAAGGGGCCCTATCGTGGCTTGTTCTTCTCTCTACTCCTGCTTTGGCAGAGGATTCTTGCTCACGTCGGGCGCTGTCAAATCGAAGGTGACCCACCCGGCATCAATAAGGTTTTGGACCTTGTATTTGAGAGCTAGGCATTTCTCTGTTGAATGCCCTGGTGCCCCCGAATGGTATAAACATTTGTCTTGTGGCTTGTACCAATCGGGGTAAGGTGGGTCGATCTTCCTTGGTGGAACATGAGCTAGAAGTTTGGCTTCTACTAGCTTCGGCAGAAGATCGCTATAAGTGGTCGGAAGTTTATCAAACTTCTTCACAGGGGTGAATTGCGATCTTCCCGACTTCGAAGTGAAAGTAGCCGAGGGTATGATTATAGCATTGACTCCTCCCTCTTTCTTCTTCCCGAAGGTCTTCTTAGCTTCATATGATTGGGAAGGCTTAGCCAGCTTCCCACTTTTGAGTCCTTGTTCCACTCTCTCCCCAATGGTGATGATGTCCGAGAAGAGTGTCGTTGTGTTCCCTATCATTTTATCGTAATAGGGACCAGTCAACGAGTTGATGAATAAGGACACCGTCTCCTTATCCGACAGCGGGGGCTCTATCTGTGCCGCCAACTCCCTCCATCGTTGGGCGTACGCCTTGAAAGATTCATCATTCTTTTTACTCAAGGCTTGAAGATCTGACCTATCGGGTGTTAGGTCGATGTTGTATTTGTAGCGCTTGAGAAAGGCGTCGGCCAACTGCCTCCATGTGTGTACTAGATTTCCATCTAGCTGCATATACCAGTTGAGCGCGGTATCAGCCAAGCTCTCTTGGAAGCAGTGGATCAAGAGCTTTTCGTTTGTGGCATATGCAGCCATCTTTCGGCAGTACATGGTGAGATGACTCTTAGGGCAAGTCGATCCCACATATTTTGGGAAATCTGGCACTTTAAATTTGGGAGGGAATTGGATGTCCCTCACCAAGCACATGTCGGCGGCATCTTTGATGTCAAAATCATGCCCCTCCATAACCCTTAGCCGATCCTCAAGAGCATGGAATTGTTCCTTTGAAACCTCGGGCTCTTTAATCATGATCCCCGCCCCAAGGGGTACAGCTCGTGGAGGTTCTTCCTCATGTTCCTCCTCCTCATGATGATGGGACTCATGGTCACTGTGGTGAGACCCATGTACATTATGGTGACGCATGAGTTCCATCATTTGCGCCATTTGTTCTTTGAGCTGTGAGAGCTCGGCTGTAAGCTTCTTATTTTGGTCCTCCAGCGCTTCCATCTTCTTGATTTTCTGCGCGCGTGTGAGGACAGAGAGATGACCAGCCACTTTCTAAAATGAATGTTTTATTCTAATTAGTTTATTCATGGTATGAATACGCTCTCGATGTGAGCTTGATAAGACTCCATCTTTAAGGCGCTGCCTTTTTAAGATGAAGGTTTATCACCCTCCCTAGCCTATGATCTCTCCCCAACGGAGAATCTCAATAGTCATGGGTCCCTTTTACTCATATCGAGAGGGTATTGGTGATCCTAAAATGAATAATTGATGAGGATGCATGAGGTATTATTGATAATGATGCCTATGCTCCTTACTTTTATTATATTTTCGCACATTGGTTTTTCCTCTCATGTCATGACATATTCATGCATGGGGATTATTCTTTAGACCTTATCACGAGGTTATTTATTAATGCACAAACAATTGCACATAAGCATTTACACAAACAATTCACTCATCCACGAACAGTCACGAGCGAATCACGAGGTAGGGGTTTCCTGCAGAAAGGTGCATATTCAAGGTGGTTCTAACTGTTCTCACCGGTCTGAGGCCCCCAAGGTGCCCCCATTATAGGGACCCAATTCCTCTCGTCGTAAGCCGATGGAAAGCTCCAACGCACTGTCGGACTCGAGTTCATGGTTATCACCTTGAGTGATGCTTTCCGACAACGGTCTACGGGCACCTATAGACCCATTCGACAACCGGCCGTACTAACATCCACTCCCTATGGCTTACCACTCATGCCCCCGGGTATAGAGGGAACTGTTGTGTGCAAAGGTTCGTGTGCAGTTTGTATTTCAAACAATTGCGGAAAATTAAACATACAACAGTTATTAAAGCCATATAAATAAAGCATGTTATCATACAAACAAGGGGTAATAAAGTAATTTTAACTATTATTTGTTAAAAATAATCTGTCACTAAATGGGACTGACTCTCGAAGCTTCCCCAGTGGAGTCGCCATCTGTCGCCACCGGCCCGAAACGGGCTTTCGGCATTCGCGAAGGATGGTTGGACTCTTTTATTTGTTTAAAAATATGGATTGCTAGAATGACTTATTCTCAAACTGAGACCTTGTCAAACGAGCAATTTTATTAAAAGGCTCACCAATCCATGTTAATCCCAAGCGGGACCCTCCATGGATTAGCGGTTTTCATAAAAGGAAGGGTTCATGGAGTCGCCACCAATGTTTTACTCAAAACATTGGAAAAAGAGGTTTAAGGCAATCGATTCAAAAATCGACTTCGGCCATTACAACCAGAGTCGGGTAAGGGAGTCGGTTACGCGTGGGGAAGGTGTTAGCACCCTACAGCGCCCCTTTCGGGTTCCCTATGACAGATTATTTAAAAATAATAGTACGAAATTACTAAATTACCCCTATTTATTCTAAGCAATTGTAAATTAACTATCTACATGATGACAATTTAAATATGTACACACAGAAAGCGGTAAAAGAAGGGACTTTAAAGAGATAAACCTTTGAAGCGTGCTTTCTTATATATCTTGACAGAAATTGGGAAGCGTTTTGGCGTTCCCTCCCTCTACAAAACCGCTCGCTCCCTCCTAAAAAATAATTTTTGACTTGGAAATCCGATGGATTTCCCTTCGACTTAGTTTGAGACTCAAGCAAAATGCTCAGAACTCAAAAACTTTGTCGGATCAACTCTCCGAGTGATTTCTAGGCAGAGCACTGCTCAAAAAAACCCAGAATACTCAAGAAGAGGGTTAAAACTCAGCCCAAAAGTGTAAAATGACGTCCCATTGATGTCATATTTATAGGGAAGAGGCTCAATACGGTTTATGAGGGTCAATACGGTCAACATTGAAATTTTGAACTAATACGGCCGTATTGAATTCAATACGGCCGTATTGAAGTTCAAAAAACCTCAATACGGCCGTATTGAAGTTCAGTGCGGCCGTATTGAAGTTCAGTGCAGCCGTATTGAATTCAATGCAGCCGTATTGAAGTCCAGAAACTTCAATACGGCCGTATTGAGTTCAGTGCGGCCGTATTGAAGTTCAAAATGTTCAATACGGCCGTACTGAACCTCTGGGAGGCCGTATTGGGCTTCATTCCTCCCACTTTTCTTATTTTAGCTATCCTAAGACCTCTAAACCTATAGAGAACCCTCCTTGGGCCTTCTGGAAGTCCTTCTGGCTGATCTTCCTTCAGTCTTCGAGAGTCTTCAAGCTTTATTTCCGACCCGGACAATTTTAGGGGTCTACATTGGGCACAGTTCTCAAGGCGGCCAGAGAAATTTCGAATAAGACTCCTTTGAGCACGAAAATTCTCTATCTCTCTCCCTTCTATTGTATTTCTTGAGATTTGTGTCGCAACTCTATTTTCTCTCTCCCTCCTATTGTATTTCTTGAGATCTGTGAGACATATTGTAGTGTGAAAGGTCGCCACAAAGCACCTTCTCCATATTTGAAGATTCAATAAAGCTCGTTCAAGAGGTATTTCAGTCAATCTTTTTCTCTCTCTTTTATTTTTCATCTTTACCTTTTTTTTGTCATAACAAACTTCATAATGTAGATATTTTGGGGTTAATCGTTTAATTTATATTTTAAATATGTAAATAAATATTAATAAAGGGGATTCAATATTTAATTTACTAATTTTTATCATATTAACTTCATCATAGGGTACCGATTGAGGGCGTTGTAGGGGTGCTTAATACCTTCCCTACACGTAACCGACCCCCGAACCCAATTTTGGTTATCAAGGCCATTATTGGATCTTTAAAAACCTTTTCTTTTTCCAATGTTTTGAGTAAAATATTGGTGGCGACTCCATGAACCTATTTTCAAAACCATTAATTAAGGATTAGTCTGGTGTCCGGGCATTCCTTAATTAATGAGACTTTTAAAAGGATGTCTAAACATAGGTCGCAAGATCAGAAATTTTCGGGTTACGACATACCTTAGTTGGATCCACCAAACTCCTTTTAGTAGAAATCATGCATGACCTAAAAACTTCACTTCACCTAACCAAAACTCACACTTTGACAACTTCATACAACTGTGTCTTTCTCAACACATCCATCACTAGCCTCAAGTGCTTACTATGCTCCGTTAGGGATAGGGGTAGATAAGGATGTCATCTATGAAAACAACAAAAAACTTATCTAAGAAGGATCTGAAAATCTTATTCATATATTCCATAAAAGTTGTAGAGGCACTTGTCATGCCAAAAGGTATCACAACATACCCATAATGATCATACCAAGTCCAAAGGTAGTATTTGGTATGTCATCATTTTTCACTCTCATTTGATGATACCCAAATCTCAAATCAATCTTGGAAAATACTGAAGCTTCCTTCAGTTGATCTATCAAGTCATCTACCCTAAGTAATGGATATTTATTCTTGATAGACAACTTATTTAATTGTTTGTAATCAACACATAGTCAAACACCATCATCCTTCTTTTTCACTAAAAACATCAGTGCACCCCACATAGACACACTTGACCTAATCATCTATTTCTGCAAGAGATCCTTAACTTATTTCTTCAACTCCATTTCTCTATTAGGAGCCATCTAATAAAGAGTTATTGACATTTTTCCACGTGGAACCATGTCAATACAAAACTCCACTTCTCTATTAAGAGGTAACATCAAAACTTCAACTAGAAACACCTTAGGGAAAACCCCTAACCACCTCAATTTCACTTATCAACTATTCACTCTCTACATTGAGAGAGAAGAAAACAACATAACACCAGGCTCCCTTCCTCAAGAGATCATCCACCTTATTAGTAGAAACCAACCTGTCTCTTTCATCTTTTGAAAATATCAACTCCTTCCTAGAACAATCTATAAGGATATAATTGGTAGATAGTCAATTCATACTTTAGATCACATAACTTAACCAAAGGCAAACAAATCATATTTTTCTTGTAACAATGCTATAAACCTTAACCAAACATCTCAACACCTCAAAAGTCATCACAAAAGTAGAAGCCAGAGTATATACAAACATCAACACATAGAGAACTAACAAGAAACTTCAACCTTTCTACAAAAGCAACATATATATATAAAAGAATCTGTAGCACCCAAGTCAAATAGGATAGAAACATTCTTACTAGCAACTTTTCCATTTCCCTTCACAAGATCAAAGAAAAATGGAACTCTCAACTCTTGTTAGAGCAAACACCCAACCTATAACAGTCGATCACTCCACCCTTGGTGCACCTCTACCTTGATTGGCCTTTTTCGAACAATCCCTTACCATGTGACCTAACTTTCCACATTGAAAACACTTGAACTCCGTAAAAGAACAATCCTTCATCAAATGGGCTCTTCTACCTTTGAACCATTAAACATTGGGAACTCCTCCCTAGGGTGTGATAGGAGGTCTTCTTGTAAGAAAAATCCCCTAATACTAAGGAGATTTGTCTTAAAGTTTCCTTTTTCAACCACCTTTCTCAAAACCAGTTGGCCTTTCACATCTCTTCCTAAATCAACATCAACAACACATGACATAATAAAATTACAAATTTCTCTTGCCTTAATTACTTCAAAAATGAAGAAACTCAATAGGAATTGGAGAACCACAAACTTTAGAACGACAACTTCTCTTCATGATTGCAAGCTTTGTATCTTGAAACACAACTCTTATAGCTTAAGCTAATAATCAGGGGAAGAAAATGAGCCTTGTAGTAGATTTGGTCGAAGATCAGACTCTGTCTACTACGAAGCATTTCTCTGTAGACTTTGAAGAAAAATGAACTTATAAAGTTTATGCTTTCCTAAAACCTTATATATTTGTCCAAATTTTTTCACTTTTATCAATTAAAACTTGGGGAGCCACCATATGGTTGGGGTGTTATTGAGTGGTACTGTAACACCCTATTTTTCAAAAAAAGTTATTATTATTATTATTATTATTATTATTATTATTATTATTATATGGTATTTGGTCAAAATTATTTTTATAATTATAGAAGAATATTATTTTGTACGTTTTAAATAATTATTATTTTGGATAATTATTTTATACGTATTAAATAAGTATTTTTTATTAACATTTTAAATAATTATTTATATGTTTTAAGGGATAATTCGGAAGTTGATAAATTATTATTTTATTATAAAATCTAAAAAGTTGATTTTATATAATATTTTAATATTGAAATTATATTATTATATTATTTTCAAAATAAGAATAATAATAATATTTTTATTATTATTATAGAGAAAAAATATTTTATATAGTATATGTATTTATTTTACTTAATTATTTTGAGGAAAAGGAGAAGTGGGTCAGGAAGGGTAATGAGTTGGGTTGACCCGGTCCGAGGGAATGTAAAGAAGGGGTTAGCATATTAACCCTCATTAGTCTCATTTAACATTTTCTGAAAGAGTAAGAAAAAAAGAAAGGAAAAACAAGAGCTCTGAGGAGGAGTACCCAGAAAGAGATCAGGAGCAACTTCCACTATATCAAGAGTATTTTGATTAATGCAACCAGGTACGGGGGAAAATGAGAGATTTATGTGTGTAGAGTCGCATGGGGGAATGAGTAGAGAAGAGTTCCCGTGAAATTTTTAATAATTTTATAATTGTTTATGTTTGAAGAATTGTTGGTATTATGATATTCTGTATGTGTTTATGATTATGAATATGTGAAGAATTGTTAAAATTGATGTTCTAAGAAAAATATTGAGTTGTTTGAAATGTGCCTGTGAGTTAGGATTCATGAGGGATTGGAGTTTTGATAATTGGTGGGTTGTTTTGTGAAATTGATGATTCAATCGAGTTTCATATTGATTTATAAATTTGGTTGTGATATTATTTGGTAAAATTGATGATTTAGAGGATTATTGGATTTATTGGGATGTGCTCTAAAAGTTAAGGTTCTTGTAGATTAATGAACACTCTTAATTATATGAATTGATGAGTATTTAGGAGATTTTTCCTTGTAGATGTACCTTAGTACTTTTGTGGTATTTTTTTGTGTGATTAACCAAATCAATTTTCGTTTATTGGGTTAGAAAGTAGACACTTGGGCCTATAATTTAGACTTTATAATTGTGTAAAAATGTTAAGAATTGGTTGAGTTATGCGAGTTATAAGTTCGGTCTCCATTCTAGTGCGCGAAAGATTAAGTTTCATTTTGTCAGCCATGCGAGGTGACCTTAACGACATTTTTAGGCTTCGTGTTCTTCCAAAAGTTGTAGCTTTGGGTGTTATATTTTTAATGGCTTTGGAATCACCCAAAAGAGGATGTCTAAAACTCTAGATATGGTTGTTTTAATGAATAGACATCAAGTTGTCAGCGTGAATTATATCTTTTCCGGTTTTTGACTTTTTTAGCTAAGTAGATGATTTTTTTTTAGAATTTCATGTCTTCATAAGTGTTATAGATTATCCTCTTATGTTTTTTTTTAGATAGGCTTGAGCTTATTTGGATGAGTATAACTCTTTGTGTGTTGTTTTCTTTGATAGATGCCAGAGAGAGACGTATGTTGTTTTGATATTCTAAGGTGTTATGGTTTAATTGATGATTTAATTATGATACTAGTATGTTGGTATGAATTGAATGTGATGTGGTTGTGGATATCCTCACACTTATGTCAGCGTGGCACGACCCTGGGCATGAGAAGCTACAGGGATGGCGGGAGCATGACATAGTGTGGGACGTGTGAGGCAATTAACACGTATGTCAGCGTGGCACGACCTTGGGCAAGATATGCTACAAGGGTGGCGTGAGCATGACATAGTGTCAATCGCAAGATTTGTGTGTGACAATTGGTATGAATTGAATGTGATGTGATTGTGGATATCCTCACACTTATGTCAATGTGGCACGACTCTGGGCATGAGAAGCTACAGGGGTAGCGTGAGCATGGCATGGTGTGGGACGTGTGAGGTAATTAACACGTATGTTAGTGTGGCACGACCTTGGACACAAGATGCTATAGGGGTGGCATGAGCTTAACATAGTACAAATTATTTGATGTGATGGATTGGTGTGATTGAGAATTATGATGTAAAGATGATGCATGATTGATAGAATTATGATATATAGAAATGGTTGTAAATATTTCATTATGTAATGAGTTATGATTAGATTACATTGTGGTGTGTCTGTGTGTTCTTTACATACAGATATTTTCTTTTCTCACTGTACAATTTGTGGATGTTTTAGGTGAGAAAGATTTGGCTAAGAATGACATCCAAAATGTCAACAGTTGAGTTATGGGTGTACTATGATATTGTGATATCGGGACAAAGGATTTTTAGGACATGGATTTTTTATATGTATTTGGAGTTATACTTATTCTTTTGAAAATAATTTGTAAACTCTTATGTTTTATTTCTCAAGTTTTATTTTTAATTATTTTAGACATTGAAGAACATTTATGAAGGTTTTTATGTGGACCCTTTTACCAATGTTGAAAATTTTATTTCTTTAGTTTATTTACATTATTACAATATATGTGTTGGGGTAGTAAGAGTGTCATAGGTACACATTTGAATATACTTTTTCGAATTTTCTCTCAATCTTATGAAAATTTTAAGGAAGAATTTTTTTTTAAAATATGACATGGTTGTGGTGATCTCGAATTAGACACCGTATTTCATCTAAATAGAAAGCCTAGATTCCTATGTTATTAGCAATCCCATCTTGTAAAGTTCATTGGTTATAAGGGTATTATTTCAACCCCCACCCCCCGCCATTTGAGAAAGAAGATATAAGTAAATTGCAATCATTATCTCATCCTCTAAAAAGTGAAGTTGTTCTTTCACTTTCTAAGTAAAAAAATCTTCACAATGATTTAGAAAATGAGTACTTGCAATTACAAGTTTTCTTTCTTTGTTGTTATGTTTTTTTTCCTAAAGGTATTTTTCTTTATTTGCAAATATCATGGGCCAAAGTAAATGGCATGAATTGAAGACCAAGTTTAACATGGAAGAAAAAGATATTCTAGATGATCATGAAGATTAGAGTAGTCTTCGTCCTCGTCAAAGGAGGAAAAGAAATAACAATACACATATAGTAGATGATAATGAAAAAAAATTGATATGGAAGTTTAAAATATTAAGCAAAATTTTGCTGACAACATTATGCATCAGGAGATAGCTAAATCAGTCGAACTTATGAAAAATGGAGATGTGATTGGTTCCCCTATTCAAACATCATTTCCTTTGGTTGATTAATCTATCCAACCATCAAGCTTTCAAGTGCCACCATCAAATCTTCAACTCTAACCATCAAGTTCTTAGGTTGGATCTACAATTTGACCAAGATGTATTTATAAAAAATTTGATACTAGTCATCCCTTGGCAAGGCTAGACCATGTAAGTATATATGCCTCTTGATGTGACATCATTGTGGAATTGTAACCTTACTACAAAAACTTTTTACAAGGAAGATCTAGCTTTCACCATTGATTAGGCAATCATTAAGAAGGTTGATCCAGTTGAAGGATTAGATTCTACATAAGTATTTTTACAATGATCCATTGTTATTGTGGATCATTGGGAGAAGAAATGGGAGAAAAATGATGTCCAAATGGATAAAATGAAGGCAAAGAATGCTGAATTCAAGAAATTGAATGTTGAGTTAAGTGAGACAAAGAAGAATTTGACAAAGACCAAAATCATTCAACGTTGCAGTTAAGGCTAACCAATCTGATTTTGCAAAGGTTGGAGAGTTGTTGAATAAGGTGAAAGTTTTAGAAAATGAAATAGAGACCAACTTTTTTCTCCTAGGAACAAATAGAGACATAATCACAATTAAAGCCAATCAAAAAGTTGCTCAGAAATATTACACTGAAAGTTCGAAAGTAACACCTGCCAAAGTTGTTGGCGAAATAACTCCTTAGATGATGGCTCATGTTGAGGTTGTTAACTTAGTTGACTTAGATCCTGACATGCAAGACCATAAACTGAATCCAATTGATGAACTTATTGAATTTCAAATTGAAAAACAACCAAACCAATGCACCAAAAATGGAAAACATTTAAACCCAGACCTCAAAGGTAAAATCATGGCAATTATTATTGACAATTTTGAGCTTTTTGCTTGGTGTAGTACAAATATGCTTGAAATTGATCCTAACTTCATCAATCATAAGTTGGCAATCAATAAAGAAATCAAACCAATAACTAAAAAAAGCAAGATAGGACGGGGATGTAGAGAAGTAGTGAAGGCAAAAAAAAATTGTTTAATGCCAACTTTATTGGGAAAGTTAAATATACAACTTGGTTAGCCAATGTTGTAATGGTAAAGAAGTCAAATGGGAAGTCGCGCGTGTGTGTTGATTACATAGATTTGAACAAAGCCTATCCTAAGAATGCATACTCACGTTCCAAAATCAACAAATTAGTAGATGGTGCTTTAGGCTATGCTATTTTAAGCTTTCTTGATACTTATTCTAGCTATAACCAAATTATGATGTATCCTCCAAATGAAGAATATAAAACATTTATCATTGATCAAACAACTTTTGCTATCGAGTCATGCCTTTTGGCCTTAAAAAAACTAGAGCTACTTACCAAAGGTTGATGGAAATGGTTTTCAATGATTAGAAAAATGGTTTATTCCTAAAATGGTAGAAAAAGTTAAACCAATTTTTAATTTATTAAAAAAAGCTTACAGGTTTTCATTGGGATGACCAATGTGAACAAGATTTTTATGTCTTCAAAAAATTTTGTCAAGTCCTTCAATTTTAACCAAGCCAAACCACCAAGTTGACCTTTTGTTATGTTTAGTCGTTGTTGAGAATGTTATTGGTGTCGTTTTAGTACAAAAATATGGTTAAAAAAAAGTCCTTATTTATTTTATGTCATATTTTGCAAGATACAAAAAGAAGATATCAAACCATTGAAAATCTTGCGTTAACATTGGTAACTTCATCTCGATGTCTTTGTCCTTATTTTCAAAGTCATCAAATTTTAGTCAAAGCTGACTACCCAATCAAGAAAATACTCAAAAAGTTATAAATAACAAGACGTATGATTGCCTAATTAATGGAGTTTTCTGAGTATGGAATAAGATATGAAAGTAGAGGATCACTAAATGCTCAATGTTTAGCCGACTTTGTTGTCAAGTTAACGCCAATGCTGGAACATAAGAAACAATGGTAAACTTTGCATGTTGATTTGAATTAAGGCCACAAATGATCAAACAGAATATGAAGCCTTATTGCAAGGATTAAGGTTAGCGAAAGATGTAGAGTCAAAAAGTTGAAATGTTATAGCGGAACAAGTTAAGGAACATATCAAACAAAGGAACTTGAACTTCAAAGGTATTGTCATCTATTCACTCAGTTAATTTCTTACTTTGATGACTTTAAAATTAAGCATATTTCCAAAAACAAAACTCTAGGGTTGATGTTTTTTTTAAGTTAGCTAGCATCAAGTGTCCTAGTCAGCACAAGACGATCTTCTAAGAAGTTGTTAAAACTCCAAGTTTTAAAGTCAAAACAATCTTGGTTGATGGGGTTGGGGATGGAGGTTGGATGACAAATATTTGGAATTATCTTAAAGAGGGACTACTGCCAGAAAACAAAGTAGAAGCAAAAAAGATCAAGTTTTTTTTAGCTATGTGTCCCCTCAGGTGATTTACTCTTTTTCCTACCTTAGTTTTTTTCCAATGTAAAGAAATAAGAGTTTTAACTGAGGATGTTTTAGTGAAGTACACCTTGAGTATAAATAGTAAAGGATTATATGAATACAATTGTTATATCTAGTAATGAAACATTTCTTTTACTATGACATGCTTGTTTCAATCAGCTTATTTTGAATCTAGCTTCATTTTTTAATTTGTACTTTACAACATGACTGAGTTCAACACCATCAATTTCTTTAAAATGATTGAGTTCGAAGCCACAATATAATTGGTTGTGTTCAAAGCCAACTAATGAAATTTCCCAACTTTAAAGATTGGTCGAGTTTAAAACCAACTTATAAAATTTTACCAAGTTAAAAGGTTGGCCGAGTTTGAAGCTAACTTATGAAATTTTACCAAATTTAAAAAATTGGCAAAGTTTGAAGCCAACTTATAAAATTTTACCAAGTTTAAAAGGTTGGCCGAGTTTGAAGCCAACTTATAAACTTTTACCAACTTTAAAGGTTAGTTGAGTTCAAAACTAACTTACGAAATTTTACCAAGTTAAAAAGTTGTCGAATTTGAAGCTAACTTACAAAATGTTACCATGTTTAAGAGATTGGTAGAATTCGAAAACAACTCCTACAATTAAGCCAACTTGTAAACTTTTTCCAAATTTAAAGGTTGGTTGGGTTGAAAACTAACTTATGAAATTTTACCAAATTTAAAGGTTGAACTAAATTGAGATCAACTTATAAATTTTTCCAAGTTCAAAATTGATCAACTTTGAAGCTAATAATTTATAATATTTCTAAATTTAGCCGAATTAGAAGCCAAGTATTAATTATGCAAAATACTAAAGAAAAATTTATAGAAGAGAAAGAAATCATCAAACTTTATGTTGTTCATAAAACATTACCAACCAAAATTGATTCAAATAATAACTAAATCTAATATTATTATTTAGTAGACTTTAAAAGACATTACAATGAACAGATAACAAAAATGAAATTAATAGTTAAAGTTATCTAATTGTCTTTCCCTTCTTTATCTTTAGTTTCATCTTCACTGGTATCATCAGGAAGCTCATTCTCATTAACCAACTATCATCAAATACATTTTTTCAATGTGAATATAATTGAGATCAACCCTTAGAACAAACAACTACTTTAGCTTGATGAATAACTCTGACAAAACATTTTCTGTATTTAATCACAACTTGACATTGTGTATAAAAAGTTCTTTACTCAAGTTTTCATCCATCAACTTGATTACTTTTGACTCGTTTTTCAACAATTTCTTTCACATTGGTAGCAACACCATAACATGCTTGATTAGATACTATATCACATTTTCATACTATCACTGATATATCAAGAGATAAATATCACATTCTCACTATAATTGCTAGAGATAAATATCACGTTCTCAAGTTAGATTACATCAGGGGGTTTATAGTAAGATCGGATATTTGTTGGGGGGTTTATTCTCTCTAGCGATTTCTCTTGGCATCGCTTCGTTTCTCACTCTCGAGGAATTCATCAATACTTTTGATTTCACTATAACTCATTGCAATGTATATTGATTTCAGTCATTCCTCTATAACATAGCAATTCCCTAACCATTTTCTACGAGGTGCTTAGTTTCTCTGTTGTTTTCTCTAACAAATTTTGCAGGAACAAATGTTTATTTCATCACAATGTCTAATGTGATCGTAGAGTTTAAATTTGTCTCAGATTTGCTCATGCAAATTTTTTTCTTCTGTTTCTACTTTTAATCTGCGATGAAAGGTTAAAGCACGCTTTGGATTCGGAATAGAATATAATCCAATTGAAAACGGCTACCTAATTAGAAAAAATTGAAACTGCTATGCAAAGGTTTTATTTTGAAATTTTGTTATTGAGCTTGCTTGCTTTAATTAATATTGATAGTATTGAAGATAAATTCTTACACATGGAATCTTCTAATCGTGCTCTTCATACACAAACTTTGAAGGTCATCAATCTAATTTTGGCACTGCAAAATGTATCTCAACCCATCAACTTTATAGGCTATATTGACTCTGAGTATGCTCGAACATCTAGGCCGAATGAAAAAAACAGATTTATATAGTTGTGGCATTGTTCTAATGGCGCTATTTATTGGGACAAAGGCAGCGGAGAACGATTTCGGTTTGCATCAATTGGTACATATGTTACTAGTATATGCATTAAATCTTTTTGGGGGGTTTATGACACTCATCAAACTTATCAATTTATGAAACATGTTTGATTTACTTGTGTTCTTGTCAATTCTTGGGGTTCACACTAATAGTTTAGTTGTTATGCTTGCATTTAGAATATTGAAGGTGTGCCATTCTGGGTAAGTCATAGACAGAATAATGCTAATGTACACAATTTCTTAGCTCTGCTGATGTAATGATGAGTCCCTTTCAGTTCTTTTCCTGACTCATTTTATCATGATTTTTTAGATATTATGTAAGGCAGATAACAACACTGTAATGGAGGTTGTGGATCCAGAGGTGTCTATAACCTGCAATGATCTGGCACATGCTAAGAAGACTTTTCAGCTTGCTTTGCTTAGCACGAAAAAGGACCCTTCTGAGAGGCCTACCATGCATGAAGTAGCCAGGGTGCTGGCATCCCTACTTCCTTCACCTCCAAGTATAATCCATTTACACATTTTCTTATATTTCATGTTTAGTTTCCCTATTTAATTAGGATTTGAAAGTCTAGTACAAGTGTAAATAGGGATTGAAGTTTTGTCTTTTGTAACATATCTGACACATTGCAAATAATATTTACATATACCTCTTCTCTGCCTAAATTCTTTTAATTTCAACTGTCTGGGGAGGGAATGAGTTGAATTTGAGAATAATGTAGAAAGACCTTTGCATTGTCCAGCCTTCAAGTCCAAAAAACTCCTACATGGGGCATGTTAAAGATGTAAAATAGTATGAAACTATTCACGTGCCTTCACATAATAGCTTAAGCTTTTGCAATACTTGGTTCATAAAAATGCAGAACATATTGAACTCATGATGTGGTACTCTGATATATCATGAATTTTGGGATGATGTGTAAATCAGGTTTTCATTTCCTCACAAGTCCATGTATGTATAATTCCTTGTACTACAAGTGATCCTTTTAACAACAATTTGGTGTTAAAACTCGATCCCCATCTTGAGGATTATTTTTTCAATAAGAAAAATGCTACAAGTGGGTTTGGCTTTATGGATTCTAGCATGTTTTATGTTGACTCTTGAATTATATATTCGAGAAGCCCTTTGTATTCCAATCCTTCTTAATAGTCTCTCATCATGTCAACCTCATGGAGCATTTTTACTTTATTTTATAATGTAACAAGACTTGTGTAACAATTTTTGGTCTTTGCCAGAGTTATCTATGATTGTTTCTGCTGATATACATAACTACTTAAGTTCAGGGTGATCTGTATCCTGAGGAGCCCCAAACTTCATAGTCTTTACCTTAGAGAATTCTTATACTCAGATATATGAAAAGGAATTGGTACACTGGAATTATTCGTATACTCTTAGAACATGTATCCTTTCCCTTTTCTTGACGTCTTAGGTTAAAGTATTTTTTGTTATTGTCTTTTTTTTTTTTTTTTTTTTTTTTTCCTTTTTCACCTAAATTATGCTTTAAGTGGCTGACAACTTGACTGTCATGGCTGAAGTTTCGGTCGTTTTCCCATCTTGGAAGCACCTACCAAAACCAACAAACTACTGTCTCTATCAGGTGTTGTTCCATTATTCGGTTGTATTATAAAGTGCATGATGCAGTGTCATTATTTTTACGGTCTTTGTGGAAGTAGCAGAAACAATAGTACAAAGGGTAATTCTAGATTCATTCTTTTTCCTTATCTGTCTATGGCAATTCATGTGTTTCTTCTCATTCATTTGTATTGAATGTTAGTTGCATCGTGAAAGAATTGCTGAAAGAATGAAGGCATTGCAGGAATTAGTTCCCAGCATCAACAAGGTTGGTGGTTTTCCTTATCTCTCTAATGAGTTTTTGTATGCTTATATTTTCAGTAAACAAATACAATTTCCATTTTCTGTTAACTTACAAATTATAATTTCTTTATGCTTCATAGTGCATAAGGTACTTTCATCTAGAAATGACCACTGAATTAAAACTTTCTAAAAGCATACGCATAGATTTTTATATATCTTTATGAATAAAACCTCAAAAGTCATATGTCTAGTACTTAAATAATAAGTATTCAAAATCAGTTAATATTATATACCGTTAAAATGTGAAACAATTTGTGCTTAATTGTGGTTGTAGATTGACAGAGCAGTGATACTTGATGAAAAATTAAATATGAATTAACTAGGATTTCTTTCCTAGTTAATCTGCTATCTATTGCATGCTAACACCAATTTTGTAGTAATTTCATAGCTAATTTATAACTAATTCTTTTAACTAAAGATTAGCTAATGTTTTTGTTGTAGCTATTTCTTGAATTTCTCGCTGTGATTATATATTTTAATCTATCAATTTTGTTATTTCTAATTTAAACTTTTAATATTTTAAAAAAATATTATCAATAGTTAAAATAATATTGTATCACAATATAAATTATTTATCATAATTATAAAACATAATTTACATAGTAAAAATATTTATTTAATATGAATTTTAATTACAATATGATTTATGTACTTAAAAAAATCAATTATTGATAATAAATTTTAGTTATATAAAATAAAAATATATATAGAAAAATATAATTAAAATTGATTTAAAGGAAACATTGATTTGGAGAATCTCATAGAACATGGACATCCACTGCGTCCTGGAATGGAGCACCCAAGTCCTTTGCAACCTTCCCCACCCACACTACCGTCTTCTCCCGCTCCTTCAAGCTTTGCAACGTCATAACAGACAACCTAGAAAATGTAGAACACATGCTCAGAACAAATTCGCAAACTACCTTAACGCTTCAAGACTTCCTCTGACACAGACCTCTAAAAGGTTCAACGCAAAAACACACGAAATTCCTACTAGTTCAGCACGAAGTTGCTAAGGAACCTAAGTCCAGTTCTTCAAAGCATAAGTGAAAATAGCAAACTAATGCATATAAGATGACTGCATGAGGACCAAAAGTGAGGATAATTGGTAGAAATCTCATATCGTCTAATAATAAAATCACAATAATAATGTATATGTATATACGTGAAGAGTTATACTCATTGTATTTCTCGATTTAATAAGATTAAATTAGCTTTAACAAATTTTTTTTTTTTTTTTGAGTTTTCCAAGCGTCTCTTCACTCCAAAAACACACAATAATCTTAAATGGAAGAAGAATATCAAAAGCTTTTCCACACAAAGATCCCACACTCTTAACATGCTCATGGCTCCTAGACCCCACCACCCCTCCACACCGGGAAAAAAATAAGTCGGGGTTGTGATTTGTGAGTTGTGAGAGTGAAATGTGTGTGCAATTTGGGCAACTAAATTCTAAATCGGATAAATTTTAACAAATTTAGAATATAATATACTAAATCAGTTATTGAATAAAAATTTAATAAGTCACACATTAACATGTTTGTCGTCATAAAAAAAAAAAAAGAGTTAGATCAATGGACAAATAATGATTCCTCAAAATCAATGTTTAAATGACAATAAACATACTTATTTTCATATAAGATAAAGTTTTATGAACGTCCATTTATTAGACCGAATGTATTGTCTATTATAGATGAATGTATTTATTATATTATTTATTATGCCTAATATTCTTATTATTTGTTTTTAATGTATACTTTAATAGATTGACAGAATAAAAATTTCTTAAATTCTTGGAACAACTTTAAAAGGATGAGATTAACTTTTAGTTAGAGAAATGACAAGAACAACCCTTGAAGTATGCAAAGTCAACTAAAAGTAATTTTGTATTGACATATACTATATTTTCTTACCTTTTGTATCATAAATGTAACGAGCCGGCTGGTTACTACACATAGCTCAACAAAACAACACCACACAGAAAGATAAAGTATATATATATATATATATATATATATATATATATATAAACATCTAGAATATATACACAAGGTCCAAATCTAGGGCTTGAGAAATAGAAATAGAACATACAAAATATCAGCCCAAATGCTACTCTAAGTAGCTAAAAACAACAAAAGAATAAAACTTCATCTGCCAGCTGCAGACCCACTTCAGAACACCAACTTATTCCTGCTCTACTCCCATACAGAGTATGATCATTGCAGTCCAAACCACATGGAACAACAAAGGGTAAGTTAGTGAAAAGAATCAACATACATATATAAATAATACATGAATGGTAAACAGCTACAGCTATCAGCACATCATCAGCATACAACTCATCAGATATACAACATAAACAACAATAAACACACAATGCATCGTTATGCATATCAGCTAGAATTGATCGCTTGTAAGCGGTATAACTCGACTTGGCCCCTATACCGTAGTCGCTTTGTACACGTGTGCCTCGACCTTGCCCACACACGGGACCACTAAGAACTTAGAGGAGAACAACAAGTTACCACTCCAAGAGTAAGCTTTCCAGGGAGGGTTTTTAACAAATTGGGCTCTAAGAGCACGATAGCCACTCAATCCACACAATGGGATGAGAAAATTTTGAAAACATCTCCTCTAGTCTTAGTGATCAACAGCTCAGCCTTACGGCCTACAACAGCTCAGCCTTATGGCCTACAACAGCTCAGTCTTACGGCCTACAACAATTTATATCAGCATGTAGCACAGCACAGCATAGCAGCAATAACAGCATACAGCACAGTTAAACATCTTACAGCACAACAATATACATCAACTACAACTCAACATCATAATTTAGCATTATTAACTAGTCAGCACAGCAATATTTAACATTTATAGCTCAACTCAGCATATAACAACATCTATCAGCAATTCCAGCATAATTCAACACATATCAGCATATAAGTACACATCATATCCGCGCCCGGTGCACTCATGGTCGCGTCCGGCATGGCACAACCAGAGAGCACCAGGGACTAGTGCGCCTAGCGCAATTCCTATTGCACCCGGCGCCACCTCTGGCAGAGACTCCCAAGGAGCCTCCATGCCCGGCGAGACGGGTCACGCCCAGTGTCACACCAGAACCACACAATACCAAGTCACTTCCTGATATCGCGTCCAGCACGGCCCCACCACGCCCGGCGTGGCCATCCAGAGGCTCACATTCTCAAGCTCGCTCGGCGCACACATCTTTGCACCCGGCGGGCTTGCCCAAATGGAGTCCTCTAGTAGTCACGCGCCCGGGGTGAAGAACTGCGCCCGGCATGATGCTCAACAACAACCTTCAAACTTTCAAAATTTTCTTCAAGACCTGCAAAATCAACCAGAAAACCAACTGCAAACCATCTAAAAGCTCACATTTTCATCAAACATCAGGAAAAACATCCCATTTTCAGTATGCAACCACAAAATCATTACAATCCCCAAAATTCACCCAAAACCCCGAAAACGAGTTTTCATCACAGCAGCTCAAAATCTTTGAAATCTCAGCAATCCGTGAGTCCTAGCTCACTACATCAAACAACCGGTAAGAAATCCTAACTTCCCTTACCTCGGTATGAAGAATCCGAGCTCCGGGAAGAAGGAGAACGAGAGAGAAGACGAAGACGAGCTTGAACGAAGAAGAGAAGAAAAGGAACGTCCACACCTCAGCAAGTCCAAACTCTAAGAATCAACACCTAGACCACCATAGCAACCAAAATCAGAGGATAAGGGGGAGAGAAGAGAATAGAGAGTTTGAGAGTTGAGAGGGAGAGAAGTGAGGAAAAACAAGCCACGAGTCTCACAATAAAGATGATAAACAATATCTTTAATCATATAAAAAGTGATTATTAGATGAAATGCAATAAATAATCATATTAAATACACCAATAGACACATCATTATAGATAAAAGAATGAAAAATAAAAACGTAGCAAGTCCACAAAGAGGATATGACATTTGTAATAATCACCAAGAATTAAACAATTGGTCTTGATGATTAAGATAAATCAATATAAAATCCTTTGTATTCATTGATTTGTCTCCATCCTTCGATATGTGTGTTTAATTCTCTTATGAAAAATTGTTGATGTTTTTTGGGAGATACAACTCAACCTCTTGCTTGTATTTCTCTTAGCTCTACAGGCATCTCACCATGCTTGGAGATGTTTCCCATACTTTGGCACTTATCACACCTGTTAGCATGATCATACGCAACTGTAAATAGAGTAGGACAAAAGAATACACATTAGAGTACTTCAGTTGTTGTCCTCTCCCTATTAAAATGGCAACCATAGAGAGAGTTGTGATAATGCCACATGATTTCCTTTGCCTTTTGATGTGCAACACACCTCTTCAATAAGTTGTTAGTTTCAACTTTCAACAGTGGAAAAACAATGTTCCACATTTCATTTTTTATGTTTGTTGTTGTTCAACCGACATCATGTAAGACATTGTGGCATGCTTGTATATAGTTGTCACCATTTTTAAATTTTAAGTTGTGCGTCTTGGTTTTTGTCACTTCTCTGCACCATTTGTTGCGTCTTTGCTTCTCAGCCTTTACGGCGTCGCGCTTTCTCTGATTTTCGTCATTCCCTTTGATCCATCTATTGGTTGTGCTACTCTACATTGTTCATGTTTATACAATAGTGTCACATGTAGGTTAAGGTTTTGATTCTTTCTTTTCTGCTGCAACATGTCTTCCCTTATCTTAACCCATTCAAGTTCACCAAAAGCCACATGTTCCTTTGATTTGAGAATTCAATAGCAAAGTAAAAATTATTTGCTCTTTCGCAAATTTAGGTCTTTTTGGGTGTTTCTTTATTTAATATTGATTAATTTGAATATTAAATTTACACATTTAAAATTTAAATTAACTTAAATTAAGGTAATTTATTTATTATTATTTTTTATTGGATTAATAATTAATATATATGTATTATTTTGATTATTTTTTTAAAAATATTTTTGTGTTATAATATTTTTATTCTTTTTTTTTAAATACTTAAAGTAAATTAAGAATAATTATATTATAATATAATAAATTTCATTTTTATACATCGCAATACATTTGAAATTCTTCAATAAGTTAAAAAAAACTTGTAAATTTATTAATTTAATTAATTTTTAACAATATATCAATTTAGTTAATATTGAAAAAATTATTTACTTAAAAAATTAAATATTTTTAAAAAAATCATTAAATATTTAATAAATCAAATTAAAATGACTCAACTGACATCGGATTAATTTAATTCAAATTTAAAAAAAAAAATCGTGAAATTCGAATCAATCCAAATTAATTGATTGAAATTGAATTTTTATTCAAACCCAATTAATACCTCTAGGCAAAGTAGATGGTGTGGTGTCACTGTAAATTTTATTTTACATATTTGTACATTGATTACTTTTTAACCGATGTAAAAAGCAATCAATTTTTACATCGAGCTCATTTATTTTGTCTGCATAACCAATGTAGAAAGCTTAAAATAATTGATTTCAATGGTTTGTCTCCCACTTGTGTTTTGAACAAGTTTTGGTTTTGTTCTGTGTTTTATATTTTATCTTTCTAAAATCTAAATTTGCTAATTTTGATTAGTCTCTAACAATCACTTTAAAATTATAAATAACATTTTTTTAAAGATTTATAACAAAATGTAAAGGTGTTACGCATTAACATTATACAAACTTTAAACAGTTGTGGATTATATGGCTGAGGATAATCAATTAATATCATAATACGCACAAGTAACGAGCAATTAATAAGGCTCGTATAATAGTAGGGATCAAACTAAATATAGTAATTACAAATTTTAGAGAGATAAAAAAATTATAGAAATTAAAATTAAAGTTTATAAATTTTGCATGAATTAATGATATATTTAACTCTAAAATTATTTAGAAATATATAAATATTATGAAATTTAAATTTAGGTGAAACAAAAAATGATCAAATGACAGATTAAAATTATATTTTAATATTTTTTTTGTCAACTCAATGCAGAACTTCAAATTTTCTACCAAATTTTTATCAGAAATCCTGCTCAAATTATAAATGAGAAAACGTAAATCAAATTTAAATAGAATCTAAATATACAGATACAAAAGTAAAATATTTAAAATCATCAGAAATTTGATTTAATATTTCAAACGTTCAAATTTAATTCTCAAGAACTACGTTGTCATGGACATCAATCCATATAATGATTAAAAAAAAGTTGGACATCCTAGGTCGTTTAAAATTTATACGATATGTAAATATTTTATGGGATAAGTAAGGTAATATTTTAATATGCTGTCAAAAAGAAAATCTATGCCTCCTTTTTTTTTCTTGGCCGTTAATTTGAGTACTTCTTGATCGATGCATCGCACGATATAAAATCTAATTATAAATTATATATTTTTTATTAAGTAAATGAATGACAATGAATTAAAAATATTTTAACATATATTTTAATTAAAAATATATTTCAAAGTTTTACAATAAATATTTTACAGTGCTACAAAGTTAAATACTCTAAATTATATATTTTAATATAATAGGAGGATGATAATATAATACTTAACATGAATTACCCTCCTCACTCTTAAAAGATGCAAATATTATTCTTTTATATATTAAAATATCAAATAAATGAATTGAATTGTATATTATAAAATAAGAAAAAAGAGAAATATAATATTCTTATCTCTCATGAAAGGATAATGTAATTTATCATATATTTTTATATTGGATAAAATAACTAATTTTAAATAAAATAAAAACTTAACACATAAATAAAAAATATTAACAATTTAAAAAAAAAAATTTACAAAAGAACTTTCAATTTAAAAAGATTTTTAAGTTAGAAAATGAGACAATTAATGATATAGAAAAATCATACTTGATAGGAGTACTCATATCATATACACTAGACACATATACCAAAAGAACCCAATATTTAAGATGTGAAATATGGAAAGTCATAATAAAATATGATCAATCATAAACTTCCATAAAGCAAAATAGCATCCACCCAAGGTCCCAATAAATTAAGGAAACAATGTAATGTAAAGATGGATTAAAATATATGATTCTTTAATTAACGAAAGAATCATATTTTTAACCGATCTACAAACATCACGTTTCCTTCTTTACATATATACTTGTGAAAAGTTCGCAGAGTACTATATTTTCACGTATGTTTGGTTTCCATAGCACATAATTGAGAAAGAATGGACTCACAGCACTACCACTCAGAGCACTACCACTATCGCGTTTCAAGGCTGAATGAGGAGCACACGACGCCTATGGCCGGTGACAGCTTCAAATTCAGCATAAGAGTTTCATCATACTCAATGGATGCAGACATGATGAATACAGGCACAGAACGGTTACTGTACTATTCTCCATCTCAATGCATTCCCTGCCATCACTTCTTTCAAGAGGGTCAACACTTCTTGAGCACACTCTTGTCACGGATACACTTCTCCATTAATGATTCTCTTGAGGAATTAGCACGAGGGGTCATGTCAGCTGTTCAAGATTTCTTCCAAGTTGATCAAGTTGCTTCCCCTTCTCCTTCTTTCCAATCTCAACACCGAGAGATCCCTTTACGCTTGGAAATCTTACAGTTGTATGATGGCATTAGTGCAGCAATGGAGGAGTCCATGCAGTGTTTCAAAATGATTCCGGCTTCCAACGAAGCCATCCAAACGTTGTTGAAGAAATCCACGGTTGTGATGGGGAGTGAGGGTTGTCCTATATGCCTTGAGGAGTTGGATGTTAATGCTGAATGCTGCACAATGCCATGCCATCATGTCTTTCATTTACAATGCATTGTCACTTGGCTTAAAACCAGCCATGTGTGTCCCTTGTGTCGTTACCCTTTACCTACCCTCAAGAACTAGCAAAGCATTTCAGTTATGTTCATGTAATTTTGGTTCAACAAGACTTGCATTGTAATGTATTTCTTTGTTGACTATGTATCAAGACCATGCAATACATTTTTGGTTATTCTATTGAATGGATTATTTTGGTTGTTATTCGTCTTGGTTTTTTGTTTTTTCCTGTGCATTTTACGGTTTGACTTTATCTTTTAAGTTTTCTGCAGGAAAATAAAGAGGAAATCATATTTTTCAATATGTACTTGTATATACTATATGTTGACACGGAAAATTTCCTTAGACTTGTGCATAATCTGATATAAGAACGTTTTAAGCCTTCATCTCAATCTTGTTTACTCGTGTAAATGTATGGCCTCTAACTATTGTTGTAGTGGCTGTTGTGTGTACGTGCGTTTAGATATTGTCTATGTACGATAATCCTTGTGTTTCATGTTTGATTTTGTGTGCGTGGTGTGTTTATAAAATAACTGAGGACATTGAAAATGTGTTTCATAAGGGGGCAAAATTTGAAAGAAACTCAAATTTGTTAAGTTGTTATAAAAGTGGCAAAGCATATCATAAAATGTCAAGGTAGGTGTGCACTTAATTACTTGACAGAGAAACCCGCTTTAAGGAGCTTGGAAACAATGCATATACAAAAGCTACAAGGGGACAACGAGGTTATTACCTCTGTTTCACATTGAAGTATTCAAAACTCTATGGGTGCTTGTTGCTAAGGTAATGCAATAAATATGTTTTGGCTCTAATATCTCTCACTTATCCAAAACATATGCAATTGCAAGTGTAATCTCCCAAGTGTTATTAGCTTGATGGATTAGCATTTTTGTTTTTTTAAGGGTGGATAGAAAATGAGAGGTAGATGTCACTTACACTATAATTGAATTGACTTATATTCTTCACTTGTGACAAACATGTGCTTCCCAGGTCATTTTACTCCTACTTATAATTGTTTTAGTTCAAACTTCTTATCAAATAGTATTTACTGATTTACTAATTCCCAGTCTAACTATTTTACTTCCACTCTTAAGATTTAACAATTCTTTTAAGTCACCAAATGGCTTATCACTTAGTTTCCTTTAAAGGTGATACAAAAGCATGAAACTCCACTGGTTTTAGCTCTGTTATGCAGAACTGATATGGTTTTGCTGCATAATGACCCATTTGTGACTTAAAAACTATTATATCAAAAGTTATAGACAGTATAAGATTTGGTGTAAGGTTTAAACTTACACTTGGTGTCAATGGATCCTAACTCATTATAAAATGTCAAGGTTGATGTAATTAAGAAGGTTGATGTGTACTTAATTACATGACATAGAAACCTCTTTTAATGAGATTGGTGATTGTGCTTGAGAGTCTTAATTAGAATCTGTTTGAATATAATTTAAAAGGGATTTTGAGAACCCTCCAATCCTCCTAGGATCTCTTAAGCTTGTGACCTTAAACTCGAGTAGTTGAGATAGCTTCTTGCCTTTAATAGAGTTCATGTTGCAAATGTAATGATTGAGATAAGGTAGTTCTACCTATATGTTTTGGCCAACTATTAGTATTAAAGAAGTCTTGGAAGCTTTTGGAACTTCTTAACACTCCTAACATTTAAGCAATAAAAATAAAGACTAGAAAATGAAACAATAATTACAAAGGGTGGAAGTCTTAAGTAAACACTTAAAAGCTATTAAGACCACTTCCACAAAGAAAGGTCAATTTCCAACAAATTAAAGCAATCAAAAGTAAAATCTTATAGTCTCCCAAGTGTTTCTCTCTTTCCTTGGAGTTTACTATCAAACTCTTCTCAACCTCCAAGTATCATCAAATGAGTAGATTCTCTTAGAATTTCATCAACAATTCAAGACACTACCATGTGATAAGTGTTATTGATTATCCCTTCTCTTGAAAGTTAGCATACAAATGGACTAAAGGAAATTTGAAAGACAAACAAGAAAAGATACAATTAGAAATGGTTAAACTCAAGAAGAAATAAAATGAAAAACTCAAATTTAACAAAATAACAAACTAGAATTATAGGTATTTTTAAAGCTTACACACAAAAGAAAGTCAAAGATTGTTCCTAGATTGGATATTACAAAAAATGGTAATAAGACTCAAAAGAATTCAAGTATTTGTAATTGCAATTTCAAATCATATTTTGTGGGACAAATATTAGAATGAATTGTATTTTTTTTTTTTAATTTCAACCTCCACTAATTTCTTTTCTACTCAAATTGAAATATTTTTCTTGTAGCTTTTCTTACACCTTGATTTCTTTTTCATTTAGAGTTAGTTGTGACTTTTTTTAATCCAAATTTTGTCTCAAAATATTTTCAAAATAATTTGAAATTAAAAATTGTAATTAATTGAAAAACAATTAAAATTCAAATCGAATCATTTGGTAATTTTTACTCTAGATTGGCATGTACAGGGAGTATTAGGCAACTAGGTTCAATGTATCATATACATGCATGCACTACACTTTTGAATTTTAAATTTCAAATTAAAATCACCAAAGATTGAATTCAAATTTTGAATGCAAACATTTTTAAGTTCTCAAAAATATTTTTAGACAACTATGAAGACACAACAAAAAATTAACTCTAAGAATTTGATATTGATCTAAGAATATTTTTGGTGTGTGTATTTTTTTTTACCCTTTTACTCTTTAATTTGTTTAATTACCTTTTATTCTTTATTTAATTTATTTAACTAATACACTGTTTCAAAGCTAATTGCACAATTTCTTAATTTTATTATTTTTATTTTATTTTATTTTTTCATCTTTTATGACAAGATACTAAGGACCTCACTTTCACTAGTTAGTAATAAAATAAATAAGGCTTAAATATCCTTTTGTACATGTTTTTCGATCCTATAATTTTTTACTTAATTTTTAGTTATTGTAATATTTTCTGTTGCTGTGTCTTTTTTTTAATTTTTTTATATTTTGAATAACATGTTAAACATTTAAAAATTGTTTCAAGTGAATTTAAGTCATTTTATGTTTAACGCATCATTCAAAATAATGAAAAATGTCACAATAAGAATTATAATAAAAAAAATGTGTACATGGATCAAAAGTTAAGTAAAATATTTTTTGGAACCAAAAGAAAAAAAAAGTTATATTTTAGAGATAAAAATATATTTAAACTTATATTATTTTTTAAAATTGTCTTTTAAAAAAAAAAGTATAATCTACTCTAATTTCTTTTCTTTTTTCATATACAAAAACTACATACCAAATTATCCACACACACCACAAAAATGATAATACACATTAATACTTTATTTGTTTAAAGAGAAATAGATAAAAAGTAAGACAAAAAAAATAAAAATAAGTGAGATTATTTATTTAAAAAAATAAAGAATAAAAAATTAAAAAGTGATTATTTTCTTATTTATTTATTTTTCTATCTCTTCTTTTATATATATATATATATTATTTATCTTTAATTAAACAATCAAATTTTTATTTTATTTTATTTTTATTTATTTCTACTTTTTTTTTATACTTTATTTCTCATCTACTTTTTTTTTCTTTTCATTTTTATCAAACATGCATCAAGATCTTCTTCAAGCAATACTGGCACCAAGTGAGGAAAGTTGTCATGGGTATGAAAACCTTCACAACACCTGGTCCTGATGGCTTCCCGTCGTTCCTCTTCAAGCAATACTGGCACTTGATTGGCAAAGATCTTTGGGGCATGGTGCGAGATGCATTCAGTAATGGTAATGCTGATCCAAGGCTATTAGACACTCTAATCACCTTAATCCCTAAAGTGACAACCCAACAACGTTGAAGGAGTTTCGCCCCATCAACTTATGCAATGTTGCTTATAAAGTGATCTCGAAAGTCCTCGTGAACAGAATGAGACCACTCCTACAAGATATTATTAGCCCCTTCCAAGGTAGCTTCCTACCTGGCCGAGGTACGAAAGGCAACTCCATTCTTGCTCAGGAAGTCCTTCATCACGTCAATCGCAACACCAGCAAGGTGGGGTTGGTCGCAATCAAAGTGGACCTAGAAAAAGCGTACGATCGTGTCAATTGGGAATTCCTACGTCAAACCCTGCTAGATTTCAGATTTCCCGTTAGAATCATTAATCTGATTATGTGGGGAGTCCGTGAGACTTCTCTAACTATCCTTTGGAATGGTTCAAAGCTAGACCACTTTCACCCATCTCGAGGTCTTCGTCAGGGCGATCCTCTGTCGCCATATTTGTTTGTGCTATGCATGGAAAAGCTGAGTTTACAGATTAATCATAGGGTCATGAAGGGGGAGTGGCTCCCGATCACTCTTTCACGTGGTGGTCCTCCCCTCTCTCATTTACTATTTGCAGACGATGTCCTTTTGTTTGGAAAAGCATCCACTGATCAAATGTAGATAATAGCAGCTACTCTACAGGCGTTTTGCATGGAATCGGGCCTCAAGATCAATTTGGGTAAGTCTAGGTTCCTTTGCTCGAAGGGAGTCAGCCATGGACGAAAGGAGGATCTAAAGGTGAGCTTAGGTATATGCCACACCAACAACCTTGGCTTGTACCTAGGGTTTCGAACACCACGGGGAAGAGTGACATCCACAGAGTTCAACCACTTGGTGACACAAATACAGGGTCGGCTAGCATCTAGGAAAGGTAAGCTTCTAAAGAAAGTTGGTCGCCTTTGCTTAGCAAAATCCGTATTAGCTGCTATCCCGAAGTATACAATGCAACTTTTCTGGTTGCCACAAAATATATGTGATACCATTGATAGATTGTGCAAAGCCTTGCTTTGGTCAACGTCGGGATCTACCAGGTGTGGAACATCTTTAGTTGGAAAGAAATTATAAAACCAAAATCCGAGGGTGGCTTAGGCATGAGAGATACTAGAGCTGCGAATATATCCTTACTGGGAAGCCTTGTTTGGGATCTTTTGCAGACTACTGATAAGCCTTGGGTGCAGGTTCTTACACATAAATATCTCCAACAAGGCTCCATTTTGAATCACTCCCCTCCCCCTGGAGCTTCCTATGTGTGGCGCAGCATTAACAAAGCTGCTTTGGCCTTACAGGCATCTTTTGGGCCTCGCCTAGGCACGGGACAATCACAATTTTGGTACGCAAATTGGCTTGGGACCGGCCCTCTATGCCAACAGGTGTCTTTTATGGATATACACGATTCCCAGCTACGATTACTCGAGCTTTAGGACCCAGATGGTTGGCAACTACAACGTCTACACACGTGCTTGCCTCAACATCTTGTGGAGCGAATTCAACAAATCACAATCCTTGAGAATCAGGTGGGCGACGATAGAATTGCTTGGTTTGGAAGTAACAATGGAGTGTTTTCTGCATTGTCAGGTTACCATTATATCCTAGGCCACGGTAATCCTACAGATAGGATTTGGAGAAAGCTTTGGAAGCTACCAATCCCTGAAAAACTAAAGTTTTTTCTTTGGCAAGTTTTGCAAGATGCTCTTCCCACGAACCACAAAAGATTTACGTGCCAACTGGCTCTGTCTCCAGCTTGCACGCGTTGCTCTGCGATTGAAGAGACCACCCTTCACGTGCTCCGCGATTGCCCACATTCGAGGGAACTATGGTATCGGATGGGCATTGCTTCTACGACAATGATGTCAACTCTCAACCTACATCCTTGGCTTTGGCATATTTTCAATCATGAAAAGCGACTTTTGATCTTATCTACACTTTGGTGCAACTGGAAATGGCGAAATACCCAGGTAATCGCCAACACCTCCTGGAGTGTCACGTATGTTAGTCAACTAGTTCGACGACAGAAGCTTGAGTGTCATCTTTATTGCTCAAAAACACCCCAGGAGCAAGATGGTTACTGGGCCCCTCCTGGCCAGGGAGACGTGAAACTTAATGTGGATGGCTCTTGCTCTAACCAAAAGTCAATGGGTGGCGGAGGTGTTCTCCGGGGTGGCCGTGGAGATTGGCAATTTGGATTCTCCACATGCTATGGCCAAGGCAGTCCTTTTCTCGCAGAAATTCTGGCAATAAGGGATGGACTGATGCATGCTTGGAGGTTGGGGTATAGAAATATAACCTGAGACAATGACTATATGGAAGCAGTAGATGCAATCAATATTTCTTATATGAGAGAGCTATCACTGCATGCGCATAAGGATAAACTTTTGCAAATACAAAATATTTTAAAGAAGCACTGGAGAGTGAAAATCGTGCATATCCCTCGGGAGTGGAATACAGTGTCGGATTGCTTGGCTCATGAAGGGGCCAATGGTTTGATTAAAGAATTCATTACTCCTCCACCCCTAGCCCTTGAAGCTTTCCTTCAAGATCTAGCGAATGTAGGCTAGTTAGTTACATACTGTTTTTTTTCTTATTTTCCTTTCTCTACCAAAAAAAAAAACATGCACAAAGAAAGTTTGCCCTTTATGACATGGGATTGTGCTGGTTCTCTCTTTTGCGTCTACAACAACGATGCCAGTAAGCTCCACTCTCTGCTCTGTTCTGCGTTTTGGACTTTTGCAACCTAACCTTCCCCATTGTTACCAGTTGGAAATTTTGGATCAAATACCGACCCAACATCATTGATCATTCTAATCTTTATATTGTAGTGTTACTTTGAGTGCGTTCTTCGTGTTAAAATATGTGAAACTCCATCTTTCTCGTGCTACATTGTGTAATTCTTCCCATCGCTCTTCATTTTAGTTTTTCGTTATTTTAAATCCCTCTGAAAATGGCACCATATTAGGGTTCTCTGTTTTGGGGACATATCCTCTAGTTTTCAAAAAAATTCATTCAATACTTATAGCTATATGAAAATCATTTGATTTGATTTTGCTCGTGCTTTTGTTTTGTAAAAATTTAAGAGTAAAATTGTCTAAAAAAAAATGTGAAGATGAAAAAGTAGTTATAATCTTGTATTTCCTTTATATAGTGATATAGATGAATTTTTAAAACTTCACATTCTGCAGTTCTAGTGACTCACTAGATAAATTTGTTGACTCCTTAGTTGGGCTTCCAAAGTCCCACTCAACATTTCCTTTAAAGTTGACACATGTATCAGATGAGTTCAATGCTTTGTTGCATTAATATGCTCTAACATAATTGTAACTTTTATTGTTTACTTCAGATGCTTTTTTTATGCAGAAGACATTTTTATGTCACTGTAGATAACATCGTTAGAAGAGTCTTTGTAAATCTAGTATGAGAAAAGCACAAGCTTTAAGCCTCCAATTTCAATTGTCATTGGTGATGAAAGCTGCCACCCCATGGCTCTCGGACATGCTTTGGCAAAGGAGCTGTTGAGTATGAGAGATCACTTTAAATTGGTGACCCCGAATTCAAGTGGAAACCTCCTCAAGATGAGTGGCAGAGCATTACTTTGGGTTGCACATCTAGTACTACTGCTAGTCCTGATGGTGTGGTGTTATACTACCGTTTGGGGGTATGAATGAAAGTGTTGTGTATCATGTTTCATTGCAATGACTAGTGTCTAGTGCTATCCTTGGATACTTGCAGCTCTTTGCGTGACTAACATTTGTCCTCGGGTTGTGTTCATGCTCCGCAAGGGAGTGATTGAGACTAATTTTGTTAAGTAACATGATGTTCATGCCTTATGGATGTTTTCTAAATCTACCTTGAAGTTTGATGCTATAGTTAATGTTTGTAGAAGAAATAGATATGGCCTCATTGACCACAAGTTAATCGGTCTCTTAAATAATAGTGAAATAGTTGAAAACTTAAATTAGTTTACACCAACTTAAATAATTGTTGTTTTTACTAGCTTAGTTTTTTAAGTTATCTTCAAGATTTTTGATTAACCTAGTGATTTCAGGTCTGCGTACACGTGTTCGCTTTGGGTTTTCTAAACCAAATGGCAAATGGTCTTGTAAAAGACAACATCTACGTGTGTGGAAGGTGTTGCTGTAGTTTCTGATCATTGGATATGATGCTTCTGCAACATACAAAAAGGAACAAGAAGGTTTTTCCCAAGAGGAATTGCTCGAGAGAAATGCTTTAACAGCTAAAAAGTTCACTCAATTATCAAATGGAAAGAGGTCTTATGGTGAGTCCTTGAGCTCAAATTATAGTTTCTCTGTATTTAGCTGGAGCTTTGGTGTTAGGACCATAACCTATTGATTGTGAGTCTGTGATGACAAGTCAGAAGCAAATTATGTTAAAAATTTTGGTAAAATGTGAATTCAGTTAGATGAATTCATGTTTTGGATTAAAAAGTTGTTTTGAGAGTAATAGAACTTTCAAGTCTTATAAATAAAGAATTATTGAAGAAGTTAATTTCGTTATACTATGAATATTCATAATTTAAATATTATTATATCTTATATTACTTGTTTTCTTTTGTTAATGGCCAGATCAGGGAGGGTGACATGGACACATTGCAGGGAACACATGTACAAACTAAAAGGTAACATCTTCTCTGATCTATTAATTTTGTTGTAGTTGATTGTTACCGTGAATACAAAGGGAAAAGGAAAACATGCATTTTTCTTGTATTGACGTTTAGATTCCTATATATACATGTTTCATTTGACATTTACTTTAAGAAAATGTTATCAAGTGCTGTTATAATACTTTAACATTCAGGAATGCATATAGAAAATATATAAGAAAACTAGAAAAGTATTAAAAACTAAAGAAATTTTATTATAAATAATTATATTATTATAACTTAATTATATTCTAATTAAATTTAAAGAATACAAACTTAATTAACATTATTATAATAAATAAAAATGAACGATAAATATTAACGAAATAGGAAAAAGAAATCACCTTGCAAACGGGCCTATAATCTAGTTATACTAATTAAGAAATTGGCTTGTGCTTTTAGTCCTCCAACTTTAGACTATATATTCTTTTGGTCTCCCAAATTTTGAATTTGTGTTTTTAGTTCTAAAAATATAAAAAATATTATTTGGTCCCTCAAATTTATTTATTTTTTATTTCTTTTAACTTTAAATAATATTGTTATTACTCACTAACATAACTAATAGTGATAAATTGAAAGGAACTAGAAATCAAGGTTGTCAAACTTGAGAGTCTACACAAACTCGTGGAGCTCTCGTAGACTCGTAAGAGTCTACCTAATATTAAAAGATATTAAAAAATACGAACACACATAATATGATATCACTAATTCAACATTCTAAGTCTGAAATAAGTCAAATAACAACAATAAAATGTCATAATACAAATCTTAACCATACATGAACAACCGAAAGTCCAACATACGTGACGAACAACTCATCGAAAATTGCAGGGACGACGCCAGAAGCTACAACGACAGCACTGGGCGGATAGAACGAAGTCAGACGGTGTTGTTTTCGTAAGCGGCTGATGGAGAGAGACCGAAGAACGCAGCGGAGGCAAAGTGTTGTTTTTGTATGTGGCGGAGGGAGAGAGATCGAAGAAAATAGAGAGGGGCTTAGAAACCCTCTCTGAAACGACGTCGTTTTGGGTATTTAGAGGGCAAAAAATTAACCTAAAGTTGACTCGCAGACTCGCCCTCAAACTCGTGATTCTGAGCGAGTCTACCCGAGTCCACCCGAGTCTATCAAAAACCGATTCTATTCGTGAGTTAACCAGTTTTGCTACCCTAGACTCGTAAACTCGTACGAGTCTGAGTTAACTTGCGAGTTTGACAACCATGCTAGAAACATAAGTTTTAAATTTGAGTGATTAAAATAATATTTTTAAAAAATTTAGAGACTTAAAGCACATGTTTTAAATTTGAAATATATATATATATATATATATATATATATATTCCAAATTTAAAGAACTAAAAACATATTTAACAATATAGATAATATAATTTAAATATTGAAAATATTTTTGAACTTTAATTATATAAAAAATTATCATCTATAATTTATAATTAAAATATTAATTGATATATTATTATGTATTTTCATCGTTATGTATTTCTTAAAAGTTTATGTGATTGCCATTGTTTTCAAATTAAATAATTATTTTGCATTCTCAAATTTTCATTGTTCAATTTTTCAGAAATTGAAAAAAAAATAATTTTAAATGATTTTTTAGAATTAATATTTAAATATGCAATAATGCTAAAAAATGATTTTATAAATTTATAGGTATCATTATAATCAAGTCAAAATTAAAAATACAAAATTATGAGTTTTATTTTATTTTAATTTTTTAGAATTTCTCCTATTAAAATAAAATTAAGTATGAATTGTTTAACGATAACATCATACAGGAAGAATCACCATTCACACCTTTAGGCTTTAGATTTACTAAGCAACTATGTGGGTTTCTCCAATTGAAAATGTTCTAAGCAAGCTCAGAGAACTGAATGTTGTTATCTATATTGTTAGGGATAAACCCACTCCTAAATCCAATATTTGTCATCTCATTATGTTTTAGCTTGAGTCTTTTTTAGAACTGAAATTATTATTATTGCGCGTGAAGAACATGACGTTTCTTTAATTGATGATTGTAGCTGCAAATGCTAAGGGAATCTGTTTAAGGCGATCTAGGCAAAGGAGGATTATGACACACAGGACCATGTTGCTGCATTTTTGGTACAATTTTTTTTTTTTTTTCATTATGAACATTTGGAATTTGGAATGCCTTTAATGAAAAGAAGATATCTTCTTTAGTTTAGGGAAAACAGTGATTAATCATTTTAAACTTTACCTTTTTTACAAATAGGCACCATAAAATAAAATTTTATTTTATCTTAATTAATTTTTAAATTTTATCTTATTTGTAAACAGATATCATGAAATTTAATTTTGTTTCAATTAATCTCTAAACTTTATTTTTTTTATCTATAAACACTTTCAACTTTAATTTCATTCTAATTGATTTTGACATTTGATCATTTATTATTTTTACAAAGTTTTTATATTATCAATTTAGAGTTAAATTATTTATCTTAAATATTAATCATTCACTAATCTTTTTCTTTTTATGTTACAATTTTTTTTTGAAATACAATAAAAATATGAGTTTAAAAAAAAGAATGATAAAATCAATAAAAAAAGCCTTTATTTGATTTTTTCTTCTTCTAAATTATATGGTATTTTAATATATATCAAAATAAAACCAATATATGTGTATCAAAAAATTAGTAAATAAGTGTGATTTAAAATAAATAAACGATTGATATTTTTTTTATCTTATCAATTTACTCTCAATGTAATACAAGAGACTTGCAAAAAAAATTTTTAATCAAGACAAAATTGCAATCAAGGTGTTTATTTGTAAAAATGCTAAAATTTAAGGATAAATTATAATAAAATAAAAGTTCATAGTGTCTATTTGCTAACAAGACAAAATTTAAGGATCAATTAAAATAAACTTAAAATTTGTGGTATCTATTTACAAAAGAGGTGAAGTTTAAAGGTGCTAAATACTTTTTACCCTTTAGTTTATGAGTAATTTTGTAGCATTATATTTCATGCGAGTAGTAATTACATATAAAGAGGAGCATAAAAATGTATTAACCCGTAATGGTTCCTACATTTAATGGTTCAACTACAAGTTGTGAAAAGACATACAATTTTCTACCTAAGGTTGACATGCACATAAATCCTGGATATACAAGTGATAACTTATATACATAAATGTGTAAAGAAGGTTATCAATAACAGATAATGGTCTATGGTGGTAAGCCAAAAATCCGCCATAAACATATGGCGGATGGCGTGGTGGCTTATGGCAGACAAAATTTATATATATATATATATATTAAAAACAAAACCATAAAAAAACAAACTTTTTGGATGCATGACTTTAGTGTTGGGTGCTTACTGCATACCATTGTGCTATAAGTAAAACAAAATTGGGAACAACGTTATAGGTTTAATATAGAAAACAACATAACAGAACATGATAATGAAATTCTAAAATATAGATAACTAAATTCCAAAATTTTAAAAAACTGAAAACAAAAACATTGAACAGATGAAGAACAAGAATCACATAAAATAAGAGAGACAGAGAGAGATGATGATGAACATATGAAGAAATGAAAAATAGATGGAAAAAAAACAAAGAAAAATAAAGAAATAGAAGGAAAAAGAAAAAACAAGCAGAAAACAAAAAGAACTCTTATGGGTCACCGGATTTGTTGGCCGAAAAACTTTATGGAGCTTACGCCCCTATGGTTCAGGTCGCTGGAGGCTGGTGGTCTAAGAAGGCTCACCATAGTTGTTTGTTCGCAATTTAGGAGCTTCACAAGAGAAAAGATGAGAAAAAAAAAGAGGATGAGGAGGAATTCGGCCATGAGCACCATGAAGCCATGGCCATGGCGGATATAGCGGGCGCCATGGTGAATATGGCGGGTTCCATGGCAGATATGGCGGACGCTGCTATATAATGGGAAATAACAGATAGCGAATGGTGGAGGGGTTCAAAAACTCCACGTTATACCTTTATGGCGGCACCATAACGGTTATTTGATAACATTGGCATCGACAACTGAAATTCTATACAAGACTATGTGTATGTATAGTAATTCGAAAACTATAATGTATAAACCTTGGTTGTTGGTTAAGCAACACTACAAAACTATTAATAAGGTAGCACCAAGCTACATTGCCAACAACATGGCTCACAAAATGCCTCCAACCTAACCTTGCCTTGTTCCCTTGTAAACATAATCATCGTAGTTCAACCACAAGGAAACATACAAGGGTAAGTTAGATTACAAAAATAAATATCATATAGCAAGTTGGGGTTCTTCATCATCTCTCCCTTCCTCATCTCCAGTGTCTTCATCTCCATCTCCTTCTTCTTGCTCAAACTGCTCCTCATCTCCTTCAGCTTCTTCCTCTTGCTCAGACTGCTCCTCCTCCCTTGGAAAGTTGGGGTTGTCCCCAAGCCATTGGAACTGCTGCTAAAACATCTCAGGGAATGGCCATTGAAAAGGAAGGCCCCATAAAATTGTTGTTGATGTGCATGGTACATATTACTATTAAAGGATAGAAGTGCCAAGTGATTTGCCAAATTTTGTTGCTCAATATGTTGAAAGTGAGCAATCATGAAAGTTTGTGTGGCAGTCTGAGGAGGTGGTGGTACTTGCCAATGCTTGTGGGTCCTCACTCTAGAGGTTTCAGGCTGATTGTCGCTCTTGCAATGAATTTTGATATAAGCAACATTAATTGGAGGGCGGATGGATTTGCTTAAGTGACTAGGAATCCGGGAACTAGCAGCTTGGCACAATCCCATGATAAGTCCCGGAAATCCCAAAGGCTTTGAGACACAAGTAAGAGGTGGTGTAGACAGAACAACCCGGTGAATCTCATCTGAAATAATAGTCGCCACATCCACTCCAGTCTTACTCAAAATAGAGTACAACAACGTTGCTCTTGGCATATTCGAGTCTTAAATATGAGACATGGGATAGATGTTGCAATACAAAAATTTTTGCCATATGTGAGCAAGAGTGGTCAAGTTCTTACGGAGTATCTTGACTTGGTTTCCTAAGACACCTAAAGTGTAAGTGCAACCAGGTAAACAAAGGAGCTTTGCCACTTCATCTGCTTTGAAACTGCAGGTCTTTTTCAATCTGCCATATCCATCCAGCCCATCACCTCCTAAGGAGTAAGGATTGTTTAGAAAATCATTAATAGCATCCCTATGATAGCTGACTTGAGCCCCTTTTAACCAACTTTAGAGCATTGACATAAAAATCCTTAATGATCTCCTCACTATATTTTTTTCTCCAGAGTTTCCAATTTAGTCCATTTTCTCCCTTTTAATTTATTGCTAAACTCATCATATTTCCCTGCATTCAGCTCCACCCTTCTTTCAGTAACTATCTGCCTAAACTCCAGCTCTAAGTACCTTTGTTGTTTAGACTTGGTGAGAAAACACTGCCTATCCATTTTGATTGTAGCTGTAGGTTGTGGAGGCGTCTGCTCATTTGACTCTGAGTCGCTAGGGGGTGGATTGGATGATGCCTGACCCTTTCTTTTCTTCCTTGCAGGGGTTTCATGGGTGTGAGAGGTAGTCTTGGTCCTTGCCATCTGCATTAGGTGACCAAAAGTAAGATAAATAACCATGAAAGCAACCATTACTACAAAATAAAAGTGTAGCATAAAAGGCCAAATAAAACAAAGGTATTTTTCCAAGCCCATGTTAAAAAGAGTCTACTCTCTTCTCACACTTTTCACATTCAACTTCTTTCTCTTATACCCAACTTCATCTCAACCGTCCTTCACAACACGTTCACTTAGTCTCCTTGTTTTCTTCTTTTCCACACACCATCACTCTTCTAGATTCAAGGTAAGTTTTCAAGTTTTCTCTCTCTCTACTCTCTCTTGATTTCTTTTGTGCTTCCATGCAAATATTGATATGCATGCCCTAGTTAGGGTTCTTTGCTGTCTATCTCACTCTCAATCACATTCTCATTTTCACTCTTATCACCATCAACGAATTTCAATGCATGCCCTAGGTTTCAAGGATCAATTTTTATTATTAGGGGTTTATGGGTGAATGATATGATTGATATAAAAAATTTGTTGTTTGTGCTTCATTAATACCAAATTGTTTGTTGTTGAGCAAATTACTTTTGGTACTACAGTGGATAAACTTGGAAAATCATTGTATGACTTGCAAGGAATAATTATGAGAAAAAGAGAAAAATTTTAGCCCTTGCACTCAAAGGGCTCAGCCGTTTTTTGGCCAAAGCGCTTAGCCCTTTTAAAGGGCTGAGCCATTCATGTGTTGCTCTGTTTTCATTGGCTTTTATACTACACTTTTATTTTGTATTAATGAACACTCTCCTGGATTAATTATTCTATTTCTGGTCACTTAATGCAAATGGAAAGGACTAAGACTACCTCTCACACCCATGAAATCCCTGCAAGGAAGAAAAGAAAGGGTCAGGCATCATCCAATTCACCCCCTAGCGGCTTAGAGTTAGATGAGCAAACGCCTCCATAACCTACAGCTACAATCAGATTGGATAGGCAAGTTTTCTCACCAAGTCCAAACAATAAAGGTACTTGGAGTTGGAGTCTGGGCAGATAGTTACTGAAAGAAGGGAGGAGCTGAATGCAGGGAAATATGATGAGTTTAGCAATGAATTAAAAAGGAGAAAATGGACTAAATTGGCAACTCTGGAGAAGACATATGGTGAGGAGATCATTAAGGAGTGTTACATCAATGCTCTCCCCTTACAGAGTCAGGATCAAACACGAAAAAGTTGGATAAAAGGGGCTCAAGTTAGCTATCATAGGGATGTTATTAATGATTTTCTAGACAATCCTTACTCCTTAGGAGGTGATGGGCTGGATGGATATGGCAGATTGAAAAAGGCCTACAGTTTCAAAGTAGATGAAGTGGTAGAGCTCCTTTGTTTACCTGGTTTCACTTACACTTTAGGTGTCTTAGGAAACCTAGTCAAGATACTCCGCAAGAACTTGACCACTATTGCTCGCATATGGCAGAATTTTTGGTATTGCAACGTCTATCCCATGTCTCATATTTCAGACTTGAATATGCTAAGAGCGACGCTATTGTACTCTATTTTGAGTAAGACTGTAGTGGATGTGGCCACTATTATTTCAAATGAGATTCACCAGGCTATTCTGTCTACACCATCTCCTACTGGTGTCTCAAAGCCTTTGGGATTTCCGGGACTTATCATGGGATTGTGCCAAGCTGCTAGTTCCTGAATTCCTAGTCACTTAAGCAAATCCATCCGCCCTCCAATTAATGCTACTTATATCAAAATCCATTGCAAGAGCGACAATCAGGCTAAGACCTCTAGAGTGAGGACCCGCAAGCATTGGTAGGTACCACCACCTCCTCAGACTGCCACACAGACTTTCATGGCTGCTCACTTTCAGCATATTGAGCAACAAAATTTGGAAAATCACTTGGCACTTCTATCCCTCAATATTATTATGTACCATGCACATCAACAACAATTTTACGGGGGCCCTCCTTTTCAATGGCCATCCACTGAGATGTGTCAACAGCAATTCCAATGGCCTGGGGACAACCCCAACTTTCCAAGGGAGGAGGAACAGCCTGAGCAAGAGGGAGAAGCTGAAGGAGATGAGGACCAGTCTGAGCAAGAAGAAGGAGATGGAGATGAAGAGGCTGGAGATGAGGAAGGGAGTGATGATGGAGGAGAAGATGATTGAAGGATCTTCTGAAAAGTTTGCTTTATTTCACTTAAGTACTTTAAATTCCAGTTTTTACTTCTTTTGCAGCACTTTACTTTTCAATCTTTTGGTTATTTTCTTATCCGCTATTTGGTAAGTAATTTTGGTGGTTTTGTTAATTAGTTTACTTGGATACCTTTTTGTGGTTGAACTTGTGTTTGGTTCATGGTCTTGAAGTAAGGTTTTGTTGGACTTGAATTGATAATCTTTCTAAATTGAGCGTTTTCATGGTTCAAGTTTTCAATGAGCATTGTTTTCTAATATGGAAGTCTACATTATTGCACAAGTGGTTGTACATTTTTTACTTAAAGTGTGTGCTTTAAGTATGTTCAAGTGAAATTGAAACAAGTCTGAAGTTGTTGAGATCTAGAGCACTTAACCAAGCCATGTGAGTGAGTGGGCCAAATAATTAAATTTAGTGTTTGAGAGTCATCATTGATTCATGCGTTCAGTTTTGTTTGAGTCTTCTATGAGTTACAGTTGGGTTATGCATGGAATTGACTAAGGAAATTGTTCATTATATTTAGCTCAGTAACCAAAAAGTTAACCCATGGATTGTGTGACACCTTCTACCCAACATTAATACACAAAATATTGTTTCTTTTTCCTTTTTGAGTAAATAAAATCTTTCATAGTTAACATCTTTCATGGATAAAAGAATTGTCTCAAATATCATAAGGTAGAAGATTCATATTCGTAACTCATAAATCATAACAAGTCAACATGTAAGTATTAAAATTCAAGAAATCATATAAAAAAAATATAGATTAATTCCAACAAAGGTGGCAGTGCCTCCTAGTTAGGAATTAATTTATAACTTTCAATTCATGTAATAAAAATAATATAACGAAGATGTACATTTTGGTCTTTTCTCAAGAACGTTCAAAATTACAAAAGAAGAGAAAATTAAAGCTTTTTAAAATAATAACATCCAAAAAACAAGCCTAGCTATGCTCGAGGTCACATCCTATCAGAGCATACCCAACTGAAGCCTTAAGCCTCATCACCAACATCTTCATGATGCTGATCTCCTGCAACATAATTTAAAACAGATACAAGAACAACAAGGGAGTGAGAAACATCTCACTCAGTTTCAGGTGAAGAAATAAAGGTTAGATAGCACATACACGTACAACATATATAAGTCACATGTACACAATACACATAAATAATCAATATCACATATATACCCATTTATCATGCTATGCTGTCATGAACTCAACTCAAATGCATGCATGTGGCGCCATAAGGAAGTTTCACAATTCATCACTGGTGACCCTGAGGCACACTTGTACAACTGTCGGTGACCCTAAGGTACACCTTGTTAGCATGTTACAACTGTCGGTGACCCTAAGGTACACCTTGTTAGCATATCACAACTGTCGGTGACCCTAAGGTACACCTAGTTAGCATATCACAACTTTCGGTGACCCTGAGGTACACCTTGTTAGCATATCACAACTGTCGGTGACCCTAAGGTACACCTTGTTAGCATATCATAACTTGTCTCAATAGTCCATTCTTAGGTCCCATGTCATTTTTCCATATTTCACATGGTCATGTCATAAATACTCCTCATAAGGTCCGCATAGGAATTCACAGAGAACATTCTTTTTCATATTAAAACTTATTTAATTTTAGCATTAATTCCATATTCATTTATTACTTTCAAGGAACAAAGTAACAAGGAACAAAGTAACAAGGAACAAAGTAATAAAGAACAAAGTAACAAGGAACAAAGTAACAAGGAACAAAGTAGCACAGAACAAAGTAACAAGGAACAAAGTAGAGCAAACAGAAAAATAGAACAACAGGCAAGGGATTGGGGGCCAATCCGACAATCAAACTATCCAACATTTATCCCCACACCCCCGAGCGAGGTTTCTCACGCCCCCCCTTACCTGGATAAGCGGAGTTGAAACTTGGGTAGGGCCTCCTCCTCTGGATTCCCTCTTTTTCTTCCCCCCTCTCTCTCTCTCTCTCTCTTCCTCTCTCTAAGATTTCACTTTCTCACTCAGTATAAAATTTTCACCCCCCATGCCCCTATTTATAGGCATCCTGGCGCACCCGGAACGACCCGTTCCGGAGCCTTCAAATATACGTAAAATTTTAAACTGGAACGACCAGTTCCAAAATCGGAACGGTCCGTTTCCAAAAAGCAGAACGACCCATTCTGAAATCAGAACGGCCTGTTATGGGGTTCGTGTTAACCTTGATTGACCATAAGCAGAACGGCCCGTTTCTACCTTAACTTTCTAGGCATTTTTATTACTCTAGAACGGGCCGTTTCACTTTGGGAACGACCCGTTCTGGAAAAACCCAATTAGGCGTTTTTACAAATTTGGAACGGCCCGTTCCACCATTTGAAATGGCCCGTTCTGGTCCTTCAAAATAGATCACTTTCATCCTTTGGAACGGCCCGTTCCACTTTTTGGAACAGCCCGTTCCGCTTTTTAGGAACAGCCCGTTTCGCTTTTCGGAACAGACCGTTTTGGGCCTAAAAAAAATCAGAATTAACTTTATATAAAATTTTCATAAATAATTTAAAATTAATACAAACCTCTATAAAACCCCTTTAATTAACAAAAATAACTATATAAAAATAATAATATTCAACATTGTATTAGTAGAAAATTCGGGGTGTTACAGATTGCATTGTCCCTTAATCAGCCATTCCTAAACATAAAAGAAAATTTTGTTTCTTCTTCAAAACCCTTGAGCCTATATAGAAAAACCATGAATGCCCTTAAGCCTTGATTGGTAAGAGACATTTTCATGAAACAAGTAGGTTTGCGCCAAGTTGGGGGTAAATGTACATAATGTTCATGTCGCTAGACTTGTACAAACAAAGTACTGTTCTTAGTGTCAAAAAGAAAAACCAAAAAAAAAGAGAAAAGAAAAAAAGAAGTTTACATTTAAAGTTCCTTGTCACCATTCCTTTGATCAAATGTAAGATCCTAAGAGAAGGGAACCAGTAAATATAGTCAAGAAGGATGAAATAGAAGGAGTAAGAGAATTCAAGCAAATACAAGGATTTGATAGAAACCTATATGAGTGAAAATGTTCTCTTGCCAAACAGGCCTCTTAATTCCTAAAGAAAAACCAAGTTCTCTTATAGCCAGGCCACACTACAACCCTTTCAAAGTCCTTAGTGACCCATGTTTAGCTCTAACAATAGATTTATGGGAGACATGTAACAAAGCAGAATTAGTGTGTTTTAGTGTATGAAAAGAGAGAAACACTCACCTTTCATAGTATATTAATGAGAGATACACAGTTGTGAGGAAATTCTTAGTGCTCTTGATTGAAAACAATGGAAGATGAATGGATATTTCCCTTGAGTATGCTTGATGTTCATAATTTTTGTTATCATGTGGGCACCATCTATAGTAACTTGCATGTAAGCACACTAGATTTTGCAAACAGTTCTCATTGGACTCTTGGAAACCATGTAAATGCATTAACATATTTTTTGGGTGAAACTTAAATTGATTCACTGGGTATATAAGCTAATATACTTTTGTTTAGTTTAATCAAACCTTTTTGTTTGAGGAAAAACAAATTTCTGAGTTGGGGGTAGCTTGATAAGTGTCTAGTTGGTCTAATGAAAATATTAATTTAAGACACTTATCTAGCACAAATTTCTTGGATATAATGGTAAAATTATGGCAACTACATATGGAATCAAAAAGAAGCTCTTAATTGAAGTCATTATATGGAGTGCTGATTTTTTAATAAAAAATTCCCTTTATTTTGTAGATTTTGAAGATTGGAACAAGAAAGAGTTTTTGGAAGTAAATGGCTTTTTAAAGGGCTGAGCGCTTTTAAGGTCGCAAGCAATTAATGGAGTAGAGGAAAAAGGGCTCAGCGGATTTAAAGGGATCAACCCTTTGGATTACTTAAGGGTGAAGGAGTCTCCCAAGCGCTCAGCGAATAAAAAGGGCTTAGCCCTTCAGATTTCTTCATGAAGAAGGATTCTCCAATCTGCTCAACCATTTCCAAGCGTTGAGTGATTCCTTCTCTTTCTTGCCTACTCTGTTTTGACTCCAGCAACTATAAAAGGGCAAAGGAGAGAGAAAATCCATATGATAAGTGGCACGAAAGAAGAACATAGAGGAGAGACGAAACAGAGCACCTTGGAGCTTGTGGGAACCACTAGTACAAAAATGACTTTTAAAATCGGGGTTCTAATATCAGTCATAAGGTAGCCGATTTTAAAAGTGACGTGATGGTAATTTTGTAAATAATGGCATTACTTTTAAAATCGGCTACGTTATGATCGATTTTAAAAGTCTCTCACGCTACTTTTAAAATCGGCTCTTGAAGAGCCGATTTTAAAAGTCAACTTTTAAAATCGGTTATTGAACAGCCGATTTTAAAAGTAGCATCAGAGACTTAATCTATACTATCTCCGCTCCCATTCTCTCCCTAGCTCCATTCTCTACTCTTTGCTTCAATAGTTCATATATTCTTCTCTATACTCTCTCGGGCTCTCATCTGAAGTGTGCAGCTTATCATTTTCTCGGAAGAATACAACATCAAGATAACATTCTCTTCTCATGTCTCTTATTTTGTTTTAGCTGGGCGAATTTGAGTTTGGAACGGCCCCAGAACGGCCCGTGCTGCAAGTAGAATGACCTGTATTGCAAGTAGAAAGGCCCGTGCTGCAAGCAGAACGGCCCGTGCTGCAAGCAGAACGGCCTGTACTGCTTGCAGAACGGGCCGTACTACAAGCAGTACAGGCCATCCTGCAAGTAGTACAGACCGTTCTGCTTGCAGAACGGGCTGCACTACAAGCAATACAGGCCGTTCTACTTGTAGAACGTGCCGTTCTACTTGCAAAACGGGTCGTTCTGGTGCCGTTCCAGACTAAAGCTTTAGGCATTTTTCCAATTCCGAAACAGGCTGTTACAGTTTAGGAACGGCCTGTTCCAAAATGGAAAAAACACTTTTAACATCGGTCACTGTTGACCGATTTTAAAAGTGAGACTTTTAACATCACTCACTGTTGACCGATTTTAAAAGTTCCACTTTTTAAAATTGGCTCTTTTAAAATCGGTCAGAGAACCGATTTTAAAAGTCAAAAATGACCGATTTTAAAAATGTTTTTTCCACTAGTGAACGCGGTTCTTAGGATCAATGTCTCTTCTTCTACCTTTCTTCTAGCTATTTCCATCTTGTGATTTCTTCTATGGAGAGCTAAAGCTCTTGGATTAGAATTGATGTAATCATCGAACTCTTGTGTATTCCCTTTTGATTCACACACACACACACACACACACACACACACACACACACACACATATATATATATATATATATATATATATATATATATATATATATTACATCTATTATTCAGTGCCAGTGATTTGTATTCTGTTCTTAATTCTTTGATAAACTGATCATTTATCTTTGATCTCGGATTTAGAATTTGGTTGGAAAACGTTTTCTGAATCTAGATTTGAAACAAATCACCTATTAGTTTTGAAAGCCAGGAATGGTTTTGAAATTAATTGATGGAGTTTAGGTTGAAGCAATGGAGTGATTCTTGCTTCTTGTGACCTTCTCCGAAATTTGAAGACCTTTTCCTTGAGCTTTCCACGGATTGAATGATGGAGGAAGATGAATGGAATGATAGGAGAATCCCTAAGCTAAGGATGGAAGCATCCAAGCTAAAGATCCAAATGAAAGCTCACTTTCAAGCTTAGGAATGGAGGTTTTCCTAAGACTAGGTTTAGTGAGATTTTGGTGACTCTTGGAGAGAATATGGCTGAAGTAAAATTCAGAATTCTCATTCATTCAAAAGTGTTTACAATAGTGAAGGAGTCAAGCATTTAAAGCCACGGATCATAGGAGTCTTTGGAGCCATCACATGTGCACTCAAAAGTGGCGCCAATTTGAATTCAAATTTGAATTTGAATTCAAATTGGACGTCCACTTATCCTAACCCATGTGCAGCCCTTCCTTCTAGATTCTTAATTGCATTTAGAGGTAATTTAGGGTTCATTTGAGTGTACACATGTGCAGCCACCTTTGGCACAAAACATGTGACTCAAATGAAACTCTAATTACTCCTAAATGTAATTAACATTCTATGATTCATGCTTTATTACTTAATCCTTCTAAATTCCTATTCTAATGGCCTAAATACAATGGCCAAGCAAATACAATGGAAAGGAAAAATTACAAGAATGAAAATGAGCCCAATATTGGGTACCAAAAGCCCAAAGGCCCATGAAGCCCAAAACTAGGCCCAATAAGCCTATATCCTAAAATGCTATCCTAAATGGTCCAAAATACAAGACCTAAAATATAGGAATCCTATACTAACATGATATATACAAGACATAAGAAAATAGCTAAAACAAGATATGGCCCATGAGAAGTTCAACTTGGGCCTTCCAAGCCCATCGGGCCCATTGGACCTCGACTGGCCCAAATCTTCATATCTAGCCCATTCCTCTTGGCTCTTTCAATGTGTCACCCCTTACTTTCCTAGGCATGATTCCATCATCCCCTCCCTCTTGAAAAGGATTTGTCCTCAAATCTCGAGGATCCATGGAATAAGAATCATTACCCACATGCATATTATACCAAGTATAAGAGGTGAAATGTGAAGAAAATGGACTATGGATCCTAAGAAGAATCCTTCCATCTATCCTAACAAAGAAACTAAACTTTTGAAATTAACATTCCTACAAATGGAAAAAGGATCCTCTTCTAAGCATAACCTAGAAGGAAATCCTAAACAATTTTGAAACATATTGTTTGGTAGATAAAAAGATAATGTCTTGTGAAATCCTGAAAACTCATATAAACTATTTTTGTCTTGTAGGGAAGGAGGCAAATTAAGTTCAAATAAAGAGGAACTTCCCATAAGATAAAAAATAGAATATGAAATATAACAAGATGTATCCATCAATAAATATATTCCAAAATTTGGGTGCTTTATTAGAACAACTATGGTAGAAGGAGTCCTAAAGAGAGGAAGGCTATCTTCCTTGGGCACCTCCAAGGAAGTAGCACAAGAAGTAGAACTAAGTGTAGTCCACTCCTTCTTCACTACATCTTGAAGTTGAGATTCATTTTTCTTTAAAATATTTTGTTTTAGAATCTCCACTTCATGACTAGTGGTAGCATAAGGGTAAGAGTTAAGGTTTTTATGTATGAAGAGAGTATTTTGCAAATGGTTTTTAGAACAACTCTCTTCACTCACAAGTCCTTTAGAGGAAATGTTTTCCTTCTTACTCGTCCCTAAGAGAAATGCCTTTTTTCTTTCTTTTTCTCTTGTTTTTCTCAATTTTTCTTTGGCTAAAAGTTTTTCTTCCTTTTGTTTAAGAATGTGAATTTCTTCCTCTAAAATTGCAAGTTGTGCTTCTCTTTCAAGTTTTTCTTTTTCTCTTTTTAACACTTATTGCTTTGTCCAAGGTGTTAGTGATTTAAGCCTTTGAGTAGGATGTGAAAATTTTTTTGGAGAGCTTGAATCACTACCACTTGAGGAATATTTTCTCATGATTAAACAAAAAAAAAAAAAAAGAATTTTTATATGCTATGCAAAAAGAAAATATTTTTGGTCTTTTCTAGGAACAAGACTAACACTTGGAAGTCTAAGTGTACAAATTGCACTATCAAGGGAGGTGAGCTACTAAGAGCCACTTAATAACCAAGCCTTTTCAAGTGGAAATCACTAAACTTCCTTGTGATATTCTCAATTCCACAAAATTTTTCACAAAATTTTTTTAATGTTGGATGATTTTCTCAAGTGTTTTTGATTACAACTAAACGTGAGAAATTTAAATTCTACACATGCTAGTCGAATTAATAAAGCAAAGTAAACAAACTAAGAACAAACAAATCAAAGGAAACAATATTAATCAACTAGTCGAATTTTCCCTAAGTGGAAGCTTGAAACATATGAAATTTCCAAGCCACTTCCACTAGTACTACACGTGAGTGACTATAAGGGATTAGATATACCTGACCAGCTTCTTAATACTCCCTCCAAGCTATTACAAATTGATTGAATTTACAAGAAAAATGCAAGAACTTAAACTAGTCCTAAAAAACAAAGTTGTGACGGTTTTGTGACCACTTTAGTGATGGATTTTCAGCCACATTTTTCCATCACTTGTTTGAATGCTTTAATCCACCTCCAACCTTGGTCCTTTGATGCTCCTTGAACCTGCACAGTGAACACAACAAATAGGTGAAAGAAGGCTGCTCACAAGATGAAAGGATTGATCACTCTTGTGAAGGAAAAATTTAGGAGTTTAGGTCACTAGTTTAGGTCAAATTTTAATGTCCTTGTTTCAAAACTCCTTTCCTATCCTTGTTGAGTCAATGTTTGGTTCTTTAGCAAGGATTTGATGCAACTTCCAGCACATAATTTTAACAAAGAAAACTTAGACAAGCAACAAAAGCACAATTTATCAAAGCTTATACCAAAATTGAAGGAATAAGTGTGTATGACAAGACTCAAAGAAAGCCAAGGAAGTAAAACAAAAATTAAGACTCAAAAACAAGTTAGCACTCAATTAGGAAAGTCTTAGATTGGCACTAGAATAGATTAAGACACAAAAACAAAATTTGGAAGCAATCAAAGAAGAGAAACCAAACTAGTAGTTCAAAGCATTTGATGAAATTTGATTTTTCTTCAATTGTTTTTCCTTCTCGACTTTTTCTTTTATTTTATGTTAGATTATTTTTTTTTTCTTTGTTTTGCTGAATTTCAACTTGCTTTTCCAGAGAAGATATATTGCCTTTTACATCAAGAATTTCACAAATCAAATGGACATGAACCGAAACTACTAGAATGATTAATTTCAAGTGAAAATTCAAATTCTAGTGTAGTTTAAGATGAAAATGTTTTGGATCCTTTTTGATCTTTGTGTGCTTTTCTTTTTCAATCTCTTTTGTGTCAATATTCTCTGTTTTCTCTCTGTTTTCCAACAATCAAACTTGTCAAATTCGGATCCAATACAATCAATACACTAAAACACAAAGTATCACTTAAAATTTCAAGATACAAAAGATTGATTCAAGATTGATATGGAAAGTAAATTTGAAAACTCAAGTACACAATGGAAACCTAACACTAAGAGTTCACCAATGATCTAGTGATGAACATGAACTCAAATATGCAAATAGAAAAGCAAACAAGCAAGGCACATATGAATAGAAATGAATCTCGGCCGAATTCCAAAAGACTCAAAAATTTTCAACAAATGAGCATACAAGCACATCTTGAATATTTTGACATTTTTAAAGGACTAACATGACTTGACAAACTAAGATTCAAAAAAATAAAAATCAAAACACATGCAACTCAAAGAGATAGCCGAATCAAAACAAAGAGAATAAGAAATGACTCAAACAAAACAAAAACAAGCACAAGTAGAATTCCTAATTTGTAGTAATTGCCGGATTGAACACAAGTGACAATCACTAACTTGGATCCATCAAATTTAAGCCAAAAATTTAGATCCAAACAGCACAACCAAGATGAGACATGAGAGAACACAAAAACACAAAAAAAATTCGGTGGAAAAGGATTACTTAGCTCAAGGAAGCAACCTTGCTCTTGATACCACTTGATGGAGTTTAGGTTGAAGCAATGGAGTGATTCTTGCTTCTTGTGACCTTCTCCGAAATTTGAAGACCTTTTCCTTGAGCTTTCCACGGATTGAATGATGGAGGAAGATGAATGGAATGATAGGAGAATCCCTAAGCTAAGGATGGAAGCATCCAAGCTAAAGATCCAAATGAAAGCTCATTTTCAAGCTTAGGAATGGAGGTTTTCCTAAGACTAGGTTTAGTGAGATTTTGGTGACTCTTGGAGAGAATATGGCTGAAGTAAAATTCAGAATTCTCATTCATTCAAAAGTGTTTACAATAGTGAAGGAGTCAAGCATTTAAAACCACGGATCATAGGAGTCTTTGGAGCCATCACATGTGCACTCAAAAGTGGTGCCAATTTGAATTCAAATTTGAATTTGAATTCAAATTGGACGTCCACTTATCCTAACCCATGTGCAGCCCTTCCTTCTAGATTCTTAATTGCATTTAGAGGTAATTTAGGGTTCATTTGAGTGTACACATGTGCAGCCACCTTTGGCACAAAACATGTGACTCAAATGAAACTCTAATTACTCCTAAATGTAATTAACATTCTATGATTCATGCTTTATTACTTAATCCTTCTAAATTCCTATTCTAATGGCCTAAATACAATGGCCAAGCAAATACAATGGAAAGGAAATTACAAGAATGAAAATGAGCCCAATATTGGGTACCAAAAGCCCAAAGGCCCATGAAGCCCAAAACTAGGCCCAATAAGCCTATATCCTAAAATGCTATCCTAAATGGTCCAAAATACAAGACCTAAAATATAGGAATCCTATACTAACATGATATATACAAGACATAAGAAAATAGCTAAAACAAGATATGGCCCATGAGAAGTTCAACTTGGGCCTTCCAAGCCCATCGGGCCCATTGGACCTCGACTGGCCCAAATCTTCATATCTAGCCCATTCCTCTTGGCTCTTTCAATGTGTCACCCCTTACTTTCCTAGGCATGATTCCATCATTTATAGTTGTAACAAGTTCCGGTTCTTAATGTAAGATGTTTAACTGAATGAAGTGAGGAATCATTCATTGAGTTAAATATCTTAGAATTTCTTATGTCAAGGAATTGACTCTAAATGAATATAGAGAACTCAATGGCAATGAGTAATGGAATCATTTGCAAGAATCATTAGGAATACATAGGAGAGAGATTGATGAAATTTAATCCCAACTATTTTTAATATCTTCTTTCCTTAAATTTGATCTGATTTTGGTTACTTAAGTTTAAATCATTGCTCACATTAAATATTTAACATGTGTGAATATTCAAATTCTGAATTTACAAGTAGCAATTAGGTAATAGAAATCAAGATCTACTTCACAAGTTCTTGGGGATCGACAACCTTTTTACTATAATACAAAGACTTGGGTGCACTTGCTCGGAGAACTAACAAGTTGCTTGAAATTTTTGCTGATATGAGGGGCTGAGCCCTTTTCCTCTAGGAGGAAAATTTAGCTAACAATTATAGGCAGTAGCCAAAGGGCTGAGGCTTTTTCTCAGTTTTATGAACATACCTGAAAGAAGTACATTTTGTTCTCCTTTCACACTCCCACTTCTAGTTACTTTCAATAACCTATAAAAAGCATAACACAAGAGAGGAGAATGTTGAAGGAACAAAACATTTGATAGAATGCACAATCAAAACATCAAATCACAAATTCAAATCTCTAAAAGCGTAAGTACATATGAAAAGGATTAAACTTAAAATGAAAAAGAGAATTCAAACCAAAATGGCTGGGTTGCCTCCTAGTAAGCGCTTCTTTATTGTCATTAGCTTGACACTTCACTCAATTATGGGTCATTAAGATGAATGACAATGGTAAGTTTCTCAACTTCACCACCCGGATATGGCTTAATCCTCTGACCATTAACCATCCAAGATCTTCCAAAATTTGGCTCTTCCAACTTCACTGCCCCATAAGGTTTGACCGATTTGATCACAAAGAGACCTGACCATTTGAATTTGAGCTTCCTAGGAAATAATCTCAAGCTGGAATTGAACAATAACACTTGTTGTCCTGGTTGGAAGTTTCTCAACACAATTTTTCTTTCATGGTAAGACTTCACTTTATTTTTATAAATCTGGGAAGATTCATAGGCTTGTAAGCACATTTCTTCATGTTCATGTAACTGAAGTTTCCTCTTTTTACCTGTAGCTTTCATATCAAAGTTTAATGCTTTCAGAGCCCAATAAGCCTTGTGTTCCAACTCAGTTGGGAGATGACAAGTTTTTCCATACACCAATTGAAATGGAGGAAGTCTAATGGGAGTCTTGAAAGTTGTCCTATAAGCCCATAATGTATCATCCAATTTTAAGGCCCAATCTTTCCTTGAGCTAGCTACAATTTTTTCCAGGATTTTCTTTAACTCTCTATTAGAAACTTCTGCTTGTCCATTTGTCTGAGGATGATAAGGTGTTGCCACTTTATGCCTTACACTATAATTCTTTAACACCTTCTTCAGTTGTGCATTGCAGAAATGTGAACCACCATCATTGATGAGCACTCTAGTTGTTCCAAATCTTGTGAATATATTCTTCTTCAAGAACTTAATCATTGTTCGTGCATTAGCTTTCTAAGTAGCAATGGCTTCCACCCATTTAGAAACATAGTCCACAGCAACAAGAATGTACTCATTAGCATAGGAGGATGGAAGTGGACCTACAAAATCAATTCTCCAACAATAAAAAACTTCAACTTCAAGAATATTTTGTAGAGGAAGCTCATGCCTTTTGGATATTCCCCCAGTCCTCTAACACTTGTCACAATTTTTGCAATGTTCATGAGAGTCCTTCCTATTCTTGCCTTTCTTGTTCAAGCTTCCTTTGCCGCCTTCTTTTACTATTATTTTTCCTAGCTGTTTTCTCAATATATGGATCAAATAGCAAATGCTCAACAGAAATTTTACCTTGCATACAAAGAGTAACTTAAATAGAAAAGTTAGAACAACCAGGTAAAAAATAGTTTAACAAAAAGAAAATAAACAAATATATATAAACAAGCTACAACAAGAATAATAGAAGTCACAAATTATCTTGACACAAGTCCTCGGCAACGGTGCCAAGAAACTTGTTGGTTCTCCGAGCAAGCGCACCCAAGTCTCTGTAGTATAGTAAAAAGGTTGTCAATCCTCAGGGACTTGTGTAGTAGATCTTGATTTCTATTACCTAATTGCTACATGTAAATTCAAAGTTTGAATATTCACACATGTTAAATATTTAATGTGAGCAGTGATTTAAACTTAAGTAACCAAAATCATATTAAATTTAAGGAAAGCATATATGAAAAACAGTTGGGATTAAATTTCATCAATCTCCCTCCTATGTATTCCTAATGATTCTTACAAATGACTCCATTACTCATTATCATTGAGTTCTCTATATTCATTCAGAGTTAATTCCTTGACATAAGAAATTCTAAGATATTTAACTCAATGAATGATTCCTCACTTCATTCAGTTAAACATCTTGCGTTAAGAACCAGAACTTGTTACAACTATTAATTTCAAAATCATTCCTAGCTTTCAAAACTAATAGGTGATTTGTTTCAACTAGATTCAGAAAACATTTTCCAACCAAATTGTAAATCTGAGATCAAAGATAAATGATCAATTTATCAAAGCATTAAGAACAGAATACAAATCACTGGCACTGAATAATAGATGTAATATATATATATATATATATATATATATATATATATATATATATATATGAATCAAAAGGGAATACACAGGAGTTTGATGATTACATCAATCCCAACCTAAGAGCTTTAGCTCTCCATAGAAGAAATCACAGGATGGAAATAGCTAGAAGAAAGGTAGAAGAAGAGAAATTCATCCTAAGAACCACGTTCCCACGAGCTCCAAGGTGCTCTGTTTCGTCTCTCCTATCTGTTCTTCTTTTGTGCCACTTATCATATGGATTTTCTCTCTCCTCTATCCTTTTATAGTTGTTGGAATCAAAATAGAGTAGACAAGAAAGAGAAGGAACTGCTCAACGCTTGGAAACGGTTGAGCAGATTGGAGAATCCTTCATCATGAAGAAATCTGAAGGGCTGAGCCCTTTTTATCTACTAAGCGCTTGGGAGACTCATTCACCCTTAAGTAATCCAAAGGGCTGAGCCCTTTAAATCCGTTGAGCCCTTTTTCCTCTACTCCATTAATTGCTTGTGGCTATAAAAGTGCTTAGCCCTTTAAAGGGCTGAGCCATTTTCTTCCAACAACTCTTTCTTGTTCCAATCTACAAAATAAAAAGGGAATTTTTTATTAGAAAAATCACCACTCTATATAATGACTTCAATTAAGAGCCCCTTTTTGATTCCATATGTATTTGCCATAATTTTACCATTATATCCAAGAAATTTGTGCTAGATAAGTGTGTTAAATTAATATTTTCATTAGACCAATTAGACACTTATCAGTATACTCTCGATGCCATACGCCTTATGCTTGACGCCATTGAGGCAGGGAATTCTTTGCTTTGTCCATGTTTTACAACATTCAACCTGCGTCTAATGTGGTTGAGGTAGGGAACCCTTAGACTCTCACGCTTAGTGTGACAAAGCTCACTATTGGCCCCATTTCAGATAATGTCTCTACCTGATTCATGTTTGATGTCATTCCATTACTGTCCAATGTCAATTCTGACAAAAACAATTCTCTCACCTCACTCCTGACGCCATCAATCTTGTGCCTAGTGCTAGTAAGATAGGGGACCCTTGATCTGGGCCACGTCAACAATGAGTTTTACACTTGGTAGACTCTCAAATTTGCTCAATTCACTTGAAACTTAGAAAATCTCCAACATGCAACATATCACAACATATATAGGCATTCCAAACAACTCAAATCTGACTAGAATTACAACATGTAATCATAGTATGATCAACACATCGTAATTCACCTTCAACTTTATCATGAACACTTCATGCCTCAACATTCAAATTTTCATCCTAATCAACATCACAATAATGCATTGGCACAATTCAATCAATAGGCAATTCAAACAACCCAACAAGGATCAAAGTTGTAGCTTCCTTTATCTCAGATTTAAAGAGAACAAGGAAAAAGAAGTAGAGACGAGTTCTAAGCAACACTAGAAGCTTCACACCACTCAAAATTCGATGTTAATCCTTAGCTAAAGGCCTCAAATCACCACTGTCACCCAACTACGATCTTCTACAACTCTAAGGAAGCTGGGGAGAAACAAAAGATAGCTTCAAAATCCAGAGTCTCTTTAAATGCATACATTTCTTGTGTTAAAATAAACACTTTCCTTCCTTAAAAAACAAATATTTCCCTTTAACAATTTATCTTTTGATTTATTTATTTAATTATAATTTTTTTACAACATATTTAATTAGTATTGAAAAATAATTTTGATTTTTGCTAAAATTAATTTTGTTTAAAAGAAATATTTTCATTTTTATTTTAACAAAATAATTTTAATATTATCAAAATATAAATAATATATATATAAGTATAATAAAATTATACGCAAATATTAACATAGTATTTAATCAATGTAGTTAATATTATAATTTTATAAAAATTTAAATAAAATTGTATTTTCAGTGCATAATATTAAATTTATATATATTAAAGGTAATATATAAGTATTAGAGTATTATGTAATTGATGTTACTAATAAAGTATTTTAATTTTAATAAGTATCTAAATAAATTAGTGTTTTGTGATAAAATATTATTTATTATATTTAATTATTATAATGTTAAAATATGTATATTAAATATATTATTTTTAAATGAATATATTATATTAAAATACATTATTAATGAAATATAATTATTACAAAAATTAATACTTATATATATATATATATATATATATATGCATGTTATATTGTGTTATATTATATTATATTATATTATATTATATTATATATATATATATATATATATATTATTTTTTTTAACGTGTAGATATGTAATTTATTTATATTTATTATTATCATAAAATATTTTAAAATGAGAGGGAAAGATAGTATAATACTCTTATTTCTTAGAGAAAAAAATAATGTAATTTACTCATATATTTTTATATTAAAAAATATAACTAATTTTAAATAAAATAATAACTTAACGCATAAATAAAAAATAAAAACATTTTTTTTTCTGAAAAAACTTTCAATTTAAAAAGATTTTTAAGTTAGAAAATGAGATAAAAGCCTTAATGATATAGAAAATCATATCCTATACCTCTTGAACCTAATATAATATTTATATAATATGTGAAATATAGAAAGCCATAACAAAATCTGATCAATCGCAATTCCATAAAATCGTCCACCCAAGATGCACAATATATTAAGGAAACAATGTAATGTAAAAGATTGGATTAAATTATCAATCCAAGGTTAAAATATGATTCTTTAAGTAACGAAAGAATCACATTTTAAACCGATCTACGAACATCTCGTTTCCTTCTTTGTATCTATAGTTGTGAAAAGTTTGCAGAGTAGTATATTTTCATGCAAGTTTGGTTTCCATAGCACATAATTGAGAAAGAATGGAATCACAGCACTACCACTCAGAGCACTACCACTATCGCGTTTCAAGGTTGAATGAGGAGCACACGACGCTTATGGCCGGTGATAGCTTCAAATTCAGCATTAGAGTTTCATCTTACTCAATGGATGCAGATATGATGAATACAGGCACAGAACGCTTACTATACTATTCATCGCAATGCATACCCTGCCATCACTTCTTTCAAGATGGTCAACACTTCTTGAGCACACTCTTGTCGCGGATACACTTGTCCAATGATTCTCTTCGGGAATTAACACAAGGGGTCATATCCGCTGTTCAAGATTTCTTCCAAGTTGATCAAGTTTCTTCCCCTTGTCCTTCTTTCCAACCTCAACACCGAGAGATCCCTTTACGCGTGGAAATTTTACAGTTGTATGATGGCGTTCGTGCAGCAATGGAGGAGTCCTTGCAGTCTTTCAAAATGATTCCGGCTTCCAACGAAGCCATCCAGACGTTGTTGAAGAAATCCATGGTTATGATAGGGAGTGAGGGTTGTCCTATATGCCTTGAGGAGTTGGATGCCAATGCTGAATGCTACACAATGCCATGCCATCACGTTTTTCATCTACAATGTATCGTGACCTGGCTCCAAACCAGTCATGTGTGTCCCTTGTGTCGATACCCTTTGCCAACCCTCAAGAACTAGCAAACTAATTCAGTTATATTCATGTAATTTTGCCTCAACAAATCTAGCATTGTAATATATTTGTTTGGTCACTATGTTATCAAGATTATATATGCGATACGTTCTTGGTTATTCTTTTGAATGAATTATTTTTGTTGTTTCTAGTCTTGTTTTATTCTTTCCTGTGCAGTTTACAGTTTGACTTGATCTTTTAAGTTTTCTGCAAATTCAGTATCTGCTAAATTTGTTGGTGTTGCTGCCTTCTGAAGTTTTCTGCGGGAAAATAAGGAGGAAACCTTACTATACGCTGGCATGGAAAATTTGCTTAGACTTGTGCATGTCTATATGTTTAAGAGTAATTATAAAATATATATCTTTCACAATTCACAACATCAGGATTGTAAGTATATAAATTAATAAGTCATACTGAGAAGACCCCTCACAGGATGAATCTCATACTGAATGGACAACATGAAACAATTCCAAGTTCCAACATTCAATTATATGTAATTTTTCCCTAATTAAATCATGTCTTAATGTTCACAAGTAGGAGAAAATTAGGAGGTACAAACTTGGTGTTGCACTCGGCCAAGCTTGGAAATGTATGGCCATATGTGTAAAATTAAGTATATCATGATCGATGTGTTCCAGAGAGTTTAAGTCACAAATGGGTCATTATGCAGCAAAACCATATCTTCTGCATAACAGAGCTCAAACCGGTGGAATTTCATGTTTCTGTATCATCTTTAAAGGAAACTCAACAATTTGTACAACTTACTATTATAGTTTAATATAAAGAAGTTAAAAATGATACCAAATTTCTAAGTGATGACCAAATTATATATTTATTGATGAATAAGATGGCTCTCTATTTAAATGGCACCAAGCGCCAAATAGACTGTTAGGCCCCAATTGATGTTGTGTTTAGATAAGTTGGTTGTTAAGACAGAATTTTCATAGTGTCAGGTACAAAAATGCCTTGACAAGAGCGACAATGACTAAATTAGGATTTTTAGCTTTCATAAGAATTGTAGCTTTAAATGTTAGTTAACTAATAACTTTGAATCACTTAAGAAGGATGTTATGAACTTAAGTTATGATCAATTTTGTGGTTGATTACAATTGAATACAAGCGATGCAATGAATGAATAACAATTGAGATAATTTTGTATGTGACAATACATTGAGTATTGATTGTGGGACATGTACTAAGTGATAAGCCATTTGGTGAGTTAAAACAATTGTTAAACCTTAAGTGTGGAAGTAAAATAGTTAGACTAAATTAGTAAATACAATTTCATAAGGAGTTTGAACTAAAGCAAATTTCAGTGCGAGTAAAATGACTTAGGAATCACATGTTTGTCACAAGTGTAGGATATAAGTCGGTTCAATTAAGGTGTAAGTGAAATCTACCTATCATTTTCTATCCATCCCTAAAAAATTGCTACTCCATCAAGCTAATAACACTTGGGAGATTACACTTGCAATTCACTAGTGCAAAAAATAGTTTTAAAATCAAGGATTTAAAATCGGTTAATAGAAAACTAATTTTAAAAGTTACGTGGTGACATTTTTGTAAATAATGATATCAACTACTAGCTACCACCATTTGCTACTGCCTCCACTCGCATTCGTCGCCATTCCCAACCTGTGTATTAGCTCCCATTCTCTATTTTGTGTTGTTGTATTCCCCATCGTTGGTCTTGTTCTCCTTTATCTTCTTCATTCACTACATTGATGTTCCTATTTCCTGCTATCACTCTTGTTTGTCATCGTTGTCACTCCTGATCTCATTTGTGCGTTGTCGTCTCTCACATTTGTCTTCATAAAGTATGTGCTCTATTACCTTATTATGTTACTATTTTTGTTGTTTCTAATCAATTTTGTAGTTTTATTGTTTATGCTTTTTTTTTATATGTATTGGACGTGCCATTATGGTTATGTTTTTTGGATATGTAAAATCCCTAAACCCTAAACATGCTACTTTGGGCATGTTTTCTAAATCTGTATTTTCATTCTTCACGGCATGATAATAATTTTTGTTTGATTTTTTAACCCCTTAATGGCGTGTAGTACCTTGGTTTGGAAGGATGCCACCAGAATCAGATAAACAGGGGTGGAAGCTTGTTAGTGTGTTTGGTGGGTTTGATAAGGGAAGTGGTACAAAAAGATGGAAATGTAATAACATATTTGATTTCATAGGGAGAGTTGTTTATCTAAATTGTATAACATTGTTTTAACTACTCATAATTGTTGTAGATGAATTTTTCCAGATGAATAATTAAGTTAGGAATCATAACTAATTAATTAATGTAATTGGGGTTCCTTTTTGTTTGGGTGGATTTAAGGAAACACAGGACACCTCTCTTTGGGATATATGCTTCGATTCATACCTATGTTTCTTGCTGGTTTGACTATTCTGATGGCCTTATACGAGTATGATTTAGGGAGAAGTGAACAAAGATTTTAAGCTTGGGTGTTAGTGTAGTTGAAAAGTTCTTGGTTGTTGGATAAGTGAGAGATATTAGAGCCAAAACATATTTATTACATTACCTTAGCAACAAGCACCCATAGAGTTTTGAATGCTTCAGTTTGAAATAGAGATAATAACCTCGTTGTCCCCTTATAGCCTTGTGCATTGTTACCAAGCACCTTGTGAGTTTTCGAGCAACAATTATGTTTTTGAATGACACCACATACATATAGGACTAAATTAAATTATTGCATATTACATTTGATATTTATCTACTAGATATTAATATGAATTAATTTTTATAATTTATATGTATATATGTGCTTATGATTTATTGGGGTTACTTGATTTTATCTCACATTGAAGGATGATTGAGATATATCTCACTTCCTTTTTTATTGTTTCATATTTTTGTTTTTGTTGAAAGTTACTTGCAAGAGATGATCATCTAAATATTAGTGTTGATTATGAGACTTAAATCATTTATTTATATTTTAGGATTATGCTCTGATAAGGATTTAAAATTGGGGTTAAAGCGGACTTCTTGTTTACATTATAAATTATTTGTTTTATTTATAGATTTATACATATGATTTTTGGAGTGTCAAGTAATTTTGCCTTAATGTTCAAGTTTAATATTTTTATTTGTATTTTATTTGAATGAAAATTTCAATAGTATTGTGGAAGGGTCGAAATGAGAGCATTTTCAAAGACAAACTCTTTAAGGTGGATGGGATCGTGTTTATGGCACAGTTGAGATCGTGGGAGTGGTGTACAGCTGTTAGAATGGTGTCTTCTTCTTTTTCAGAATGGTTGATGAACCCATTATCCTGTGCAAGTGTCCCTTGAATTTGTTTTTTCTTATTTTTAGGTCATCTTGTTTTTAATTATGACTTGCATTTCTTGTACACAATTTTCTTGAAATTAATAAATTCTTGGCTTATAAAAAAAAAATTCAATAGTATTTAGTTTATATGGTTTATTTGAATGTGAATCCTCAACTACGTTTTAATTTATTATATTACGTTGTTTTCCTTAACATATAATTGGAAAATTATTTATTATATTATATTATATTACCTGGAGGAGTAGAAGGTGTGACGTTTAATGGTTTCAAAGTTTGGTTGGTTCATCCGTATGTGTACTCTGAGTTGGATTTTGTTGATTTGTTTGGTTGACTTGTTATTTGATGTGGTTTACTTTTTTGTGAATCAGAATAGTAATGATTGGTATAATAAAATTGATATAGTATGGATATTTTACGGGCCTTAGCAAAGGTTGTAGACAATCAATATTTTATAATAATTGATATAATAAAAAAATTTATTATTAAATTTAACTATAATATCAATTCATATACATTACAGATAAACACAAAAGTATTTTTAAAAACTATTTTTTCACAAGAGTGTTTGTAGGATTTATCAAATTTAATTTTTTATTTATCATTTATAAATTAAATCAACTTTAATTTTTATATATTAAACATAAATGACTATCTTATTTATGTGTATTTGCAGAAATTATTATTCTACCGAAGTGTTTTTTTAAAGATTATTCTAACACAATTAAGTTTTTATATATTATATTTATTTATGAATTAAATTTTAATATTTTAAAAATAAATTATCACTAATTAAAAATAATCATATCAGCTATTTTAATAGGTTTCGAACATTTTTTATTGGATAAAATAATATTTAAAATATAAATTGAATCTCGTATAAATTGACATCAAAGGTTAATTTTTTTTAATATTCCTTTTTCTTCTATTTTACAAACTTAATATACAACTCCTAATCAATAACCCAATTTTGATCCAGTAATCTTGTTCATACTATAAAAGAATAGAATCCCTATAAACACTAGAAGAAAAACCCAATTTTTAGTATTATAAATGAGATAACATATATAAAATTTCAACAGAATCTAGAAATATGAATTATAAAATTTAAATATTTAAATACAAAAAATTTGATTATCAGCATATTTGATTTTAAGGATTTTGGGTATTTTAAGCGTTCATCATATTTTCACGAAGTTTCCATATGCATATTCTAAATCGTTTACTTGAATTTTCTTCTATTTTGAACAAAATTTGTGTATCACTAGTAAAAAAGTCGATCACAATATATAAAATACGAATAATTATAATGCATTGAGAATAATTTTAAAGATCTTTTCTCGGTCAAATTTTTTTTACAATTAATTATTTTATTTTATATATAATTTATATTTTATTTATTATAATTATTTATCAATTATATTTTAATTTTAGTTTTTAAAAAATAAATTATTAATAAATAAAAATCATATTGCACCAAAATATAAATTATTTATCATAAATTTAAAATATAATTTATATTAATTTCTAAATATAAAACATGAATAACTATCTTGCACCAGAATAATTTTAGAAATTTTTCTTCTACAAGAGGAATTCTTTCAATTTCATATTTAATTTGATTTTTATTAATCATAATTATTTATAAATCAAATTTTGATATTTTTAAAATAAATATTGATAAAAATAATCTTATGTTACAATATAAATTATTTATCACAAATCTAAAATGTAATTTATATATTTAAAAATATCTACTCATTAAATTTTTTAATATAATTTATATATTCAAAAGGAATTATTTAATACTAGAGTAAAAAAGATATTTCATATCTCCACGTAATTTTTATAAAAAATAAAATAATTGTAGTTATATATGTGTGAATGCTTAACAACATATAACTTAGGAAAGAGTAGAGAAAGAAAAAATAAATAAAAATTTTGAAAGAGAAAAACTGTTTTGACTGTCAAGCCACAAAATGCATAAAAAAGTGTCTTTATTAATATTAATCAACTTCTATATATTAAATACAAACTTTTATTTTAAACAAAAATATTTTATGAACTTTTCTTTGATAAATGGATTTTTGAATATTTTTTAAAATTTTTTATTTAATTTAAGTTTTATTGTATCACAGTATAAGTTTTTAAAAATTTTCAATAAATAAAAATAATATTATACTATATTATAAATTAATTATCATAAATCTAAAATATAATTTATATTTTAAAATATCTATTTATATAAAATTAAATATAATATTCATTTATATATATATATATATTATTGAAAATTTTAATTATATAATAAATATTTATCTTGTATACATTACACATAAAATACTAGTTTATAGGATTTGTATATCTTTTATGAAATAATTAGTATTTTAGTTTGTATAATGTACATGTTAAATATTTAATATATAATTAAAATTTGTAATATATATATATATATATATATATATATATTATCTTTGAATATAGATTTTTTGAAGATATAAATTATATTTTAGATTTATAATAAATAATTTAAATTGTAGCACAATATTATTTTTACTTTGATAATTTATTTTAAAATATTAAATTTAATTAATAAATAATCATGATAAATAAGAAATGAATTAGATAAGAGATTAAAAATATCTTTAAAAATATTTGAAGGAAAAATATCTAAAAATATACAAGATAGGGATTTTTATTTAATATATAAGAGATCGATAATTTATTTTATTGTAATAGAATATTTTTTTATTTATTTTAAAATATTAAAATTTAATTTATAAAAAATTATGATAAAATTTCTTAAAAATTTCTTTAAAAAATTTCGGTTGAATAAAAGCCCTTGCAATCACTCGGAAGTCGCAATGCAATTCCTATTCAATATACAAGAGCTAATATTATAAAAATAATTGTAATTAATACAGCTTAAAATCATCCAAGGTTTAATGGATTCATTATTTTATTTTTATCTAAAAAAAAATTAACTGCTCCCCGTATATTTGATTACTTGATTGTGGATTACACATAAAATATATATGTAATTAAATAAATCATTAGGCAAATCTTGATCTAAAAAGATATCGATGTGATCGATTAAATTAATTAATTATCTTTCCATATATCCATCAATCTCATAGAAACCGACGACAAACATCTCGTTCTTTATATAAAGAGAGGCACTGGTTGAAAGTTTTCAGATACTAAATTTTCAAGTTTGTTTTGCGTATCATCACGTTGAGAAGGAATGGAATCAGAGCACTACCACTATGGCGTGCAAAGTTTTAATGCTGAGGACACGACCCTTATGGCTGGTGACACCTTCAACTTCAGCGTTAGAGTTTCATCTTACTCAATGGACTCACATGCAGAACGTTTACTATACCAATCTCCATCTCAATGCATACCTTGCCACAGCTTTTTCCATGAGGGTCAACATTTGTTAAGAACACTTTTGTCACCCTTGCACTTGTCCAATGAAACTCTTGGGGAAATAACACAAGGGGCTATAGCCCTTGTTCAAGAAATGTTCCAAGTTGATCGTGAAGTTGTTCTTCCTCCTCCTCCTTTGGAATCTCAACACCGAGAGATCTCTTTATGCTTGGAAATTCTACGAATAGATGATGATGATGATGGTGATGATGTTGGTGCAGTGTTGGAGGAGTCCATGCAGTGTTTCAGAATGGTTCCTGCGTCCAACGAAGCCATTAAGACATCGTTGAAGAAATCCACGGTTATGGTTGAGGGTGAGGGTTGTTCTATATGCCTTGAAGAGATGGATGTCAATGATGAATGCTACACAATGCCATGCCATCATGGCTTTCATCCACAGTGTATTGTCACTTGGCTTAAAACTAGTCATATGTGTCCCTTGTGTCGCTTCCCTTTGCCAACCCTCAAGAACTAGCATAGAAATTCGATTATATTCCATGTGTAAATTTGGTTCAAAACTTGCGTCGTAATAATGATGGCTTATATTTGATTGGTGACTATATGTTAATATTGTTATCAATATTACGTAATGCAGTTTTGGTTATTTTGTTGAATGGGTTATTTTGGTTGTTATTAGCGTTAGGAATTTCAGAAAGGTGTAATCTGTGTGCAGAAAGTCTCTTTTTTGAGTTTTGTATGTTCATTTAAAACTCATTTAAATTTGCTCGTTTGAAAATTTGATGGCTTTTATATTGTATAAGAATAACCACATGGCTATTGAAAACTGGTAATATTTGTTTGGTACCTTTGGATGCCGAAAGAACCCCTTGAATTCCAAGATACCTGTTTGGCACCTTCAGGCACCAAAGTACTCACAAACTCAACCACACTCGGTATCTCCTATAGTACATCTATTTGGTGTCTTTGGAAAAAAAGGTGCCGAACGGGATAAGTAATCCTTCATTCACTCAAGTGTAATTAAAATGATTAAGCCTAATCACAATATGGAGGAGATTATCAATGTATTACCTAGTTGATCTTAAGTTGAGATTCATTCGAATTTGAACTCATCACAATTAGTATAAATAGTATCGTATATTAATGTAAATAAACTCTTTATAATATATTCGCATTTATTACACCAATTAAATTACTTACTTGAACGTGAAAGTATTTTTTACAAGTATATTTCTTTTGGCTTAACAAAGCAATCAGCTCAGAGAATGAGGAAAAGAGAAGGCATCAAAGAGAAAGAAGACGAGGTATATCTCGGTACAAGTACAATTTTGATCAATACTTTTTTCCAAACTTAAGGACATAACAACATATATATAATAATAATGGAATGAAACTCAAACATTAGTCTTAGTTTTCCTGTGCAATTGATTTCTCATGTTTTTTTTTTCACATCCAGTAATTGTAAAATTTGTTAATGTTACTGCCTTATGAAAGTTTCTGCAGGAAAATAAAGAGTAGACCTTATGTTTCAATTTGTACTTATTATTATACTATACTCTGACATGGTAAATTTTCTTGGACTTTGTGCGAAAACAGATATAACAATGTTTTAAGCTTTCATTTCAATCTTGTTTACTCGTGAATATCATATATATGCATGCCCTCCAACTATTGTTGATATAGTGGCTGTTGTTTGTACGTGAGTTTAAATATTCTCTATGTATATGATGATCCTTGTATTTCTTGTGTTGTTTGATTTTGTCTGTATGTGGTGTGTTTATATATAGACGACTGAATACATTGAAAATGTGTTTCAAAAGGGAGGTAAATTTGAATGAAACTCAATTGTATTATGTTTTTATTGAAGTGGGAAAGCATATCATAAAATGTAAAGGTAGATGTGCACTTAATTACTTGACATAGAAACCCCATTTAGGAGCTTGGTAACAACAATTACGAGTCTTAGCTTTTGTGAGTGCTTAAACTTATTGAGCCGAAATTGGGTTTAAGAATCATTATGGGATATGGGAGTCTTTCCAATAATAAATGTCCTTGAGTTCTAATGTAGTTTTATGTGCCCTCAATGCTGTTGTAAAATATAGAACTGTAGTTTCTAAAGATGTTCACATTTTGCTTAAATACAATTAGCTAAAGAGTATGTGTTTATATACTAAAGTGTTTCTATCACTTTTTAAAGGAAATGGATGGGTCATGGGCTCTTGCGCATGAGTATGGCATTGTGGGCATATCACAATGTAAATTTGTTGATTTACCTCATTGAGTGGAATGAGACTTAAGCCACTTGAAAGTAAATAAGGGATGGTAACTCAATCTTTGTAATTAGAGGTTTTATGAATAAGTTTTACATGGATAAGAAAATGTCACTTGCCAAGTCTACTAGCACTAAATTAATTTTAATCAATATTTAGTCTCTTTCTATGATGTGAAAAAGTGTTAAGAGTTGCATTAATGAAGTTAGGTTTTATAGTTTAACTTTAAAAGAGAGCTTGACATTTTACAAAATTTTTAATAATTTTCATTTCTCTTTTGGATGGTGAGTGATTTACGACGTATATTTGATAAAATCATCTATATGAGTGTTAAATGGGATCACTTGTATGAGATCTTAGTTAGATCATTAAAGTACTCATGAATATTAGGCAAACGTATGGTCTAGTAACGCAAAACAAGGATAATGGCAAAAAAAATGTGGGGGTTTAATGTGATTGGTAGATCGCTATTGTATATAGTGTTTTTGGTTCATATAGTTTTGTTATATCAATCTCACTAGCTATATGTTAACTCTAAGGGCAGTTCATATAGTTTGGTACACTAATGTATTACAACTTATATAAGAATCGATTATTCTTCTATCTTTTCTTTTATTTAATAAAAAAAGTAAATTATACTTGCACCCCTATGCTTTTTTGAAATTACACTCAACATCCTTTCGTTGCTTGGACATATAGTGAGACTTCTTAAAAGTTAAAAAAATGTTATATTGTCCCTAACTCACAATCAAGTATATTAATATATTTGTGTCATGTGTCTTGCACACGACTTATAATAATTTTTTATTTTAAAAATGACATTCACCTTCTACATTAAAAAGGGCATTTTGGAAGAAAAAATCATTAAAAATCATGTACTAATCACATGACACGAATATGTTAATAGACTTGATATTATTTGTGAATCAAAGGATATTACAACATGTTTTCAATTTTAAAGAAATTTCACAATAAATGCAAATAATAAGAATATCGGATGTAATATTGAAAAAACATAAGGAGTATCAAATGCAATTTCTAAAAAAATTAGAAAAATAATGTAGCATCTTTTTAGTTTTTAAGGAATTTCACTATCCATGCAAATAACATAAAAAGTATCGGATACAATTTAAAAAAAAAATAAATAAAGATTTTGCGAGTGTATAATTTATTTTATAAAATAATTTTCTTATCCTTTAAAATACATGGCAGATTATTGTAAAGTATAGAGGTGTGATATTTCAAGATACAAGAGTTATGCACTGCTTGTAACAACAATAAAAAGAATATGCTTATATACTAAAGTGTTGTTTGTAACACTTTCTTAAGAGACAAGCAATTTGTCAAATCCCGTATATGTGTGCAAATATGGGCTCCCAGAATATTTTTATTTTCGATTACATTATATTTAATTTTTATTTATTGATAATTCTTATCCGAACGTGACGGTTGTTTGGGCTAAATCTTTTGACTTGATTCTTCTTGTTCATTTTTTTGTTGAGATTACCGGCTTTTATTGAATTCTCAAATTATTATTTATTTATTAAATCATATTTGACTTGACCAAGTCTTTTTAACTGAGTTTGTTTGCTTCTGTTTTGAAAATGAGAGTTTTCTTTACAGTTGTATTTTTCCATGAATATCTCTATATTCTCAATCAGTTTTGGGAGCCAGCTTGACCTCCTTCGCTTATAAATAGTTGTGTCTACTTCACTTAAAAAATAAAAAAATAATAAAAAAACTCTTTCATTCTCAACTTTCTCTCATTTCTTTAACTACCATAAATTTAACTTGTGTAATCCAAACTAAAATTTATAATAAATAATATATTTAAATAAATATTATGTTTAAGTATATAATATTTTAAATTTATATAAATAGATATTTTAAAAGATATAAATTATATTTTAAATTTTTGATAAATAGTTTATATTGTAGCATAATATTATTTTTATTTATTGATGATTTATTCTAAAAATATTAAAATTTAAAGAATAAATAGTTATGATAAATAATAACTGAATTAGATAAGAAGTTAAAAGTCTCATAAAAATGATATCATTGAGGAAAAGTCCCTAAAATTGTTTTCGTACAAGATAAAGGTTTGTGTTTAATATATATAGAAAGTTGATTTATTTATTAATAATTTATTTTAAAAATATTAAAATTTAACTCATAAATAATTATGATAAATAAAACTAAATTAGATAAGAAGTTAAAAAATTCCTGAAAATACTCTTATTAAAGAAAAGTACTCTCGTACAAAATAGAAGTTTGTGTTTAATATATAGGAATTGATATAGGTATACAAAAATATATTTAATTACACATAAAGATAAACATCTAACATGTTTTTACACTTTGTTTAAAGACTAATTACCATGATTGTAAATTCGTGAAGTAACATCTTATTTACATGAACTTAATGGAGTAGTTGGGAGGAAAACTAAATTCCTTAAGAAAATGATAAATACCTTGTTGATTTGTTCTTCAACTCCTGACAACTAATTAATGAGGGAGAAACCATTTTAACTGCATGTTTCCTACAAAATAAGATATCCCATTAGAGGACTAATAAAACACCCTACAAGTTATGGAAAAGGACCTAACCTAAAGCATTTGAGAGTATAGGGGTGCCTAGTTAAAGTTCTATCACTTGATCCTAGCTAAGAAAAGGAAAATAGGGCCTATGACTTTTGATTATATGTTCATTGTTTATGTTGAATGGTATTCCTATAGATTTCTTGTCATTAAAAATAGCTTGATTGATTGTAATATCATAGCAGAAATAAGGAATGTTGAATTCTTTAAAGATACCTTTCTTTTTGAGGTATAGTACTAGTTCTAGTCAACCTTTGCCATTAGAACCCTCTAGTAAATCTATCTTTGTGGCCTTAAGGAGAAGTGAAAGACAAAACAAAGAGTCATCTTTTGTGTATAATTTTTACACCTATCTAGTTGAGAATGATATTATGAGTTTCTCAGAAGCTATTAGTTATGTAGATGCAAAGTTTTGCGAAGAAGTTTTTCGGATTGAAATTGATTCTATTAAGAAAAATAATATCTAGACTTTAGTGGACTTACCTAAAGAAAAAAAAAAACATTGGGATTTTTGGATCTTTAAGAGAAAGTAGAATCTCAAATCCATAGAGAAATACAAGACTAGAATATTAGCTAAAGAGTTTACTCAAAAGTAAGATATAGACTACTTTCATACTTAATTTCGTATTGTCAAGGTTCTCTATCTAAGTATTAATAACTTAATTTAACATCTAGCTATTTGCTTGTGATACATCAGATGGATTTTAAAACTGTTTTCTTGAATGGTGATTTAGAGGAGGAGCTTTATATGGCTCAACCTGAAGGGTGTGTGGTTTCTGGTCAAAAAGACATATGTGCGAACTTTTAAAATCCCTATATGGTTTAAAACAAACATAAAAAAGTGGCATGAAAAATTTGATCAAGTTTTACCTTGTTATGGATTTTCTTCTAGTAATGCTAATAGAAGGGTGTACACCAAGTCTATGAACAATGACTATGTTATCATATGCTTATATGTGGATGACATGCTTATTTTTTGGTATTTTTAATGAATGTGATAAAGAAAAGATGGAACGATTTCCATTAGTTATATGAAGTCATAAGGAAATTTAGTAGATCCTTTGACAAAACTCCTAGGAAGAAAAATGATATTTGAAAGAGAGAGGATCGAGACTATATAGCCACTTGAAAACAAACAAGTAATGACAACCCAACCTTTATGATTAGAGTTCCAATGAATAAGATTCACATGGTATGAACAAGTCACTTATTAATTTGGTTAATACTAAATTGATTTTAATCAATTTTATGATTATGTGAAAAATTGTTGCAAAATATAGAGGTGTGGTATTTCAAAAGGCAAGAGTCTCACATTGTTTGAAACAACTAAAAAGTATGTGTTTATATATTAAAGTGTTTAAATCCAGCAATTTGCCCCTTTACTTGGGTGTGCAAATATGGGCTATGAAAATATTTTTTTCTATTATATTAAAATTAGCTTTCTTTTTTAATTTATCTAGAAACCTTATTTGAATGTGACAATCTTTTAAGTTAAATCTTTTGACTTGGTCCTTATTCACTATCTGTTGAGATTATCAGTTATTGAAATTTTAATAATTATATTTAATTCAATTTCAATTTATTTATTTATTTATTAAATCAATTTTTATTTGATTAAGTCTTTTGGATGTACTTGACCAAGTCTTTTTAACCAATTGGTTTGTGTCTTTTTCAAAACATTTGAAAAATAGTTCCTAAATGGTTATATTTTCTTTTTCAAGAATATCTATGAATTGTTGATTGTTTTTGGGAGCCAACTTGAGCTCCTTCGCTTATAAATAGAGGCGTCTATTGTTACACCTTCTAAAATAACATGTAAATAATATAAAACTAAAATATTTCATGTGAAATAATAAGTTCAAAATCCATATAGGTAAAGAGGATTACAATACTAACATAAACTAAATTTAATGAAAATAATAAAATTATAAAGGAATTAAAATCAAACTACTCAAATTAAACAACATGAATCAAATCCTAACTATAAGTCCTGATGTCACATGTTCTATCAGAGCAAAATTCAACATTGAGGACTAAACCTAATGACTAACATCTTCAACACCATGTTGATTATAACCTGCAAAAACCACAAGAAAACTACACAAAGAAAGGGAGTGAGAAATATTTTACTCCGACTTATAGTACAGGAATCTAAACTAGCTAGTCAAATACAAACAATGGATACAATAAGGTATAGCATGCACAGATAAACAATTTCATCATAATTATTCATTCATAACATAATAAGCAATAACAAATAAGATTAAAATGCATTATGCAATGAGCATAGACCACATGTTAACATGCATGTGACGCTAGTAAAAACATCACACTTGTACATTGTTGCTAACAATATACGTAGAGTAGTCAAGAAGTACATGTTGAGTCACATCCTTTGTGCACTCTTACTAGAAGGACATATACTACCATATACTGATCAAGATAACTAAGTTGTCCATGATACATCTCATGCTCGCAAGGGCAAGATTGGAACTTCCAAACCGAGTTATTCCTAAGGTTGGTTCCCAAGCTTTTATACAAAGGACTTTTCTTGATGTTGTATCCCATATTGTACTAAAAGAAATACTTTTATGCATATGATGCATGTCAAACAAACTATATGCATTATATTCACATGGCTCCATAATTTCAAATCATACATATTCATCACATCACATTACTCATCATTCATGTTCATATATTCATATATAAATATCAATTCACATCAATATCAAGATAATAATATAGAATTACAACACGAAATTTAATGAAAGAACACTACAAGAAATTTTGAAATTACAGATGACCAAAATTCGTGGATAACACTTCATTTCTGATGGATTACAGACGGACAATAATCCGTCGGTAAACTTCTCGTCTAAAACATTTACCGACGAATTATAATTCGTGGGTAACTTTCCGAGGGAATTACCCGCGGATAAAATCTGTGGGTATTTTTGATAATATTTTTAAAAAATCATTTCAAAATTATATTAAATAACACCCTTATTTAGTGCAACATCCCTCATATCTAACCTTCCAGCAGCTCCAGTACTCCACGACACTTCATGTAACTTTTCATTGGTCAGAATCCTTCACCGATTAGAATATTCATTCGCTTTTAGGATCAAAGATTGACCCCACAAACCCCACAATTCAACACAAGACTTTTTAACTTGCCCTGTCGTCACTCGTACATTTTTCTGGTAAACTTCCCAGAAGGTCACCCATCTCTAAATTATTTCATGTCATGCACGTTTAACTATGAAGTTCTTAAGGAATAAGCTACCAAAGTGTAGATGCATCTCATTGGTATAAATAGTACAAATTAATTCCTTTAAGTCATCCTCAACTATACAATCTCATATTTGTACAATATTTGGATCCTCTCATTCCAGTATATTTCACAAACTACAATATAATATAATACTATAATTTTTATTTAAATTAAAAATAATAATATTTTAGTATGTGTATTCACAAGTTATATTTTTATTATATATAATTAAAATTTATAATAAATTATATATAAAAATAAATATTATAGTTAAATCAATAAATTATATTTAAAATTTATATAAATATATTAAATTAAAATTAATAACTAATCAAAGAATAATTAACTTCTATATATAAAGCACAAATGTATTTCTTGTGCCACAAACGTTTTTAGAGACTTTTCTTTAACTAGAAGAATTTTATATATTTTTTAATTTTTTTATCTAATTTATGTTTTATTTATCATTATTTCTTATAAATTAATTTTACTATTTTTAACATAAATTATTAATAAAAAAATAATTAACCATGGATTTATCCGTCGATAATTACCCACGGATACATCTGTGGGTAATTATTTAATTTATTTTTTATTTATCATAATTACTTATAAAGTAATTTTATTATTTTTAACATAAATTATTAATAAAAAATAATTATTCACAAATTTATCCTTCGATAATTACCTACAAATTTATCCATCGATAATTATCCACGGATACATATGTGGGTAATTCTATGAGTAATTATCTAATTTAATTTTTGTTTATCATAATTACTTATAAATTAATTTTATTATTTTTAAAATAAATTATTAATAAAAAATAATTACTCACAGATACATCCGTCGGTAATAATGTCAATAATTTCGTGGGTATTGTTGATAATATTTTTAAAAATCATTTTGAAATTGTATTAAATAATAATCTTGTTTATTAAAACCAGTATATAGTTCAAAATTGGTAAAATTATTATAAATATTAAAAAATTATCTTTCAATTTTAGACTATCATGCATCAATATCATTTTACTAATTATATATTTCTCAATTTAAATAAAATTAACTATATAATATTAAAATATATTGATAGTAAATTATTATTTTATACTATCATTTAATTATAAATTATATATATATAATTGTTTGTATGGTAAATTAATTAGCATGAGAAAATTAGTTAAGTATTTAAGCATTTAATTTGTTAATATTTTTCATTAAATTTTTTAAAGTTACCGACGATTTTTTTTGCATTTTCTACAAACAACATTTTAGACAGATAATCCGTGAGAAACATCTGTCTGAAACATCATAATTTTCCTACGAAAAAAATATGTGGGTAACATTCATATGAAATTTTAGACAAAAAAATCTGTGAGTAATATCCGTCGGAATCATTGATGTTTCAAACGGACACATATCCGTTAGAACAATCCATCGGTAATGTCATTTTTCATACGAATATTTATCCGTGAGAAAAAGTCTGTCAGTAATGAGTGTTTTTTTTTTTGTAGTGGGACAAGGGATTTGTAGACAGGACAAGGCCCAATGACACATACCTCGTGCTTGGAACGATACCTCTAAAGAACCATATTGGTCTCTATCTGAATCGTGTCCAACATGACTGACCCCAGGCTCAACGAGAACATCGCCAAGAGCCCTTTAAAGTGTCAACAACACCTTGTGTGAGTTAGCTCACGCTTAGAGAAAGTGTGACACGAACCCCTGGAGCTTCTGCACCCAACAAGGGTTTTCCCACTCCTAGCATGAGAGACCCCAAGAGCAAACTCTACCTGATGGCCATCAAGTGGCACTTGACGACATATCAAAAATAACATGCATAAGAAAAACACAAATTACGGGTTACACTTGAAATTACCAAAACATATTCAACTAATAAACATGTTTTCTAGCATACAATTAACATTCCATATTACTCAATTTACATATACAACCAATATTTTCACACTACTATCACAATAATTTCACTTAGAGTTTCCCAGGATAACCCACAAGAATCTTAGATCATATAGTTACAATCCAAAACATACAATTGATTAATTATTCTAACAATTCATGTTATTAGTTATGAGTAAAAAGAACAAGAGACAAAATAAACACATTTAGGGAAAATCATTCGTGCATATGCATACAACATACACAAAATTGGGACCAATCCCATTACTTAACATGAAATTTACTCTTATTTATAAACATGGTTGGTTATCTTACACAATAACATTTTTAAGTATTAGTGAAAACATTTTAAGACATTTTTTTATAAAAAAAAATTTAGAAATTCTTTTAACTTCTTATCTATTTCAATTTTTATTTATCATATTTATTTATAATTAATTTTAATATTTTAAAATAAATTATCAATAATTAAAAATAATTTTGTTATAATATATATTATTTATCATAAATCTAAAATATAATTTATATATTTAAAAATATTTATTTATACAAATTTTAAATAATTTATATATTCAAAAATAATACTTATATATATATGCACTTTATTATAAATTATATATATATATATATATATATATATATATAATAGACATTTAGCCTATAGACAAAAGTACTACACAGAGACGAAAATACTAGATTAAATTTGCTGATAATTAAATTCGGTAAAATGTATATCTATAATTTATAATACAAAACTAATAACATATTTTTGTGGTTACAAATTTATAAACTACTTTATCTTTATAATTATTTTTAAGCCACTTTTTCCTACTGTCTCTCTCCTATTTTTATTTATTTAATTTCTATTTTTATAATTTGCGTAATTCTCCGACTAATCCCTCATTTATTATTATTTTTTTATTTTTTAATAGTGATATTTGGCGATTCTCCTCTTCGTATATATAAGAAAATCCAATTGCAATATTGGGTACAATTCCTCTCCCTTGGTCTAAACGATGTCGGTTTCTGCGAACTCAATCATTGATTCGAGTGACAGCACCACACCACTAAGTTCCATACACGTGACACGCCTCCTGCGGTATCGGGTAATATAACTAACTATAACTCAAAAAAAAAAAAAAAAAAAAAGACTACAAATTCCATCAACGGCTATGATTCGTCAGGTGTACCGTGGCAGAATCTTGACCGTTGATGGACTAATGGTTCTCAAGATCTTGATCTCTCTGATTTATTTACAGTCATAAGCACCTCTATCTCTCTTTCTAAGTTTTCTCAAGTTTCAATTCAACCATCACTGATCTCAGGTACTTCTTCATTCCCTATGAAATTTCCATTTAATTAACTGTAATTTTTCTCTGTAAGGATCTCCTTTTTGCCCAATTGGAAGCATTTTGGACATTTTTATGTTTTGGATATTTGTTTGTTGGTGTCTTAGAATGCGATCATTGATTAAGTTGTGGTATTTTGATTCTGGGTACACTTCATCTTGATCACCGGAAATCCATTGAAAAATTAGGAAGTATTAAAAAAGTGAACCAGAGTCTAACTCATAATTTTAGTGTAATCCCGAGATGGATTTTGATGCATTTTTGGAAACTGGTGATCAAGAAAAAAAAAAAAAAAAAAAAAAAGCTTTTTATTTCTATTTGTAATTTCATGAATAATTGCAAAAGCACTACTTTATTTTTGCTTTGTTTCATGTTTTCAAATAGTAGCTAAAAAACCATTTTGATATTTTACCCTTTTTTGTATATATTTGTAAACAGGAAACGCTGCAAATGTTTGTAACTTTGAAAATAGAAAATGCTTTTGTCAAGATTTTGTAACCCTGTGTTGTGATTTGTGAATAATCTGTTTGTATCCATATCTAGTGCTGATGGGTGCAGTGTTTCTTCTGCAAATTATTGATGTGCAAAGTTAACTTGTCACTGTTTTTGCCTTTGATTTGTTGTGATGGATCTTGCCCTACTGATTTGCTTTATCATTTAGTATTAGATATGTCTACATCTAATAAGCCTGAAGTGGTGGAAAGGGGTGCTAAGGATGAAAAGCCGAAGGAAGAGGATGAGAAGGGTGGATTTCTTGACACAGTGAAGGATTTCATTCAAGACATTGGTGAGAAGATTGAGGGAGCAATTGGGTTTGGGAAGCCAACTGCAGATGTTACAGGGGTGCGCATTCCAAAAATCAATCTTGAGAAGGCAGAGCTTGTAGTTGATGTTCTCATAAAGAACCCAAATCCGGTGCCAATTCCCCTAATTGACATAAACTACTTGATTGAGAGTGACGGGAGGAAACTAGTTTCGGGATTGATACCGGATTCCGGTACAATCCATGCACATGGAGAGGAGACAGTCAAGATTCCTCTCACTTTGATTTATGATGATATAAAGAAAACCTATCAGGATATCCAACCAGGAAGCATTATTCCTTATAGGGTGAAGGTTGATCTCATTGTGGATGTTCCTGTCATTGGAAGGCTCACTCTACCTTTGGAGAAAACTGGAGAAATTCCCATTCCATACAAGCCTGATGTTGATCTTGACAAAATTCAGTTTGAGAGGTTTTCTTTTGAAGAGACAGTTGCTATTCTTCATTTGAAGTTGGACAACAAGAATGATTTCGACCTTGGCCTCAATGCCCTTGATTATGAGGTCTGGCTTGGTGATGTTAGCATTGGAGGAGCAGAACTTTCCAAATCTGCTAAGCTTGTGAAAACTGGGATTACTGACATTGATGTTCCAATCACCTTCAGGCCTAAGGATTTTGGGTCTGCACTTTGGGACATGCTTAGAGGAAGGGGTACAGGCTATACTATTAAAGGACATATTGATGTTGACACTCCCTTTGGAGCAATGAAATTGCCCATCACCAAAGAAGGTGGCACTACCCGGCTCAAGAAGAGCAAGGAAGATGGTGGAGATGATGATGATGAGGTTTGTTAACTTCCATTTTCAATGTTTCTTAAGTGCATGTTCTCCAGAAAATTGCACGTGTTTTAGTGTATTATATATTTGTATGCATAATATTGTCGGTCAATCATAAAAACAATAAGTAATACCACTTATTTATTTTGGTGTATGGGATGTATATATATGTTATGCTTGTTGTCATTGAAAATTTTAAAATTTCTTTTTAAAAATTGATTTAATTGGTCAAATTTTGATGGCATTAGTATGCAAATCAGTCCAGGATGTTATCTGCAATGCTGACAACAAATATAGCAGTTCTCAATATTTTACATTTTAATTCACTCACTATTATCTTGCATATTTTCCTGAGTATAGTTTTTACGGTGTTGGCAATATCATATTCTATCTCAGACTTTATCATCAGTTGAGAAGTGAAGAACATGATAGCACCAGATAGCCTGTACTCTTTGAAATTTCAATATTTCGACATTCATTACATTAGGGGCCTATCTTGAATTCAGATCTGCAATTCTTGTTTGGTAGAGTATGAAAATAGACATACTATAGACGGTCAGATATTAGTCTAAAAATAATGAACTTCTTAGTAGAGATGGTGAAGAATCTAGTAATTTTCTTGTGCTGTAAATGTAAGCCTTTAATGTTTTCTTTTGCAGGAGTGAAGAAGAAATGGCATCAAGTTATTAGTATCGGTTATTTTATTTACTTGGTGTATAGGTCCATTAGAAAGTTAAGAAAAGGGACATGAACTTAAAGGCACTAATCTTAGTTTCATGGTTATTTATGTATCTTGAGAGTTCAAGTTTGACGTTTGAAATGGATGGTTGTATTTATGGTTAGATGTGTGGATATCAGTTTGACGTTTGCCCTTGCTCTTGAAGCCACGTTCCTGATAGAGTACGTAATTCCTGATCAAATTCAAAACAATGCAGAGGTATCTTTTAAAAGCATGATTATAATTTTGTCAATCTTTTGGGTCCTAAATAAACTGTGTGTGGTTACTGGTTCTGTACCTTTTTGAATCTCAAGGGGAAGAGTGTTGTAGAGTGTTTTGCTATTGACGTCTTCTATTCAAAATTAATATTTATATAATTGTTAATTTGCTATTCTCAGCAATGTATATTTTATGAGATGTTATCCAAACTTTATTATGTAATGTTTAAATTTCATTTAATGGCACATATTTATTTTATATTTCATATGTTATGTTTCACTAGGTTAGTATAATACTTAGTCTTAAATTTCACAAGGAGCTGATCATTCACTAAGACTAATTTTTTTGGGAGGTCTAAGGGCACTTAAAAGTATGTTACCCCTTCTCAACCAATTATTTCCGTACACAAGTTAATTTTGAATTTCTGACCATTTTGTTAAAAAATTCAATCTATTAATACTCGAACCAACTACTTGTAGTTGTTGGTTGTGTACTACTCATGATATTCTTTCTCCTTCTGTTGAGGAAAGTGTGACAATTTCACTTGATTGTAGTACTAACGTAAATATAGTTCAGTTTATCCATTCTATTCATGAATCTCTTTTGTTCAATTCTTTGGGATGTTCAGCCCAAGAAATCAGTTTTTATGCTAGGAATGTAATTCTTGATAGTGATGACAGTGAGATTTATTTCATTTGATATATCTCATCACTTTCTAAAATATAAGTTCTAATAGATTTAGTAGGTAGTTGAATCCTTTTCACATTACCCTATTTTTCCCTTTTTAGTTTTTACGTTGTTACCATTTCCTATTTCTTTCAATTTTCACATGCACTCAAATTGTGGTATTGGCGATCGACGGTGTTATAGGCGCATGTGACTTCTTTGATAATATCAAAAGTGTTAAGTTTGACAAAATTTTTTTTCTTCAAGCACTTCCTTCCCTTTCTCAACATTCACATGTTCTCACTAGTTCTAGCTTATTCCGTAAATATACTTTCAAAAAGTACAACATAATTTAATGTTTTAGAAAGTACCTTGCAAAATATTAATTTTAGTGTTCTAGGAAGTATTTTTTAGAATAGTGAAATTACTATTTTGAAAAATACTTTTCAAAATTGTATTTTTTTTTACATATATAGTTTCAAAAAATACTTTCCAGAATATTAAATATATTGTTTCAGATTTGTTTTCTTTGAATTATGTAAAACAAAAATACTTATGGAAAGTACTTTTTAGAACACTAATTTACTATTCTAGAAAGTAATTTCCAGAATACTAAAAGCAAACTTCTAGGAAGTATTTTTTTGGAAGTATGAAAAAAAGGTTAAGTTCAACGGAATACCTTTGTTGTATCTTATTTATTGTATACATTAAATTCAACCGGTTGTTTGTTCATGTTGTGCATAAGTAATATTAAATGATTACAAAAAAATATAAATAAAAAATATAATTTAATATATTTATTTGTACATTGTATTGAATGTAGGGAAAATGAAGGTTGAGTGAAAAATCATGATTTATATAGATGATAGAGTTGAAAATAAAAATAAAATTTTAAAAATACAAAGACGAGATACGTTCTATCTTGATTGTCAGATACGAAAAATAAATAAAAAATGAAAAAAGAATGAAATTAAGAAAGAGTAACTAGAAGAAGAATATATCCATTGAAAAATTATCTAATATATTGTTTGCTTTATAAATAGATGTATATCCGTGCATAATTTCTCATGAATATATTTGTAGGTAACATTCGTATTATTTTTAAAAATTCATTTTAAAATTATATTATTAAATTATTAATAAACTTGTTTATAATGTTATTAAATAAAAATAAAAATAATATAAAAATATTAATCTAATCATAATAATATAAATTTAAATAAGTTCATCTATTCATATAACATATTAATTATTTGAAAATAGTTTGGTTTTTAAAATCTAGACCATAAATCAAAACATAACAAAGTAAAGATAGGAAAAAGTAGTTCTTCATACACCCAATATAACAAAAATATTTAATACAACCAAGCAAGGGGAAAATAACTCTATACATGTGAAAAGAGTTTCCTCTCCAATCTGATAACTCTTTATTCCTTAAGGGCGATGTGTGACTAGCAAAACCAAGGTTTTAGAGTCTATAATAACCTTGTTATAATATGTTTTAAGTGTTGAACTTCTGTTCAGTGGTGCTTGCTGTGGCCTGCATCATTTAGTAACACCAGAGTAAATCATTGCTTATATATATTAGACAATTATGGAGTTCTAGGTTCTGCTCACCCATAAAAACACTTCTCAAATTGGAGAAATGCACTCTATTTTCATTCCTTCTATTAAGTAAACAGAAAAAGAAAAAAAAAAAAAAAAAACTTGATCTTATTTGCAACTGATCGAAAAAACTTGATCTTATTTGTTTCCAATTAAAAATTAAACTCCATAATAATGATAATAATATTTAGAATAATTGATAATAACAAAATATACTAATATTGTTTTTGAAAGTTTGGAGCCTGAGTTTGAAAGTTGCACACTCATAAATAAGTACCACCCACCTAGTGTCACAGTTCATAACAGTTTTAACCACAGTTTATAACTTTCTATTGTTTTTCTTCAGTTTTTGAGTTTTTCTTTGCCTAGCTAGAACAATATAAATGAACACATTCGGAGAATTGTCTCCATGCCATCAACATCTTATTATCCCCTTCATCCAACGGTCAAAATAGGCAATGTTTTTCGTATTCACAAACTATGATTTTTAAAAATTACAAACCTTGAAAATTATAATTCTTATAAATAGTTAAAATATATTTGATTATTTATAAAAATATTTTAAAATATTCAAACATGATTTTCGAGAATTAAAAATTTTCATGTTTAGTTATAATAGTATATATATTCTCGTATTTATAAATATTTTTAACAAAAGATATCCTTTATTAGAATATATTTATTATATATATTTATTTACTCAAATCTTATTACAAATATGGTATTCAACTATTTTAAAAAGTTGAAAACTTATTGAAATTATTTAAACACAAAATTCAACAAAAAAATGCTACATTATAATTATGAAGAATAAAAATATATTATTTCATTTTATTCAAATAAATTCAAATAAAAAATTAAAATTAAAAAGTGTTAACTAATACCATTAAAATATAGAAACAAAATAAAGTTTAATAACATTATTAAAATTGATTAGATCAAGAAATAATGAGATACAAGAAAGAGAGAAAGAGAGAAATATAGATGGGGGAGGGGGAGAGCCGGGGGGGAGGGAGAGAGAGAGAGAGGAGGAGAAGGGAAGTGAGAGTGAGAGAGATAGAGAGTGAGAAATAGAAATAGAAGGAGAGAGAGAGAAAGAAATATTTTTTGTTTTAAAATGGGATATTGTGGTATTTTTATATACATAAAACTTTTCTCTTAACTCATAAAATCAATGTAGTGGCTGACACACTAATTAAGAAATCCCTTCAAGTTTCTGCGTTGATGGTTAGAGAACTTAACTTGTTGGAGACATTTATAGACGACCTTAGCTTGGTTTGTGAGTTCACTGCTAGAAGTATTAGATTGAGTACTTTGAGAATGACCAATAGTCTAATAGATAAAATTAGAAAGGGTTAGAAGGTAGATCCTTTTTCTCTAAGGTCAGAAGGTAGATAATTTTCTATTAAGTTAGATGGAGAAGTTGAACTAAGGGAAGGGTTGTGAATTTACAGTGGGTGTAGATGGAGTGTTGAGACTTAAGAATAAATTGTCTGTACCTTGCATTCTTGATCTTGAAATGATTGTCCTTGAAGAAGGACATATGAGTAGCCTTAATATCCACCCAGAAACCATTAAGATGTACCAAGATCTTAAGAAGATGATTTGGTGGCATAGGATGAAGAGCGAGGTAGAGAAGTTTGTTTACGCTTGCTTAGTTTGCAAAAAGTCTAAGGTAGAACACCAGAAACCTTTAGGAAAGTTACAACCCTCAGATATACATGTGTGGAAGTAGGATAGTATCTCCATGGAATTTGTGGTTGGGTTACCTATAATCGCAAAAAATCTAGACTCTATCTGAGTTCTAGTGGATAGATTGACGAAGTCTACCCACTTTATCCCTATCAACATTAGGTATCCTTTGGAGAGATTGACCAAGTTATACATAGGTGAGATATTGTGAGGTTTCATTAGATCCCCGCTAGCATAGGTTTTGATAGAGACCTTAGGTTTGCCTCTAGACTTTGGGAAAGATTTCATAAGTTTAGGTACAAAGCTTAGGATGAGTTTAGCTTATCACCCTCAAACAGATGATCGAATGAGATAACCATTCAATCTTTATAGGATTTGTTGAGACGTGTGTCCTTGAGCATGAGGATAGTTGGGATAGTTTTCTACCTTTGATAGAGTTCACCTATAACAATAGCTACCATTTAAATATTGGGATGATGCCTTATGAAGCACTTTATGGTAGGAGATGTAGAACACCTTTATGTTGGGTAAAACAAAGAAATAGTTTCCTGGGGTAGTTTACCAAAGCACTAAGAAGGTAAAGGTAATCCAAGATAGGATGAGAACAACCTAGAGTAGACAAAAGAGCTATCATGATAAGAGACCTTGAGTTTAAAAAAGAAGATCATGTATTCCTAAAGGTAACTCCTTGGACTGGAGTTGGTAGAGCACTTAAGTCCTGCAAGCTTACTCAATGATTCATTGGTCTCTACTAAATCCTTAAGAGGATTGGTGGTGTAGCGTATCAAATTACTTTGCCTCCATCTCTTTCAAAGTTGCATAGTATCTTTCATGTTTTCCAACTTAGAAAATATATTCATGACTCATCCCATATTGTATTCATTTGAAGGATAACTTCACCTATGAAGCTATTTCTTTGAGAATTGAGGATAAAAGGGTGAAACAACTAAAAGGTAAGAAAATTCCTTTAGCCAAAATTATTTAGGGAGGAAATATTGAAGAAAGCACTACATGGGAGTTAGAAATCAGATGTGGGAAGTCCATTCATTTTTGTTTGTTTCATCAGGTAATTTCAAGGATGAATTCTAAGAATGAGGGGAGAGTTGTAACACAATGTTTTTCTTATTGAAGATATTTTCTTTATTATTAATTATTATATTTTGTTTTAAGTAATTATGTTGGTTTAATAATTTTTTTATACGGGTATATTGTGAGGTTTTATAAGTAAAGGTTCTATTAGTTATTTATTTATTAAGGAAAGGGATTTTGAATAACTATGGTTGATGTTTTTAACTAAGGGGATAAAGAGAGGTTAAATTTTAAGAAAAAACATTTTTCCCTTAATCAATTTTACACTTCTTTTACTTTCACGTACCAATTTAATTAATTTGTACTTCAAAGTTCAGAGAACCTGAAGGAGAAAGAAACCACTCGAGTCTTACATTCGTTGTCTAGTGCTTATCAAGATAAAAAAGTGAGTGAGAAATCCTGTTCTGGATGTGAGATTGTATGCAAGGTAGTGGGATGCAAGTTCTTCGGTTCTGAATCAGGTAGATTCATATCTGAAAGAGGTTGACAATAAGTTCTTTCAAAATGGTCTATTTGTCCCTCTGTTAGAGATGTTCAAGAAATGTCTACAATCGAGTAGATTAGCCCTAATCTTGTCTATGTTTTATGTTTATGTATAAGAGATTTTCTCCAAATGTGTATTTATCTTCTCTCTTTCTCTTTGTATGTTCTAATTGATGTAAATTATACATATTTGTTTATGATTTCCATGTTTGGCTTGTAATTATAGGTTTTGGTATTCCTATGGATTCCTATAAGAAACCCTAAGGTAATACATTGATGCTTGTATGAAGAGATTGCTTGAGTATGTAATTCAATGCATAAATTGTGTTGTTTAGAATGTTTATTACATGACTTGGGATGCTTTTATCGATTGGAATGTGAAATTTGGGATTTGATGTGCCTGTTCGCAATTTTGCGATTCTATAGCATGTGTTGCTTTTGATATGGCTTCGAGTGTCACATGAGGCACATCGGGTGTCGTCAAGACTGAGATTAAAGTTTTACTCTTGGAGTCTTTCATGCTGGGTGTGGGATGACCCTCACGAGCATGGAAGCTCCAAGGGCTCCTTGTAACGCTTCTACCAAGCGTGAACTAACTCTTGTCGAGCATCGATGCTGCAAGGGCTCCTTATTGTGTTTTTTCCTGGCATGAGCTCGATCACACTGGTGGTATCATGCCAAGCAAAATTAATATGTATATGGATCTATATGTATGTATATGATTGGTTGATAAAGGGCATGATATGATAAGACATGTGATTTGTGAATTAATAATATAATGTGAATTTTTATGCATAGAGTCTATTTGACATGCATCATATACATAAAAGTTTTTTTTTAAGGATACGATATGGAATACACTAACAAGGAAGATCCCTTTATGTAAAAGCTTAGGGATCAATTTTGGGAGATAACTTGGTTTGGATGTCCCAATCTCACCTTTTGTGTACATGGAATATATTTTACGCAACTCAATTATCCTAACCAGACCTTGATATATAGTATATCTTCCTAGTGAGAGTGTGTTGAAAGTGTGTCCCAACTGTACTCCTAAGCTACTTTGTGTGTTGCTAGCAGCAATACACCATGTGATGTTTTATTGGTGTCACATGCATGATAACATGTAGTTTGTACCTATTGCATATGCATACTATTGTCATGTGGTATTTATTTATGATGTGTGAATGAATGAAATATGTTATTATTATTGCTAATATGCTATGTTACTTATATGCCTTTTTTGTATTTGGCTATTCAGTTGCATTTTTGCACCGTGAACTAGAGTGAGATGTTTCGCACTTCCTTTGCTTTGTGTTGTTATCCTTTTGTTGTATTGTAGGTGATCATTAGCATGAGATTAAGGATATTGGTGATGAAACCTAGTCTTCAATGATGGGTTGTGCTCGACATCGAGACATAGTTAGACTTAGTTAAAAGGTTGCTTCTATTGATTTATTTTGGAAACATTAGTTTTATTTCCTTCCAATTTTAGTTGGTTATGTTAGTTTGTTTAAGTTAAAAATGCGATACTTTTTACCTAAACACGTTTGATATTATTTATGAAAGATTATGTTATTCGTTATTAATTATTTATATACTATGACATGTGAAATAAAGGATGTCACAACTAGGGATGGCAATGGGACTCCATGGGGGCGGATAATAGTAAACCCGCCCCCGCCCCGCTAAATGAAAATTGGCCCCATACCCACCCCATATCCGTGCGGGTATCCATTAAGCGGGTATCCATGAATTTATTGAATACCCACAGATATCCATGGATATTTAAAAACTTTTTAAGAAATTTAAAAAATTATATTACAAATAATTTTAAGTTTATATTTAATGTCATTGAAATATTAAAAATAAAAATTTAATGTTAGTTTTGAATTTGTATTTAACGTTAATTTTGTTAAAATAATAATAAAAATGCAATATAATCAATAACTTAAAATACATCAATTTGACAAGTAAGTTAAAGTCTCATCACAAAGTTACAATAATTCAATCTCATAATTCCAAACGAAAGTAAACAACTTAAAGTACATAAATCTTATTGGTCCAATCAAAGCTAGAAAATTAATCAAATTACATCTAGCATAATTCTATAACATGCTTAACACATGTTAGTAACTTCATCAACCTCAATTTTGTAAGAAAATAAGATGAGAGAGTGTAGTTTTAGGGCTATGTGGTATAATGATAATTAAGATATTTAAGAAATAATATTAAACGGGTATCCGCGGGTATATCATCCTACCCGCCCCCGCCCCATTTATAAATGGGTAAAAAATTATTCGTCCCCATTATTCGCGGGTACCCAATTAACCTATCCATTTATTATCCGTAGCGGATTTTATCCGCATGTACCCGCGGGTGCGGGTATTTTTGTCATCCCTAATCACAACGTACAACTTCATAAATTCATACAATGATACAATTACTCAAATTTATCTCTCTATTATTTTATGTTTCTTTTTTGTTATTTTTTATTTGTTATACTTCTTTTGTAACTTGGTCATTGCATCATTACATTACTTCTATGAAGTTTTTTTGTTTAATGTTTAATTTTTTTAAAAAGAAATAGTTGATCAAATTTTTTTTAAGTTTTTTTACTCTATAATAGTACAAATTAAGGTTTAAATTATGTATGAATTTAGCTTATAAAATTTTAGTTATTTTTTTAGAGCTCCTAATTTTAGTAGTTTTTATTCTGCTCCTCCCAAATTTTAGTCATTTTTATTTTGATATTCTTAAAATTTGGTCCCACAATTTTTTGCCTTTTTCCATTAAATGTAAAGGTCAATATGACTAAAGGGATGAAAACCTAACAAAAAAAAACATTGTAGTATCTATGTGTGTCCGTGAGAGTGAGTTTAATGATCATCTATAATAATAGATAAAATTGATACCTGATTTTTTTTTTTGGTTCGTTCCTGGAGTATCCACCGCCGACAGCAGTGACTAATCTCCTCGCTACGTTGGAGGCACCTCAAAAGGTGGGATAGCTGACCCCAAGATTTAACGCGGCTGCATACACAAGGCAGGATTCAAACCCCTGACCTTGTTTAAGCGTGGATCAACCCCTACCGCTGAACCACACGCTTGGGGTTAAATTGATACTTGATTTTAGTATACACATCTCATTAATCTCTTTTTATCCTTTATATTTACTCATTAATAATATATATATATATATATATATATATATATATATATATATATATTTCTTTTTTTTTAATACAAGGTCAAAATAGTAACTCTAATTTTGAAAATTGTTCACAATTTTACACCCACACAAATTGCCACGTTCATAATGAGGATTAAAAGTGTCTCCCTCAAACATATCTATATCTATAGATGGTCATGATCGATGGAATAAAATTTTTTTTATCACATTACATTTAAAATATTTGTCACCACGCTCACGATATTTTTCATATTGGTAGAATAAAAAAAAAAAGGCACATTGTGTAAAAAAAATTGCAAAAATAATTAAATAAATGATAAACTTTGTGATTTTAAAAAAATTATAAAATTATAAAAATTTTGTGGTTAACTTTGGAATATTAACATAATTAAATAAATAAATTAAAATGAAAAAAATAATTAAATAAATATATAAGAGATACTAATATTTAACATTTAATCTATAACATTATATAAAAGCAATGACAGATGCACATATATGTTTGTGGGGAAGTTGCCCCCACTAACTTTTCAGATTTTCTTTTTAATATATATGATATTATATTATCTTTATTTAAAATCTAAAAATAGAAACAAAAAATTAAAAAAAATTAAGAAGTTATAAAATTATAGTTGAATTTGAGTCTTGTTACAATTATTTTTGTGTGAGAAGAAATATTTTAAAAAAATAATAATATGTTATAACAATTAACAACAACAAAAATTGTAAATCAAGATAAAAAAATTATAAATTAATAATATATGTATTTTAAGTATAAAAAAAATCATAAGTTATTATTAACCTCTTTTTAGATATTTTATATCTTTTTCTATTTTATTTTTACTTTTTTCAATTCTATTTATACTTTGAGATTGTCTTCTACCTCTAACATATTTTAAAGTGTAGAAAAGTTAAATTGGAAAAAAAAAAAAACAACAATAACAACAACAACAACTTCTTCCATCTCTGCTCTTTCATGTTTCAATAGTTAAACTATACATTTAAAGTGATCTTTGAGGTTAGTGTATTTAAAATTATTATTTTTATATACTTTATTTGAATTTTTTATTTTCAATGAGAAATTCAGTATTTTAATTTTTATTTACTCATTCTATTTTTATGTTTAGAAGAAACATTGTATGTTATGAACAATACATTAATTAAAATTATATTTTCAAGTTGAATTATTTTTCAAGTGATTGATCAACAACTTCAAGAGTTAAACAACTGTTTCACATAAGCAAATACTGAGTTGCTTCTTTGTGTTATAATGTTTAAATCCAAGAGATTCATTTTCTGCATTTGACAAGGACAAGTTTATTCATTTTGCTCAATTTTATTCTTCTGAATTTTTTCAGTTGAACTTTTGGCATTAGATAATCAACTTGAAAATTATTTTATAGATGTATATTTCGATAGTGCTTTTTCAAAATTAGAAAAGATTGGTGATCTTTTTATGAAGCTTGTGGAGACAAGAAAACATGTTGTATATCCATTGGTGTATTTTCTTTTAGAGCTAGCCTTGATACTACCAATGGCAATTACATCAGTTGAAAGAGCTTTTTCTGCTATGAATATCATCAAGAATTGGATGCGAAATCGTATGAGAGATGAATGGTCAAATGATTGTTTAGTTACTTATATATAGAGGGTTTTTGATAGTATTGAAAATGAGCAAATCATTCAATATTTTCAAACCATGAAAACTCGCAGAGAACAATTATGATTAGGCATGGCAACGGGGCGGGGCAGGGTGGGTTTTACGTTCCCTGTCCCCGCCCCTGCCCCGATACCTGTCGGGAGTAAAATCTAGGTCCCCATCCCCGCCCTCGGCGGGGTTCGGGTTTCCTCGCCCTGCCCCCGCCCCCACCCCCGCTCCTATTTTTTTTCTTCTTTTTTTCTTTTAAATAAATATGAACAATTTTAAAAAAATAAAAGAAAAGTAAAATAATATAAATTTTTACATATAAATATTTCTAATTTTGGTTTGTATATATATATAAATAAATTTTTAATTATATTATTAAGCGGGGCGGGGGGCGGGGTATGGGGGTGGGGGCGGGGGCGGGGTGGGTATTAACATCCTCGTCCCCGCCCCTACCCCCGATTTTATCAATCGGGGAAAATCCGAACCTGAACCCGAACCCGAACCCGATAAACACGGGTTTTTCCCATCCAAATCGAGGCGGGTTCGAGCGGGTACCCACGAGGGCGGGTTAGATTTCCATGCCTAATTATGATATGTATTTGTTTTTATAGAAATTTTATTTTATATTTTGACAAATTTATGTCTTTAAATATTACCCTCACTACTTAAATTTTCTAGATCCGTCACTGTATAAAAGGATTAGAAAAGTTTTGATTTTCACTTTTCTTTACCGAATTACCCATTACTTGATAGGATAATTACCTATACAACTTTCTTATTTACTTTGTTTTATTAACTACACAATTGGCCTTTATGTAAATTTTTTATTTCCACGTATCACTTGGGCTTCATATATCAGTACTCACAAAGTTTTCATAACTACGTGTGGTTACTTTGACTGTTTTACTTCTTTCCATGTTAGTTTTGATTTCTATACATCATTTGACTTCATAAATCACCCACAATGCTTCCATAACTACATGCAATCACTTCATGGTTTTACCTCTTTCCATAATTCTCATATTTTTCATTCAACCTTCTTTCCTCCTTTTATTTTATTCTCAACCTAAATATTTAATCATTAAGACTATGGTAATAGTAGATGAAGGGAACGACAATTTGTGTTCTTTATAGAAGATATATTGGTCTCTATTTTGAAGTAGGTATTTTTCATTTCTCTTTACTTTTACCCTTTTATTTTTATTTCTAATCTTTTGTGTTCCCTACTTTATTTTTCCATAAGAAGTTATCATATTTTTTCTTCTTCATGATTTTCTTTTGCAGATCTATAAGATGAAGGTATTCTTTTTTTTCTTTTTTTTTTTTTTTGTAAATTGAGGTGTGTTCTCTTTTCATCTCAAGTACTTTCCTTATTCATTGTATTTTTTTTTTCTTTTTCCTTACTTATTTTCTCTTCATGTCTCCTGGTAGTGCAGGTTATTCCAAAAATCTTCTCTTCTTCCTCATCTTTTGATACAAATTTTTATTTATCTTACAATCCACATTATAGGTTAAGCAATCTTTATTTCTTTCTCTCACACAGTAATATTGATTGTATATAGGAGTTTTGATTTATAGTGTAAACATTTTATTGAATAATTGTGATTCCTCCATTAACCCCTCCACCACACAACAAAGGGATATATATATATATATATATATATATATATATATATATATATATATATATATATATATGTATTTTTCTTTCATTTTATTAATCTTATTTCCATCTCTTATTTATTTCTTTAGAGCTTACTTGGTAAAGAGGAATATTATGCTAATATCATTCAAGGTGTTTCTCTCTCAGGTGTACATGTGTTTGTATCTCAAGCCCTCGTTGTAAATTTTACTTTTAATGTTTGTTAAACCAATCAAAATATTCATCACGCAGTGCTATTTTTTTTCTAACCTCTCTCTGGCATATTCAGTTTTCATCAATTATGTATGAAATAAATGTTCAACAGCTAACAATGCTATGATTATTTTAATATGTTTATACGTGCTAATAAGTCACTCATCTATATTTTTTTTTGGAACCGTCCTCTTTTTGAACTTATTCTTGGGTTGTTCTTTTCATCGATGTAGACTCTATGTTTTGGTTTTTTTAATCTCTAGCTCTTTGCTTACTTTGTTTTTATTTTTTTTATAAATATTTTTTGTTTATCATGTATGTACAGTTATATGTAATTCTTTTTAATGCATTTTTGGTTATAATTATATTTTAATAGTTTTTTGACAATGGCTAACACTCTACCTTTTCTGCAGATTATGTCGTTTCTTTAAATTTGTTATTGGTTTGTTCTTTTTACTAACATAAACTCTGAATTTATTTAATATCTTAGAGGCGTATTACCTAATCCGGTAATCCTGTTGCAGGGCCCATGGGAATCCGGGCCCATAAATGTCAGTATAAATAGCTCATGTCACGAGGTAACGTCACTGTTCATTAATTACTATCGATACTTGTGCTTTGTCCTGACTTGAGCGTCGGAGTGCCTTTTGCAGGTACCTCCCCCTCACCGGAATATTCGATCGGAACTCTCGTTCGGCCCTCAGAATACGAGAAGATTACTAGTGTGCCCTTCAGAAAGTAGTTAATTGCAAGGGTATAGATGTGAGGTTGAGTGATGGGGCAGTCGAAAGGTTGGGATGATCTCTAGCGTTGGATTTTGAAGATTAGGCAGTTACACTTTTCGAATTTTTGAAATTTTCCCGCCTTTTTTCTTTGCTATATATAGCGATGAGTGGTGGGGCCTTTTACACATATCGCTCTCAGCCGAATCGTGTTGCCCGAGCAAGTTTGAAGATTGAACTGCGCGCCGAGTGACCATTGTGAATTCACATTCTTGGTAAGTCTACTTCTATGGCTACTTCATCTGAAAGCTCTTCAGCTAGTGAAGTTCGGTCATCATCATCTGAGGGGTCATCATCCAGTGATTCGGGGCATTCGCCGAATGAAGATGGACGATCTACTGAGATCATGAGCGCATCTGAAGGGTCCTCGACCAATGGAAGCGAGGGGGAGCCGATTAGGACTAGGCGTGTCTCGAATCGACAAAAATATGGGCCTTCCGAAGTGCCGGAGTATGAATGGGTGAACGGAGAGGTGACTTCATATTACTCGCGTTACCGAGATACCACAATGATTACCAACTTACTGGATTACACGAAATGTTTACATTTTGACGCGAAAGAGGAACCGTACCCAATCGGGGTTCGAGCGTGCCGAAACAACGCGTTCCCCGATCCCGACACGGTCTGCTTAGACAAGCAAGCCGAGAGGATGACGTCTTTCTATATATATGACTGCCTTTTGAGAGATTTGAAAGTGACGCTGCCCTTCGATGAGTTTACGATGGGAGTTCTTCGAGTCTTGAATGTGGCGCCGACCCAGCTTCATCCGAATAGCTGGGCCCAGCTTCAAGGGTTCAAACATCTATGCCAATGTGTAAATATTAGGCCTTCTCCCTTGCTTTTTCTTTACTTTTATTCGTCTCGGCCGTCTGACTTGGCGAAGTGGGTATCTCTTAACCGAGTGAGGACTCGACAACTTTTGGATAGCTTTACTTCGTCCTATAAGAACTTCAAGGCTGGGTTCTTTCGAGTGACCATTCGGCCGAATGGACGGCGTTTCTTCTTTGGTGTTGACGACAAGAGTTTGTTTTCGTTGTATTGGACACGTGCCCCTCGGCCATATGATGAAGTGCCGGACGAGCTTCTCACAGCCGAAGAGCAACAAAACGTCCAATTTTTGCTTCAACTTCCTCGGCGTTTGCCGACGAGGTCGCTAATTAACTTGGTCGAGTCATCCCGATGGGATTATGATTTGATAGGTGAGTGACTTTCTAGTTTCGGCCTTAAGCTAAATTCATATTGATGTTCACTTGGTTATTCTTGCAGGAATCATGGTGAAGAGTGGTGCGAACGAGTTCAACATTCGTGACCTCCTTGCCAGTCGGGTGCAACAGGTGAAAGCTTCCGGGGTTATGGGTAGTTCATCGGTTGCTCCATCGCCTCGGCCAGAACAAGACAATCGGACTCCTCCTTCGCCGACCCGCAAGCATAAAAAAGGGAAGAAAGGGAAGGAAGTGGTCGAAGAGAGGCATAAGAGAAAAGCTGCCGAGGAGAGGCCTGAGAAAACCAAAAGGTCGAAACAAACCGTGTCTTCACCAGGTGGAACGGTAATTTGCGTCCCCCCTGGGTTGATGTCTAGGGCCTTTTGGGGTGAAGGTGTGTCTGCCGATTCACTCGTTCGGCCAGAGGGCTTCTCAGAGCAGGGCCGAGAGTTAGTGAGTCAGTTGGACGCAGTATCAAAGTGGAAATACTACTGTGAACTACAGTCTCGGTCCTTAGCCTTGGTGAACCAACTTGCTATGGGGCCGATCGATGAATTGATGCAGATGAGGCAAAGATTGGAGGAGGTCGATAAATCCGTGGCCGATGCCCGTGCAGCGATCGATGGGGCCCTAGCTACGAATCGCCAGCTTGCAGCGGAGTTGGACGTGCAAAGGCGCAATAACGACACTCTTCGGCTGAACCTTCAAAAGGCAGAAAACGAGGGGAAGCGCCGCGCCGAAGAGGCCCAGGCCGAGATAGAGAGGGTTAAGGAGGACGCGAAGGATCACATAGTGGCCCAGCATGAGGCCGGTTTTCGTCATGCTCTTCGGCAAGCACGATACTTCGGCCGTTTTTGCGAGGACTTTGAGTTTGATATGAGCAAGGACTTCTATCAGGGGTCGTTCATGTCGTTCGGGGAGATGCCCGCCGGGGCTGTGCCTGATAATGAGGAGCCGAATGACACCCCCGAGGAAGAAACGCAAGGTGCTTCGGATGAGCAACCTGAGCAGGAAGGTGAGCAAGACGACGAGCCGGGAACTCAAGATGATGCCCCCGTGAATCCTGAAGATTAAGTGTTTCAATAGGCCGATAGAGCCTCTTTTTTTTTTTTGTATGAGAAAGGTCATTAGAACCTTCTAAATAAAAGTAGTGCTTTTTCTTTTATTCCGAACTAGTGCTTTATATTTTTTACTTGTGAAATCCGGGGAGTTTTGCGCAACACTGTATATTGCATAAGTTAATAACTGAACAATTCGTCCCAGGAAGGACCGAGTAAGATTAATTTGACCTTAACCGAGTAACCTCATCCGGTGCTGTTTTCACCTTGGAGGAAACCGAATGGAGCCGTTCGGGATAGAATGCTTTTGAGTCAAAACCGACTTGAGTCATTCGGGGATTGACGTTTCTCGAGTCAAAACCGAATAGAGTCATTCGGAATTGATGCTTTTCGAGTCAAAACCGAATGGAGTCATTCGGAATTAGAGCCTTTTAGGTCGAAACTGAATGGAGTCATTCGGAATTGATGCCTTTTAGGTCAAAACCGAATGGAGTCATTCGGAATTGATGCTTTTCGAGTCAAAATCGAATGATGTCATTCGGAATTGATGCTTTTCGGGTCAAAACCGAAAAGAGTCATTCGGAATTAACTCCTTTTGAGTCAAAACCAAATGAAGTCATTCGGAATTAATGCCTTTTAGGTCAAAACCGAATGGAGTCATTCGGACTTCGAGCCTTTTGAGTCAAAACCGAATGAAGTTATTCAGAGTTGATGCCTTTTGAGTTAAAACCGAATGGAGTCATTCGGAATTAATGCCTTTTAGGTCGAAACCGAATGGAGTCATTCGGAATTGATGCCTTTTAGGTCAAAACCGAATGGAGTCATTCGGAATTGGAGCCTTTTGAATGCCTTTTAGGTCAAAACCGAATGGAGTCATTCAGAATTGGAGCCTTGAGTCAAAACTGAATGAATCTACATTTGCCAACCACGTAGTGTATTGAACTTCCCGAATGAATCTAGCCTCAAGTAACTTTGCCACTTCAACTTCCACTGCTAATTTTCGATCGGTCCCCATTTTTCTTTTACGTTGAGCAACTGGTCGTGCCTCAGCGCATATTGACAATTTATGACACATAACACCCGGATCTATGCCGGGCATGTCAGATGGTGTCCATGCAAACAGGTCCTTGTTCCGACTGATCACAAGGCTTAAGACTGAGCAGTCTTCCTTGGACATATCGGCGCCGATGTATGCGACTTGCGTGGGAAGTACACCGAGCTGTAACTGGACTTTCTCGTCAATCGGTTCGACACGTTCTTCATCGTTCATTCGTGGGTTAAGATCCCAGTCGACCGGCTCGTCTGATGTCGAAGGGGTTATGGCATGAACACGTTTGGATTTTTGTCGTCTTTCTTCGACGGGAGATATGCGCAGACTGGCGAAATAGCATTCCCGAGCAGCCTTCTGATCGGCGTGGATTGTAAGGATCTTCCCTTTGTCAGATGGGAACTTCATTGCTAAGTGCGGTGTCGAGACAATTGCCCCTAGCATATTCAATGATGGCCGACCGAGGAGGATATTATAGGACGTGTTGGCATGCACCACAATATACTTTACCTGAATTTCTCTGCTTTCTTGTTCGTCAAAACAAAAACGAGTGAATAGCTTGATATATCCCTTAGTGCTTACTCGTTCTCCTGAGAAACCGACCAACGGGTCATCGTAAGGGATCAATTTCGTCTCGGAAATACCTAACTTCCTGAAGGTATTCCAGTATAAAATATCCGCCGAACTGCCCTGGTCAACCAACGTTTTCTTGACTATGCAGTTGTGAATCTCCACACTGATCACCATTGGATCGTCCTGCACGGGGTCGATGCCTTGAAAGTCGGCGTCAGTGAAAGTTATGGTTGGTAGTCTTCGGGAAGGCTGCCTATCAACGGCGTGAACCGAGCGAATAGCACGTAAATGTCTTTTTTGAGCCGAGGAAGTTGATCCTCCCCCGGTGAACCCCCCTACGATTGTATTGATGACCCTCCTATGCGCCGCCGAGGGGTCATCCTTTCTATCGCGAGACCTACTTCGGTCGCGCCGAGTCCTCTCAGAGTTATCATGTCGGTGCCGATCTTGGTGCCGTTCTTGGTGTCGAGGTTGATATGTTGAGCGAGGTCAAGATGAGCCGGACCGATCGACGAAGTTATGAAGCTGTCCCTGCTTAATCAAATCTTCTATTTTGTCCCTAAGTGCAGCACACTCCTCGGTAGAATGTCCACGGTTGCGATGGTACCTACAAGATTTGCTGGTATCTGCCCGTGGTGGGGTAGAAGCTCTCTTCGGGACCGCTAATACTTCAGACGCGAGGGCTTGTTCTAGCACCGCTGCCCTGCTGGCATTTAGGGGAGTGTAGTGAGAGTATTTCGGCCCACGAGTGGGTCGGTCTCGCAGTGTTATTTCTTTGCCTTTCCCTCTGAAAGGCTGTTCTACGGGCTTTTCGGTCTTGCTTAGTGACTCGGCACGGGCCTGATTACGGTATTCAGCTAACTCCTCCATTTGCATATACTTGTCGGCCCTTCTTCGTAAATCGTTCATGTCCGAATGAGGCTTTTTGCAAATGCTGTTGACGAACGGCCCCGGCTTCAATGCCGTTGTGAGGTGATGGAGTGCTACGGCCGGATTAAGGTCTCGGATTTCCAATGCTGCTTTGTTAAATCGATCCATGAAGGTCCGAAGAGACTCCTTCTTGTCCTGCCGAAGGCTTACCAATGATAGAGAGGTCAAGCTATGGGGACGACTTGTTGCGAACTGGATGGTAAACTGCGAGGATAAAGTGTTGAACGAATCGATTGAGTTAGGAGGTAGCCGAGTGAACCAACTCAAAGCCCTGCCTTTAAGAGACGTCAGAAAGATCCGACACAAAGCTGCATCATCCGTGGTGCTCAAGGTTACCTGCGTGAGAAAAACATCAAGATGTTCATCAGGGTCGATTGTACCATCATATTTATCAATGGCCAACGATTTCCAGTTATCAAGCAAGGGCAACTGCATAATGGAGGATGTGAAAGGGTGCCGATGTGAGCCGATGGTTGCCACGTCGATGGGTTGTCCGACCGTATGCAAGGCCGAAGGTGATTTTGCTGGTGCCGCAGCCGAGCCGTGAGGAATCGATGTGCGGATCTCATGAGATTGATAAGACCCTTGTGTTTGAGTAGTGGTGGGATGAGTAGGCTTCCACGAAGAATCTTGATTTTTTAATGCCTCATTTTCGGCTTTTAAGGCTGAAAGCTCCCTCGCATCCTTCTCCCGTTGTTGCTTCATCGTGGCCATTTCCTGTTTCAGCAAACGCATTGTTTCGGACAGATCAGTTTCATCAACAACCTCGACATGTTCCTCCTCTTCTGTATGATGATCTTCTGTGTTGGTTCTCCTTGTCTTCGCCATAGCTCAATTCGGTAGACTCTGCTGCTGTCTTAATTTGTCTTCTCAGTTTTCTCGATTCGGCCCCATGGTGGGCGCCAAAATGTACCTGTCTGAAGGGCACACTAGTAATCTTCTCGTATTCTGAGGGCCGAACGAGAGTTCCGATCGAATATTCTGGTGAGGGGGAGGTACCTGCAAAAGGCACTCCGACGCTCAAGTCAGGACAAAGCACAAGTATCGATAGTAATTAATGAACAGTGACGTTACCTCGTGACATGAGCTATTTATACTGACATTTATGGGCCCGGATTCCCATGGGCCCTGCAACAGGATTACCGGATTAGGTAATACGCCTCTAATCGGCTTATTGATATGATTAACTCTTAATCCCTAATTAGGGAGAGTCCTTAACTCTTCATTAGTGGGAATCTGGATCTATGGATCATGTGGTAGCTAATCGGCCACCTGGTTCAGCCACTCGGGTGCCGATTGGGTGTCGGCTATCAGGTGGCCGAGTGACCGAGCCAGGTGGCCGAATAACCCTGCTAGTACAGAAGAGAATTTTCTCTTTGATTTTTTTAATGTGTTTTCTCCATTTTGATAATTTTTCTTTTAAATGTACTAGTTCATTAATTATTTTATACTTCAATTTTTATGCATATAACTGTATGAATAATTTTTAAAGTTGAAGTAGGACGTATGGGTTTATCTTAATTTTATTTATATAATGTTAAATGATCATTATTTTTTTCTTTCATAAATTGCAAGGAAATTAAAAATGGTCTTGATGTGCAACTGCTGTTCGATTTTCATATTAAAAATAATAATTATTATAAAATGGTACAATTGTATAAAATGATTAGAAATATTTAATTTAGTGTAGTAAAAATATAATTTATAAAAATAGACGAATTAGTTCAATAGATAAATCATTTTTTATTCAAATAAAATGCATATAGAGACATGAAGTGTCTCAATCCCACTAGTATTGATAATATACATTATAGGCATGTCAATCTAACCCGCTCCCATGGGTACCCGCCCGAACCCGCCCCGATTTGGATGGAAAAAATCCGTGTTTATCGGGTTCGGGTTCGGATTTTCCCCGATTGATAAAATCGGGGGCGGGGGTGGGGGCGGGGATGTTAATACCTACCCCGCCCCCGTCCCCAAACCCGCCCCGCTTAATAATATATTATAAATTATTTTTATATATATATAAACCAAAATTATAAATATTTATATATAAAAAATTATATTATTTTACTTTTCTTTTATTTTTTTAAAATTGTTCATATTTATTTAAAAGAAAAAAGATAAAAAAAAAATAGGAGCGGGGGCGGGGCAGGGAAACCCGAATCCCGCCGGGGGCGGGGATGGGGACCCAGATTTTATCCCCGGCAGGTATCGGGGGTGGGGGCGGGACCGATTTAAATTTGCGGGGGCGGGGGCGGGGAAAGTAAAATTCGCCCCCGCCCCGCCCGGTTGCCATGCCTAGTACATTAGTTTTAGACTATTAACCATTCAAACTACTAATACAATTTTTTAGTTATTTATTATAAAACTCAAAAAGTTATCATAAATAATAGTTTGGGATTAGGTGACAGGAAAAAATTAATTTACACTATTAATGCATTACCTATTCTTTCTCTCTGCCCTCTTTCTTATTTGTCTCTCTTTCTTTGTGTGTGTGTGTCTATATATATATATATATAAAGAGAGAGGATGGTTCAAACGATAATGATGTAATTTTTACTAAGTATTACACTGCTTAATAATTTTATATTAAATGTGAATTTTCTAAATTTAATTGTTAGATTGAAAGTTTTTTACTCTTAGATCATATATACTTACTAAGTATTACATTGCTTAATAATTTTATATTAAATGTGAATTTTATAAATTTAATTGTTAGATTGAAAGTTTTTTACTCTTAGATCATATATACAAAATTTTATATTAATCCAAGATGATTTGATATTTCATTCTTATAAAAAAAAAATTGATGTAAAATATACATTTCAAAATATAATAAAATATGAGACTTTGATTACCTTCAAGTTGTTTTTCAATTTAACAAAATTTGGTATAAACATATAAAGTGATATGAACTTTCAATCTAACGGTTTGATTTACAAAATTCACATTTAATATAAAATTATTGAATGGTATAATACCTAGTAAAAATTACATCGGTGTCGTTTGAATCATCCTCAACCATTGAATTATAACTTCATATCACCTTATATGTTTATACCAAATTTTGTTAATTAAAATTGAACAATAACTTAAAGGTAATCAAAGTATTCATATTTTAATGTATTTTGAAATTTATTACGTCAATTTTATTTTATAAGAATGATGTATCAAACCATCTTGAATTAATATAAATTTTTTTATATATGATCTAAGAGAAGAATTTTCAATCTAACGGTAAGTTTTGAAAAATTCACATTAATTGAAAGTTATTGAATTGTGTAATAATTGGTAAAAGTTACATTATTGTCATTTGAACTATCCTATATATATATATAAGGAAATGTTTGACACATAATTTTTTTTTTCATTCTTGAAAATCTTAAAGTAAGAATCTTAGTTTCCTATGTTTAGTAGTTATTTTTTAGAAAAGAAATTTATGAGAATATAGTTTTCTAAGAATCATTTTTATCCCACTTTTCCATAAAAACATTCTCATAAGGGGTGAAAATCTAACTTTTCCGAATTAAGAAAAAAGTTTTATGCATATAAAAAAAATTATAGTATCCTTTTTTAAAACAAAAAAAAAATATTTCTCTCCTTCTATTTTTCCTTCTCGCTCTTTGTCTTTCTCACTCCCTCCACTCCCCCCACTCCCCCTCTCTCCCTCCCTCCCTCTCCCTTTCCTTCCCTCCCTTCTCTCTCTCCCTCTTCGAATCAGGATCCTCTCTTGCGATTTACGTACAACGTCTCTCCATCACACTACAAGAAAAAATGATTTTTATGATGACAATATTTGTCACTATAACCTTAAAAAATCGTCACTGCATATATTTTGTGACGATATTTTGATTTGTCACTAGTCGTCACTAATGTGCGAGTCACTATTTCATTAGTGACTATTTTTTAGATGTCACAAATAAAATATTTATTGTGATAAAAAAATATCGTCACTAGTACTCATACACAATAGTGACAAACTCATGTTGTCACAAATATACACGACTATATAGTGATAATTTAATTGTAACTACTAAAAATTAATAATGATAATAATAAAAATAATAATAACAATGTATTATTATTATTATTGCTATTAAATGTCAATTTTTTGTCACTGATTATTAATTTTAATCGATAGAATTTTATGACTATTTTTTTATAATAATTTATATTGTTTGATTATCACTATTTATTTAATTTAAAAATAATGCACTCGTCACTTTTTTAAATGTTAAAATGAAAATGAATTAAAGTAAATACATGATTAAATAATTCAAATATAACATTAATATATATATATATATATATATATATATATATATATATATAATGCAGTACATGTACAATAATGAACTAAAACACAAAAATATTTATTAGAGTAAATGCGTCAGTATTGGACACAAGTTAAAATACTAAATCACTAAATATAAATGAACCATTACATGTTTAATAACAAATATTGAAACATAATACCAACAACATTTTAAATCCCAAATATCGTATATTAAACTATTACAACTACTAATATTTCATAAATTTTAAATTAAATAAACTATTCTCTAAGTAAAAAGATAACATCTTCATGAATTTCCAGTCCTGCAAATAAATATAAGAAAAAATAATAAATATGTAGAAAAATAAAATAATTGGTGTTTTTTTAAATGTAATCACATATAAAATTTATTATAAAATATTAATTAATAAAAGACTTCAAAAAAAAAAACTTACATTTTTAACTTAAGCACTTGAGTCAGTAGAGTCTACAACATCACATTTCTCCCAATAAGTTAGCTATTTGACGCTTTACTTCATTCTCAACATTTTGCTTCATTTGCTCTTGTTGAGCATCAATCAATTCTCTTTGAGATTGCAATTCAATTTGTAGTTGAATATTGGTCTCCTCTTGCTTTTTAGTAATATCAGTCAATTTTTGTACTTCTAAATCTAAATTATTTGCTCGATTTTGAGCATTCTCAAGTTGATTTTGAAGAAATTGATTTTGTGAAAATTTCTTAGTTATTCCTGAACTGCCAACACCTATAGAGTGATTTGGTTTTCTTCCTAAAACAATGGCAAAGTGTTCCACCAATGGTACAGGGGCCTCTGAAATATTTTCCTGATATATATCACTTACATTCTTCAAATCTTCCTATAAAAAATATAAAAAAATTATGATGTCATTAAAAGTTTCACTATACTAGTTCACAAATAGATATTAAAAAATTGCATAAAAGCATTATTACTAACTATCAACACATAAAGAAAATTGCAACTATATATAATATGTCACATGCAATATATATAATTAATGTTTTATATTTAATAACAACATAAATTCTATAAAATATCTTTTTACTTACCATAATTTGTTCTCCATTTGGAATGCACCAAGTCCCATTAGATCTCATACGTGTTGCTTTCCAAACTTCCATAGCGTTTGGCCATTCATCAGCTTTGGATTCTTGTTTCTATTAAAATAAAATAATAAAATAATACAAGTAAATTAATGATTAAATTATCAAAAATAAAATTTAGTGTTAAATGACTTTATAAATTTGCAAACCTTACATTTATTGATATCTTATTCTATATGAAAATAAAAAGGGAAATTGTTTTATATAATGTACAAAGAATTTTACATGAAATATTACCATTTCAAATGCCTTTTGCACAATTGATTTTGTACCCGTAATTGATTTCATCTCTTGCTTGCTTCGATTAACTTTATTTTTTAAGCTCCTTTCCTGCATATGAATAAAAATTATTTATAATCATATAAATATAAAATTATAACAAATAAATTTAAACTCAAAATATTTAAGTAATTTTACCTGAAATTTTAAATCACTCCACTTATTATTGATTAACCAATTCCAATCATCAGGAGATACATTTTTTGGCCTTCCCTTCTTTTTGAGATATAGTTGATGTAAATGATAAAGCTTATTTTTGTATTGAGATTGAATTTGCTTCATTGCATATTCCTTAACCTCATGATGATAAACTTAATGCATCCTATGTCACATGAATATTATAAGAGAAACATAAACAAAACATTATCAAATGAAGTTTAAAAATATAAATTATGTTGAATGAAAGCAATAACCATACTAACCTTCATATGTTTCCACATTTCATCTACATCATCTTTAGCTATTTCACTCCAACTATTAACTTGCAAAGGAGCTTTCTGGCGTATACAAACTTGTGCCTCTGACTTAAAATATTTTGCATGTTTTCCACATATCTTATAAAATGGTGGAGGAAATTGAATGTCAATATTTTTTCCTTTTTCCATAAGCCTTTCTTTTTTCTTTTTAAATTTTGGATTAATTGTATGTCCACGTCCTTTCCTTATGGCATGATCACCTAAAATAAATAAGATAAATTATTAATTTTATAATAATAATATTTTATTTTTTCCTAAAAAAGTGTCATAAAAGTACCTGAATTAGATTCAACTTGTTCTATATTCATAGTTTCTGAGGCATGAGCTGTCCTATTGAGTTGAGACTCATTCACTTGTTTTTCAACATGTGTAAATGGACCATTAGAGACTCTTTTAGAATTCAATCTCAATGGTCTTATCACCTATCAATTAGAATAATTAGTTATAAAAATTAAAGGTAAATATACAAATTACATTATTAAATAAGTAAAAAAGAATGCCATAATCAAATTGATGAATTGTCTGTGCATTTCAAGTATCAATCCAAAATGATAAGATTTGTCTAAAATTGGTGTTCTCTAAGAACTACAAAGTGACTATCCATACAAAGGTTTTTAAAAAAAATTGTATGAGCATATAAGATTATGAGACACCATACTTTGTTGAAAGACTATCATCAATAACTTGTAAAACTATAAATTTTAGGGATTAGTAATATTTGATAAGAAAAGTTTTTCCTAAATGCATATGTTATTGACTTAAATGATTAACAAACTAAATTACTCTAATACAATCTATTATAATTTGATAACAAAATAATGCATATTAGAAATACAATGAAAAAAAAATTCAACACTTGCCTTTTTTTTTTCGTGACCCAAAAGCATTTTCAACACTAAAATCATTATCGTTGTTATCCTCACTAGAAAAATTTGATCCAAGTTCTTCTTCATCTTCAAGTATGTAGTCTTCATCATCCTTTTCAACTTTCTCTTTATCTCTCTTCTTAGAATTTTGAATCAGACCCTTAAAAATGGAGGAGATTTGGGACAACCCAAGAGCCTCTAATCTTGCTCTATTTTCTGCAATTTTTTGCATCCTCTGCTCCTCATACTTGGAAGTTTCAAGCTTTGACATTGTTTTTCTCTTCTTCACTACAAACAATAAACCTTTCAATATTAGATATATTAAGTTTATATTAGCATTTAAGAATCCAATTGGAATAGTAAAAAAAAAAATCAATCTTTGAAATTATTGATTCTTCTTTTTCCAATTGTACATTATTTTTAATCATATATCACAATCTTAATTTATCATTTTGGGATAGAGTTTAGTTTAGTTTAATGTCGAGAGAAACTTATTACAACAATCAATGGAAGTGAAATTGATGATGACCTAATTACAATAATCAAGAGAATTGAATTGTGAAAGAGAGAATGATGATATAAAGAAAATAAAAATACCATACAATGTTTCTGATTGCAAAAGGCGAACCAAACTTTCTTGACAAGAGGAAAAAGAGAATAAAGTTGAGAGGTTACCTTAGATTTTTCTACGCTCTTCGTTTTCTGCAACGTTCTTGATGGGAGAGAAAATAAAAAGAAAAGTGGAAGGTTACCTAAAATCTTTTTATTTCCCGCTTGTTTATTAGTGTGTCTCCTGAAAAATAAGAAAGTGAGAGGTTACCTATTCACGCTTGCTTATCAGTGTGCAGTGTGTCTCGTGAATTTGTTTTAGGTTAAGTAAAAAAGTTAAACAATAAATAAATAAAATTATAAAAAAATTTAAATTTTAATTCCTTAAAATAAGGATATTATTTATTATTTTTTTTATTAAATAATTCAAGATTATGTTATATAAATTAAATTTTCATAAAAAAAATAAGCTACGCATTTTTTCAAAGACCTAAGATTACAAATTTCAATAACTAATTTTATGTCATTAATATTTTTTTATTTATTATAAAAGTTGATAGAAAGATTAATAGTAGTTGAAATAAAAAACATTTATTAGTGTGTCTCAAAAGGTATAAATTTTAAAGTTTTTATAAAATATTTGTAAGTTTGTCATATTGTAAGTTAATAATTAATTTTTTAATTCTCAAAGCAATATAATTCAAACACTAATAATATTATTGTATTACACATATTAAATAACATATTATCTACTAATAATATGAAGAGAATAAGTTGTGCAGTAAGTACTTCCCTCCAACATATTTTTATATACAAATTTTATAAAATAAAATTAAAATTCTATTGTTTAAGTGAATGCATTTAGCTATTTCATGATAGATGTACAATTTATAAGTGACAGTTTATAAAATTGGGCAATCTGATAGAAAACTAGATTGGGTCCAAGGACCTTGACCAAAACTAAGGATCATCAATCTAATTATAATATATAATAGTTTAGACAATGAATATAACATCAAATGAATAAAATAAAACTGCAATAGTAATATTGTTCTTATCAAGTTCAAAGTAAGAAGCAATCTATAATACATTTCTTTTTGTGATAGTTGCTTCAATTAGAGTTCTTGTCTATCTGGTAGGGGAGGGATAGTCCAATAATAATAATTCAATTGATATATACGCACATATATAGCCTATAGGAAGCTTATCGGGTGAGAGATGACAACATAAGAGGAGTTAATCTCAACCATCAATATATATATATAGTTATAAGGCCAAAATTAACACCTCCCACTCGTGCTCTCACTAGATTTCATAGGAATAGCAAAATCTGAAGAGGTAATGCTAAGACTTGGTATCTAAAAGGAAAATACTACAAAAGCAGAACAAAAGTGAACAAAAAAGACAAACTGAAAAGGAGAGAAACAAACAAGATAATGATCACTCATCCCACAACGTAACCTTTAAAGGGATTTGTTAATACTATTTAAAAAGAAAAGGTTAGAATATTCTCATGGACCAAACCTACTTCAAAATAATTTGGGCATACAATTTGGTTTGTAAAGAATCATAGAATGCTAACATCCACTTGATCAAGCAAGTTCAAATTAATGACAGCTTACGTTTGACAAGCCACCAGAAAATAGTGCAAATGTGAAATATGATCTCTGATTAATTAACCGAAGCTTTAGAAACCCTTTTCCAGTTACTTTGTAGAGGGGACTTGAGTAATTTGCATATTGATACTGCACAATGATAAACTTGCAGTTTTCTATTCTGCAATTCAGCTTTAGAAATGAACTATTTAATTATGATTAACAAGCAAATCCAGCTTCAATCAACAGTTTCTGAGTAAAGTTTATTTTATAATCATAAAGGGCAGAAGAAATGGAAGAAATTATAGAATAATTTAGCTTTCCCCACTCTGGAGGACTTGCAAACAAGTAATTACTAAAATGAACAAAAATTCTACCTTGGTCTTCTTTTGCTTTGATCTTTTGTGAGAAAAGCTTTCACCCTGTGTCTTAAGTTACAACTTAGCTCCTAAATAAGTTTTGCAGAATTTTCAGTTAGTGCCCCTAGTTCTAATCCAACTGCAGCAATGTTAGATTATCAAAGATTGAAAAAGATACTTTGAAATTTTAATTGAATTTCTTGAGCTTAATATATAACTTCTGGCCTTAGTGGGTTCCTGACAAGACAAGTCCAAACCATATCAACAAATATATAATTTTATTGTTAATTTTAAAGTCTGACTCAGATGAATTGAATTTAGAGCATAAACAACAATATTTCCTGGGTTTTTAATCCGTTCTTTCCTTAAATCCTTCACCAGTTACAGAACAATCAAGTGGAGGGATTCACTCCATTTCCCACGTCCCTTGATTACCTCATACTCAAATAAGAGATAAAATAAGAATAAGTTTACAAAATTTGTTGTTCGAACAAGCAAAACATGTTCTTTAGAAGCCATACATATTTTTTGCATATTCAAAAGATAAAGCATAAATAATGCCCGAAAGGAATATTATAACAAATGTTGATACCAATTTGACTTTCTTTTATATATGAAACAAACATCAGTCTTCCAGATAAAATTTAAATTGACTTCAGACTTTCAAAACATGTAAAAAATTCTAAATAAATTTCAATCAGAAAGAAATGATTGTGATAAACTCATTACCAAAACATAGAACAGGTTAGTGGTCACATCCCTGCATGTACCTTAATGGGCGCAGAACACAATAGTGGCAGATAGACTCTACGATTTTCTTTCGCACATGTGAAAACACTGAAATGCAAAAAACAGAAACTTTTAAAAATTGCGAAAATAAAACATATAGATAAACTCAAATCTGAAAAAGAAATACCAAAGAAAGAAGACTTTATCATAGTTTAAGTCATGCCCATTATTTGCATTTTATCAAAGATGATCACTGTTTCTTTGCTTTTCTATATCTTAAAAAGGAAACAGATAATGTTAGGGATTTGCATTTTACAGAAACCATTAATCATCGGAAGCGGAAGCGGCAACCACATACCTCTTCGTGAGCAAAAAGAGAGCGAAAAAGAGAAAACAAAAATGAAAAACAGAGAGAAACAAACCTCTTCGTGAGCAAAAAGAGAGCAAAAAAGAGAGACAAATCTTTTTGTGAAGAACGACGCCGTTCAAGGGGAAGCCAGGCTCACCTCCTCTTCAACTCCTCTTCAACTCCTCTTCACCTCACCTTTCACCTCCTCTTCGTGGTTGGTTTCTGAAATTTGAAGAAGGAAATTTCACTCTTAGGGTTGGAGGGAAACTAAAAAAATAAAGCGGTAATATCTTTTTTTTCATTTATTTTATATAAGTATAAAAAATATTAGTCAATATAATTTTTGAAACATATTATATTATTAAATACAAATATTTTAAAAACTCTAAAAAAAACTTTTTTTATATAAATGTTAATTATAAAAATAAAATAAAATAATACAAAAATTATCATAAAACATTAATTACATTAATTTTAAATTATCGTCATTTTAAAGTAAAAGTAATTATAAAATTTACATAAGAATAATAATAATTATTACTATTATATGCTAAAAAATAATGAATATATGCAAGAAACAACTTCTGCAACAATTCTTTTTCTTTAAATATCAAAAGAATAATTATAAAAATTTCTATTACTAATATATTAGTATTAGGAAAAATATGTTTTAGAAAAAAAAAAGTCATATCAAGTAGTCAAATTGATGTCAAGATATGTATATACTTAGGTTATCATTATCTCTTTCATATGCTAACATTTCATTCAAATATAGGCTATAATTTAAATAAAAAAAAGTTCAATAATTTATAAAAGTTAATTTTTATTTATTTTTTAATATTATTTTTTACTTATTCTTAATATAATTATACTTTGCATATATTTTTGTTGTTGATTTTTATTTACAAAATTAATTATATATCATTTTATGTTATTTACTAAAATAAATGGTCCATAGCATGAGGATTAATATAATATATTAAAAAAATTAGAAGGTGCAAAATGATAGGGCCAAGATTCCCCTTAACTTTCAAGTAGGTCCTTCCTTATACACAACAATAATAAAGTAACACCATGAGGGCAACACATTCAGATGCTCCAACCTTAGCAAAAAAATCTATAGTTGCATATTAAAAGAAGGAAGGTATGATTTATAAAAGAAAATAAAACACAAAAAGGTATGTTTTGTAACAAAAAAGAAAGAGAATGGAAAGTGTGTTTTGTAACAAACTAAAACATGAAAGGTTTGTTTGGTAACTAAAAATATACCGAAGGTATGCAAATTTATAAATTTTTAATTTAAGAAAATCATTTTAAAATGTAAAATAATTTTAAAAATATTTATTCTAAAATATCCTAAAAATATTCTCATCACTTCCATTCAAGATAATTATTTTAGTTATATAAAGAAAATAAGTTAGTTTATTTTTATTTGATATTTTCTTAGAGTTAGGTAATAAACTTTAAAATATTTATTTATTATAATATTTTAATTCATAATATAAATATTATGTGCAATGGACAAACTTAAATGCTATTTAAGTAAATAAATGAAAAAGACTATCTAATTAACAACTAAAATAATCTTATTTAAATTATTTAATTTAATTATCATTTAGATAATATTTGTTATATTTTAACATTTTTTATTAATAGAGATAATGTTATTATCTTAATTTGGATAATGTTATTGTTATAGATAATTTGTTAATAACAGCTTTTTTTCCAGGTTTGAATGTTCTATATATAGTCATGTTAAGTACATGAGAATGCATAACATTTTCCTTTACTATAATTTAAAGTCTGAGTCATTGATATGCAGTTGGATTGAGTACTTGAAGAAAGATATCTATCATGAGAGGAAGATTGTTTTAATTGTGGATTCTACAAAAAGAAAATATACAAAGGTTAGTAAATTTTTTTATTAAATTTGACATTTTAAATTGATAATATATGTGTTGTTTAATCTAGTTTTTTTGCTATATGGTGTGATGCATATTGACATGTTTCTCTTTGTTCATTGTCTTAGATGATTTGGTAATTTAAAAATAAAACAAAAAATCAATTTTCTAAAAGAAGTCTTGTGTCTTGATTTAATTTTGAATTTTATTTTTGAAAATAGGTGATAATAAATAATAAAAATAATTTAAATATATTTCTTTTGGATTTAAATAAATTATTCTTAGAGAATAAAAGTAAAATAACATTATTTTATTTTATTTTAAATTAATTTTGTAAGGATTGGTTAACAAACATTTTTTTCATAGAATTTTGAAACAAACTTACAAAATAAAAAATTAAAAAAGATAAAAAAGCTTTTAAATTTTGATTCACATCAAACTGTTTACCTTAAACTTCGTGAGAAAAAAATGCTTTTTAATCTTCGTGAGAAGAAAATGTTTTGATTCACATCAAACTGTTTACCTTAATAGTTTTAAATTTTGTTGTATGAGATAATAAAATAAAATATTTAAAAAATGCTAGTTTAATTTTTTAGGATCAAGTTAACTAGTACAACATAATGAATGGAAAAGAGTGTTATAGATATTTGATATTCTAATTTTAGAAAATATGAGAGAAAGTGAACAATATGCTAAATTGGATATTAAGAGAGAAGATAAATTAATAAAATTAAATCAGTAAATTTGAAGGATGGGTAGGAAAAGATAAAGGAATTAATTTTCTTAGAGAAGATTTTGGTCAGTTAAAATGAATTAATCGAAAAAGTTGAGGAAAGATAATACCAGGAAGTAAAGCCTTGAGAGAAAAAAATATAGTAACCTATATGAGGCTTATGCATAAACGACACCTTTGAACTATTATACAAAATCCAAATTTAATTTAATTTAATGAGAGAGTGTGGAGTACACAAAGTTATGAGTGAACAAATTGATGGTTGTGTCTAATATAATAAGGTTGATATAAAGATAAAGGTAAAAAAAATATATTTCTTTTATATTTGATTTTGAATGTGAATTTGAATTTTTATCATTAATTATATATATATATATATGTATATATATATATATATGTATATATATATATAATTTTTCTCTCAATTAGAATTTAAATTTTAGAATTAAACAATAAAGAATATAAAATAATATATTAAAAATAAAAAAAATGTATTGAATGGAATTTTTTTTGTTCATTAAAATGATATCTCTTTAATAGTTTGTTTTATAGTTTGACATACTTTAATAATTTATTTATTTTATAATATATTAAGATAATTAATTTTTATTATTTTTAAGTTTTGATATTGATAATGATAATATATGTTTTTTCTTTGATAGAGATGGAATTAGATAAAAGTTGGATACAAATTAATGATAGGACAAATCCTTTATATGAGAAAGGAGTTTGTGAATTTCTCGAATTTGCATTTAGTAGTGTTGAGGAGGGGAGGTTACTTCGTTGTCCATGCAAAAAATGTAAGAATGACCTTTTTTGGTCTCGAAAAATTATATATGAACATTTGATCATAATTGGAATACAAAAAGATTATGTTACATGGGAACATCATGGAGAAGTGATGGGTGAATTTGATGATGAAGATGATAAAAACATATGTAGTGATGGGCTTGTTGACATGTTACATGATCTTAAAAGTGCTAACAATTTTGAAAAACAGAGCACACATCTGGGACCAACTCAAAGTACCAAAATAGAAAAATAGAGCACACGTCTGGGACTAACTCAAATTGCTTGGCAAATAACAAAAATTGCTGGGAATTATCTTGAAAGGTAAAAATTTATGTATGTGATTATTTTAAAAATTCTTTCAAGTTTCAATAATTATTTGAGAGTGAGAAGATGGTTGATGATAGAAACGTAATTTTTTTTACATTGATAATTTTTAATCTTACATTGTTGATAAAAGAACAATAAAGTCCGTTAATTAATAATTTTTCTATTAATGTTACATTGTTGATGAAAGAAAAATAAATAGGATATTTATGCAAACTAATAAATCTTTAATTGTTTAGAATGATTGTCATATATGTGTCTCTCTGTCTCATAATATGTCCAACACTATTTTTCATTTATAACAATACGTGCTTGAAACATTCGCAAATCCACTTTGAAATGTTAGCATCTTGATTAATAATTTTATGTTTGTTTATTATATTATGGCAAATGCAGAATTATTGATTTAAGATGCAAGAAGATTGGAAGCCGAAATTGGATATGATTTTTGATAGCCTTGAGGATGCTTAGAAGTTTTGGGTTGATTATGGCGGGAGAGTTGGATTTGGAGTAAGGAAACAATATACACACAAAAAAAAAGATGGCTCAATTTCATGTTGTAGGTTTGTTTGTTGCAAAGAAGGTTTGCGAAAGCCAGACAAACGAGATTATAAAACAATTAATCCAAGATCGGAGACCAGAATAGATTGTAAAGCAAGGCTAGGACTTAAAAACATGTGTGGAAAATTGATAGTGCATGATTTTGAGGAGGAACACAACCATATTTTACATATACAAGAAACAACTCATATGTTGTCATCTCAACAAAAACTTTCAGAAGCTCAGTGTCAGCAAATTGATCTAGCAGATGATGCTGGCTTACAACAAAGAAAATCATTTGATTTGATGAGTAAAGAAGTGGGAGGAAGAACTAACTTGGGATATACTCGCCTTGATTAAAAGAACTATCTCCGAAAAAGAAGGCAAAGGAGCTTGGTACACGGGGAAGCTGGTTATCTTTTGCAATACTTTCAAAGAAAGTTGGTTGAAAGTCCACCTTTCTATCATGCCTATCAACTAGATGTCGAAGATCAAATTACTAATGTCTTCTGGGTAGATGCGGGGATGCTAATTGATTTTGGATATTTTGGTGACGTGCTTTCTCTTGATTCAACATATTGCACAAATAGTTCGCATAGACCACTAGCAGTGTTCTCAGGATTTAACCACCATCGAAGAGCAGTGATTTTTTGGGATGCACTATTATATGATGAAACAACAGAGTCATATAAGTGGCTTTTTGAAACATTTATGGAGGCACACAAACAAAAAAGACCCCAAACAATTTTTACTGATCAAGACCAGGCAATGGCAAAAGCACTAGTTGAGGTTATTCCTGAAACTTACCATGGCTTATGTACATGGCACTTGATGCAGAATGGCATCAAGCACTTAAGAAATTTAATGAAGGGGGAATCACATTTTCTTAGTGACTTTAAGAAATGCATGTATGGCTATGATGATGAAGAACAATTTGAGGAAGGTTGGAGAAACCTCCTTGAAAAGTTTGATGTTAAGGAAAACACTTGGTTGCAAAGAGTGTATTCTGTGAGGGAAAAATGGGCATCTTGTTACCTGAAGAAGGCTTTCACATTGGGAATGCAAAGCACCCAACTTAGTGAAAGTGTGAATGCTGATATTAAAAGTTTTATCAATGTGAATTTGGATTTTATCAAGTTTTTTAATCGTTTTGAGGATGTTGTAGAAGAAAAACGGTATAATGAATTGAAGTGTGAATATGAAGCACGTCAAAAAATTCCAAACTCAAGAACCCATATTCTGATATCTTGAAACAAGTGTCTGAGCTTTATACTCCTACTATTTTTGAGTTATTCCAACATGAGTATGACTTGTTTGAAGCATGTTCTGATAAGAGCATAAATGTAAAAGCATCATTAGTTGATTGTGTTATTGCCATGGTAAAGGATTTGGGAGAATGGAAAGTGTCATTTGATTTGGATAAAAGGATAATTCATTGCTCTTGTTGTAAATTTGATACATTTGGCATACTTTGTTGTCATTGTCTAAGAGTCTTTATTCATATGGATGTTAAATCAGTGCCTGAGCAATATATCCTGAAAAGGTGGACAAAGTTAGCAAGAAGTGTGTCTTTACCTAATGTTAGTGTTCGTCATGTAGTAGAAGATGCTCAATTGACTTCAACACAACGTCGTAGAGACATTTGTCCCCGTCTTATGAGGATAGTTGATGAAGCATGTAGGAGTCAAGAAACATACACGTTGTTGAGCAAAGTTACTGATTTATTGGACAAGGAAATGTTAGAGTTTCAAAATAAACAAGTAAGTAATACTCAAGTTAATGAGTTCCTTAGTAATGTTATAGAGATTGCAAGAAACAATGATGGTTCAACACAAGTAAAGGGGTTCAAGAAAAAAGAAGGTAGAAAAGGTTCAAAGCGTTTGAAAGGTTGGGTAGAACGCCAAGTTAGTAAACGAAAGAAAAAGGGTGACTCAAGTGCTTCACAAGATCAAGATCTTACTAAGGTATTATAAAATTATGAATTTTACCATGCATTAGCTTACTCAAATACATAAACTCTCTTTTTTTGTATGCAGAATAATGAGAGTAAACAAGGTTCAAAATTTGTGAAGGAGAGGATAGAGTACAATTTAGAAATGCCTAATATAAGTGCATCCACGTGGCTTAATGATGCATACAAACAACAACAATCTATGGTAAGCTAATAGAAATTTAATTGTGAGGAAACCGAAAAAATATATAGTGATTAATTGATATTGTCTTTTGTGTAGGAAATCAATGATATTTCAAGTCAAGTTAGTGTTACTAGTTTTACTAGTTTATTGATGGTAAGTTTCAATAATTTGGATGGGATATCACAAACATTTTAATAACTTGCAGATTTTACTGGTTTCATATATGTATTTAAAATATTAACTTGTGTCTTTTAAATTGTAGGCACCACTTGATGGGGATATCACAACTTTGACCAATCCATAGAGATGTAAATTAAAAGCTACAACAACTAGCTACTTGCAATGCTTTTTGATCCTGTTTTGAATATCTTATCATTATCATGATTAGGTTTGGATGTTTACAGATTATAGTCTCTCATTTGGATACCAAGAATCTTTAACATTTGGTAAAAAATTATTCATTATAGTAATTGTTTCTTTCTGGTGAAAAATCGTGTCACAAACAACAGTAATACAGGCACAGTAAGTGATCCTGATAGTGATTATTTGATAATAATAATCTCTGTAACACAGAGACACGGATCATAACAGGGGGAAAGGTAGCAATGCAAATCAACTGACCAAGACTTCAACACACAATTTAGATCAATAAAAACAAAAGAGTGCAACAACAAACTAACCAAGTTCCTCGTTTAGTCACATTCATATCATGCTATCAGATTATACAAGAAAGTCCTCTTTCATTTCTTTTTAAATTTCAATTATATGCTTGATTATTTACATTTTACAAGCATGCCCCCAATAAGAAGCTACCTGTCGTAGTGCAAGCTTCAAGAATATACATGGTTATATGATGATCAAAGCCTGCATAACCTGCCAAACTCAACCATTTGCCAATACAGGTGATCAATAGCACCATGTGGTGCTATAACAACCATTTAAGAACACTTGAGTTGAGAAGTATTAAGGTCAGAATAGTGAGATGCTAAATAGTATGCACAAGGTCTTAAGTTCTAATCTTGGTAGACAAAAAATAATAAATTAACAACACTTGATTATACAAGAAAGTCCTCTTTCTTTTCTTTTCCAAATTTCAATTACATGGCAGATCATTTACAAGCATGACCCCCCCCAATAATTACCTATCGTTGTGCATGCTTCAAAGAATAAAAAGAGGGTCCCTTTACATGGTTTATAAGATGATGAAAGCATGCATAGCCTGTCCAATTCAACCATTAGACAATACAGGTGATGAATGCATGTTGAACTTGATCCTGATTAGGTGAGACTGAGAACATATATATTTGTCCACAACATAGGTTACAATCTTGAAAAATAGTATGCACAAGGTCTACGGTAACGAATTTTTTGGCCAGAACGACGTCACTGCTGCAGTCGCCACCTCCGCCCAGCCCTCGCACGTCCGCCAGGAACGCGGCGGTGTTGCCGAGGTGGCGAAAAATCGCCGGTGACAAGAGCACAGCGGTCTTCTAGCTATCGACGAGCTTCACCGCCTTGGACGTGGACGCGGATCCTGAGCTCGAGAGCGAACTGCACAGACTGAGGAGATTAGTTTGATGAGAGTTCTATAGCATCGTCGTTTTGATGGTGGGGTTAGAGGGTTTTTGATTTTTTTTTTCTTTGGTGGAGTTGTTTGGTAAGTAAGTGAGTGATTTTTTGTTAAAAGTTTTTATTTTTGGTTGGAAAGTATGGATTTTTATTTATAACCGTTAGATGTATAAGAAAATGGACGGTTGAGATCCTGATGGAGAGACGCTGTACGTAAATCGCAGGAGAGGATCCTGATTCCTCTCATATCTCTATTTCTCACTCTCTCTTTTTTTTTTTATCTCATTATTTCTTGATCTTGTTAATTTTAATAATATTATTAAAATTTATTTTATTTTTACATTTTAATGATATTTGTTAATATTTTTTATTTTTTATATTTTATTTGAATAAAATAAATTCTTTGTAATTATAATGTAACATTTTTTTTTGTTGAATTCTATATTTAAATAATTTTTAATAAGTTTTCAACTTTTTAAAATAGTTTAATATCATATTTGTAATTAGATTTGAATATATATATATATATATATATATATATATAGAATATATTTTAATGAAAGATATTTTTTGTAAAAAAACATTTATAAAATCAGGAATATTATTGTAATAAAACATGAAAATCTTTAATTTCTCGGAATCATGTATAAATATTTCCAAAAAGTTTTATAAGTAATCAAAAATATTTTAATTATTTTCAAGAATCATGATTTCCTAGATTTGTAATTCGTAGGAATCATGATTATTAGGCATGAAAAAACTTCTCCCCTACCAGACATCCCCTAAAAGTAAGTTTTGATAGACTTATTTCAATCAATAGCTCATGTTTTAAATCAAATTTTATCAATATTCATCTGTTAGTTAAATGAAATGTTCTTAATGTAAAGAGCAAGTCTACAATTTTTTTTTAAAAAAAACTTATTTGATACTTCGTTTCATTAATTCAAATTGATGGATAATCATAAAAATATTTTATACATTGATTTGAATTTACAAAATGAAATGTCATATGATTTTTAAATATTTTAAAAATTTGTAAATTTGATTTATACTTTAAATTTTTTTAATTGAATGGTTGAATTTTTTAAATTTGATGTAGAACCTAAATTATTGAGTAGAAAAAGTCTACCAAAAATTACTTTTAGAATAAGTGGCTCTCTTATATATATATATATGTGTATATATGTATATAAACACATAGAGAAGAAGAACTTTTTTATCCACCAGAGTTGTCTAATGACAACACCAAAGTTCAAACATAAAACGTTGCACGAACTATCCCAACCTTCTGCCATGAAGGCAACTTTAGTTGTTTCAAGAAGAAGAAATCTAGTAACACATTTCTAATATTTTTTTTAATATACTTTTTATTACTGGTTAAAATTTATTAGAAATTATAAAATCATCTTAATTTTATTAAAGAAGTGTAGCTTGCAATAATTGTTTTACTTTCAATAATTTTTATTCAATAACAGAATATATTTAAAAAAGACGTGTAATTAGTATTTTTACATAAATAAATGAGGAAATATCCACTAATTTCGAGAGTAAGTCTTGGTAGATTTATTCCACTCAATAACTCATGTTCACTACAACAAAAATTGTTTTTAACGACAATTGTTTAATAGCAATAATTTAATTGCCGCTATTTAATTATATAATAAAAATATTAATGGCTAATATATAATAGCCACTAAAAGTGTATTTATATTACACTAAAGTTTACTATTAGCGACAATTATTTATTGAAAAAACTAGTCCCACATCGATTAGAGATAATATAATTAAATAGTATATAAGTGAGTAATAACTATCATCTTATAAGTTGATTTATAGGGTTGAGTTAGACTCTTAATTCACTATAATAAATTAGTATCAAATCACCACTATTACCAAGTTTAATAGTGTTATAAAACAATTAGAGAGCAACTTTCACCTTATAAATCTCACATCTCTTAAGAGATAAGACAAGTAAAAAAATAAATTAAAAAATATATAAATAGAAGACAACTCTCATCTTACAAATCTCACATCGACTAGAGATAAAAAAAAAAGAGTATATAAGATGAATTTAGAAAAGAAAATTATACGAATAAATTATTTAAAGTTTTACTAGCAAAAGATAAAAGTCACTAAATGGATGGAAATGAGACAATTGAAAAAATAACTTTTAATAGCCTTTAAAATGGCTACTAAAATTGCTACTAAAATAAATAAGTTTTCCCGACAATTTAGTAGGTCTTTACCAGCATTTTATATAAATGCCGGTAATAGTATTAGCGACACTGGATATACCAGCCATTATTTAAATGCTGGTAAAAAAAATAATGACCATTTATATGGTCACTAAATAATAAATTAATTGTCACAAAAACCTAATTTTGGTGTAGTGTGTTCTAACTCAAATTTTAATTATCTAACCATTGAGTTAAAATTTCTTAATGCATAGATTAACTTTACAAATTCAAAAAAAAAAAAATATCATATGATACTTCATTATATAAATGTATAAAATATTTGTATGATTATTCGTCAATTTAAATTATAGAAACATAGTATTAAACAATTTTCAAATTTTAATTATAAAAAAACTTTGACTCTATTTATGTATTAAAAAATTTTAATTCAATGATTGGATTATAAAACTTTGATGTAAAACATGAATTATTGAGTAAAATAAATCTACTAAGACTTATATATCTAAGTGTATATATATATAGAGAGAGAGAGAAATTTTGTTGTTGAGTGTAGGGAATCACAAATCTTGTGAGAAAGACGCTTGGTCAAAGCCTTGGATGCCCTAGTAGCTATATATGCATGCATGTTGAAAATGAAGACAAATCCACATGGCAATTGATGGGTTGTTATTAGATTTGTAGCTTCTATCAGATAACTCACATGGTGGCACAATGTAACGTAAGGATATCATTATACATGTCATGATAGTTCATTATCAAACTCAGTCTTTTATCTGAAACTTTCAAAACAAGTGGGTCAGTAGCACGCTCCACCATTAAAAAATAGTTCACATGCTTTTATTCAATTTTCGCACAACACATGATATCTTTCTATGTATAAACAATAGTGTGCATGTGTCGTGTGTGTATTTCATATCGGATTATGCAACCGATTTATGAAAATCACAGTCCACACACCTATTGGCCTTACTATATATATAGCTAGCTATTACAACTCATGTGATGATACTTCATTACTTTAACTATACAAAAGTTTTTAAAAAAATCAATTTGAGAGAAGAAATATATTTTCACCATTTTTCAAATGTATACCAACCTAACTCCTCGTCAAGACTAAGGTCGAATTTGAGAAGCTGAATGAAAACATAATCATATCACTTTTTCATCTTATATATATATAAATCATCCATACACTGCTAGTGTAAAGTTTTTTATACTGGCAATCAATCAAATCTTTTAAATTATTTTATTTTATGCTTATTTCATCAAATAAACAACTGATATGACACTATTAAAATATATGATTGATTGTCAGTGTAAAAAAACTTTACACTGGCAGTATATAGGTGATTAACTTATATATATATATATATATATATATATATATATATATAATCAAATTTTAATGATTTATTCATTGAATTTAAAGTTTTTAATGTATAGATTAAATCTGTAAATTTTTTAAAAATTTTAAAAACATTTGATACTTGATTTCATTAATTCAAATCAACGTATAAAATAATTTTATAATTGTCTGTCAATTTAATATTCTAGGAGTGAGTCTATCATTTAATACTTTATTTCATTTCGATATATAAAATGATTTTATGATTACTTGTCAATTTGAATTCATGAATCAAAGTATTAAAGTGGTTTTCAAATTTTTTTATATTTGCAAACTTGATCTATGCATTAAAACTTTAAATTCAATGATTAGATCACTAAAATTTGATACAAAACATCAATTATTAAACGGAGTAAGTTTATATATACTTACTTTTAGAGTAAACAGATCCCTCATTTTATATATATATATATAGACAGGTTCATATTAAGTAACTTATAATCATTAATGAAAGCATACCCTTAAGAGCAATGATATTCCACGAAAACATTGCACAAACCAACATGGGAGGCATGCTATTGAATCTGTTTATTTAAACTTAAGTTAAAGAAAAATACATTTTTAATAAATAAGTGCTTCCATTTTTTTTAAAAAGTAAATCTTTTCTAAAAATTTATTTTTTAAAAAACTTTATAATTACTTTAAAAATAAATAAACAAACTGACCTATTATGAGATTCAACATTTTGAAAGAGTCGAACTTAGATGATTTCTATAATGGATAATCTAATTGTGACTACGTTTTCTTTGAACTTGACTTGATTATGGCCAATCAAAACAAATTAAACAATGCTCAGATACATTAATGCTTATCATTTCTTTAACTTTACACATTATTGAATATGTATAATGGATTAAGCTATTAGGATTTAATTAACGGTGAAGGATTATTTTATTTTGTTTTATTTTGTCGAAACCCCAAGTATCATTTATCGAAAACAATCATATTTGAGTTGGATAGAATTATTACTGATAACAAAAATCTTCTTTTTAATATATAACAGAACTTTATACTTAAAACTCAAACTTGAGACCATTAGTTAAGCTGGAACAATCCTTTATTAGTTGATTACCTACTTGTTAATGACAAAAGATTAGTTTATGTAAAGTGATAAAATTAACGTCATTATCATTATAGTATGAGAAACATTTGTATAGAAGTAAGTGATTTAGGTGAAAAGGATTTAGAAAATAAATTATTGTTACTTGGTTTTGCAAATGTTTCGACGAGGGAATGATGGTCCTTCGCATTCCAACACCGATAAGAAAGAGAGTTTTAGAGGTAGCATATATGTTAGGGTTAGAGTGATACCCAATGATAGAAGAAAATTGGAAGGTGAATTTAATCTTTGTAAAACAAAAACGTGAACACTACATAAAACAGTGGGTGAGAGGATAAATATATTACAAATAGTGATAAAGGCTGATTTCTAAATAAGGTAGCAAATGATGCTCCATTATTTGAAATAAAACAATCCAAATTATAATTGATTTGTTGCACCAGATTTCCTGAATAACGGCTGATTTATTTTTGATTTGTAGCAATCTGTTTCCTTAATAATAGCTGATTTTGTTTGCTCTTTATCTATCAATTTAATCCCATTGATTGTGTCTTGCTTGATATTGTTAATATCCTCCCGCAAACGAGGCCGAGGTTGAAGGCAGAGTTTGGGAAAAAAATGCATAAGTGTAGCCTTTGACATAGGTTTAGTAAAGAGATCTGCAACTTGATGATTGGTGGGGACGTGGCGAGTGACAAGAAGACCAAGAGCAACTCGTTCACGGACAAAATGATAGTCTAGTTCAATATTTTTGCTTCGGGCATGAAAGACAGGATTGATGGTGAGATGAAGAGCACTAATATTGTCACAATAAAGAGTGGGAGGATAAGTAAGCGGGATGCGGAGGTCTTTCAAAAGGAATGTCAGCCATGTGAGTTCAGCTGCAGTATTAGCCATAGCCCTATATTCAACTTCGGTGCTAGAGCGAGAGACGGTGGGTTGTTTCTTTGCGCACCACGATATGAGGTTGCCTCCAAGAAAAGTACAGTAGCCAGTGGTAAAACGTCGAGTGGTAGGACAACCTGCCCAATCTGCATCTGAAAAGGCAAAAAGATCAAGTGTCGTGTTAGAAGTAAAATGTAAACCTACATTAATAGTGACTTTGACATATCGCAAGATACGCCGAACCATTTTGAAATGCATAATAGTTGGAGCATGCATAAATTGAGACACATAGTTAACACTGTATGAAAGGTCAAGACGGGTAAAAGTGAGGTATTGTAAAGCTCCAACAAGCCCACGGAAGTGACTTGGATCCTCAAGCAAAGTGTGATTTGATGTGAACTTGGTCTTGGATTCAAGAGGTGTGCTCATCGGTTTACAATCAACCATGTTAGCTTGTTCAAGGATAATTAAAGCATAATGTGGTTGAGATAGATGAAGGCCATCATCTGTTGGAAGTATCTCAATTCCTAGGAATTGGTGAAGAGGCCCCAAGTCCTTCATGGCAAATTCAGATTGCAAGAGATTAATAAAGTTAGAAACGAGGGTGGTGGAGGATCCTGTGAGAAGTATGTCATCAACATAGAGAAGAAGAATAATAGATCCAGAATTAGTGTGAGAAATAAATAAGGATGGGTCAACCATGCTACAAAAAAAACATATTTAAGAAGAAATGAACTAAAGCGATCAAACCAGGCCCGAGGTGCTTGTTTGAGGCCATAAAGAGCCTTTTGGAGCTTGCATACATGGTTTAGGGAGTTAGGATCAGCCATTCCAGGAGGTTGTTCCATGTATATATTTTCAGAGAGAAAACCATGTAAAAAGGCATTTTTGACGTCAAGTTGATGAATATGCCATTTCTGAACAAGAGCGACAGTGATGATTAAACGGATGGTTCCTAGCTTAATTACTGGAGAAAAGGTTTCAATATAATCCACTCCATCAACTTGGTGGTATCCTTTTGCAACAACTCAAGCTTTGAGGCGATCTAGAGATCCATCTGGTTTGAGTTTGGATTTAAAAACCCATTTAGAGCCAATGACATGCATATTAGAAGTTCGAGGAACAAATTGCCAAGTTTGATTTTTGTGTAAAGCCTCAAGTTCTTCACCCATGGCAGCCTTCCACCCAGGATGGGATAACGCTGAACGAATGTTGTGTGGGTTGCATGGGATGTTCTCAGAGGAGGTAGAAAGTAATGCATATTTTGGATTAGGCTTTACTATTCCGCGTTGTGAACGAGTAACCATCGGATGCAAAGGTAGATCTTGTGGTTGTTAGGTTTGTGTTGATGAGACGGGCTCATGTGAAGAAGGTGAGGTGGGAGACCCAAATTCAAGCACATGTTCAGATTGTGAAGGTTGTGTGGAGTACTCATGGTGCTCAATTTCAGGGTGTGGGGTTTGTTCTGGTTGAGTGATTGACTCATGTGTGGTGCCAAGTTGATCCAGAGAGGATGGTAGTGGATTGATAGAAGGGAGAGAAGCTGCAACGGGAAGGTGTGCAGTAGGAGAGTGTATCAAGGTTGTGGGTAGCGGACTTAAGCATGGTGAAGTAGACGGAGAGGCTGAAAAATCTGCACAAGAGTCAAAGTTAGTGTGAGGTAACCAAGAGTCAAAAATACTAATGACATGTTGTGTAGTAGGGGGAGCATTATTTTGGCTAGTAGGCTTCTTATATGGAAATATTAACTCATCAAAAACAACATGTCGAGAGATGAAAAATTTCTTACTAGGAGGATGAAAACACTTATATCCTTTATATTTATCACTGTATCCAACAAAGACACAAATAGTAGTTTTTGGATCAAATTTGTGGCGTCGTGTGTCCCAGGTGTAAGGGAAACATTTAGACCCAAACACTCGAAGTGAAGTGTAGTCAGGGTGTGTTCCATGCAAAGCAAAATATGGAGTTTCAAAATTAAGGGAAGATGATGGAAGCCTATTAATCAAGTGGACAGCTGTAATAAAAGCTTCAACCCATAGAAACAAAGGAGCACCACTATGAAACAACAAGGTCATACCTAGTTCACGTATTATTCTACGTCGCCTTTCAACCATACCTGTTTGTTCTGGGGTGTATGGACAGGAAACTTGATGAACAATACTTGTTAAAGTAAAATGATTTGATAATTTGGAGTTGATAAATTCACCCCCTCCATCAGAATGAAAAATATTTATCTCTTTGTTAAATTGTTTTTTAACATACTGTTCAAAGGATATGTAAGTAGGAAAAAAATCAGATTTTTGGTGTAAGGGAATAATCCATGTATACTTAGAGAAATCATCAACCAAACATGCATAATATCGAAATTTACCAATAGATAAAATTGGGGCAGGTCCCCACAAGTCACAATGTATTTTTTCAAAAATAGTAGAACTAGAGTGTTTAGAAGAAGAAAAAAGTAATTTATTAAGCTTTCCCAATTGACAACTATCACAAAGATGTTCAGATTTTACTTTTCCTACTACATGAATTAACCCTTTATTCTTTAGCAATTGTAGAGCTATAGTTTGAGGATGTCCTAGGCGTTGATGCCAAGTGTCTGCTGATCCAGATTTGAAACGATGAGAGTAATGCAATTCAGGTGAGGGAGAAAGTACATATAGATCATCCTTGCGCCTCCCTGTAATCATTGGTTTCCCTGTTTCTCGTTCCTTAACACAAAAATCAACATTAGAAAATTCACAATTAACAGGAAATTGCTTAGTTAATTGACTTATAGAAAGTAGATTCTTTGTTAAGGAAGGAACTAGTAAGACATCATGAAGGGGTAGAGTAACATTCCTTTGCTTGATGAATGAGTCTCCAGTACCAAGAATTGGTAGAGAAGAACCATCACCAATAAGGACAGAATTTGTACCTGAATATTTTTGAATGTTATTAAGCATACTCGGTTTACCTATCATATGATTGGAGGCTCCAGTGTCAGAGGTCCATTCTGTTTCAGTTATTGTGTTATCTAGGGTGAGTGTAGCTAGAGCTTGTGGTATATCATCAGATTGAGTTGGTTTCTTAGGCACCCACCAACATATTTTTGCTATATGACCCATCTTGCCATAATACTGACACTTCTCATTTCGATATAGCTCGCGTTCTGTAGATGTCATACGACGTTCTCCCGGTGGTGGGGGACGTGTCTGCTGAGTGGTCACGATAGAGTGAGTTCAAGTTTGATTACTTGGTGTTTGGGCATGAAATCCTCGCCCGGTTGATGTGAAGGATTGAGAAATCCCACGATTTTGTGAGGAAGACTGGTGAGATCTTTGTTGGTGTTGGCCATAGAAAGCCATGTGAGGAGTAAATGAGTTTTGCATATTGGTGTGGCTAGAGAACCAACTACGTCGCTGATCAAGGCTTTGGAGTTGCGAGATTAGTTCAGAGTAAGATGGCCTAGGAGGCTTTAGCATTGTTGTTGTGAATGTTTCATAGTCAGGACCAAGGCTAGTGAGGAGGTAGAAAAAATTTTCCTTATCTGGGATAGGTTTCCCAATAGCTGGTAAGTTATCACATAGGCCTTTAAAGATGCGAATGTGTTCTCCAACAGTGCGATCATCCTCTTTGCGAAGATATGTAATTTGTTGACAGAGCGTGAATTCACGTTCTTGAGAATCTTCTGCGTATGCATCCTTAAGTGCATCCCAAACTGCATGGGACGTGTCTAGGCCAATAACGAGGCCAAGAGCTTCTTCAGAAAGTGTTCCGATTATCCATCCTCGGAGAAGACGATCTGCCTTGCGCCAGGTGACAAATTCGTTAGTTAATTTTGGGGTAAATATTTCTGAGTTTGTAGTGTTATTGGAATCTGGAGTGGTGTATTGAGTAGGGGCAGGATCTTCATTTGTGAGATGTCCCACCAGATCTTGACTTTCTGCAAGTGCTAAAGGTTGTTCATGCCACAATGGGTAGTTTGCTGGTGTGAGTTTGAGGGTAATGAAATTACCAACATTGAGAGATAAGGATGTCATGGTGTTCACAAAGGCTCTTGATACCAAGAAGAAAATTGGAAGGTGAATTTAATCTTTGTAAAATAGAAACGTGAACACTACATAAAACAGTGGGTGAGAGGATAAATATATTACAAATAGTGATAAAGGCTGATTTCTAAATAAGGTAGCAAATGATGCTTCATTATTTGAAGTAAAACAATCCAAATTATAATTGATTTGCTGCACCAGATTTCCTGAATAACGGCTGATTTGTTTTTGATTTGTAGCAATCTGTTTCCTTAATAATAGCTGATTCTGTTTGCTCTTTATCTGTCAATTTAATCCCATTGATTGTGTCTTGCTTGATATTGTTAATAATGATAACATCATGCCTAGCTAGAGGCTTAATCTTGAAGGAATCAAGAAGAGTGTACTGGACTTGAAAAAAGAAGGTTTAAGTTCTTACTAAGCCTTAGGTCCCTTTTTAGCTTGCTCACTCTTCCTATTCTTTGTGTATATTTTTCTTAGTCATGTATTGTAGATATTTTTGTCCTTGTATTGATTTTATTTTTGAGGGTGTAATAGTTAGTAGTTTATGAGAGGTGTAATTAGCTAAAATCATGTTAAGCTTATAGGACTTCAATGGGCCAAAATCCATTTTTTTCAAGATATCTTGGAAGTCCACCTTTTCACTTGGACGTCCAACATCATGTCCATTTGGTCATCCAAGTAGCCAACTAGTCACATGGCTTTTGATAGTGATATTTCAACAACTTGTTTTAGTAATCATTAATAGTTTGTTAGTTGTAATTATTAGGTTAGATAGTTGGAGTTAACTTAAGCTAACCTAAGTTACTCTTAAACTAGGATTAGCTTGGCTTGCTCCAAAAGCTTCCATATATGTAATTAGAGTTGGTTAACTTAAGTACAAGATAGTCAACCTTGGTTATACTTATCCAAGGTTAATCTAACTTGCACCATAAGCCAATCAAACTCTATATATAATTTTTCCTTGCACATGATTGAATACTTTTGAACATTTATGAAATTGAAACTTGAGTTTTCTCTCTTCCAAAAGCCTTAGTTCTCTCTTAGAGACACTTCTCCTTAATACCTTTTATCATGAAATTTCTCCTTGTGGCAAGATCCTCCATTCTTGCTTATCTTTCACCTTGGAAGTGGTGTGCCTCTATCTTTTATCTCCACCATTATTTTTGAGTTTTGAATTTTGGATTCACCATGGAAAAAGATAGGGAGCATCAAGGAGACTAATGGACAAGATTCAATAATCATCTCTCCATTGGTTTTCATGAGATGATTCAACAATCATCTCTCCATTAGTTTTCATCACCCAATATCCCTTAAATAGATGCTTAATTCCTATTAAACCAAAGATTTGATTATTTGAATAAAAATATATCTTATTGGTTAGGAAAAAAGTGTCAGATTATGATAATTTGGAATCTTTAAGAAATAATCATGTGAATATATTTCATTAACTGTTGGGAGTTAACCAACTAAGGCTTTATTTTTATGATAATGGGTTGGAGGCCCAACATGAGCGAGCATGAGGAGGCCAACTCGGCCAATCTGAGCTAGGTGGTAGATAAGCCACGCGAGTTCTAAGCTCTTTAGAGGGAAGGAGTTATGAGTGAAATCGATGATGATGAGGTTAGCATAATGGACAAGCGGGTCAAAGAGTTGTTGGGGTGTGTTTCACATGTTTTGGGAGTTTTGTGTCATTTTAACATGTAATGATTGCAATTTTGGGTGTCCATCAAGAAATTATTTTTGAATCTATGTCATGGATGTAGAGAGAATGGATATGTGACAATTACATTTTGTCTTTCCCCTTAAAAGACCCTTTGCAACTATTCACTTGCTCCATTAGTTTAATTTGCTTCTTGTTCTTCTTGTTGCTCTAGTTCTTGGTTTTTATTTGTTCCCTTATGTTTTTGCTACTTTAGTGCTTCTTTTCAGGTAATAGTGCGTTCACATTGTGTGATTCTTCAAGAACTAGTGATAAGGTACTTCCTTTCTTGTAGTTAAACTTTCTTTTGAGTTTTTCTTGTATTTGGTTTGTGTGTATAGATGGGTAAAAGGCAAGTCTATGTTGTCTAAGAAGGTTTCTTCGATAGGGGGAGATTTTCTTGTTCTCCATCTTCAATGGTGTCGATGGGAAATGATTCATTTGAGGAAGCCAAAGGATTGCCAAAGGTTTTTACTTCAAGCAAGGAGGGGAGGAGGAGAGGAGTTTAGGATACTTTCACCCTTGTTCAGGAAGGAGTTGTTGGTGCAGCGACAACTGCTACTACAGTGCTTGAGCACATGGCGGTGGTTGGTTTGTCATTGCCTACGGTGGGGGTTGCTAGTGAGTTTTCCATGATTTGGACAACATGTGTGAGAAGATGCTTTCAATCAACAGCTTGATTTTATTGATGAGTTAAGGGTCATATATATAATAGTCATCGTTACAACAGAAATGCAAAACAGCAACAAATTTGAATATAAAAGTAACAAACTCTAAACAAACTGATCTTATCCTGATATAACAACAGAAACAAACTGATCTTATCCTGATACTCCCCCTCAAGTTGGAGCATGGAGGGAGGAGATGCCTAACTTGGTGACTAGAAAATCAAACTGTTTGGAAGACAGAGCCTTTGTCATAATGTCAACAGGTTGGGAATTTGTCCGAATATGTTGTGTGGAGATAGTTTTATCTAGAATATGGTCACGAACAAAATGACAATCCAATTCGATGTGTTTTGTACGCTCATGAAAAACTGGGTTAGTGGCAATATGGATGGCTGATTGGCTATCGCAGAAGAGTTGCATGGGGATTTTGTGAGGGAGACCAAGGGAAACTAAAGAGCGATTTGATCCAAATAAGCTCAGAAGTAGCTGCTGCCATGGCTCGATATTCTGCTTCAGCTGAGGAGCGAGAAATGGTGTTTTGCTTCTTGGTTTTCCAAGAGATGGGAGAATGTCCCAGAGTAACAAAGTACCCAGTGATGGATTTTCGTGTAATAGAAAAACTAGCCCAATCCGAATCACAATAAGCTCAAATAAGAAGGTCAGAGTCAGAACGAAGAAGAAGACCTTGGCCAGGATTGGCCTTGATATACCGAAGCACTCAAATTGCGGCATCAAAGTGAATTTGCATGGGTTTCTGCAAAAATTGTGATAACGTGTGAACTGCATAACTTAATTCTGGACGAGTAATGGTAAGATATACCAATCGTCCAACAATGCGACGATATCGTGTAGGATCATCAAATAGGGGACCCTCCGCAAGAGCTAGTTTGTGATTGGAGTCCATAGGATAAGCAGCTGGTTTACATCCGTGAAGGCCACATTCTTGGAGAATATCCAAGGCAAATTTTCTTTGGCTAAGAAACAAACCAGACTTGCTCCTGGCGAACTCAATACCGAGAAAGTATTTGAGATTACCGAGGTCTTTAATTTTGAACCAGGTATGGAGATGAGCCTTGACTTGATCACAAATAGGTAAATCATTTCCTGCCAACAAGATATTGTCAACATAGACAAGAATAGCAACTGAGCGTGAGCCGTGAGAGTAAGTAAATAAGGTATCATCTGCACGAGACTGGGTAAAGCCGAAAGTAAGGAGAGACGTGTCTAGTTTGGCAAACCAGTTTCTTGGAGATTGTTTAAGACCGTAAAGGGACCGTTGAAGTTTGCATGCATGCCCAGGTTTATTAATTGAGAAACCAGGAGGGAACCTCATATAGACTTCTTCATCCAAATCACCGTGAAGAAAAGCATTTTGAACATCTAATTGAAAGATGTGCCACTGCTTAGCTACAACAACAGACAAAAAAAATACAGACACTAACCATTTTTGCTACAGGAGCGAAAGTTTCAGTGTAATCGTCTCCTTCAATCTGATTGTTTTCAGCAACCACTAAACGCGCTTTATATCTCTCAATAGATCCATCAGCATTGTATTTGATTCGATATACCCATTTGCAGGGTATGGCCTTCTTTCCAGGAGGAAGTGGTGTAACGTGCCAAGTGTGATTTTCTTCAAGTGCAGTGATTTCGAGCTGCATAACTTTCTGCCATTGAGAGGATTTCATAGCTTCCTTAAAGGATTTAGGTTCCAAATGACTATCAACAGCTGCAAGAAATAACTGATGTTTTGAAGAGAAAATGGAATTAGTAACAAAGTGGTGTAGAGGATACGGAGTACTGGACGCAATCAGAGGAGTGAGAACGCGTGGAAGGGGTGTAAAAGTTGTATTACAGACGAAGTCTTGTAGATAAGCAGGTGGACGTCGTATGCGAGGCTCACGAGTAATTGTCATAGGCAGAGGACAAGGTTCATGTGGTGGAGAGATACTCCCCCTTTCGTCAAGCACTGGTGTGAGGGCATTAGGTTCTAATATAGGCAACTCATCATAGTCAAATATGGAGACTTGGGTTGGGAGACTACGAGTTGGTGAAGTAGGTGGTGACTCTGTAAAAGGAAAGATATTCTCATGAAACAGTACATCGCGAGAGACAAAGATTTCCTTAGTAACAATGTCCATTACTTTCTATCCCTTTTTGTTGAAAGGATAACCAACAAAGACACATCGGCGGGAGCGAGCTTCAAATTTGTCACTTGGTTTAGGTACAAAAACAACCCAAGATCTTTAAGTGGTCATAGGAAGGTAAGGTGCCATATAAAACCTCATAAGGACATTTACCACCAAGTAGTGGCGTAGGCATCCTATTAATAAGGTGAGCAGCAGATAAAACACATTCTCCCCAAAGAGTAAAAGGTAGATGGCCATCAAAACGTAAGGCCCTAGCAACGTTGAGAATATGGCGATGACGACGTTCTACACGACCATTTTGTTGTGGGGTGTGTGTGCAAGACAGCTGATGGAGAATTCCCTGGGAGGAGATAGCCTCTTGGACCAAAGATGACTTAAATTCAGCCCCATTGTCAGACTGAATTCATTTAACTGATGCATTATATTGAGTGCGTACCATATTGAGAAACCAAAGTAAAGAAGTAGAGGTTTCATGTTTATCGCGTAACAGAAAAACCCATATATGTCTACTAAAGTCATCGAAAATTGTTAGGAAATACCGAGCACCAGTAGTGGAAGCCGTGCGATATGGGCCCCATAAATCACAATGAATTAACTCAAAAGGATGCAAACATCTTTTATTATTAATGGTAAAAGGACTTCTTGATTGTTTGGCTTGACAACATACATCACAAGGAGGTAATTTATTTGCATGAGAAATAAAAGGTAACAAGGACTAATAACGAGGAGACGGGTGTCCCAAACGACGATGCCATATGGTAGGAGATGCCGATGAACTGATGGTTTGGACAGATGCAGATGATGAGCATAAGATGTACACCCCTTCATGTTCAACACCCATTCCAATCGTCCTCTTCCTCTTTAAGTCCTGCAGTAGACAAAATATAGTTGATGAATAAAGCCATGCAAGATTGTTGGAGCAATTGAGAGACAGATATCAAGTTGCATGTTAAAGATGGAACATAAAGAACATTAGAGAGATGAAGAAATGAGCCCAAAGTAACAGTGCCACACTGTGTAGCAAAAGTGCGAGTGCCATTTGGTAGGCCAACAGAACAAGGAGAAATGGATTGCACATTGGAGAGATATGATAGAGTGCATGTCATGTGTTGGGACGCACCGCTATCAATGATCCAAGATGGATTACAGATCTTACCTGTAAGTTTTTCAACTGAAGGTGTAGAGGGGACAACCAACGACATGAGGTGTTGAAGAATTTCAGGAGTAAAATCTGCAATATTAAGAGATCCCAAAGATGATGCAGTGGAAGATGGAGTGGCATGTGTGTTAGTAGTGTGGGCAACACGAGCATGCGCAGATTGTGTACGAATGTTGGAAGAGCGTCCACGTCCTCGGCCACGTCTAGTGTTGGGACGTTCGGGATAGCCAATTAGCTGATAGCACTTGGACACATCATGGTAGGGTTTGTGACAATACATATATGTAACCTTAGGCTTAGAAGTATCACCATGATCCTTGGAAACAGCACTCGAAACTGCACAGCCCAACGCGTTAGTAGGAGCATCATGAGAACGAGCAATGGCTTTATGTGTCTCTTCTTGAGTAACCATAGAGAAAACACGGTTGATGGTGGGCAAAGGTGTCGTGTTGAGAATCTGAGTAATGAGACTACCGTAAATGGTGTGATCAAGGCCCATGAGAAATTGGTAGACGCGATCATTTTCTGCTTCAAGACGGATGGATTTGGTGAAAGCACAAGTGTCTCCAGCAGTGCAAGCATCTAAAGGACGAGTGGACTCAAGTTCATCCCATATTGAACGAAGCTTGGTGTAATAGTCCATAACGGATGAGCCATGTTGCTTCATAGTGGAAAGATTGGCCTTGAGATGAAATATACGAGGAATGTTGAGCAAGGCAAATCGTTCTCGGAGATCATCCCAAAGACTTTTGGCTGTTTCAAAATAGTTGATGAGAGGTTGCAATTGTGGATCGATGGTGTTATGGATCCAACTATTAATCATGGAATTTCATAGAATCCAAGCGTAAGCTTCGTCAAAATCATTATCATCAGGAATCACAATTGATCCATTGATGAAACCAAGTTTATTTTTGGCTTTTAAGGCATTTTTCATAAGCTTTTCCCAATTATCATAGTTAGATTGGCCACGAAGGAGGACCGTAGTGAGAATAACTCCAGGATTATCTGAAGGATGGAGATAAAATGGTGATTTAGGATTAGTGACTTTGACTGATATTGGTGCGGAAGACATGGTGAAAAAAAAAGGTTTGGAATCGTTACTCTCCTGATACCATGTAAGAAGATGCTTTCAATCAGCAGCTTGATTTTATTGATGAGTTAAGGATCATATATATAATAGTCATCGTTACAACCGAAACGCAAAACAACAACAAATTTGAATATAAAAGTAACAAACTCTAAACAAACTGATCTTATCCTGATAACATGTACAGTGGTTCGTTGGATAGAGAAGGTTATGAGTGGGTGAGGAGTGATATGGACAAAATACATATAAATAAAATGACATCCTATACATAAGAATACTTTCACTTCTATATGTAATCAAGCAACATGTAGAGAATATTTATTGTATATATATATTGAGAGCAACCTCGACTCGAAGGAGGTAATAATGACACTCTTGGATAAGTGTTCGTTATTGGTTTTCTCTTACTCTAATCTTTACATTGTTTGTCCTTATGTTGAGGGCGACCAAGTCTATTTGGACTAGGAGATATGTTGTCATCTTTTTATGTACATGTATAAGTGCATCTTGTAGGAGATGGGGATGACATTGCCTTTTAGTTAAGGTAGTTAAAATTGAGATTCTAATTCAATTTGAAAATTAGTTATGAAAATTTCAATTTTACGTTTTTTATTTTAACTACACAATAAATGCATATCAATTCTTTTCATTTTCATTATAAATATATTAATTAATTAAAAATTAAGTAAGAAGTAAAAATATAATTAAATAAAATACTAATTAATCTTATCTTAAAATTTAAAATGACATATGAATAAAATATTTTTCATCAAACTACCTAATATAAAAGGGAAGGTAGTATTAAATAAAAGTATAATCAAGAAAAAAAAACATTAGTTCTTTAAAAAATAAAAATAAAACCTTAAAACATCAATAATTAATACTAATCGGTAAATTAATGAAGAAAAAAAAAAATAGAATAACTATTATTTTAACATAAAATAAATTAGTAATAAATATAAAACACCAATTATATCTTCTCCACCTTTAAATATTTTTTATTTTCTTAATAAATCCTCAAATAAAAAATATTTTTTTAATATTTATTTTTTCCTAATTTATATATATATATATATATATATATAAATGATAGGTAAAATACGATTTTTTTTCTGGAATATAATTTTTTAAAATATATATATAGAAATGGACTCCCTGAATTATATTTACAGAACTATAACTCTTCACTGTGCAGAAATTCGGTCTCCGGGGATCCAAATTTTGACTTGCAATAATGTCACCGGAGGAGACATTTGGCTGCCGGAATTCAGTTCCTAGGGAGCCAAATTCCAAGCAGCTTTTTAATTTATTTTTTTCTATTTTTATTAAATTGTTAATTTTTTTAAAAAATAATTTACAGTTTTTAAACAATTTAAAAAATATTTAATATTTAAATAATATTTGTTTAATAATATTTAAGAAAAAGTAAGTTAATTTTTAAATTTAATAAATTAAAAATCTAATAAGTTATAATGTTAATAAATAATAATTTTAATAAGTTATATTTATAATAAATTACAAATTTAATAAATAATAATTTTAATAATTTATTTTTATAATAAATTAAAATTTTAATAATGTATAATTTTAATAAGTTAGAATTTTAATAATATATAATTTTAATAATGTATAATTTTAATAGTGTATAATGTTGATAATTTATAATGATAATAATTTATAATATTAATAACTTAAATATTACATTGATAAAGAGAGAGTGCATTAAAAGAAAAAATTCATAACATTAAGATACAGTGAATTATATAATCCACCAGTAGAACCATTACTCATATACAACCCACCTCCACAATATTTAGACTTCCCCAATAAAATCCAACAACATGACACTGAGTATAGCCATCTTCTAGAACGTGAAATGGTTGTGTATCCACTTAGAACACTCTTTGTTGGCCAACGCTTCCAAACAAAAGAACAAGTGCAAGACGCCATAAACAGATTTCACATTGTCAACCACTACACTTACAAGGTTAAGTTGTCAAGCACTACTAGGCTTGTCATGGAATGCATTCACCACGACTGTGGTTTGAGATGTCGTGCTATATTGTGCACTAGAGAACAACATTGGAAAATCATGATCCTTGAAGGCCCCTCACACATGTGTTTCCCCACTCATCTCACAAGATCATAATAAATTAGGATCACGAATGATTTCTCAAACCATTCGTGAAATTATTGAGGTTCATCCATCCACACCCATCTCAACCATCATAGCCCACATCAAATCGACGATGAGTTATACAATCAACTACAGAAAGGGATGGTTAGGAAAGCAACATGCCATTGAAAACATCTTTGAAAATTAGGAGGAGTCGTACAATAAGTTATCAGGTATGTTGCAAGCAATGCAAATGTATATTTCGGGCTTTATCTAGAAATTAAATACGCAACCGACATACCAAGGAGACTTATTGGACGAGGGGAGTTTTTTATTCAAAAGGTTATTTTGGACCTTTAGATTTCTAGTGGAAGAAACGCAACATCCGGGAGAAGTTCGAGCCACTGGAAAATTTACAGTAAGGCTAGATGAGATGTGGTGCGATTGTGGCAAGTTTCAGAAAGTTCATATCCCTTGCTCGCATATACTCGCTTCATGCTTACATGTACATCACGACTATGAAAACTACATATCTCTAATATATACCTCACAACAAGTTGCAAATGCAAAGGTGTACGAAGGACAGTTTGGAGAGCTCCGACACAAAGATTATTGGCCTACTTACACTAGTCCAACTTTGTGGCCAAATTCGGAACTCAAGAGAGCTTCCAAGGGTCGACCCAAGTTCAGCAGGATTATAACAGAGATGGACATTAGAGAACAACACAATCGTGTCAAAAATTGTTCCTATTGTCACACTCCTGGTCACACTAAGAAGACTGTTCCAAATATTGGTCATGCATTTAGTTACCGCCATCATTGATATTTATTGTTGTAATGAGTTTTAAGTCTGATAAATGTAATTTTTATCGCAAATATAATTAATATATTTAATACATACTAATTTATTAAATTTAGTAATTATAAAGATATTTAAATTGTATATATTATTATATTTATTATTTTTTACATTTTTAATTTATTATAAATATAACTTAGTAAAACTATTATTTATTAAATTTCTAATTTATTATAAAAATAACTTATTAAAATTATTATTTATTAAATTTTAAATTTATTATAAATATAACTTATTAAAATTATTATTTAATAACATTATAACTTACTAGAGAGGTTGAAGCACTTTGTGCTTCTAATAATTATACAAAATAAAATATTACAAATCATAGAAAATATAAGAATTACTTTTTTTTACATTAAAGATATAAAGGTCCACTAAAAAGTGGAGATCAAAAAGGTAATTATTAAAATGTATCCATTTTATAATAGGTATAAATTACATTTTTAATTTATTATATTTAAAAAACTTAATCTTTTTAAATATTAATAACCAAATTTTATTTAATTATTACATTTTATTAAATTTAAAAAAAATTAAAATTCTATTTTTAAAATATTCAATTTAATAAAAATGAAAAAAAAAGTAAAGGCAGCTTGAAATTTGGCTCCTGGAAACCGAATTCCAACAGCCAAATTATAGCTTCGATGGCACTATAACAAGTCAAAATTTGGATTTCCAGATACCGAATTCTGAACGTGCAAAGAGTTCTAGTTATGTAAATATAATGCAGGAGGTTCATTTCTATATATTTTTTTTTAAATATTATTCCAGAAAAAATTTCTGTAAATACAGGACCTAAATTATACTTTTGCAGACACAATTTTCAATAAAATAAAAAAAAACTATTTGTTTCTACAAGAACAAAAATAATAATAAAAAAAGTAAGTCACGGATAGCAAGGGTTGTAATGTAGTGTAAACCTCACCTCACTTTATCTTCGATGTTGGTATTATCTTTATCATACACTCAACCCAGGCAAAGTGCCACTATTTGTAGTAATAACTTCCTCATTGGCACTCTCTCTCTCTCTCTCACACGCACTTTCTTTCTCTCCATTCCTCACCTCATGAGTTCGGAAAGAGAAAAAGAAAGTTGCAACTCTCGCCACTTCTCATGGCTCATCAAGTCCTGCTTCCCCAACCCAAACGACACCGTCGCCAAATTCTCCTCGCATTCGCAGCCCCACCCTAGTTCCCCAGCGCCCGCAACCACCATATCCTCCCTCCCGGACGACATCGTTTTGAACTGCCTCTCCCGCCTCCCCCCCTCCTCCCTTCCCGCCCTCTCCCTCGTCTGCCGCCGCTGGTCCCACATCCTCCGCTGCCCCCACTTCTCCCAGCTCCGCCGCCGCCGCCGCCTCCTCCGCCACACCGCCGTCGCCATCGCCGCCACCGCCTTCGGCTTCTCCGCCGCCACGCTCCTCGACGGCGCCTGGCACCCCTCCCTCTTCCTCCCCTTCTACGACGCCCTCTCCCTCGACAACTTCCACTCCCTACTCGCCCACGCGCGCGTCGCCTCCGTCGGCCCCAGGATTTACCTCGTCGGGAGAGCCGCCACGTGGCAGTACGACACGTGGGCCGCCACGGTCTCCGCGCGCGCCGCCACCATTTTCCCGCGCAAAAAATTCGCCCTTGCATCCCTCGCCGGAAAACTCTACGTCGCCGGCGGCGCCGCGAAGACCGCCGCGGTCGAGGAATTCGATCCCGATTCCAACGCGTGGCGCGTGGTTTCCCACGCGCCGCGGAGGAGGTACGGCTGCATTGGAGCATCTTTTGACGGCGTTTTTTATATTATTGGCGGGTTAAAAATTGGCGCGTCGGAACAGAGCGTGTTGTCACGCGCCTACAGTGGTGCCGAGGGTCACGCGGCTTATGCAAGTTCAATGGATTTGTTTGACGTGGAGGCGCGTGTGTGGCTTCGGAGCCGCACCGTGCCCGGAGGCGGCTGTGTGGTGGCAGCTTGTGCCGCCGCCGGGCGCGTGTATATACTTAGCAGCCACGCGGTGGAACTTTCATTTTGGAGTTTTTATGCTAAAAGAAATAACGATGGTGAGAATAAAAATGATAATGATAACGTATTTGGAGAATGGTGTAAGATAAAGACTCCGCCACTACCTGCGCAAGTTAGAGTGGACACTAGAATGAGGTTTAGTTGCGTGGGAATTGAGGACAAGGTGTTGTTGATTCAGAATTTTAATGAAGTGAGAGGGTTAAAGAAAGGGTTTGTTTTGGTTTATGATTGCGTGGCCGGAGAGTGGAGTAGAGGGGTGGATTTGCCGGAGGTTTATCGACGCGCCGCCTATGTGGGTGTGGAATGCTAAGTTGCGCCGACCATGTGGCATCATTGTAGTGTGACCAGCAGACAGTGGTGCGTGAGGGTTCATAGGATAGGGTGTACCTAAGTTGTGGTCCCCTGCATGAGTTTGGTTAGTCTTTGCGGTGATTTTGATTGGCTTGTTCTCTCGAATGTAGTTTCCATTCTTTTATTGAAAAATTAAACAATGATTCACATTTATTGTTAAAGAATCTCGTTTTTGTCTCCCGAGTTTAAAATTTTTGCTATTTTGACCACCTGCAAAATAATTTAAGTTTATTTTGATTCTTGGGTAGTCAATTAGTCGTTGTGTGTTTTAATTGCTGGAATGGAAAATTGATAATTGGAATGGTTTCAAGTGGGTTTGATTAATTTGTATTCGAGAGTGAAAGCTAATATGCTTGTTTGTTTGTTTGTTGTTTTCTTTAGGTAATTTGTCCTAATCATTAAGTTGGCCAATGCATTTAAATTTGAATTGCGTAGATGCCACTGAAGTTTCTGAACATGATGCAATAAAAGAAAGATTAATATAAAATATCTCTGTTGATTTTTCAAATCATAATATAAAATGTTGAAAGATTAATCACGTTTAACTATGTAGATGGAGGCTTAATAAAAAAAAATTGATGGTTGAACGAGAATTAGCACACTAGGCATGTGAGGGCTAGTGGTGCAACAATAATGCATTGTTGATCTGAGTTATGCTCAGTGTGCGACTTAGAAAACCCTCAATAGATTGCAGCCTTGCACTTAATGGGACTTCTGGTTACGTTATGAATAATAGCATTTGTTTTTGGATAAAACAGGCAATTCTCAAGCTTTTTTTATGCATTTTTAGTAGGGTGTTCGTAAAATTATATTGAACTAAATTGTGTTGAAAATTAAATTATAAAAAATTAAAGTATCTTTTTTATACAAACTAAATTAAACTATATTTTAAATTCAGTTTAGAAAATTAAACTATTATAAATGTAGTTTAATGCACTTTAGTAATAAAAAAAGTATTATAATGACTTTTGTTTTAATTGTTGCATTCAATCTGTACAGGTAAGAATTTTTATTATAAATAAGACCATATTTAAAGATAAATCAATGTTGTTATCCAATTATTATACATTACCATGAATAATTAAAAATATTAATCTTTAATATTTATTTAATAAATTATATTTACGATGATTTTTAATTGATTTGACTAGGTAAATAATACATTAAAATTATTTTTTAAAAAAAATACATTGACTATAAATCAAATTATTTAATACTTTAAGTTTTTTTTTTACATATTTTTTTTTAATTTGTCTTGTCTATGTATGACTATTCTTTATTGTCATTTTTACCATTTTTAGTTAAATAAAAAAGAAAAAAAATGATATTTTTCAGGAGTCACATGTTTTTTTCCTATAAATATTTAATTCAACTACATATCTATTATTCAAATTCGAGAGAATTGATTAAGTTGAAACAAATTTCATACGTTGATAGATTATTTAAAATTTATTTCAAACTAAACTATACTTGAGAGCTAAATTGAACTAGACTATGAAAAAATACTCAACTATTTTTTATAAAAAATAAATTGAACTTAATCTCAGTTTTAAAAACTAAATTACTATAAAAGTCAGTTCCGTTTTATTCAAATTACAAAAAAAAGTTTGATTTAGAGTACAAAAAATAGTTAGATTTAGTACAAAGTATATTTTAAATACATGGAACATTGACTAATGGTTCTATAGTTACTATTTATGTGAGTTTGAACTGTTTTGCCTTAGTTTTTGATGAGCGATTTTGGTTGACTTATTACTTGGAAGATTTAATTTTTTCAAATTAAACCGTGTTAGACAAATTTTAGTTTATTATTATAAGTTTGAGAACAAGAGTTAATTTGAAATGATAAAATATTTTTTTATAATATAGTTTAGTCAAATTTATTGTAAAAAAATAGTTCAATTTAAATTACAATACAATTCTACCTTTTAGAACTTCACTAAATTAGAAAATAGTTTAGTCTAGTTTTCTAGACTATTTTATACTTTAATTCAGTTTACATGAACTACTTTTATAACTCAATTTAGTTAATAGGTGATTTAGTTTAGTTCAATATTTTTGAATACTCCCAATTTTGAGGATGTATATGTAACATGGGTTCCATCTTATTGGTTGGTAAGTTTTAGACGAGACCACTATACGGTTGTTTGCAGGGTAATTTAATTAGGATATCTAGACATTTTTATTTTGTTATAATTTTCCTTCAACTTGTTGTCGTGCCTCTCTAATTCTTTTTTTTATCTTCAAAAAATGAAGTTTAGGTGTGCTGAGTTTAGAATTTACCAAGAACATGGTAGATCTTTGTGAGCATTTATAGAAATACTTATGGATTACCTTGTCACAACCCGAAAATTTTTGATCTCGCGATCTATGGTTTAGACATCTTTTTGAAGATCTCATTAATTAAAGAATGCCCGGACACTAGACTAATTATTCTTAATTAATAGTTTTGAAAATAGGTTCATGGAGTCGTCACCAATGTTTTACTCAAAACATTGGGAAAAGAAAAGGTTTTTAAAGATCCAATAATGACCTTGATAACCAGAATTGGGTTCGGGGGTCGATTACATGTAGGGAAAGTATTAAGCACTCCTACAACGCTCTTAATCGGTACCCTTATGATGAAGTTAACATAGTAAGAATTAATAATTTAAATATTTAATCTCCTTTATTAATGACTATTTACATGCTTGAAATTTGAATTACACAATTGACTCTAAAATGTCTACATGATTGCTTTTATTATAACAAGATTTATTAAAGATAAGAAACAAAAGGGAGAGAAGAAGATTGACTGAAATACCTCTTGGACGAGCTCTATTGAATCTTCAAATATGAGGATTTTTAGGCGCTTTTTGGCTACCTTTCACACTACAATATGTCTCACAAAACTTAAGAAATACAATAGGAGGGAGAGAGAGAGAAATTTCGAGCTCTAAGGAATTTTGGACGAAATTTTTTCCAAGAACTGTACCCGACTCGTCTATTTATAGACATCAAAAAGTTTCCAAAACGGCCCGTTCCAAAATCGGAACGACCCGTTCTGGATCTGACCATTCTGTGTTAATTTTCAACTGGAACGACCCGTTCTAAAACTAGAACGGCCTGTTCTAGAGATGAGATTAACACATAATTGACTAGGCTAGAACGGCCGTTACAAACAAGGATTTTTAGGCCTTTTTAATAACTTGGAACGACCTATTCCATTTTAAGGAACGACCCGTTCCAGTTTCGGGAACGACCCGTTCCAGTTAAGGTTTTAGCCCTTTTTTAGGATCTTGGAATGACCCGTTCCAAACTAGGATTTTAGGCCCTTTTAGGAACTTGGAACGGCCCGTTCCAAATTGGGAACGACCTGTTCCGGTAGCTTGTTTGGGCTTTTAGGCCTTCTTATATCATGTCCTGTTATTTCCATGCTTGGGAGCTCCATTTCTTTGATGATAAACGTCCATTTCATTGCTTTTGTTGGTCTGGACGAAATTAGGTGTCTACAACTGCCATTCTTTACTTGTCGTTTGGAATAGCTATGTGTTGCTTTTCCAAAGGCAAGTAAAGACGTAGAAATTTCGTCCAGGTCTTCTCTTCGTCTCTTTGGTGCTGGGGCTTCTGCGTTGTTTCCCTTGGATAGGTGTATTTGCTCGTATCCTCACCCTTTAGAGCAGTTGAGTGTTGGTTGCGTACTCTATTGGGTAACAAGGCTGACAAAATGTATACCTGATCTTCAGTCTTCGAGTAGAAGCTCCATTGTTTCTCTTGTGATAGTGAGGTGAAAATTTGGATCTTTACTCTTGTTTTGACAATAGATACCTTCATGTTATTTCCTTCGGGTAGACGGTGTTTCTTATATCCTTGCCCCTTGGAGAAATCGAGTGTTGGTTTGTATGCTCTGTTGGGTGTCAAGGATGGTAAACCAAAACATCTAGGCTTCAAGATCCATGTGAATGCCCCATGTCGCTTGCTGTGTCCGAATCTTCTCCTTTACTTCAACAGTGTAGATGCCCCCACACCATTTCCTTCGGGTAGATGGTGTTTACCTGTATCCTTGTTCCTAAGAGCAGCTGAGTGTTGGTTTATATGCTTCGTCGGGTGATAAGGATGGTAAACTTGTACCATCTAGGCTTTTGGCTTTGATGTCGATGCACCCTACTGCTTCTGCTTGCTTCATGGTAGTGTGTTCCTTTATTTGTAGCTTGTTGAAAAGGGAGTATATTCTGAGCTCAGCCTCTCCAGGCTAGACTGATATTTAGGGCTTCAACCGACCCATTGCTAGTTTTGGAATCTAGCAACCCTCACCGATCTTGTACTAGTTTTGGGGATCTAACAACCATTACCGATCTTATACTAGTTTTTGGGATCTAGCAACCCTTACCGATCTTGTACTAGTTTTGGAGATCTAGCAACCCTTACCGATCTGTACTAATTTTAGGGATCTAGCAACCCTTACCGATCTTGTACTAGTTTTGGGGATCTAGCAATTCTTACCGATCTTGTACTAGTTTTAGAGATCTAGCAACCCTTACCGATCTTGTACTAGTTTTGGGGATCTAGCAACCCTTATCGATCTTGTACTAGTTTTGGAGATCTAGCAACCCTTACCGATCTTGTACTAGTTTTCTCGTTGGTGTTGTGGGATGAAAGACTCCTAGGTGGATGAGAAGGAGATGTTTGATGTGCCCCAGTGTTGGTGGGCAGAGAAGTGGATTGCTGGTAGAGATTCTGATGCTGCCCCCTGCCATAATGAGTATTGTGATGCCTCTCCAGGCGTTTGCTTGTGGTAGTTTTTTTTTTAATTTCATGTTTTGTTTAGCTTCAACTTTTTCATATTTGAAGCTTTTCTTTTTCTGCTATTTTTATAAATGCTTCGACTTTTTCAACATTTATGAAGCTCGCCTTTTTCTCATGTTGTTGCTTTTTCTCTTTATTGTCACACTACTACAAAAACACTATTCAACATCGCCACATCTACATCGGTTTAAGTAGAAACGATGTAAAAGAAGAACGCGGTGGCATTTGTGTAATTAAGTGAAAAATATAAACATGTTTACATCGGTTTAGTAGAGAAACGATGTAAATATGAAGAATTTTACATCAGTTTTGATAGTAACCGATGTAGAATTCAAATCTGAAAAATATGCTGCGCGTCATTTGTTTGATACTCTCTCTACTCTTAGAATGAAACCCCAATTGAATCTTCTCAAAACCCTAAATCCTCCTCAAGGACGCCATCGTCCGCTCCTCCACCGCCTTCCTCACTACTAACTCTGTCGCCGACAGGCAGAAGCTCCTCGGCCTCATTGTCCCCGTCCTCCGCTTCCTCCGCCACTACCCCACTGTCTTCCACGAGTTCCCCCACCCCCGCTGGCCCTCCCTCCCTTGCTTTCGCCTCACCGAAACCGCGCAACTCCTCCACTCGCAAGAACTCGCTCTCCACCAAACGCACCAAAATGATGCCGTCAGCAACCTCTCCAAGCTCCTCATGAAGACCCGCTCACGCGCCCTCCCCCTCCACTCTCTCTACGCGCTCAAGTGGGACCTTGGCCTACCCAACACCTTTCATAACACCTTCCAATTCATGAACTCCCCCAACGACATCGTTTTGCTTAAACTAATGCGCTAGCCTGAGGAACTCCCACTTTCTGCTTTGTAGAGGAGCAACGAGGGTGGGACCCACTACCAGGAATTCAAGAAGGGGCAATCGACGTTGGCTTTTCCGATGAATTTTTCGAGGGGATACGGTGCTCAAAAGAAGGTTAAGGCATGGATGGAGGAGTTCTAGAAGCTTCCCTATCTCTCTCCTTAAGGTGTGGTTAAGGCGTGGATGGAGGAGTTCCTCATCCTTCATGTCAGTCTCATAAATGTTGAAATCCTCTCCTTATAAAATTGTATTGTATAGCCCTTTACTTCTACTTTTTTATTTTATATTTTTTTACCCAGATTAATCCTGATTCTACTAAAGGATACAAGTCACGTGGCATGGCATGAGCAATGCTTGGTCAATGGGATGAAGCTGTGAAGGATCTTTAATTCGCTTCAAAGGCAAGAACAATTGTCTTCCAATAGAAATCTTGGAGGCATGCTTTGTGGGTTTCTTGGTGGCATGCTTTGTGACTTTCCAGGGGTTCTAATATTTGGTTTTATATAATAAAAAAGGATAAAAATCCTGCTATCACAGAGATTAAAGCCTGCCAAAAAGTAGTTTTGATAAATAAAAAATTACTTCAACCACGTTAACGCTAATGTACTATTTCTCAACATTTTACATCGGGCGATAAAAGACCTGATGTAGTTTTGTTCACTTTCTAAAACGGTTCAAGAAACGATGTAGAATATCTTACATATTCTACGTCATCTATAACTACATTGGTTTCAAAACCGATGTAGAATAGTCAAAAGAACCGATGTAAAATGTTGTTACTGTATTAGTGTCATCATTGGTGGAGGGATCTATTCCCATGATGTTATTCGCTGAATCTTTATTGATGAGTATTATTTTGGAAGCCACTCCTGGCTTTGGTGAGGAAATCATTCCTGGTCTTGACATTCTCTTGGATTATCCTTCATTTGGTGAAAAAGTAAGGTGTGATGGCCTCTTCATGCTTATAGGCTTGATTATTCTTCCTCGTCTAGTTCTATCCTGTCTTGTTGTTGATGTGTCTTTCTTTTCTTGGTGGCTATATGAAATCACTTGTATGGAATACCCTTGTTGGGGCTAGGCTCTTTGACATGATCTTGGCTCTTAAGGCACTGTCTAGCTGTTGATCTTTTTTACGAGTTCTTCGACCTCTTGGTTCCTCCAACAAGTGATGGATAGACACACACAAAGAATGAAAGAATGCAAAAGAAAATGCAAAGCAGGAATGGATTGGATTTTTTTTCATTTTTTTAAGTGAACTTATACCCTTTTGTGCACACTTGTGCCATATGCATGTTATGCAATGATGCTTCTATGCTAATGCTTAAAATGCAAATTTATTTTTACTTTCAAGAAATTAATCTATGTGCATTGATCAATGACATGGATTGTTAGCCTTTAGCCCTGTCGAATTCAGTGTTGCTTCTTGAACCCGAGGTTTGTGTAGGTTAGCCCTCTCGCTTGTACCGAATGTGATATGTTAGCTCGTAGATCAGGTGTACCTAGACTCTATTCTAGGACACCTCCAACTTTTTCCTGTGAGTGTTCACTGTGCATATTTCGTGTATCTCTCAAATTTATCTTAGTGCCATATAGGTCAAGAGGAAAGAGAGGAAGGGGATATATACATATATTTTTTTCATAAGTTTTGTTAGAAAGGAATTTAAAAAAAAAATGTTTTTTAGAAGAATGGCTGGACAAGGTAGGCCAGTAGTTTAGGCTGATGAACAAGCACATTCAAAATGAGGAAATCATTTTCTGCGTTAGCTCATTATTCCCTTCAAAGTTAAGCGATGACTTGGGATTGCATATTGATTAAATGATCTTCCTGAGCCGCCTTTCGATTTTCAGCTCGGGATGCTGCTTTGTCCTAACTTTTGCCTAGGTTACTTGAGATGTGTTCCCTAGCGGACATTTTCTTTTTTGATCCTCACTTTTGCCTAGGCTACCCTTTTTGTTTGTGGCTCTCCTAGCGGACCTTGCCCTAATTTTTACGTTGCCCTTTTAGTGGATTTCTTGTTAGGCTTTTATCTTTGCAGCATTTGTGATCATCTTTCATTCCTTCATTAAAGGGGGATGCCCCTTGCACTGATTTCGTTTGGACTTTTATCCACAATTCATGCCAAATTTGATTGATCTTTATGTGTTTTTTTATTAAGACATTATTTTTAATGACGTTCTTATTTCAAATGTACTTGTTCATTTAAGGTTTGTTGACGAGGTTTAGAGTAGATAAAAGGGAGAAGAAAAATGAAGTAGAAAAGTGTATGGCATTAAAATAGAATTTTCAATTTACTTGTGCCCATTTAATGTAGCTCGAGGGCCCGAGCATGCCTCGAGTTCGTGATTCGTACACAGAGAAGTAAAGGGAGGTTTCCCCTTAGAGAGGCCTAGGTTGTTTGACTGTAGGGCTAGTCCTACACTTGCTTGGATGTGGCACTTCAGAAGATCTCGTGTAGAGGGAGGTCCTTTTGCTTCTTCTCTCATGAAGGTGTTGTCAACCCATATGTTGAGACTTTCTTAAGAAGTAGGAATGGGTAGAAGCGATGATAGAGCTTTCCATGGAGTCTTGCATCTCAAGAGGAACATTCAAGTTGTCTATTGATTTTCAGCTCGAACAGACATTGCTTTTTTTTTCTTTGCCTAGAATGCCCTTTGCGGATTTTTATTCTAGCAGCTTCTTAACAAGCAATGCTTCTCTCTTGTTGAAATTACCTTTCGATAAACCTCTATTCACTTTGCCTTAGTGTTTGAGGAATTCATCCTCCTCAGGTTCTCTTTATTAGCTTGCAACTCGTTAGGAGTGTGGATCCATCCATTCCTAGTCGTTTCTCCTATTCCGCTTGGATTTCACGGTTGCACGACACGGATGTATCCTCTTGGGGCAAGAGTTGGAATCTTAATGATTATGGAGTTCTTTACCCTAAACTCTTTATGCATGGCTTACTTTCCATTACTTTCGACTAACGCACATAGGCTAATTTCCCTTTTTATTCTCATATATTCTTTTACAATGAGGGATATGTTCTAAATGAATGTAATGAAGAATGTAGAGAAAGTTGAGAATAATAAATATCAGTCTCATTGATTTGTTTATCTGTGAATGCTCAAATAGATTTTGATAGTATTAAGCGAAAATCTATATTAGATTCTAAGAAGACTTACTTTAACAAAACATATCAAAGCAAGGGGCCAACCATTTTTTTAATTGATTTGGGCTTTTCTTTAGAGCGTAGATACTGTCATATATTAAAGCATTAACTTTTCTTAACTTTCTATACGTACTGCAACCTAATCCTCCTTAGCTAATAAAATAAAATGAATGAAATTAATGAGCTAATGTAGAATGCGTGTCATATTTTTTTTACCTAATCTTTATCATGTTTCTATTATCTAAAGGGAAATGATGCATGGTAAAGATGAAATTTCTTTTATTCATTTTTTTTAAAAAGAAACTACCTATATGATGTTAATGGAATGCTGACCTAAGAATGTACAAAGGGGTATAAAATTTTTATTATTATTATTTATTTCTTTATTATCTGTTTGCTTATTTTAAAATTTCAATCCATCTTATTAGAACAAAATAATACAAACAAATGCACACACACATGCTCAATCAACATACACCAATGAATAGTCACATCCAAATCCTTGGTCTATGGTCCCTATAAAAAAAGTGCATTGTATAGGACAATTCTAATTATCCCCACTTTGGTCTTAAGGCCCCCAAGGTGCCCCCATTATAGGGACCCAGTATCTCTGTTGCCGTCACCTGGCAAACTCTAAGGTCTGTCGCAGTATTTCAGGCTAGAGTAACCAGTTACCACTTTGAGTGTGATTTCAGACAAGGCTCGCAGGCTCCAAGGCCAAGCTTGGGCCGGTCCTACGTCAACCACTCCCTATGTTTAATACCCTCATGCCCCCGGGTGTAGGGGGACTGTTATGTGCTATGGTTTGTGTACAGTTGTTAATTCAAGCATGTGCAGAATTTAAACAAACAAATAGATATCAAAGCCAAACAAAGAAAACAAACAAGGTAAAGGGGAAAAATATTTAAATTATTATTCTTATTTTATTAACTTCATCATTTATTTCGGCCTGACCCTCTATAAACATCCCTAGTGTAGTCGCCATCTGTCGCAACCCGAAAATTTTTGATCTCACGACCTATGGTTTAGACATCCTTTTGAAGATTTCATTAATTAAAGAATGTCCGGACACCAAACTAATTCTTAATTAATGGTTTTGAAAATAGGTTCATGGAGTCGCCACCAATGTTTTACTCAAAACATTGGGAAAAGAAAAGGTTTTTAAAGATCCAATAATGACCTTGATAACCAGAATTGGGTTCGGGGTCTATTACGTGTAGGGAAGATATTAAGCACCCTTGCAACGCCCTTAATCGATACCCTTATGATGAAGTTAACATAGTAAGAATTAATAATTTAAATATTTAATCCCCTTTATTAATGACTATTTACATGCTTGAAATTTAAATTACACAATTGACTCTAAAATGTCTACATGATTGCTTTTATTATAACAAGATTTATAAAAGATAAGAAATAAAAGGGAAAGAAGAAGTTTGACTGAAATACCTCTTGAATGAGCTCTATTGAATCTTCAAATATGGGGATTTTTAGGCGCTTTTTGGCTACCTTTCACACTACAATATGCCTCACAAAACTTAAGAAATACACTATATTTGCATGAGAAACACTCAAAAGATATTCTTGACAAATTTCCTTCTAGAACCTTCCTAAAGAGATATTATCTATATTTACCTAGTATTGTTAAAAGAAAATATAACAATACTTATATAATGAGTTTAATAAGACCTAAGAACTAAGGATGAGAAAAGGATCCTAACAATACTCCATCATCCAATCAAACCAACGTTGTCCTCAAGGTTATAGAATGACTTCAAACCATGTTTTGCATTGTTAAATTCTAGTGGCGCTTTCTCTTTTGAAGCTGAAAATGGAGATGTTGTGGCTCCCTAAATCTTGATCATATTAAGAGAATTATAATTTCTAACTTTCCTTATTGAATCTAAAGCTACCATGATGGGTTCATCCTTGTAGTTCCATTGTTCCTTTATGTACTTCACCATTGATGAGCTAAGTAATCTTGGTTCCTAAACATCATGTCAAGGTAAAAAATCTAACAAAAAAATTAATATTACTTTCTACTACATTAGCCAAAATATAGAGGGGGAATCCACACAATCTTATAACTCTCCTTCAACTACTCAGTCAAAATTTGATCAGATGTTTGTCGAACCAACAAGAATATTCTACTTGGTTGAGTAGCTAAAATTTTGAGATAAACAACAAAATCATATTATTTTATAGTTTAGACATGCCAACCTTCACTTTTTTAATAATTTGTAAGAAAAATATAAAGCAAGAATGTTTAGATTATCAATGTGCTCCTCGTAAACAAGGTTTAACAACTTGGCATACAAGTTTCTCTCTTGGTGGTACAAAAGTACCTGTCTTTTGATTATTTTGGTGAAATTCAAAATCTAAAAATTGTTAAATGCTCTAGTTGGAGAGTTATCATCTAATTTCCTCATCATATCCCATGACCCATCTTCAACCCGAGACAAAATAATAAGCCCTTTATGGGATGCATGAAGGCTCTCTTGCTTAATCATATTCATAATTTTAGTTATGAACTATTTCATCTCTACCTTGAAAGGTGAAGTTAGATGAAAAACACATAGAAGGGGGGGTTGAATATGTGTGTGTGTGAATGTAGACCCCTAAAATTGTCCGGGTCGGAAATAAAGCTTGAAGACTCTCGAAGACTAAAGGAAAGTCAGCCGGAAGGACTCCTGGAAGACCCTGGAAGACCCTAGGATGATTATCTGTAGGTTTAGAGGTCTTAGAGTAGCAAAAAATAAGAAAGTGGAGGGAATGAAGCCCAATACGGCCTCCCAAGAGTTCAGTACGGCCGTATTGAACATTTTAAACTACAATACGGCCGCACTGAACTCAATACGGCCGTATTGAAGTTCAATACGGCTGCATTGAACTCAATACGGCTGCACTGAACTTCAATACGGCCGTATTGAGGTTTTTGAACTTCAATACGGCCGTATTGAATTCAATACGGCCGTATTGTAGTTCAAAACTTCAATACGGACCGTATTGACCCCCAGAAACCGTATTGAGCCTCTTCCCTATAAATATGACGTCAATGGGACGTCATTTCACACTTTCACACACAGTTTTAACCCTCTTCTTGAGTATTCTGGGTTTTTTTGAGCAGTGCTCTGCCTAGAAATCACTCGGAGAGTTGATCCGACGAAGTTCTTGAGTCACGAGCCATTTGCTTGAGTCTCGAACCTAGTCGAAGGGAAATCCTCCGGATTTCCATAGTTAAAATTTTATAGGAGGGAGCGAGCGGTCTTGTAGAGGGAGGGAACGCCAAAACGCTTCCCAATTTCTGTCAAGATATATAAGAAAGCACGCTTCAAAGGTTTATCTCTTTAAAGTCCCTTCTTTTACCGCTTTCTGTGTGTACATATTTAAACTGTCATCATGTAGATAGTTAATTTATAATTGCTTAGAATAAATAGGGGTAATTTAGTAATTTCGCACTATTATTTTTAAATAATCTGTCATAGGGAACCCGAAAGGGGCGCTGTGGGGTGCTAACACCTTCCCCACGCGTAACCGACTCCCTTACCCGACTCTGGTTGTAATGGCCGAAGTCGATTTTTGAATCGATTGCCTTAAACCTCTTTTTCCAATGTTTTGAGTAAAACATTGGTGGCGACTCCATGAACCCTTCCTTTTTATGAAAACCGCTAATCCATGGAGGGTCCCGATTGGGATTAACATGGATTGGTGAGCCTTTTAATAAAATTGCTCGTTTGACAAGGTCTCAGTTTGAGAAAAAGTCATTCTAGCAATCCATATTTTTAAACAAATAAAAGAGTCCAACCATCCTTCGCGAATGCCGAAAGCCCGTTTCGGGCCGGTGGCGACAGTGAACAAAGCAATTTTGAAAACATTTTCGCAAACAGATTCTCTTTCGTCCAGTAAGGTAATATCAGTGAATGCTGAACAAAAACTATCCAGGACTGGTTTAATAAAATCATTTTGTGTATAGGAGTTTCATCGTCTGCTAAGAAAAAATACTTCATAAACGAAAACTGTTCTTTTAGGATAATCTGTTGAACAAATATAGTTTTCGTCTGAAGATAGTTTTAATAGACGATAAGCGTTAGACGAAGTTTTCACTATATTAAATCAATCAAATAAACGTGTGTCTGAAACATAAAAATAGTGCAAGTATTTTTATACTGGTTCACTCAAACTGAGCTATGTCCAGTCTCCTTCAAATGAAGGGTTCCACTAGATAATCAATGAAGTACAAGTATTGTTTGTTCAACCTCTTCAGGCTCGCAGTGTGTATTATAGACCACCCAGGTCATGACCACTCCTGGTCCCAAGTATTATCAACTACTTCTAGCTCGTCAGCTTCACTCGCAGACGCCAGTATTCTTTACTCAACCATTTCTGGCTCCTAGTGAGTATTGTCGACCAACTCCTGGCCCACTAACTTCACCATTAGCGCTAGTATTCTTTGCTCAGCCACTTCTGGCTCTTAATGAGTATTCTCGACTACCTCCTGGCCTGCCAGCTTCACTCACTAACGTTAGTATTCTTTAATCAACCACTTTTGGCTCGTAGTGAGTATTCTTTGGCAAGTCTCTCCAAGCTTTACAAGTATTCTTTCCCTAGCCTCTTCAGGCTTTACATATGATAGCTGAATTGGTTTGGTTTGAGTGTTTGGGTTGCTCTCATAGAGATGATAGATAAGATTATACACTCACTAAGGTATGCGACCTTAGTCTTTACAATGATTGAGTGTTTGGTCTACTCTCATAGAGAGGATACATAAGTTGGTGTCCTCACTAAGGTTTTTGTTCCTAAGATGCACACTTGGAACTCCTTAGTCTACAGAGATAGTTATCCTATGGTACATTTGACTCTATATGCTCTATCTCTGGTTTCGTTGTTTCATGGGCTTGATATCACTTTGTTAAGAATGCAAAGCCAAAGCCAAAAGCCAACCTTTCAAGGTTTGAGATAGTGATATATATACTGACTTGTAGAATTTTCCCGTTGTAAGTGTCCGTTGAAGCAGATATAGTTGTTTATGACTAGTTTGATCTTCTCATTTAATGCTTGAGTTCTTGCATTAAATGTTGCTTCCTGTGATAGACATTGCGTGTAATCTTCTTTGCCTTGTTAGCAGTTGTGTTTGAATTTAGCAGAGACCTAGGAACCTTTTTGTCCTTTTCTGGTTACATAGCTGTAGAGTGTTGTCTTTATCTGAAAAAGTGATGTACTTTTTCTGACACATGCATGTTTTTGCTTTTGCGTGCTTTTCTTATTCTTCTTCTCCTCCTTTGATCACGCGTTTACGTTGAAAGCATTTGAGTGATTGTAGACGATGCCTTGATTTTTCTTTTGAGACTTGATTCTTTAATTGCTTGTGTGGCAGTTTTTGTCTACGTCTGTTGGTCCTATGCATCTCAATCTGAGATTTTCGTCTGAACATTTGAGTTTAATGCTTTGACTTTCTTTTCATCTGGTCAACGTTATAGATGGACAGACTTTGTTCTTTGTCTGAAGTGTCTTTGAGTCTGTGTTGTCCTTCATCTTCTATGTTGTTGACTTTCTTCTGATCTTTGACTCATGTTTCGTCTATTTTCTTATGTTGCACTGGGAGTTATCCTTGACATGCCTTCATCTGATGTAGGACTTATAGTTGTCTAGCGCACACATTATACTTTATTTGTTAAATCAGCTTGATTTGTCTGATTCTCATGATATGCGTTGCCTTGACTATTCTTTTTATTAGAGTTGGCCATCTGACTTCATCTGATGTTTAATCCATGTTTCTCTAGTTCCAGATTTAGCCCTTGTTTGGCTTTTCATTTGATACTTTAATGTTTCGACTTATAGTAGGCCTCATCTAGTGTTTGTTGAGTGTTCTTCTATTTTTGATCGGACCTAATCTTGATGCTTGACTAGCCATCATCTGATTCTTTTGTTTAGTTTGTCTAGGCTTCATAGATCTTGTATTTAATGCATTTGATCTTACATTAAATGTTTGCTTGGTGATTCTGGGTTATGTGAAGTCTTTTGTATAGTTTGTTTACTTCTATGTCTGACTTCGATCATAACCTAGGAATATATATACTTTCCTGGCATTGTAGCTGTAGAGGCATTGTCTTTTATTGACTAGTAGGTGTACTTGCTCTGACACATGCAACTTTGACTTGTGGACAAGCGCTAGTCCATTTTTCTCTTCTCACTTATTCTATTTTAATGACTTCATGTATTTTTTTTAGAGTGTGGATGCTAGGTAGTTCTTCTCGTTGTAACCTAGTAGACTTCAGACGCAATTCAACATTTTTTGTTTTTGTCTAGAAATTTGAGTCTCCGTCTAAGAGATAGATTTTGACTTTGATTGCCCATCATTTGTGGTCTTGTATCATCTGAGGCTTCATTATTTTCCTTCTTATGTTGAGCTTGTTTTCATTTGATCTCTTCATCTGATGTCTTGTAGCTTTTACCCTTTATCTTGGTTGCTTGTGCTCTATTCTTTATTTTGCATTGTGTTTGTGTTGGGAAGGAGGCATTGTATTTGTTGTATTGCAAGGTTTGTAGTTTATGGATAGCTTTGTCTGGTGTATTTCCTTCTTTTTGATCAAACTTCATCACCTTCATCCGGTGCTTAGCTTATTTTACCTTGGTTCTGGTGTAGAAGGTGGTACATGCATATTCTTTATTCTTCAACTTGCCTGTACTTATGTTTTTATCTGAAACACTAACACATTTGTTAGAGATAACAATATGCATTATATTTGTCTCATTCAAAACCTTACTGGGAATTGCTTCGTCTGACTTAACAAAAGGTTCATTATCAAATCAGAATTGAATTCCTAGAATAAAATACAAGCAAGAAGGGAAACCAACATAATTTCATTTGGCATATGCAAATGAACTAATTTGTAGATGAACATTAAGTTCAACACAAGTAACTACTATGATCTTCCTAAATTTAACCAAAACACCTTTACTTTTATAATTATATTGGCCTTGAACTAGTCTGTGTACATCAAGTCCTCTATCTTTGGATTTCTGAATGAGGTTTGGCCCACAGAGCCAATCCAAAAATGATGACAACAGTATTGCGACAATGACATATACAGAAGTGATCATGGTCATTCTTCTTATGCATTCAATAAAGGGTTTGTGTTCAATAAGGAGTCTCGTAGACATAGAGGAAGAAAGAATAAAAAATGATACCTCCAAAAGGATGAGGAACTAAGCGAAATGGACCTCGATGACGTTGTTGACAGCCTTTTGGAGCAAGACATCAACGTTGGGGATGGGTGTGTAGAGGTTGACAATGATGTCAAAACTCTTCTAATGAAAGTTCTTATGCCACCTAACACTATGTTTCCAACGAAGCATGCATTATGGGCTTGTTCACTAGAGCAATCACTACCATTCACAATGAGTTCTCCACTGCCAATGTTGATGTCTTCTCAGTTGTTTGTTGCCTCCACAGTGGTGAGTGCGTCTATTTGTGATAGCTCCAATATCTTGTTCTCCACTAAAGCTAGTTGGTTGATGTAGAAGGGAAATGGTGGGTAGATCTATGAGACATATGGAATTTGGGAGTAGATATGGGTAACATCTAAATTGTCTATGTACTAAGTGTTGGTGGTGGTTAGGGTTTAGAAGATGTATGGAGTAAAGGCATGACTTATGGAATTAAGATGAATTTGTGTTATGGTGGTTGGGGTTTGGAGATATGGGACTTACAAAAAATGGTTTGATAGGTAAAGGGTGTAAGTATTTTCTGGAGGGTAGTATAAATGTTGGTAAGGTGGTGGTGATAGTTGTGGTACCCAAGGGTGGGCTTGGGGTTGCAACCAATAAGAAAGATGGTGTGAAGCAAACATATATGTAGGGTGGTGGTTGTGGTAGCATCGAAAGCAGTTGCTGTGGTTGTGGTGGTGATGAAAACACCATTTGATAGAAACTAAAAGTTATACTATCACTACTCCTCGAATCTACCATTAAAAGGCTATAAGAATGTTATAAAGACGATAAAGACAACACTCATATTTTTCATTGATACTCTTGATAGAGGAATACATTATATTTATATGAGAAATACTTAAAAGATATTCTAAACAAACTTCTTTCTTAAACCATCCTAAAGAGATATTATCTATATTTATCTAGTATTGTTAAAAGATAAGATATAACAATACTAATATAATGAGCCTAATAAGACCTAAGAACTAAGGATGAAAAAAGGATCCTAACAACCCGTTTCTTATTTGCATGCTTCACTTTTACATCCTTTAACTCGTTACGAACTTTGCACCAACCATCATGACGTCATTATTAGGTAAGACAAACTAAAAATGTTCACTCAAATTTCATCCTTAATATCATCTAAAAATGACATGGGCATTTTTTATAAAATTCAGACATTACTGATGACATATTGCCTCTTAAAGGTCTTATTACAAGGACAATTCTAAAGTTAAGTGAAAAAGCACATAGAAGGGGGAGGGGTTGAATATGTGTGTATGTTAACAAAGAAATTTTTAACATCTTTTCGCAATAAGACTCTCTTTCGTCCAGTAAAATAATATTAGTGAAAGCTCAACAGAAATTACCCAGGGTTGGTTTAACAAAATCATTTTCAATTTGGGAGTTTCATCGTCTGTTTAGATAAAATGATCTTTTAAACGAAAACCGTTCTTTAAGGTCATAAGTTGAACAAGTATGGTTTTCGTCTGAAAATGTTTTAATAGACGATTATCATTGGAAGAAGTTTTCAATAATTAAGATCAATCAAATAAAGTGCGTCAAAAATATTAAAGCATGGTGCAAGTATTTTTATACTGGTTCACTCATACTGAGCTACGTTTAGTCTCCTTCAAAAGAAAGGTTCCACTAGATAAATAATTAAGTACAAGTATTGTTTGTTCAGCCTTTTCAGGGTCGTAGTGAGTATTATAGACCACCAAGGTCACGACCACTCCTGGTCCTAAGTATTCTCAACCATTTTTGACTCGTCAGCTTCACTCGCAGACGCTAGTATTCTTAAACCACTTATGGTTTCCCGAGTATTCTCAACCACTCTTGGTTTGTCAACCTCACTTGCTGATGTTAGTATTCTTTGCTCAGCCACTTCTGGCTCTCAATGAGTATTATTAACCAACTCTTGGCTTGCCAACTTCACTCACTAGCACTAGTATTCTTTGATCAACCACTTCTGGCTCCTAGTGAGTATTCTTGACCAACTCCTAGCCTGTTGACTTAACTCATCAACGCTTGTATTATTTACTCAGCCACTTCTGGCTCGCAGTGAGTATTCTTTGACAAGCCTCTCCAGGTTTTACAAGCATTATTTCCCTAGCCTCTTCAGGCTTTACAATATTAGCTAGGCAGGTTTGGTTTGAGTGTATGGGTTACTCTCATACAGAGGATACATAGGTTTCTACACTCACTAAGGTATGCAACCTTAGTCTTTACAACGATTGAGTGTGTGGTTTACTCTCATGGAGAGGATACATAAGCTAGTACACTCACTAAGGTTTGTTCCTAAGATGTACATGTTTGGAACTCCTTAGTTTACACAGACGAATACATTATGGTATATTTGACTCTATACGCTCTATCTCTGGTTTTGTTGTTTCGTGGGCTTGATATCACTTTGTTAAGAATGCAAGGCCAAAAGCTAGCAAAAAATCCAACCCTCCAAGGTTGGAGACAATGATATATATATGAAGCAAATATAGTCGTTCATGACTAGTTCAATCTTCTCATTTAATGCTTAAGTTCTTGCATTAAATTTTTCTTCCTATAATAGACCTTGCGTGAAGTATTCTTTGCCTTGGTAGCAGTGTCTAAATTTAGCAGAGACCTAGGAACCTTTTTGTCCTTTTCTAGTCACATAGCTTTGGAGTGTTGTCCTTATCTGAAAAAGTAATGTACTTTTTCTGACACTTTCTTTTGCGTGCTTTTCTTCTTCTTCTTTTTTTTGATCATGCGTTTACATTGAGAGCTTTTATATGATCGTAGACAATGCCTGAGTTGTCCTTTGAGACATGATTCTTTAAATGTTTTCATGGTTGTCTTCATCAGCGTTTGTTATTCTTATACGTCTCTTCGTCTGGGCATTTGACGTTGGTGCTTTGACTCTCTTTGGTCTGGTCAACATTACATATGGACAAAATTTGTTTTTGTCTGAAATATCTTTTAGTCTGTGTTGTCCTTCGTCTTTTGCGTAGTTGACTTTCTTCTGATCTTTGACTCATGCTTCGTCTAATTTCTTATGTTGCACTTAAGGTTGTCCTTAACAGTTCTTTTTGAAGTTAGACATGAAACACATAGAAAGGGGGGTTGAATATGTGTGTATGTGTAGGAAAGAAATTTTAAGCCATTTTCACAAGAGTAATATTCTTCGTCCAATGTACTTTTAGATACCAGATGGTTATGCAGAATTTTCTTAACACAAGGTCATTGCGTCTGAAGGATTTATCATCTGCTGAGGTTGCTACCTTAGTCTTATAGAGACTTGTGTTTGAGTGTTTAGGTTACTCTCATGAAGAGGACACATAGGTTTACAACACTCACTAAGGTTTTTTTCATAAGTGACATTTCGAACACCTTAGTCTACAGAGTTAAAAATACAATATTACATTGTACATATGACTATGAATGCTTATCTCTGGTCTCTTTGTCTTGTGGGCTTGATATCACTTTTTTTTATATCAAAAGCCAGCCTTTTAAGGTTTAAGGTAGTGGTATATATATAGTCTTGTAGAATCTGCCCGTTGCTTGATCTTGAATATATCCGTTGAAGTGGAGCTTCCCGTTGCTAGTGTCCGTTGAAGCAGATATAGTCGTTCATGACTAGTTCAATCTACTTATTTAATGCTTGAGTTCTTGCATTAAATGTTGCTTCCTGTGATAAACTTTGCATGAAGTCTTCTTTGTCTTGTTAATAGTTGTGTTTGACTTTTAGTAAAGACCTAGGAATCTTTTTGTCCTTTTCTGGTCTCGTAACTCGTAGAGTGTTGTCCTTTTCTGAAAAAATGATGCACTTTTCCTAACACATGCATGCTTCTTATTTTGACTCGTTTGTCTTCTCCTTCTTTCTTTCCTTCAACATTAAGAGCTTCTAGTATGGTTGTGGATGATGTCTAAGTCTTTCTTTGAGATTTGTTTTTATTCTTCATGATAATTTCCATCTGCGTCTGATCATTTCATGTGCTTCTCACGTTTTGGATCTTCATCTGAGTATCGATGTATGACTTCTCCATTAGTCTAGTCAATTTTGTAGATGGACTTTGTTTCCATCTGGAGTGTCTTTTGTCTTATGTGTTGTTGTCTTTCTTCTTATCTTCGTCTCATACTTGGTTCATTTCTTCATGTTGCACTATAGGTTGCTCTTGACACACATCTATTGGACTCATAATCGTTTGGTGTACACATTGTACTATGTTAATTCAATTAGCTTGAATTGTCTGGTTCTCATGACATGCCTTGCCGTAACTTTTCTTCTACCAGAGTTGATTTTCTGGTTTCGTCTGATGTTTGACACAACTCTCCTTGTTCCATGTTTGATTCTTATTTTTGGCTCTTCTTTTGATACACCATTTCCTCTTGCCTATAGTAGTCTTCATCTAGTTTTTGTTGAATGTTCTTTCGTCCGTGATTAGACCTAATTTTGATGCTTGACTAGCCATCATCTAATTCTTGTTTAGTTTGCACAGACTCTGTGGATTCTTGCATTTAATGCTTGCTTGCTGATCCTGCGTTCCACGAGGTATTTTGTACCATTTGTTTGTTTCTATGTTTGGCATTAAGATATCTCTGTACTTTCTTGATATTGTTGTTATAGAGATGTTATCCTTTACTTACTGGTAGGTGTACTTACTCTAACATGTGCTGTAACGTAGGAAAAAAAAAAGGCTAATTTAGTAGCCCGGAACGGGCCGTTCCCAATCTGGAACGGGCCGTTCCAAGCTATTAAATTAAACTGAACTTCGTGGTTGGGAACGGGCCGTTCCGGAGGGCAGAATGGGCCGTTCCAAATTCTAGAACGGGCCGTTCTAGTTGGAGAACGGGCCGTTCCGGAAGGAGAACAGGCCGTTCCGGAGGGAGAACAGGCCGTTCCGGAGGGAGAACGGGCCGTTCCGGATGAGTCCCGGAACGGGCCGTTCTGATTTCAGAACGGGCCGTTCTGGGTGTGGTTTTTCTGCGTGTTTTGGGATTTCGGAACGGGCCGTTTCGAATCGAAACGGGCCGTTCTGGAGCTGTCCGAAAAATCTATAAATAGGGGTTAGGGCCTTCAGGAAATTGTGAGTTTTTAGAGAGAAGTTTTAGAGAGAAGGTCTCTGGGTCAGTGAGCTCCTTTCTCTCCTAAATTTCTCTGTTTGACTCCTTTTCTCCTTTAGATCACTAATCCCTTCTGACTTTTCTTGAAATTCATATTAGAAAGCTTACTTTGGGAGGATTGAAGTTCCGGGTTGAGCTTTGGAAGGGAATTCTATTTCGTCACAGTTGTTGGCTATTCTGAGGCAACGTTCAGGTAAGGGAAGCTAGAATGTTTGTTATTTAGGATGTATGTGAGTTTACAAACTCAATGGGATTAGGTCGGGCGCAGGTTGAGTGTGCCAGGCGTGGAAGAGCTCAGAGCTCTTGGGTTGGTGTTAGGCTAGGTGCGAGCTGACTGCGCCAAGCGTAATTATATTTATAAATAATTGTTTTAAATTGATGCTTAGGCATGTTTAAAGTTAAAGTTTTAGATCATATATGTATGTATGGTGCGATATGATTCATATGTATGTTTGTAATGGTACGTATGAATGTTTGAATATGAATATATTTATTGATCATAATGATGGATAGATCATTTATGATGAATGATGCATTATTGCATGTGATGTCTTATGACATGTGTATGATTGTTGATCATGATGGTGGGCAGACCATTATGATGTATGATGCATGATTGCATGTGATGCCTATGGCATGAGTCTAGCCTAGGACTTGAGGAGAGGAAAAATATTTTCGAACTGGAAGAGCTCACATAGAGTCTCTTGAGAGTGGTGCTTGGATAGGCCACTGATATATGAGAGTGGTGCTCTGGGAGGCCACTGGATTTGGGAGAGTGGTGCTCAGATAGGCCACTGGGTTGGGTGAGTCTCCTCTAAGTCCTTAGCTAGTGTTGGAGCGGGGTATGAGGTCGAGGGTTATTCCCTTAACCAAGTACTCGGGAAGGTGCGTGGATCCTTGCGGATAGTCGGTGGGCGAACTCCACAATTGACTTGGTTAATGCATGCCAAGGTCGTGGTAAGCCCGTACCCAGCTGTGCTATACCTGACGGTGGATCTGGACTTCCAAGTGTGTAAGTGACATCATTCGAGTAAACCCGAGTGAGGATTATATATCCTGTTTAGCTGTGACTGAGCGGGCGCATTGGGCGTGAAAACGGTTGGGGTGGTTTCGGTAGGATGGAATGTCACTTATACAGCTCTATTGTTGTGGAGATCTCCTAGGTGTATGCGTGACGACGCATTAGATGATTGATATGCATTGATATCTGTCATGAGATGCATTTATTGCATGATTATTAATATGATGAAGTGTAGTGTTTGACTTCATGATCGGTGCATTGTATGTTATGCATGAGTAGTATTGGATAGAGTGTATGGTGAGACTCTATGAATATGATTGTGTAGTATAGATTATAGTTCTATACTTGTATGATTGATTTGTGAATTCTAGCTTACCCTTCTGTTTCCATGTGGTGGAACTGCGATGATCATACTTGGTATGGGAGCAGGTCAGGGCTAGCTTGGAGTTGAGGTGTCCGCTGCGAGATGGGGAGAGTTTTGATCCTCGTGTTGGAGTTACCATTTTGGGTAACGGTTTTGTCTGTGCTTGACCGGCACTAGAGAATATTATTTTTGGGATGACTGTACATATATGGAGTTTTATTTTTATAAAAAAAAAATTACAGATAATTTACTTTTATTTGTACATGTGTGTATGAGTTATCCAGCTTAATATTTCTCTTAGTTCACTAGCAGTAGTGCGATTCCACTAAGTGTAGAGACCATGGCGGGTCGTTACATGTGCAACTTTGATCTGCTAGTCCATTTTCCTTTTCTTTCTTCTTCTATTTTGATGACTTCATGTGTTCTTCTAAGAGTGTGGGTGGTAGGTAGTTTATCTTGTTGTGTCTTTAGACGCAATCCAACATTCTCGATTTTTGTCTATGTTTTCGAGTTTCCGTCTAGTCGGCTGCATAAGTTCTCGACTCCGTCTAGGATGCTTTGACTTTTGTTTTGTCCAACATCCATCGTCTTGTATCATCTGAGGCTTTATTATTTTCCTTCTTATGCTAGACTTGATCCCGTTTGATCATTTGATCTCCTCATCTGATGTGTTGTTAGCTTTTGCCCTTCATCTAGGTTTTTCGTGTCTTGTTCTTTGTTTCTCTTGGTTCTGATGTGGACGGTAACTCATGCATATTCTCTATTCTTGAACTTGCCTGTACTTATATCTAAAACGCTAACACACTTGTTAGAGATAACAACATGTATTATATTTGTCTTATTCAAAACCTTACTAGGAATTGCTTTCGTGTTTGTCTGACTTAAAACTTTTTATCAGAGTTGGTCATTTGATTTCACTTGATGTTTAACCCATTTTTTCTTTTGTTCTAGATTTAGCCTTGTTTTGGCTTTTCTTCTGATACTTCAATGTCTCGACTTGTAATAGGTCTCATCTAGTGTTTGTTGAATGTTCTTCCATCTGTAATTGGACCTGATCTTGTTGCTTGACCAACCATTATCTGATTTTCCTGTTTAGTTCGTCCAGGCTTCGTAGATCTTGTATTTAATGCATTTGGTCTTGCATTAAATGTTTGCTTGTCGAATCTGCATTTCACAAAGTCTTTTGTACCATTTGTTTACTTCTATGTCTGGCATTAATCATGACCTAGACATCTCTATACTTTCCTGGCATTATGGCTACAGAGGCATTGTCTTTTACTGACTGGTAGGTGTACTTCCTTTGACACATGCAGTTTTGACTTGTGGATAAGCGCTAGTCCATTTTTCTCTTCCCTCTTCTCCTATTTTAATGACTTCATGTGTTCTTCTGAGAGTGTGGATGATAAGCAATACTTCTCATTGTGATTTAGTAGACTTTAGACCCAGTCCCACATTCTTCATTTTTGTCCGCATATTTGAGTCTCCGTCTGAAAGATAGATTTTGACTTTTTCTTTCGTCTGATCAGCTGTGCGGCCTTTTAATTTTGTCTAGGATTCTATTGTCCATCATTTGTAGTCTTGTATCATCTGAGGCTTCGTTATTTTCTTTCTTGTGCTGGACTTGATTTCGTTTGATCTCCTCATCTGGCGTCTTGTTATCTTTTACCCTTCATCTTGGTTGCTCGTGCTCTCTTCTTTATTTGTGTTGTGTTTGTGTTTGTGGGTATCTTTGTCTAATGTATTTCCTTCTTTTGATCACCCTTATTTGGTGCTTAGCTCATATTTCTTGGTTCTGGCGTAGACGATGATACATGTATATTCTTTGTTCTTCAGCTTGCCTGTACTTATGTCTTTATCTGAAACACTAACACATTTGTTAAAGATAACAATATGCATTATATTTGTCTCATTCAAAACCTTACTGAGAATTTCTTCGTCTGGCTTAACAAATGTCAAAATGAATGAACTCATGATGAAGGTAGAAGGATGTGGAGAAAAGATAGACATTACACTAGTGCAAAAAGAGCCTTTTACATCACCTAAATTACGTCAGAATAGGCCAACGTTGACGTAAAAAAAATGCGGTGGCAGTATTGTAATTTTTGTGAACTTTTTTACGTCAGACCTAATAGAGTCCGACGTAAAATATAAAATCTACGTCGGTCAAATAGTGTGTCCGACGTAAATTTTATATTTTACGTCGGACTCTATTATATCCGACATAAAATTACTTTCTATATACACACTATCAGGGTCCCCTCTCGAGCTGGTACTTCATGAAGAGCCACGACAAAGTGGAACGAGAGCAGGGAGATGGCGTGAAGATCTTCCACCACTTCACGGAGCAGGGAGATGGCGCCAGGATCATGGCCACGAAGCAAGCAAGGTATGCTGAAAAGAGCTCTTTGTATAGGTTGGGTTTGCTGGGCTTTGATGCTTACCTTTTGCTGGATTGTTGGTCTATATCTGCAGCCCCGCCCTACAGAATGAATCCAATAAGGAGATTAAGAGCAGTGGCCAGAGAAGAAGAAGCTCAAGGCAGAAGTGAGTGAACCTCCTTTTGTTTACTTTCCATCTTCACCCTCTCGTTTCTTCTGATTATTTGTTGATTCTGCATCTGGAACGGGCTGTTCTGCAAGGAGATTGACCCGTTCTGCAAGGAGAACGGGCCGTTCTCCTTCCAGAACGGGCCGTTCCAGCGTAATTTGTTTTAGGTTTTTGCAATTTTTTTACGTCGGGGTTGGACAATCTCCGACGTAAATTTACGTCAGTCTAAACCGCCTGACATAAATTTATGTCTCCCGCTTTTACGTCGAACATTTTTCTGACGTAAAAAACTTAAAATAGCCGACGTAAAAAGCCTCTTTTGCACTAGTGTTAGAAGGGGGGATTGAATAGAGTATATAAAAAGATTGCATGTAAGAGTTCGTAAGAGTAATCAATGAACACAAAATGTTTTTATAATGGTTAATCTCAACCACTAAGGCTACATCTAGTTTTCAATCCAACCAAATTGAGTTTCACTAACTTTCAGCAAAGTTACAAGTATTTATTTACCAAGCCACTTTTAGCTCAAACAAGGGTTTTCTGACTAGCCTCTTCAAGTCACTTCCCGAGTATTCTTTTATAGACAAGTCTCTTCAGGCTTAACCATAAGTATTCTTTTACAAAAAAGTCTCTCTAGGTTCAATTTCAAGTATTTTTTTTCTTCATTCAATTACCCTCTTTAGGCTCTACCTTATAACAATAGTTATGAAGGTATTACAAGGTTGCAATTGTCGTATTTTTTAAATGTGGTTACAACAAATCATTTAAGTACAATAAAACTTTTAAAGAAGATTTTTTAAGAGATGTGTATTGTATCTCAAAGTTTTTCTATATTTTACACTTCTGTGTATATACAACTATTGTCTTCTTGACTTGAGTTCTAGATCTTCTTATATAGTTGCTTTGAAAGAGTTGACCATTGTAGCTTCTTAAGTTTGATTCATAGAACTGTTTTGTCTTACTCCTTCGTCTAATCTTTAGAAAGATGAAGTATTCATTGGTTCATTAAATGCTTCAATTAATTTCTTTCACCTAAACGTACTCCTTATCTTTGATAGATTAAGCTACTTATCAAAGTAGAGTAGCAAAGTGGGAATAGTAGTGATGGAGTTGTTCCTTCCATGGGTGATGACAAAGGTTGAAAGGAGACTCCTTGCCCTTGATCTAGGCTTACCAAAGGGTAGAGAAAAGGATGACTTTGATGGGAAAGGAAGATAGGCGTGAGGTATAGATAGTTGGCGGAAGTGTTTAGGGTTAAGGTGTTTGGTGCTCACAAGGTTGGCTCACTCCAAAGGTAAATGGAGGCCACTCTAGGGTTCTCACTCTCCAAGGGTGGAGATAGGAGAAGGTTAGCCAAAGTTAACCTAGTGACTAAGGAGAAGATTTGAGACACGAAAAGGCTCACTCAAATTCATATATTCCAAAGTATTTACAAGTGGTGGGGTGTTGGGTATTTATAGGAGGGGAGACATCTAGCTAGGTTTCATTTGGGACATGCATGGCCGAAATTCATAAGGAAAATGCACTCCAAATGACATGCCAAATGAACCCTAGATGTTACTTGGTGACCAAGTTTGGAATCTATGGGTCTAGATTGGCTACATCAAGGTGCATGATAAGACCATGCAACCTTTGCCCTCCACTTGGGCCTAAGCCTTTCTATCATCAAAAATAGATCCAAAGCTCACCAATAATGCGTCACCCTTCTAGTGTAATACCCTAGCCCAAATTAAAAACCTAATCATCTAAAGCACCCCATAATACAAGGGTAAAATGGGAAATACAAAGAAAATAAATCCTATGACTAAAATACCCCAAAATACAAGGGTAAAATTGGCAACTAAAATAAACCCTATACTAATGAGGCTTAGGAGAGAACTAATACTCTATGATCATGAGGAGAGTATCCCTTGGTGTGTGAACACCCTCCTCCTCTTCAACTCTCCTAGCCATGGACCTAGTGATGGGGCCCACATGTGTCTTCAAGGATGGTCCTCCATCATCCCCTCCTTCTTGAGAAGCATCTGTCCTCAAATTAGATTCTTCATCCAAATCCTCAGCTCCTAAAAATGGTGTGAGATCACAAACATTAAAAGATGAGCTAGTGCCATATTCAGAAGGAAGGTCTAATATATATGCATTGTCATTTATTTTGTGAAGGACTTGGAATGGTCCATCTCCCCTAGGGTTTAGTTTTGACATCCTTTGAGTAGGAAATCTATCCTTCCTCAAATGAAGCCAAACCCAATCCCCAACTTCAAAAGTTAGTTTCTTTCTTCCTTTGTTGTTGTATTTGGCATATTTTTGAGTTTGTTGTTCAATTTGACTCTTGATCTTTTCATGGTATTTCTTAATGAAATCCGCCCTAGATACGCCTTCTTTGTGAAACAAGGAAGGGGTATTAGGGAGGGGTAAAAGATCAAGAGGAGTGATTGGGTTAAAGCCATAGACAACTTCAAAGGGGGAAAGATTAGTAGTCTTATGGACTACTCTATTGTATGCAAATTCTAAATGGGGGAGACAATCATCCCAAGTTTTCTTATTTCCTTTAAGGAGTACCCTTAACAAGGTGGATAGGGATCTATTTACTACTTCGGTTTGACCATCGGTTTGAGGATGACAAGTAGTAGAATAGAGGAGCTTAGTTCCTAGTTTTTCCCATAAAACTTTCCAAAAGTGACTAAGGAACTTAGCATCCCTATCGGACACAATTGTTTTGGGTAGACCATGCAAACGGACCACTTCCCTAAAGAAAAGTTTAGCTATATAGCTAGCATCATCCACTTTGTGGCATGGTATAAAATGAGCCATTTTGCTAAAACGGTCCACTACCACAAAGATGGAGTCAAATCCCCTTTGAGTCCTTGGAAGCCCAAGCACAAAGTCCATGATATCTACCCAAGGGGAGCTAGCTATAGGGAGGGGGGTAGTAGTAGAATAGAGGAGCTTAGTTCCTAGTTTTTCCCATAAAACTTTCCAAAAGTGACTAAGGAACTTAGCATCCCTATCGGACACAATTGTTTTGGGTAGACCATGCAAACGGACCACTTCCCTAAAGAAAAGTTTAGCTATATAGCTAGCATCATCCACTTTGTGGCATAGTATAAAATGAGCCATTTTGCTAAAACGGTCCACTACCACAAAGATGGAGTCAAATCCCCTTTGAGTCCTTGGAAGCCCAAGCACAAAGTCCATGCTAATATCTACCCAAGGGGAGCTAGCTATAGGGAGGGGGGTATAGAGTCCATGAAGCATTACTCTTGATTTAGCTTTTAAACACGTAATGCATTTGGAGCAATGCCTTTTGACATCTATTCTCATGTGTGGCCAATAAAATTTAGCTTTTAAGAAACTTAGGGTTTTATCAACCCCAAAATGGCCCATGAGACCTCCTTCATGACTCTCTGTGACCAAAAGTTTTTTAATGGATCCTTGGGGTATGCAAAGTTTGCCCTTTCTAAAAAGATACCCCTCAAGAAGATAGAATCCATCAAAAGGCTTTTGGAGACATTTGGCATAAGTGGCTTGGATGTCTAAATCAAGCTCATACAATTCCTTTACATCTTCAAAGCCAAGAATTTGTGTTCCTAAGGTGGAGAGCAAGGTGTGCCTCCTTGAAAGAGCGTCGGCTACCACATTGTTCTTTCCCTTTTTATATTTGATGATGTAGGGGAATTGTTCAAGGTATTCCACCCACTTTGCATGCCTTTTATTCAACTTTCCTTGCCCTCTAAGATACTTGAGTGACTTATGATCGGTGTGAATAACAAATTCCTTAGTCACCAAGTAATGCTCCCAAACTTGTAGAGCTCTTATGAGGGCATAGAGTTCCTTGTCATAGGTGGGATAATTCAAGGTGGCCCCATGAAGTTTTTCACTAAAGTAAGCAATAGGGTGACCTCCTTGAAGTAACACAGCACCTATGCCTAAACCGGATGCATCACATTCTAGCTCAAAGGTTTATTCAAAATTAGGTAGAGCCAGAATGGGTGCATTGGTAAGTTTCTCTTTTAGGATTTTGAATGCTTTTTCTTGGGCTTCACCCCAAAGGAATGGTACATCCTTCTTAACAAGCTCATTAAGAGGGGATGCAAGTGTGGAGAAGTCCTTTACAAACCGTCTATAAAAGCTAGCTAAGCCATGAAAACTTCTAACTTCTCCAACACTCTTTGGGGTGGGCCATTCTTGGATAGCCTTTATTTTCTCGGAGTCAACTTGTACTCCCTCTTTGCCAACAATGAAGCCCAAAAATTTTACTTGCTCTTGACAAAAAGTACATTTTTCAAGGTTGGCATAGAGGTGGTTGACTCTAAGAATTATTAGGACTTGCCTTAGATGTCCAAGATGTTCATCTAAGGTCTTACTATACACAAGGATGTCATCAAAGTAGACAACCACAAATTTTCCTATGCAATCCCTAAGAATATGATTCATTAGGCGCATGAAAGTACTAGGGGCATTAGTGAGGCCAAAAGGCATCACTAACCACTCATATAAGCCAAATTTGGTCTTAAAAGCGGTTTTCCACTCATCACCTTCTTTGATTCGAATTTGGTGATAACCACTTTTAAGGTCAATTTTGGAAAAGATGATGGTCCCATGTAATTCATCTAACATATCATCTAGCCTAGGGATTGGGTGTCTATATTTTATTGTTATGTTATTGATGGCTCTACAATCAGTGCACATCCTCCATTTGCCATCTTTCTTAGGCACCCAGAGAACGGGGACGGCACAAGGGCTAAGGCTCTTTTGAACCCAACCCTTCTTCAACAAGTCATCAACTTGAGCTTCTATCTCTTTGGTTTCTTGTGGGTTAGTCCTATAGGCGGGCCTATTAGGAAGACTAGAACCCGGTATGAGGTCTATTTGATGTTCTATTCCTCTTAAAGGTGGAAGTCCACTTGGGACTTCTTGAGGAAATAGATCATCAAACTCCTTTAAAAGTTTTTGAACCTCATGAGGTAGAGACTCAAGCTCATGACTAGTGGCAGCAAGTGTCTCTTTGAAATAGAGAAGGTACAAAGGTTGTTCAATCAAAAGTGTGTTTTTGATATCATTTTTAAGGGATAAAACACTTTTGTGAACAACTTCTTTAGAGTGGACACTTGCCTCTAAACTTGGTACCTCCTCTTCCCCTTCTTTATTCTTAAGGGAAAGGTCTTTTTTTTCTTTCTTTGGCTTTCTACTTTTTTTTTCTTCTCCCTCTCTTTTGATTTTCATCTTGAGTTGGTCCTCACACACTTGAGAGGGTGATAGAGGCCACAACACAATCTTTTTACCTAAGTGATGGGAACTTATTTTGTTGGTTAGGCCATCATGAATAGTTTTTTTATCAAATTGCCAAGGCCTCCCAAGTAGAATATGACTAGCATCCAATGGAACTATATCACATAAAATTTCATCTTGGTATTTGCCAATGGAGATAGGTATATTCACTTGTTGATTAACTACAATACCTCCCTCCTCATTGATCCATTGTAATTTGTAAGGTTTTGGGTGAGGTATAGTAGTTAAGGCTAGCTTATCTACTAATCTAGTACTACAACAATTGCAACTAGATCCACTATCCACAATAAGAGAACAAAGACATTTGTGTTTTATATATAAAAGTTAATTATTCTTTGATTAGTTACTAATTTTTATTTAATATATATTTATACAAATTTTAAATATGATTTATTAATTTAACTATAATATTTATTTTTTATATATAATTTATTATAAATTTTAATTATATATAATAAAAATGTAACTTGTGAAATACAGAAACAAAAATATTAATATTTTTTTAATTTAGATAAAAATTATAGTATTATATTATATTGTAATTAATTTGTGAAATGTACTGGAATGAAAGGGATTCGAAGATTGTACAAGTATGAGATTGTATAGTTAAAGATGACTTAAAAGAATTAATTTGTATTATTTATACCAATGAGATGCATCTACACTTTGGTAGCTTATTCTTTAAGAACTTCACAGTTAATTGCGTGCTTGACATGGAATAATTTAGGAATGGTTGACCTTCTAGGAAGTTTTCCAGAAAAATGTGCAAGTAACGACAAGGCACGATGAAAAGTCTTGTGTTGATTTGTGGGATTTGTGGGGTCAATCTTTGATCCTAAAAGCAGATGAATATCTCAAAAAGGGTTACTAATGAAGGGTTCTGATTGGTGAAGGGTTCTGACTAACGAGGAGTTACGTGAAGTATCCTCAAATATGAGGGATGTTGCACTAAATAAGGATGTTATTTAATATAATTTTAAAATATTTTTTTAAAATATTATCAACAATACCCACAGATTTTATTCGTGGATAATTACCCACGGATAAAATCCGTGGGTAATTCCGTTAAAAAGTTACCCACGGATTATAATCCATTGGTAAATGTTTAAGACGAGTAATTTACCGACGGATTATTATCCGTCTGTAATCCGTTTGAAATGAAGTGTTACCCACGGATTTTTTGGATTACCCACGAATTTTGGTCGTCTGTAATTTCAAATTTTCTTGTAGTGAAAGTTTTGTATGGATTGAAGTAGGCACCAAAAGTTTGGTATAAGAAAATTGACTCTTACTTTGTACAACATGGTTTTGGGTGATATTCTTTTAAGCATACTCTATATGTTAAATTTATTGATTCGGCCAAGAGATATTCTTATTGTGTGCCTTTATGTTGATGATCTAATCATTACTAGCAACAATCCACAAATGATTGTAGTATTTAGGAAGACTACGATCAATTGTTTTGAGATGAAAATTTAAGACTTAATGTTCTATTTTCTTAGCATTGAGGTCATTCAACAAGATGGTGGAACTTTCATCTCCCAAAAAGAAATATGGAGGTGATATTTTGAAGAAATTGAAGACCGAGAGTTCGAAACTAGTTTCCATGTTAGTTGAAGAAAAATTAAAGCTAACAAGTGAAAGTTAAGGCAAAAAGGTGGATGTAACCTAATGCAAAAGTCCAATAGGAAGTCTAAGATATATTTGGCTGCAACTAGACATATATAGTATTTGGAGTCAGGTTGTTTAGCATATTCATTGAAAAGCCACATACTTGTCACTTGCAAGGAGTAAAGAGAAATTTTCGTTGCATCAAAGGTATTTTGACCGATGAAATTTTTTACACTTGTAATAATTGTGTGAAGCTTGTTGGTACATAGAGAATGTCTGGGAAAAAGATGTTGAAACAAGAAAAGCACAATAGAGAAAACATGGTGCAATATCATGGTCTTTAAAGAAATAATCGATTGTTGCACTTTTTATCACTAAAGCTAAATACATTGCAGCAACTAGTTGTAGCTAAGTAATATGACCTAGAAGAATTTTAGGAGTAATGCACTAGAAGCAAAATACTCCCACAAAAATATTTTATAACATCAACTCTACAATTTCATTGAGCAAAATTCATTTTTTCCTTAGATGGTTTAAACACATTGATATTTAATTTCACAAGATATGAGAATTGATAATAGATAAAGAAGTTGAAATTAGTTATTGTCCAACTCAAGAGCAAGTTACATATATTTTTATGAAGTCATTGAATATTGATTTATTTTACGAGTCAAAGAAAATGCCAAAATGCATGCTTAGTCATTAATTATATTCAAAATTTACTGCACCATATAGCAGCATCACCCGCAATGTTTTCTTAGGAATTAAGCATTACACTAGTGGAAAATCTGCATATTACGTCACCCCCTTTGACGTCAGAAATACGAAAATTCTACGTAAAAAAATGCGGTGACATTTTTATAATTTTTGCGAACTTTTTTACGTCGGACCTGGTAGGGTCTGACGTAAAAGGTCCAATCTACGTCGGAGATGTGTTGTGTCCGACGTAGATTGGACTTTTTACGTCGGACCCTACCAGGTCCGACGTAAAAAAGGACGCAAATTTGAATAAGAGAGCGCGAGACACACCGCGCGCATTCACTCTTCATCACTTTTCATTTTTTTCTCTCTAAATCCTCTCCCTCTCCTTTGTTACTGAATCGTTTTTTTGTCTTTTGTAGAGGGATGAACTCTTTGTTACTCATTTGCACATTGTTGCTGCTTCTCAGGTATGAATCAAGGTTTCGTTAGCACTTTTCTACTTCGCATTACTACTCTGACTATCTGTTTTATTTGATTTTTTGGTTGTTCTATTTGTATAAGTAGTGAGTGTTTTCTTTTGGGTTGTTATACGAAGCTGAATGGCTTGTTCTGCAAGCAGAACGAGCCGTTCTGCTGGGATTTTTATGTTTTTTTTTCCTACTTTTTTACGTCGGATGTCGTAATGTCTGACGTAAATTTACGTCGGTTTTGCAAATCCGACGTAAAATTTACGTCTCCCGCTTTTACGTTAGCATGTTTTCTGACGTAAAAAGCTCAAAATATTCGACGTAGTACATCTCTTTTGTACTAGTGTTACGAGTTTTGGATTCAATTAAAACAACTAGCTTGCCTTTGCCATTTCTTTTCTTATGCTTTAAGGATATTAATATTTTATTAGCTTTATTTGCGCATAAAAGACATACTATATGTCTTGCAAGTTTTGCATCAATTCGTGAGTAAAATCAATTAGTAACTTGAGTTATAAGTCTCTTCCTCCCTCTCTCTCGTCTTCCTCTTTTCATGTGTGAGTTTTCTTTATAGTTTTCCCACTGATAACAATCAATAATTTAACTAAGAATTCAGAATGTGTTACAATATAGGAGAAATTGGTTCTAGTTGATTCAAAACAAATACTTGGTTGTAATGAATTCCGTAATTGCATTACACTATGATTGTGGACCATATGAATTGCAAGAGACCAGTATCAACACAAACACTGCACGGAGATTCCTACTGCAATTTAAAACCTTATTATATACCTAATATTTTTTACTATGCTAATATGGATGTATGAACTCGTTGACAGAAAGTGACAAGCTCACTATAGGATAATTGAAACACAATATTTCCTACAAATATATTCGTAGATGAAAATGAAGGAGAAAATGTGAGAAACAACATTAGAACTTGATCAAACTAAAATAGAAGTAAGCCTCAAAATACAATAAAAAAAATAGAAAAAAAAAATTCCAAAACAAAATTTATTATAAAAAAAAAATTGTCATGTAGTGATACACTATCGCGACACAATACTTATCACTAAAAGCTAATTTTACCTATACTATGGATACAATATATATTGGAATATTGATAAAAATGTAGGTACAAACAATGATGACACACTATATATCTTGTTGAATCTCATGCAAAATCAACACTAAAATCGTGTGTAAACTATATGTAAATTAATTGTACCTATAATGACCGTACTTTTTATATATCAATCTGTTTTTATAATGATTATCCCAACTAATTGTATCTAATTTTGTGATGAAACAGACATTGTTGACTGTTGTTGAACAACCAAAATTGAAGCTTTAGTCTCTGTATCCTGTGAAGCTAGTAAATCACCAATAACTCCCAATTCCGAATATTCAGTCCAATTTTCCAACCCAAAAGTCTGAGAAGTTTTCACCCCATAGCGTCTCCCAACTATAATAAAATCAAACTTGCGTGCTATATCTTTGATGATGCACGTTGTTTGAGATGCATCATCTATGATTGTCTCTACATATGTCACATTTTCAAGTTGACCATAAGCTCCACGCACTTCCCTTAACTCCTCATCATCAATCATGTGTTCCCAATCTGTGATGTTACGATCATTTGCTTCCAATCTATACACAAACAATGTATTATCAAGGTTTTTGGCAAACCTCTTAGCCAAACACAAAGCTTCTCTATCATCAGGTCCACCCAAGAAAATCATGGCCACTTTGTAAAACGTTGACTTGAAGCAAGAAAGGCCACGGCTGACTAGAATCCCAACTGAGCATGGTGCCTTTTCCAGAACCTTGGAATTTAGTGACCTTATGTTGATGTCTTCTGACTCTATGGAACCATCCCCTCCCCATTTCACATGAAATGGAAGAATGATGAGTGATACGTTTTTGTCCAAAGCAAGGTAGCAAACATCTTCATGCATTTGTGTCGCTGGTGATATGGCTGTGTAGGTGTTGACAGTGGCGCAACCAGCATAGTCACGTTCGAATAGGTCAAAGGCCACAATGAGTTCACCAGAGTAGTTGTAGGAAGACCCTAGCTTCTGCTGAAGTTTGTGTGCAATGAAAATGGGTGTGGACCTTCCAACTAGCTCTGTGAGATGCAAAATATCCGCTACTAGTATGTTCTCTGGTATAGGAGAATAAACCTGGAGCACGTTCTTGATCTCATTCGTGTGGTATGGCTTTTGTACGCATGCCACTAGCCTTAGCTCAGAGTGGTTCTTCAAGCTCATGACGTTCCTCTTTTGGTACCCTGCGTATTTCCTTGTAGGGTCGTACGCTGCTTTCACGCCAATGCCCGAAGCTGTTCCTAGGATCACCACCGAGATCACCATAACAGATATCAACTGTTTATTCTCTGCCTGCAATATAATTGTTGAAGTTGTCAAAAATAGTTAGCATCTATAAAGCCATCTCCAAGTTCATACAAACTTTATCATTAGAATAGAATGAGGTGGATGTCATGTGTAAGAACCGTTTTTATATAAAAGCTTTTAAGAATCGGTTCTTAAATAATAAAATAATTTTAAATAAAAATGTGGGACCTATTATGTAATACACACAAATTAAGAATTCAAGTTAAATTTTTTATTGGAACAAAAATTAAAAAAAGTTCTAAAATCTCACATAATATTCTAAAACTCAAAAAATATAGATTAATTAAGAACTCAAAATAGGTTTTATTTAGGATTGTCAAAATAGGTTAGTTTGACTCGTTTGACCTATTTCACTTCAACCCATTTTCTAAGTAAGTTGGTTCAGATTGACCCACAAATTTTAATATTCAAAATTTTTAAATCTAGCCAAATCCACCATCGGTTGGTAAGTTAAACGGGTCGGCCCACTAATGTACCTATTTTTTTTTAAATAAAATATAATTTAAAATACATTTCAATTTAAAATAAACTCTAATATAAAATAATCTCTAATCTAAAATAAAAATTGTCAAATTAAATATCATGTATACAACATTAAACTTAATTAAAAAAGTGTACAACTTTAAATAATCAAAACAAAAAAAATAAAAAATTCTTCCTATTGAAATAATTGTTCATCAATATTAAACTTCATTTGAGGAAGTAAATAAATTTATAGCAATTTTATGTTGTTTAACATCAATTTTATCTTCCTTTACAAAAAAAATGGTAACTTATTAAAATAATACATATATAACAATAAATGATTAAGTGAGTCATTGGTTGGTTGGATTGATGGGGGATGTAAGTGGATTAGGTGACCAGTCTGACCCACCATGGGTTTAACTTGGGTGATCTGGGCTAAAAGTGAATCAGGTGAGCTTTTAAACTAATTAAGAGTTCTTTTTTATTTTATTGACCTAACCCAACTCATTTTTAAGGTAGGTTGAATTGACTCACAGGCCGAAATCTACTTTAATAGTTCTAATTTTACCATTAGAAATGCTTTAATGATAAAAAATAAAAAAAACATTTTAGATTTTTAATGCACTTTTTGTGAGTCTATGTAAGATTTAAGAATTGCTTTATATTTTATTCTATAGAAAGAACTTAATTTGGATTCTTAACTAACTTTATATGTGTTTTATAATAAATCCACTTTTTTTTTTCTCTCTTATAAGAACTTGGTTTTTGAGGGTTTCTTTTTATGTTTTATTTTATATATATATATATATATATATATATATATAAGAACAGTTCTTACACCATGAATGACATAACAAATTGTTCCACCGATAAAATATACTATAATTGATTCTTATATCTAAGAACCCAGTAAAAACTTTAATCGGAGATGTCCTAAGTTTAACAACATAAAACAAAGAATAACCTTGGTGTTTGGGAATAATAATTACCATGATGTCGTAGATTAGGGTATAGGAGCAGAGATCGACAACACCCTTGGAGGTCAAAATGAGAGCAAGGCATAAGCCATCCGAGAAGGGCATGTTACAGTAGTGGGAAATTCCCATGCACAATATCATCTTCACCACGTAGACGAGTACAACGAAGAAGGATATGCCAAAAACGTATTTGATAGAGTGAAATTCGGTAAGATCCACCTTCATGACACAACAAGTGACGAAAATTGAGGTGAGGAACCACGTAGAGAACAACTCGAGTTGGCAAACCAATTGAGACCCCAAAGGAGGACCTTCGGGGACAGAAAGACCGAACATAACAGCTGCTGATAAGAAGGGCAAGTGGAAAAAATCCGCAGCGTACGCCAATCCCAACAACACTATAATGATCACATAGATGTATATCTTATCCACGGATTTTCCTTCTGGGGTGTTCTTCACAACCCACTTCATCGCTGGACGGCAAACTAGTGGAACGCAGATTAAATAAACAAAAAATGCCACCATGTTTGTAATACGGGTAGATGGACTCAAATGCATGCTGCTAACATACGATGTGGCAAATCCAGCCCCAATTCCAGCTGAAAATGCAAATCCCATACTAGGAAAAAGTTAGTCAAACAATTTTTTAGAGAAATTCTATGATACTTTACTAGTATAATAATTCAAAAATATATACTATTAAAAACGTATACCATAGTATTAGACAAATGTCGGCAACATTCTTAATTAATTAGCTAGATTTCAATAAAATGATTTTTCATAACAAATGCGCTAAACATTACAAATGATAAGTATAGGAGTTTGATACTTTAAGATTTGAAAACTTTTTTATATTTTGTTGCAATGAAATATTAGTAAGAATCAAAATCTCACGTCAACTAGAGAATATATAATTACTTAGTATATATAAATGAAAAACAACATTCACCTTATAAATTGGTCATGTAAAGTTGAGTTACGCTCAAATCCACTATTCTAAGATGGTATCAGAACTATCATAATTCCTTAAAAAAAGTCACTTATCTTAAATCATTAAAAAGGGTCATCCACTATTTATCTACATATCAAGTTCAACAGTGATGTACATGAGATGATGTATTGGTAAATATCAAAATCCCACATCGACTATAGATTAGATAATTACTTAGTATATATAAGTGGAAAACAACTAATTACTTAATATATATATATATAAGTGAAAAACAACATTCACCTTATAAGCTAATTTTATAGGGTTAAATTAAACTCAAATCTATTGTTTTAGGATGAAATAACCTAACTCATGTTTTTAATTAACTTGATATGGATTCCATATATAATAGTGTCATTTTAAGAAATATTGAGTATACCAGCGAGATCGTTGACAAAAGCTGCGGAGAGTGCGAGGCGTCCGAGTTCGGAGTTGAGGATTCCGACGTCGTTGAGAAGGTTTGAGACGACGGCGAAGGAACAACCGCTTTGGGATATGAGGACCATGGGCAAGGTGGTGAAGGCGTCCTCTCCAACGAATTTATTCCACGTATCCATTGACAATCCCATGGTGACAAAGCCAACAAATATGGGAACGAAATAGGAGCACCCTGCGATGACCCATGCCTTCTTCCCCGTTTTCATGATCAAGGTTAGGTCCATTTGCACCGAAGTTAGGAAGAGGAAGAACGAGAACCCCAACGATGACACCGTGTTTAGGATGTCTGGACTCCCGAATGGAAACAACATCTGCTTGTACTTTTCCAATGGTCCTGTGGGAATTGATGGCCCTAGAAGAAAACCAGCCTGAAACAAATCCAAATTTGGCTTTAATTACTTACTTCATGCTCCTAACATATCATAGATGATTGCTGTAATTCTTTAATGTATACATTTAATTTGATGCAAACTTTGTTAATATATAATTGATAAAGAAAAATTCATCTTGATTAATCAATTTTTCTTAGGAAATCACTTACAATCAATTTTCTAACCTTGTTTTTACTTAGAATAAGGTAGAAAACTTAATTATTTACTATTAAGATTAGTTTAGTGATTGAAGAAAGAAATTTGAGTAGTAAAAGCATAGAAACATAAGTTTCATATTCATTAGGATCATTTTTATAAATTTTTTTATTAAAAAAAAGCTAATTATTAAAAGGTGATAGAATATAGATTTTTTATTTTTTTTATTTTATAATTTTTAAGTTTACAAGGGTCAAAGCTAATCCATTCAAGACAACTTGTTTACAACCATGTTGAAAAATGAAAAAGGTTAAAAAAAATCATATACTCGTACCCATCTAGCATATAAAATCTGGGGAAATGTATGTAACTTGCAACAATGGCTACAACTAAAGTTCAGCGTAATTGAGAAGAAACAGATGAGATACAAGTAAACAACAATGAAACCTCTTGTGTTGGTACTAATTCTTTTGTAAAAAACTAACGGTAATTTATTTTTATCAATTTTTAAAAACTATACAACTGTAAGAAAATGTAAAAATTCCTACAATTCGGAAAATGCAATGAATATTTTAATCTCCTTAAAAGTTTGGGTCGAGATTGTCATATGTTGTTATTACAAGGAATGGGATTAGTTATTTATTCAATTGCGCGTTTGGTGGATTCATGCCCCGATAATGACGTGTTTATATACGTAAGAAACTAATGTATTCAACAAAAGTCAAATGATTATAGAAATTAATGAGAAATTGAAAGTAGCAGGAAAAATGAGAATAGAAAAAGACATGTACCATTATTTGTGAGACAAAATAAGGGCACCCTAATCGCTTGAGAATAAAATGGAAGCATTGTGTGACGACAAAAATGGTAACTATTTGTAATTCAAGCATTGTGAATGCAGATTGTGAAGGGATTGCGCCAAGATGGTGAGTCCAAATGCCATTCGAAATTATCTTCATTGGCTGATCCATGCAAACGTTGTAAATCTCATGTCTCTTTCCAGGTTCAGCAAACATGAACGTGTATGAAGAGAAGATCGTTTGGTTTGCATTCATCTTGGTCGCAACCCAGGTAACAGCAACAATTGATGAAATGAATTACATTGGAAAGAAAACGAAGTGCGTTAGATAGGTAAATTAGGGCCTTTACCAACTAGATACAGGGAAACACGAGGTGCAACCTAGTTTGCAAATTTGTAATTGGTTATTTTGAGGAAAATGCTTAGGTTTTGCACACTAATTTATTAGCTTCTCCTTCGATCAAGAAAACATCTAGTCATTTTATGTGACGGCTCATACTTTTGTTTATGTTTGGGGTCTCATTTTCCTTTTCATTGGACCTTTTTTTTCTATTATTTATTTAACTACGTTTCAAATAATATTTTGTTTCAAAATACAGACGTGTTAATGTTAGTGAGTAATAAAATAAAGGCTAAATTTGGTCCAGTGTTTTAAAAACCGGATCGGACCAGTTGAACCGAGAACCAGTGGTCCAGCTAGTCCGAACCTTAAGTTAGATTGGTCATGCATTCGACCCATTTTAAATTGGATTAAACCAGTCAATTTTTCAATTGAACCAATGAACCGGTGGGTCAAACCGGTTCAATCATAATTTTTTTAATATATTTTTAAAGGACCACAAACAACAAAAATAACAACGAGAATTGAATCTTTTAATACAACAGCAAAGAGTCTTATTAAACATAACAATGACTACTTATTCTAATATATTTGTTTGTGATATATACAACTTAAATAATTTATATAGTAAATTATTTATTTTAAATTATATATTTAATAATATAATATCTATGTAGATATTACATATATTATTTTGTGATATCAATTGCAAGCATATTATATATGTACATATTATTTATATTTTTAATTTGTATTAATATATAGTTTAACATGTAATTTTGTTTATGTATTTCTTTATACAAAATAAAAATAAAAATAATTTTAAATAAATTGAAAATTGAAATTTAAAATAGGATATGAATTTATTAAAATTTATAAGTATAAAATATATTCAACATGAATATTTTTTTAAAACAAATTAATAAAAATTGGGTTATGTGGTTCAATTAATAACCTACCGGTTCAACCTTTAACTCACGAACTCAATATCTTAACCGGTTTGATGACCGGTCTGGTTTTTAAAATTATGCCCATGAGTATTAGAAATAACACCACTCATGATCAAATTTATTACTTAAATCAATAAATTATTTAACTTATTGAGTTATAATATAAACACCGTATTATTTATAATACTATTATTGCATGATTTAATTATATTTTAAAATATTTATTTAAAGTTAAATCTAGTTTAAAATTAATAAATAATAAATTATGTAATAAAATTTAATAAATAAAGCATATATATTTTATTATTTAATATTTCATCATAAGATAAATTGTCTATACCTACATGTGTTTTGTTCTTATAGACATAATAATTATGGATAAAATTAAAAACTACTTTTGCATATATATAAATTTTTAGTTTAATTGTGTACATTGTATTTTTTTTATAAGCAGGAAAATAAATTACAGGAGGTAGATTCTAATGAAAACAATCTCCTAACTCTTGTGCGTCCGCCCTAAGCAATGGGCTCATGTGTTTGGACAAGAGCACGTATGGAGATAAAATGATACAAGAGACTGGCCCCATATTTAGTAAACAATTTATTACCCTCCCTCAACGGAAAGAAGTGTAAGTCCCATGTACTATTTAGGAAATTTCGCATGGTGTTCAAATTGGAACATAAGGATGGTGGATGTGCTTTCTGATTTCTTATTAGATATTAAGTACGTGTTTGGTATTCATTTTTTAACGCTATTTTTTCTTCTCTCTCCATGTCAGATGTGAATTTTACGTGGAAGTTAATATTTTTTGCTTTAAGGTGAACGTGAAAATTCACGTCACAACTCGAATGCAAACACACTGTAAGTCAAGCGTTATTTGAGAAGCTCGTTAGTATAAAAGAATATTTCTTGACGTAATTTTTATGTTGGGTATTATCCACACGACATAAAAAGTAATACAGTAACGTACTTATAAATATGTTAAAATATTTTATAACAAATGTTGACTTCATATAATATTCTTTGTATGATAGGTACATCAACACATCATAGATTGTGTTGGTCAACCTTGAATTTCAATCTTTTTATGACGGGTGTTGACTTACTCATTATAAAAAGAATCATCTTTTGATGGCTAAATCGTAACCCGTCATATAGAATGTCTTGTTATTACTCACAATGAGAGTAGGAATCCAATTCGTGCTCCACTATTTCATTCTTTTCTCAATAAATGTGAGAGGCGATTTTTGGCGACTCCTTTGTGTACACTATCCACTTGTTTCGACGACCACCACAACCAAAACGTTCCAACGACCAGTACTCCTACAATTCTCCTTTAGTCCGACGAACTTCTTCAATTCTCCTTCATGCATGCTCTTAGGTTTGAAGCTTGACTTTTCCTTCTCCTATTGTTTTTAGGATTTGTGGTGGATATATAATAAACATATTATTTTGAATGTGAGTTTTTTCATTACATGTTTCGTCATTACCTATTTGCTCATTTTGAGTTTCCTCATTACCTATTTTTATGAAATTTGTGTATGAGTTTTGTATGCACATAGAGAACTGATTTGAACCTTAATTAGATAAAGGGTATGTGTGATTCCTTTACGACATGCATAATGTTGTAGTTGACAACATTATTAATCAATTTAGATAGTTGACAAAATTAGTTGAAACATAAAATTTATTAAATTCTACATTAGACAATTTATATAATATATTTTAAATTAAATGTGATATAAATTAAAAATTAAAAAAATATGTTAGGTATCTATACAATATTGAATGTTAATTTAAATATCTTTTAGGTGCCCATAATTTTATACCTTTATTATAAGATAGTAAATTTATGTTAGTATAATTGAATACAAATTATTAGATTAATGAAATTGGTCAATTTAGAAGATAGAAATTAAAAATTTTAATTAAAATATATTTCTATTATACTATAAGTTAGTAATAATTAAATGAATACGTTAATTATTGCTAATTTAATTTTTATTGTGTTGGCATGATTAATTATATTTGTATATTTTATTGTTGATTTTATATAAAAATTTTTTTAACTAAACATAATTATATAGTGTTTTATTATGGTTGTAAGAAATATTGATTGACTATGAGTGAACCTTAGTTTTGTATTTGAGATTGAATACAATACGATTACACAATTCACTACAAGAAAAATGCAAATTACCGATGGATAATTGTTGACGGATACAAATCTGTAGGAAAATTTATATTTTCGACAGATTTTATCGAAGAAAAAAAAATTCGTAGGAAAAGTTATATTACCGACGGATAATTTTCGACGGATACAAATCTGTCGAAAAATTTATATTTCCAACGGATATATATGTCGGTAATTTTTAATAGATATAAATTTGTCAAAAAAATTATATTTCAGATGGAAAAAAATTTCGTAGGAAAGTTATATTACTGATAGAATATTTTCGGCAAATTTATATTTATAAAAAATGTGAGAATTTTTGACAAAAAATTGACAATCATATATTAAAAAGATCATCAATAAAATTTTAAATATCTATTATATATATATATATATATATATATATATATATATATAGAGAGAGAGAGAGAGAGAGAGAGAGAGAGAGAGAGGAGGAGGAGGAGTAGGAATCAAATGACTCACAAAGTAACTCTTAATAAAGTTATTCCGCTCAATAACTCATGCTGTATGTTGAATTTCATCGATACAATTATTAAATTAAAAGTTATTAAATTTTACTAATAATTAATATATAAAAAATTGATTAACATTGGAATAAATTATTTGCAAACAATATAATTAAAAAATTAATTATTTTAAATTATTTAACTAGAACCTTATTAACAAATTATTATATGATCTTGATATTTTTGTATAACTAATATCTGGTTTAAATTTGATATGAAAATATTATGATGTAATTAGATAAAATTTTCAATTAATATTTTATTAATGGTTGATAATTAGAAAATAACACAAGGATAAATACATTTTTTGAATTTTATTTCTTAGATTTAAGATGAATAAATATATTAAGTTAATTAATAATTTATTTAAAATATTAAAATTTAATTTATAAAAATAATATTTTAAAAGAGAAGAATTATAATAACACCAGTGTAACTTTTACTAAGTATTACACCGCTCAATAACTTTATATTAAATGTGAATTTTATAAATTCAACCGTTAGCTTCAAAGTTTTTTACTCTTAGATCATATATACAAATTTTATATTAATTCAAAAAGATTTATTACTTCATTCTTGTAAAAAAAAAAAATTGACGTAATATATACATTTCAAAATATACTAAAATATGAACACTTTGATTACCTTTGAGTTGTTGTTCAATTTTAACAAAATTTGATATAAACATATAAAGTTATATGAACTTTCAATCTAATGGTTAGATTTACAAAATTCACATTTAATATGAAGTTATTAAGTGATGTAATACTTAGTAAAAGTTACATCGGTGTTATTATAACCCTTCTCATTTTAAAATATATAAATTATTATTTAAACTTTTAAACTTATAATAAATAATTTAAATTGTATCATAATATTAATTTTAAATATAAATAAGTAGATTGTTAATTATAAAAGTAAGTATATATATAAATAAAGATTAATTAAATATAATATAATTATTATTATTGGTAATATAATTATTATATATTATTATATTTTTATAACGGTTCGGACACACCGAAATGAGAGGGATCCAAAGATAGTATAAGTATGAGATGGTATAGTTGAGGATGACTTAAATGAATTAATTTGTGTTACCTATATTGACAACATGCATTTGTTATTCGGTAGGTTATCTCATCAGAACTCCACAATTAAGCGTGTTTGACTTGGAGTAATATAAAGATGGGTAACCTTTTAGGAAGTTTCCCAGAAATTGTGCAAGTAAGGACAAAACACATTGAAAAGTGAAGTTTCGTGAAATAGAATTCTTGAGAGGCCAAATATGAGGGTTGTTACATTAATAAATTTATTAAAATTAAACAAAAAATTTTCGACGGATTTATCTGTCGGAATCATATAAAGATTTTCAAACAATTTTCGACGGATGTATCTGTCAGTAACGAATGTATTCGTCAAAAATTTCTGACGGATATATCTGTCAAAAATTTTCAACGAGTTAAATTATTTTCAACGATTTTTTTTTCTCGACAGATTTGCATCCGTCAAAAATAGAGAATTTTTTTACAGATATTCCTTTTTACCGATGGATTATGTACGTTGAAAATTTGTATTTTTCTTGTAGTAATTAATGTATAATCATTGTATTGAATCTTGAATTGTTTGTTTGATAAGATTTCGATTGACTAAATTTGTTGTTGTTCTCTAGATGCATACTTGATTGTGGTGAATTTGTTGTCACCACTTTCATTTTGTGTACTTAGAGACCAGTGTGAAATGTTGTTGAAATTTATCAAATTTAATGTATGGAGTTTACCTTTATGTATTAATCAAGTATAAAGAATTATCTTTCTAAATGGTTAGAGCCACACCTTATATTAAAATGTGAGGTTGATACGGTTTATGTCAAATAAACGCACCAATGGACCAAAGCTGAATGAATTGTTCTACGATCCTTGTGTGAATTGTTTCAATTTACAAAGACACCCAGTAGACATTATATGAAAGCATGTTTTATGTGATGGGTTCCTCAAAAGCTACATAGTATGACATGACATAGTGAATTGTTAGATATGTCACGCATACAAGTGTGTCAAACACAAAAAGAACAAGTCGATTTAGAGATAGACGATTGGCTAGAGGACATGATCTATGATGTTGAGGTTGATTTTTTCAAATGCACATACATGTATGATAGTTTGTGCAATAATGTAGAGAAACCATTGTATCCAAATTGCTCTAATTTTATACAATTGTCTACTGTGTTAAGATTATTCATTCATAAAGCAAAAAATGGATAGACTAATAAAAGTTTCACATAATTGCTTGAAAATAACCAACATAGAATGTCTTCTGCATGATAATGCTTGTTTCACAAATGATATGGGTGTAACCCGCTAAGAGGGCACATTAAAGATCATGATAGATTACATGAAGTTTCATATTAATGTTCATAGAAAAGCAACGACGAGTTATGAAAGAGACCACTACACCAAAATGGGTGTTTATCTTGATGAATGAATCAACTAGAGATGTCCAATGAACAAGACATGATTGTTTTGGACTAGTAATGATAGATCCCTTGTTATTGACATTAAGAAGTTACTTGATCTAGTTGTAGGATAACCAAACGAGATAGTCGTGATCCTCAAAATTAGATGCATTAAGAGCTCTCCAAATGAACCAACATGCAACAACAAAGAGTTATCCATGCTTACTGATGATTTTATGGTGTAACCATGTAGCTGTTGCATCTAAAATATGCTTAAAGGCAAACGTACCTTACCACCTAAAGAACGTTGGACTATGATGGGTTTCTTGAGCGACGGCTTAAGACTAGCTTCGTTCTTCACTTCATCTTTCTTCCTCTTCAAACTTGGAAGATGATGAGCGATTCTCATGTGCTTAGGCAAAGTCGTGTCAAGAAATTATGAGGTTTAAGTTAAATTTTAAGTTTGAATTTTATTTTATTTTATTTTTTGTCTAAGAATATAATCTATTTAGTGTCTCAAAACACTACAAGAAAAATGATAAATTGCGACGGACAAATTGCGACGGTTATCTAGAAACCGTCGTCGCTTTGATATTGCGACCCTTCATACGACGGTTTTTTCAAAACCATCGCAAAATTGTTCAACATTGCGACGGTTTATCGTAAACCGTCGCAAAATTTGTTTAACATTGCGACGGTTTATCATAAACTGTTGCAAAATTTGTTTAACATTGCGACGGTTTATGATAAACCGTCGCAAGTTTAACATTGCGACAGTTAATCATAACCGTCGCAAATTTAACATTGCGGCAGTTAGTCATAAACCGTCGCAAAATTTTCAACATTTTTTTTATTAGAATTTAAAAGTTTTTTTTTTAAGTATTATGTATATTATCTTAACGAACTTATATTTTATTAACAATTTTATATATACTTTCTTTAAAAATATAAAAATAAATATGTTAAAATTTATAAAAATCCAGTTTAATTTATTTATGATATAAATATGTTTTTAATATCTAATATATATTTTTAGATGATAATTTATTTTAAAATATATTTTATAATAACAATTCTAAATGGAACATAAATCTTCTGATTTTTCTTAGTTTGATTTTTTTAATCAATATATATAATTTTACTATTTTGATTTTTTCAATCAACGTATACAATAAAGAAAAAACACAAAAGATAAACATGCATAGTAAAAATTTTATTTTATCAAAAAACTTTTTATTTTAATATATTACATTATATATGTGAATATTAAGACATATATATATATATACATATATATATATATATATATATTATAATTAAACTTTTTTAAAAAATTAATTCATTATTAAGAAAAAAAATTTATTACATGAGAATTAATTTCTTTCAAAAATTTGATAGATATAAAATAAATAAACATTTTTTCTGAATCTATATTTTTATTTTATTATAATATAATTTTTATTTTTTAAAATATATTATTTTTTTAGATAAAAAATTATGTATATGTCAAATAGTAGTGGGGCAAGTGCCCACTATTCCAAATGTACATCCGTCCCTATATATATCTATATATATATATATATATATATATATAATATAGGGGGTTATAATTATACCAATGTAACTTTTATTAAGTATTATGTTGTTCAATAACTTTATATTAAATGTGTATTTTGTAAATCCAACCGTTAAATTGAAAGTTCATATCACTTTATAAGTGTATATCAAATTTTGTTAAAATTGAACAACAGCTGGAAGGTAATCAAATTGTTTATATTTTAGTGTATTTTAAAATGAATATATGACATCAATTTTGTTTTATAAAAATGAAGTATCAAACCATCTTGGATTAATATAAAGTTTTGTATATATAATCTTTGAGAGATATGAACTTTCAATCTAACAGTTGGATTTACCAAATTCACATTTAATATAAAGTTATTGAGCGGTGTAATACTTAGTAAAAGTCACATTTAATATATATATATATATATATATATATATATATATATATATATATATATATATATGAGGGGGTTTATAATTACATCAGTGTAAATTTTACTAAGTGTTACACAACTCAATAACTTTATATTAAATGTGAATTTTGTAAATTTAACCGTTAAATTGAAAATCTTTTACTGTTAAATCATATATACAAAATGTTAAATTAATCGAAGATGATTTCTTATAAAAACAAAATTAAATCTGTCAGAAAATTTATATTTTTGATGAGAAAATTTTTGTAGGAAAAACTATATTATTGATGAAATATTTTAGAAAAATTTATATTTGTCGAAAATGTAAGAACTGGTTTTAAATTTGATATGAAAATATTATGATATAATTAGATAAGATTTTAAGTTAGTATTTTATTAATGGTTGATAATTAAAAAATAAAACAAGGATAAATATATTTTTTGAATTTTATATGTTTAATTTAAGATAACTTACAAAATAACTCTTGTTAAAGTTATTCCGCTCAATAACTCATCGTGTGTGTTGAATTTCATTGATCCAATTAATTGTTAATTTAAAAATTATTAAATTTTACTAATAATTAATATAAAAAAATTAATTAGTTTTGGAATAAATTATTTTCTAATTAACAATATAATTAAAACATTAATTATTTTAAATTATTTAACTAAAATCTTATTGACAATTTACTATATGATCTTAATATTTTTGTATAACTAATACTTGGTTTTAAATTTGATATGAGAATATTATATATAATTAGATAAGATTTTAAGTTAGTATTTTATTAATAGTTGATAATTAGAAAATAAAACAAGGATAAATACATTTTTTTTTGAATTTATGTTTGATTTAAGGTAAATAAATATATTAAATTAATTAATAATTTATTTAAAATATTAAAATAATTTATAAGTATGTAATAAATAAATATTTATAATTTTATAAATTATCATACATATACATTTCGGTAGCTTACTCATCAGAACTTCACAGTTAAGCGTGCTTGACCTGGAGTAGTACAAGGATGGGTGACCTTCTGGGAATCTGGGAAGTTTCCCAGAAATTGCACAAGTAAGGATAAAACATGCTAAACAGTGAAATATCGTGAAATAAAATCCTTGAAAGGCCAAATATGAGGATTGTTACATTAATAAATTTATTAAAATAAAAAAAAATAATTTTTGACTGTTAAAAAAAGGATTGTAATATTAATTTAGAGGCAGTTGGTGCGACAGTTGATGAAAGGGTCGCAATGTTAATATAGAGGCATTTGGTGCGACAGTTGATGAAACGGTCGCAATTCCAATTTTGCGACGGTTTGTGCAACGATTCTGATAACCGTCGCAAAATTGCCTGGTGACGGACGACTCTGCGACGGTTCCCAAACCGTCGCAATGTTGTCTTTGCGGCAGTTATAACCGTCGCAATGTAGGTCATATAACCGTCGCAAAATCGTCATTTTCTTGTAGTGAAACTAATAAGCAAATACTATTAGACGTGATTTTATAACTAGTAAAATTATTAATTAAAATTTGATAATCAAGTTATTTGAAAATATTACTTTATAGTTATTCATTTAATCATTACTAAATATTATTATTACAAGTAATTTGATACTTGTGTTCTTTAACTAATGACTAGAGTTTGATTCTCAGTTTGAGCATAAGTCATCATTGAAAGTACTACCTTATTCTTATAGGGGTTGACCTAATGAGAATGTTATACTTCCTTATTTAAAAATTGATTATCACATAATGTGTAAATATATATATATATATATATATATATATAATTGATACTAAATTAAATATATATCAAGTTTTACTTTTAATATTTTTATTATAACAAAAATCATAAGTATTATTAATAATATTTTATAAAGAGGACATGTATTAAAATGAAATATTTTTTTCAATATAATTCAACAATTTTTTAATATATAGGGAAAAAAATAAAGATCACTAATATAAAATTAATAATCATTTGAACTTAAATTTATTTCAAAACTAATATAATTTTTTTTTCAATTCATTTTCCTTTAAAGTTATTAATTTTAGGGATTCAAAAAATTAAATTTAAATTAATTTTATATTTTAATTTTTTCAATAAGTTGTGAATGAAAAATAAATTAATGGGATATGTATTCAAAATAATCAAAATTAAAAATAATTAATCTTTAATTAAATATATGAATTTATCACTTACATTTTTATTAAAATATTTAGTAATTAGAGGTTGTAATATATTGTGAAGTTAACCGTATCTACTAAAACCATATAATCGAAAGGTCATTGATAAACCCTTGGAATTTTAGGATTTGTGGTGATGAAAACCCTATGAGAGCTTGGATAATTGAAGATGGTTCCTAATTTGTCAAAATATACTGTGGAAACATCTGTAGTTCAAGATTGTCATCATCAACATAAAGTATGAGAAATTTTGGAGGGGATTACTTACGACCCACAAAATAATTCTCATCATAGAAGTAGTAGAGGCCTTCTGCACAGGGCTCTTGAAGTTGGCTTGAAGAGAAATGTTTTCACCTCATGAATCTCGGATAATTGAGCTTCTCGACAATGGTGAGGGTATCCTCCAATTTTTAAAGAAAGTAGCTTTTAAGAGGCATGGTAAGACAATAAAAGCACCAAAATGTTAAGAAGTAACATTAACAATAGGAAATAAAGGAAGACTAGGTTAATGAAAATAAAGATTCTTCATTCTTTATATCTGATCGGTACAATTCAAACAAATAAATAGGAAAAATAGCTAATTGTCAAAAGATCTACTCCCTTGAAAGAAAAAAATCAAGACTTTAGGGAAAACAAAAGTACAAGGAAACAAGCCCATGTAAAAGGGAATAGCTAGGCTCAACAACTAGTAATAATTAGATAATCATATTAGAGTTTTCTTGTCATGTTTGGGTATCTTTTGAATTGGATTCAACGTTTGAATTTTCCTGGAACGTCCCTTTCCCTCGTTTTTTGTTGTTGCTGTCTGTTTCGTGTATTTCCCATGTTAGCGCCTCACATTTGCTTTCTAACGTTCATCACTTATAAGATTTCAGAAAAATAGTAAAAACTTTTAATGAATGTGAGAATCAAGCCAGATTAGTTTGAACGTTAAGAAGTTAAGTTACGAATGAACTAATTTTACAAGCCGTCATAGTTTGACTTAAATTAATTATATAGTATATTATTTAGTTGTTTATATAAAATATCAGTTGACTTAAATAATTATAATACATTTTAATTTAAAATATATATATATATATATAATTATATTAATTTATGTGATTTAATTAGTCTATAATTCAATTATTTTATTATAATTATATTAGTCATACAAATTGTTTTTGAACTTCTTTAAGATATATAGAATGAATTTTATTAAAATTTATAGATATAAAATACATATGACATAAATATTATTTTAAAAAATTAATAAAAATTAATTCATACGATTCAATTAATGATTCATTAATTTAATCTTTAATTCACTAATTTAATATTCTGACTAGATGGATAATCAATTCGATTTTTTAAGCATCAGTTAAAATTACATTTTTATTTTTAACTAATATGGATGCATGAATTTATTGCAGAAAGTGAGATCAGCCTCCTATAAGATAATTAACACGTCATTTCCTTTAAAAACTTATCATGGATGAAAATGTACAAGTGAAAAGGTGATAAAAAAAATTGCAACTTAAAATTACAATAAAAGTTATCATGGGTGAAAATGTACAGGTGAAAAGGTGATAAAACAAAAATTTCAACTTAAAATTATAATTGTAAGCCCAAGATTATATAATACAAATGGAAAAGTTTTCAAAATTAAAAAAATATATGGAAACTAATATTTATGGATGTGGTGACGTAGAAGCTGACTGTTGTTGCTGAACAACCAAAATGGATGCTCTAGTCTCCGTATCTGGTGAAGCAAGCAAATCACCAATGACCCCCAACTCCGAATGTTCAGTCCAATTTTCCAACCCAGAAGTCTGAGAAGTTCTCAACTCATTGCGTCTCCCAACTATGATAAAATCAAAATTGTTTGCTAGTTCTTTGACGAAAAACATTGTCTCTGATGCATCATCTATAGTCCTCTCTTCATATGTCACATTTTCATGTTGTACATAAGTTCCACAAACCTTCCTTAACTCCTCATCATCAATCATTTGTTCCCAATCCGATGCATCACGGTCACGTGCTAGCAACCTATACACAAACAACCTATTTTCAACATTTTTGGCAAATCTCTTAGCCAAATACAAAGCTTCTATATCATCAGGTCCACCAAAGAAGATCAAAGCCACATTGTAACACGCAGAGACGTTGATGCCAGAAGGGCCACGGTTGACTAGAATCCCAATTGAGCAAGGTGCCCTTTCCAAAACCTTTGAATTCAGTGCCCTTATGTCGTCGTCTCGTGACTCTATAGAACCATCCCCTCCCCATTTCACGTGAAATGGAAGGATTATTAGGGCTGCGTTTTTGTCCAAAGCAAGGTTACAAACATCTTCATGCATTAGTGTCACTGGTGATATGGCTGTGTAGGTGTTGGCTGTGGCGGAACCAACATGGTCACGTTCGAAAAGGTCGAAGGTCACGATGAGTTCCCCGGAGTAGTTGTAGGATGATGATGAATCTACACTGTGCTGAAGCTTGTGTGCAATGAAAATAGGTGTGGACCTTCCAACTAGCTCCATGAGATGAACTATCTCAGCCACTAGTGTGTTCTCTGGTCTAGGGGCGCAAAGCTGGAGAACGTTCTTGATGTGATTCGTGTGACATGGCTTGTGGATGCATGCAACAACCCGAAGCTCGCAGTTCTCTTTCAAGCTCATGATGTTCCTTTCCTGATATCCTGCGTATTTCCTTGAAGGGTCATACAATGCCTTCACACCAAACCTAGAAGTTGTTCCTAGGATCAGCACCGAGACGATCATAACAGCTACTATTCGTTTACTTTGTGCCTGCAAGTGTCCCAAAAAGCCTATTGAAAAACGTTTTACTAACATAGCATTTGACTAAGATAAGGTAAGTGCAACACCATAGCTACCTATGTTGTTGTTCTCAAATCAAATCAGATGATACCTTTATCGAATCAGAATTGAAATTTTACTTTGATAATATGTGTAAATGCATAATTTATCCATACTTGAGTTAAGTATAAATGCATATTAATGAAATCACTAGAGTTAGTCTAGTAGTTGGATAAGCAAAAAATAAAATAGTTAAAAGTATGAAGATCTAGTTTCAATCTTTGGTATAATTATCTTTGTAATTTTTTCTATCTTAAAAAAAAAAATGCATGTTAATGAAGTAAAACAATGAATTTGAGAACCACACCAACAGTACTTATGGTATTGTATCTAAGTTTTGTTTAGTTCAATAGTTACCATTGCGTCGTAGACAATGGTATAGGAGCAGATATCAACAAGACCTTTGCAACTCATAATGAGAGCAAGGCAGAAGCCATCCCTGGAGGGCATTTTGCAGTAGCGGCAAATTCCCATGCACAAAATCAACTTAACCAAGTGGACCATAACGATGAAGCCGGTTGTGACGAGAAAGAGGGTGAGAGAGTCGCATTGAGTAAGATCCACCTTCATGATACAACATGTGACAAAAATTGAGGAGAGAAACGTGGAGAATAACTCAAGTTGGTTAACCAATTCGGACCCTAAAGGAGGACCTTCAGGGACAGCTAGGCCAAATATAACAGCTGCTGCGAAGAAGGGTTGTCTGAAAAACCGTGCAAAGTATCCCAATGCACAGACCACCATTATGATGATGCAGATATATACCTTCTTCACGGATCTACCTTCTGGGGTTCTCTTCACTACCCACATCATCGCTGGACGCCCAATCAGTGGAACAAAGATTAAGTAAGCAAGAAAAACCGCCACGTTTTCAATACGGTAACCTACTCCTTTGCTCTCGCTTATAATGGCAGTGCCAATTCCTGCCATGATTCCACCTGATGAAGGACCCACAAGTCACATATAAGCAAGAAGAGAAAATCAATTAAACAAAATTTAGCATGAATGAGAGAAATTCTATGTTACCAAGACCAATAGTTGCATGAGTTCTCATTTAACAAAGTCGTATAAATTGGAGAAAAATGCTAGTAGCTATACTCATTCTAACCATCTTTTGTTAGTATTCTATCTACTTTTAAAAAAGAAAAATTACAAGTTTTGGTACATCATACTACTAAATAGGGAGCACCCATTAAATGAAGACAAAATTTGTAATTTTTAATAAATTTTAGCTAAAGAAGTCTTAAAAAAGTATGATTAACATTTCTCTAAAGAGGAATTCACACAAATTTAATATTTTTAAAACGTGATTTAGACACAATATATTTCCACAAAACTTCATGTAATTTAAAATTTTATATTGGATATGTTCAATATTTAACATGAAAAGTTACATATGTTAAAAATCTTACACCAATTAGTAATATAGTCAAAATAGTTTATATAAATAAAAAACAATCTTTATTTTATAAACTAATTTTGTATGAATAAATTAAGTTCAATCTCATGTTCTTAACAATAGAATCCTTCAAAATTGATTGGCTTGTAGGTAAGAATTATCGTGTATTTTTTAATCATGATATTAATATGAATTATCTAATATCATCTGTCAAAGACTATAAGTGCATATAAAATAGGTACTCTCTTATCAAAATAGTCTATTTCACAACCAAAATCGATATTCAAATTCTGAAAAATTTAGTTAAGAGACACAAGTAATTACCACTATTATACTAACTAATATTGATTTTGTGTGTATATATATACACTATGTTAACCTTTTTCCTGCTAGACATGAGATTTCAAACAACTAGAAAGATTACTGAAAGTGCTTTTGGGTAATGAGTTTACCTGAGAGGTCGCTAACAAAAGTTGCGGAGAGTGCAAGGCGTCCGAGTTCAGAGTTGAGGATTCCGAGGTCGTTGAGCAAGACTGTAACAACAGCAAAGGAACAACCACTGCTAGAAATGAAGACGACGGGCAAGTTATAGACATCCTCTGAGAGGAGGCCATAGAAGGCTTGAAAGAAGATTTTCCGGAAGACATAGCCAACAAATATGGGAATGAAATAGGAGGAGAGTGCGAGGACCCAAGCCTTCTTCCCTGTTTTTGTGATCAAACTTAGGTCCATTTTCACTGAGTTTACGAAGAGGAAGAATGAGTACCCCATCGCTGAGACTGTGCTAAGGATGTCTGGACTCCCAAATGGGAACAACATCTGCTTGTACTTTTCCAATGGTCCTGTGGGAATTGATGGCCCTAGAAGAAAACCAGCCTGGAACAAATGCAAATTTGGCTTTAATTGGATAATAAACTTCACTTCATAGATATTCTTATATATCAATGCACACACTAATGTAAAATCTTGATAATGCTGTGATGCATATGTTTGTTTTCTTATATTTCAACATGGTAGTAACAAACTGGTTGGATGGTAAATACTTCGAACGTGTACGCAAAATTAAAAAATCTAACCTTTGTTCATCATAAAAATTTGACCTATTTTTTCAGTTTTAAAATACAAATTAAATTATATAAATAGAATAAAGTAGTTTGATTTAGTCTAACTAATAGGCCAATAAGTCAAGCTGCGTAAAGAAAAATACGACCTGTAAAAAAATCGAGTCAGGTGAGTCACTTATCACCTTTTGACAACTTTAAAGTTGCTAGCATGTAATAGTAGCTAAATTTTTAATAGTTAATTTATGACACATTAAATATGTTAAAAATTTAAAATATAAATAATTTTTAAATAGTTTTGATTTTAATATTTTTTTTTAAAAAAAGAATCACCATCATGTTTAGTGATGACATGGCATGCCACTAATCGATCAAGTTAAGATGAAATGTAAGATAACATGTCTATGAGCACATCAATAATTATTTTTCTTTTTTTGTTTGCACTAGAAATCTTTTCTGTTTAAGAGTGGAAAATTATTCTTTTAGAGACATAAACATTACAGAAGTGAGTTTTAATCCTCCAAATAATTTGTTTTACACGCACGTAATTAGAAATAAAAACTCCTAACAATATTATTAAAAAAAACTTGATTATTTCTTAATTATGTTGGACCTTATTACTTTATCATATCATTATTAAGGAGTGATCCATATAACTATTGAAAATTTAAAATGTATGAGAATCAAAACTAACACATTCAAGATAACTTATTTATAAGAATTCAAATTAAAATTCACCATATTTGTATCAAGTTAAAATATATTAAACCCATTCGAGACAACTTATTTACAGACACATTGGAAAAAGGGGGGAAATATGAAACCTCTTATAAGTACTATTTTTAAAAACTAAACGTTTTTTTTTTTTATCAAATTTTGAAACTGTCCAACTATAAAAAAAATGTGAAAATTTTCTTTAATTCAGACTATGCAAAGGGTTATTTTAATTTCCTTAAAAAGCACAACATTATCACATGTTATTACAGGGTTTATGCATGCAGAAAAGTGAAGACGTTCTCCATTTCGACATAATAACATTGCACAATCACAAAACTCAAACGAGGCTAGGAATTAATTAATGAGAAATTTTGAAACTATATATCAAAACTAAGAATAATGACCATATAGAAATTAAAAGACACATACCATTACTTGTGAAACGAAATAAGGGATCCCAATGCGCTTGAGAAAGAAATGAAAGCCCTGCGTGACGGCGAAAATGATAACTATTTGCAGCTCAAGCATGGTGAACGCAGATTTTGAAGGAATTGATCCAATGTGGTTATGACCAGACCATATACCATCAGAAATTATCGTCATTGGCTGATCAAGGCACACGTTGTAGACATCTTGTCTCATTTTAGGTATGTCATACATGAACGTGGCTGAAGAGAAGATTGTTCCGTTCGAATTCATCTTGGTCTCACCTATAGAAAGAGTTGAACAAGGCAACAAAAGTTGATGAAATAATTAATTACAATCGATGGAAAGAAAAGGAAGTGTAATAGATAGGAAGAGATCTAGAATTAGGGTTTTTATTACCAACTAGATACAGGGAAACACCATGGTACAACACATTTGCTTACGTGTGGCACACTAATTTGTTAGCTTCGCCATCTAGAAAAACAACTGGTCAACGCTTTTCTTCATGACAGATCATTTTTTTATATATATCCCTTTTGCTTGTTTGTTTCGGGTGTCATTTTTCTTTGCATCGGACTTTTTTTTAATTATGTTTTTAATTAGGAGTTTTTTTATATAAGCGTGTTAACGGGTGTTAAAATAAAATATTATTGCATGAAAAAATTGGTCGTTATATACAGTGAAATAAAATGAAAAGGGTTGATGATCATAAAATGGAAATGAAATTAAGAAATATTAATGTTAGTATTTATTTGTATTTTTGGGACTATGGCTATGCCCCTCTTATATATTATTAAAATTTTTAATATATTGTTTGAATTCTTTTTTTTTTTAATTTTTTTTTGGAAGTTTTCGATTAGATTTTCACTTCTAAGTTTACACGGACACTCATGTGACTAATTATATTTATTTTGTAATTGATTATCTCAGTGCAATATAATTTTGACTCAAAAACTTAACCAATTAAAATTTAAGTAATCAATTATGTTAGATGAATCATTTAGGCCAAAAAACACATTTTCTTATATATGTAATCAATTATTCCTTAATATAATTGATTGCAACATTGAGGATTATGTAATCGATTAACTCTTAATATAATCAATTATAACATTGAGTATTGATTTTTTTATATCCACTTTAGCACGATGTAATCGATTAAATTTGTATTTAATCGATTACAATAAAGAGTTTTACTCTTTCTAAGAAATATCAAACACAATGTAATTGATATTTTTAATCAATTACAACATATAGTGTTTACTCTCTTTTGAAAACTCTAAGCGTCTTTCTTCAATTTCATTATGTTCAATATTTTTCTTTTTTTAATTTTTTTTACGGTTTGGATTATTTTACTTATGAAAACTTGTTCTTCTTTTTAGTTATTTATGTTTAGTTGCTTGGTAGAAACCTTTTTATCTTTCCAACTTGCTTTACATGACTCTAGACACTTTGAAGCATAAATTCCTATTATATGGGTTTTTCATAACCCTTTGTACCAATATAATATATCTCTTATTATTTGCTGATAAAAAGTATATAAAATCCTAAATCAATCACATTGAGTTAATGTTTGACACTTTTGTGAAAAACCAACACATTCTTTCTTTGCATCTTCAAACACTTGTTTTTCTCTTCTTTCAAATGCAACATTCCACATATATAAATTAAGACATGCGCATTGAACAAAAAAAAATCCAACATGTTACTCACACTTGTACGCATTTGCCTACATAAAAGATTATGTAGTTGCTCACATATAGAGAGCCTCCAAACAACCATATAAAATACTTATGAAACCATACATATATCACATACAAACACATTACAAAAAAAAAGGATTTTACTCGCTAAATTACTTAAATCGGTAGCTATTTACTTTAGCGACCGAATTAGCGACCGATTTGAAGTAGTTGCAAAAACCCTGGTCGCAAAGTTGTTTAGCGACCGAAATACTGGTGGTCGCTAATTAGCGACCGAAAATTTCGGTCGCTAATTGGTGACTACGATTATGGTCGCAATAGTATATGGGGACCAAATTAGCGACCGAAAAAAGGTCGCTAAATCGGTCGCTAAATATATTATTTATTTTTAAATTTTTAAATAATTATTTTCCTTTCCGTCGCTAAGTCGGTCGCTAAATTTTATTATTTTAAAAAAATAATTTTTATTTTGGTCGCTAAATCGGTCACTAAGTGTATTTTTTTTTTTTTTTTAAAAAAATAATTTCTGATTCGGTCGCTAAATTTTATTATTTTAAATATATTTTCCAATTCGGTCGCTAAATTTTATTATAATAAAAAATTAATTTTTTTCAGTCGCTAAATCGATCGCTAAACATAATTTTATTTTAAAAAAAAATATAAAAAAAACTGATTTTTTTTTTCGCTAGGCTTACTTTATTTTTAGACATGATCGCTAATTTTATACCTTAAACACTATATATTTTATTTTCATTTTTATTTTGAACCTGTTTAACAATGAAACAATAACACTCATACCAAAATAAAAAATAAAACAAGTTCCTTTGCTACAAAAAAAATTGATCCATATTTTACTCCAAACAAAGATAAACATAAACTAAATTGCAAACCATTAAAAGAAATAATCTTCTAGTATGCAAGATGCACTCTTGAATTTAAAAGAAAAATAAAAAGGACAAGTATACAAACCACAATATTTTAACATATAAAAAGATGGTGCTTTACTGCATCAAAAACAATATTGATAAGTCTTGGTTTGTCAAGTTACAGATTCTTCCAATTTTAATGGGAAAGCTACTCTTCTATATATACCTCTCATAGATGACTAAACTAATAGCCTTAATTTTCATCTCCAGCATGATTGAATATCTAATTTCAAATATAGCCTCATATGAAAGCAAAGCATGAAACATAATCAATTTAACAATAACTAATTCTAAAATGCAAGTCAAAACCCAACACATTCATCCAGATTTATTTCAATATAAAGGATAACTGCCACCAATCATATACAAATACATGGACATATATGACCTTAAGCGTTACATGAGCACTCAACGCTTTAAACAACTTGGTAACAAAATGAGTAATTAAACATAGACCAAATGAATCCAAAACGAATAGCTAGTACAAAAATCAGCATGGTCATTAAAATCAGCATGCCACGCAAGTACAAAAACAAGTAAATATTTTCATCAGATGTAAAATTTTAGTTCCCAGCTTGCATCAATACCATGGTCATTAAAATTGTAATTAAGATTTCTATGGCAATCAATACATTTTGGTTTCACTATGCAAAGCAATAAACCAAGAGCTATCATTAATTAATAAAATAAATATTTAAATATAACCAAAGGGAAAATTATCAAATTAAGATTGAGTCACCCAAGACAAATAAGAAGGAAGTATAGCTTGGGCCATGAATATCACCATCATCCTCCAATGGCTGCCTACGAATATCACCATCATCCTCCCTGAGTTCAACCCGTATAAACAAATTCCTTTTCCTACAGATCCCTGAAACTTACGCCACCCTCTACGCGCCAATCATCAGTGTCAAGTTTTTCAGGCATTTTAGCAACACTTTCCTGGAACAACGCAAAGATACAACAAAATTCAAAATCACAGATTCACAAAAGCATGATCAAATTCCAAAATTTATTTGAAACAAAAAAGAAACGATACTCAGGATCAAATGAATCTCAATCTGTTAACTCCATTACAAAGCTGGAAAAGGGTAATGAAGTTTAGACTAAATTACATGCAATAAAAATGAGTCTATAAGTAAAATGAAACGAATTTAAACACCTACCCTCCAATCAAATCCCAAAAAGACTTGAGCTTGATCAATCTCTGTGCTCTTGAGCAGGAAATTTGATTATTTATAACTATTTTAAAATGTACAAAAAAAAAAACAAACAAAGTGATGACAAGTGACTAGCCTTTTTCATTATCAAACTTAAAAAATGTTTTTCTCAAGTATTCTTCCCAATGAAACACACATGCTGAAAAGAAAATTCTCATTTCTCACAAACAATAACCTTAAAGGAAGACGAAGACAAACAAACAAACACAGAAACGCACTTTAAAAAGTTAAAGTCAAATTTGAATAGAAACTAAAGATGCTGTGGTGTGAGAAAATAAAGCCATGAACTTCAGAAGAACTTACTTAGTAATATGGGATGTTCCATGGAGTACTTAAGTGGCTTGGTCTCTCCCACCTTGAAAGGTAGATATCAAGAGAAGGTTCCCCAAATGCTTGGGTGCTTATTACAACTTATTACAAATACAAAAATTAATATGATTTCTTTTTGTACATGACATAAATCAAGAGGTGAAAATATCAGCTATAGTATGCGTCTAATTGCAGCAAAATCGGCTCAAAATTAACAGGTAATGGAGAAAAATACTACCTAGAAGTAATGCAATGATTAAAGTGCACAACTGAACCATGTTTGCATAGTTAATTTATTCTTAAATATTTACAATTTTGAAATTCTACAGACATGTTTCAAGAGTAAAAGGTCTTCTTCAATATATTCTAAGTGAAACATCTTTGTACAGGACTATAATTGGTTTAAAGCTACATGCATTTCTGTCCTCTTTTCTTAATCATTCAGTTAAAAAATCAAGTACAAGAAAATAAACAAATTGGCTTATGATTGTACCAAGTATATTAAATTGCAAAGAAAAAAGTCAATGATAAAAAAGAATAAGCAAAGACAAAAATAAAATAAACTTTTTTTAATTTTTTCAAAAAGCAAAACGTGCATGCCAGTGGGAGACTTACCAATGAGTGCAAGGAGTTCAAGTGTTCACATTAACATTTGTTCGAAGACTTGTGTGAGTCATACGAGTATGAGTCCAAAACTTAATTCAATATTTTGACCATGACTATAGATTCACAAATAAGAATAAATAATCAAATTTGATTTGATTATTGAGTACATTTTCAATTGTAGACTTAACTCTGTTCTGTTGTTTTGAATAAATATAAATACTTGTTAACAAAGCATTTATTCAATTTAATTTTGATATAATTGAATTACATGTCAAATTGACAACAGTAATTGACAAAAATTGGTAAGATAAACTGTTTGCTGTAATCGAAAGTGAAACTTAAAAATGCAAATTGAAATTAAATGATAAAATGAAAATAAATCATATACTCGTAAATGTAAATGAACTTTGAAAAGTAACTGTAAAAATCTAAAGAAAAGCAATCAAATTTCAGGCCATTTCAATGATAAAACCGTAATCAAGTTTTGGAGGCTAAACTTATCTAAAAAACTTACTGACCTTACCTAATACCCAATTCAATAAATCAATGATAAAAATCATAAAAATCATATCTCTTTAATTTTCACTATTAAATATAATAAATTATTCACTATTAATAATAAAGACATACTCTATTCTCTTTAATTTATTTTTATTTAAAAATACCCATGCAATGCACAGAAAACTTGCTTCTGTAAGTAGAAAGATTTCTTCTCGGTATTGGAAATTTATTCTTTCTCCTAGAACACAGTTCAATAATTAGAACACAGCCAGAGATAGCAGAATGAAGCTTTCATAAAAAATAAATCAAGACTAATATAATCTTTCTAAAGTTAAAAGCTATATCCTCTCTGTAAATATAACAAAGCTTATGACAGATTATAATGCAAATAGAAGGTAGGAAACTAATAATCACCTGACTGCTCTGAATGATCATTAAAATCTGAGCAAAGTAGCATGTTCTACATTTTCACATGGTGCATTAAGTCAAAATAGAGATAAACAGCAATTGTATCAGGATTTCAAAACATAAAACTAGAATATGGGCCTGTTTGGATAAACCTGGGTGAAGGGGAAGGTCTGCTGAACAGGGACAGGGTCAACCTGGGTGATGTTGGAAAGGTCATTGATTTCCAGGAAGTGGAGCATGTCAAGGGTCTCCTTGTCGACCTCGATGTGGTCGGTGTTGATGGCAGAAACCTCGGGAACAAAGTCCATGCGGTGCTCGCGCTCCTCCTCCTGGAGCTTGAGGGAGATGCCGTGAACGGGACTTTGTTGCCGTTCATCTCCACCACCATCCACACCACTGGCAGCGGCACTTTGTTGCTGGAAAACCAAGTCCTCGGGGGGTTTGGGTTCCTCGACCTTCCTGGAGTGCTTGCGGGCCGAGGCGGGCTGGAGCGGCTGGTCGGGACGGTTCTTGGTGGCTCGCGTCCGGCCCAAGAAGGCGGCGCAGATCTCGGACTGGGCCTTCATGGCGAAGGAGAACTCATGCTTGAGGCTGCAGTGAACCCTAGAGAGCAAGACGAACTAGTTGGAATAGGTGCCTTTGGCCATTGATTTGACGAAATCACCGGAAGGTTGGAGAAGGGAGGGTCGAGGGTTAGGGTTTGCGGAGGGTGGAAGATTGGAGATTTGGGGAAAAGACGAGTTTGGTTGAAGACGAGAGAAAGGGAAAAGTGTTGAGAGGGCGCTAAAGGCACTGTGTTAGCGCGCGGAGAATACAAATTTTAAAAATTAAGAAAATTAATGAAGTGTATAAATTTTAGATTTTATATCAAATATTCTTAATCATATTTATTTGAAATAGAGTAAATAGAGTTTTTTTTATTAAAAGAATCAAATAAAGTTTATTTAATTAGATTTGCCTATATTTTAGTAAAACAAAATTAAGTATTTTTCTTTTTACCTATTTGTATGTTTAAAGGGAATAAATAATTATGTATAGTAATCCAATATTAAATCAAAAGATAATAAAAATTATAACTAAAATCATAATAAATATTATGATATTAAATTTAGTAAATAATAAAATTAATTAAATATTTGTATTTAAAAAATTGTTATAGATTTTAGATATATATTTTAAAGTTTTTATTTTATTAAATTAATTAAAAATTAATTATATTTTATCATTTTTAATAAAGTAAGTGAATGATAATTAAATATTATAATTATTTTAAAATAATTTAAAATAAAAAGATAATAAAATATGTTAACTTATGTTTCAAATAAAATGCTTTAAAATATTATAATCAAAAGAAATTTAATATTAAATCGAAAGATTATAAAAATTATAACTAAAATCATAATAAATATTTTGATATTAAATTTATTATATCTTAAAATTAATTAAATATTTGTATCAAATAAATTGATACATATTTTAGATTTTATTTACTATGTTTTATAATCAAAAGAAATCCAATATTAAATCAAAAGATTATAAAAAGTTATAACTAAATTATAATAAATATTCTGATACTAGATTTTTAAAATATATTTTAATTAAAAATATATTTTTGGTATATGATGGTTAAAAGTATTTTTTTATAAATAATTATATTAAAAATAAATTTTAAAATCTTATAATGGTGTTTTTTAATGATGTTAACTTAAATATTCCCAAGATTTTAGAATAAATTAAAATGAAAAGATAATAAAATATGTTAATCTGTGTTGGGATTTTATTTCAACATGAAACTTTAAAATAAATGTGCGAATAAAAAAAACTTCGTCAAAACGGTCATATATTCTGTTTGATAGAGAAAAAAGTAAGGAAACACATTGTGATGTATTAAAAACTAATAAAAAAGAACAAGTAGGTGGTTTGTCCAATTAGTTATGGGGAAGACTTAAGATTTTCTTCACGTAAGTATGTGTGTGGATTCGAGCTCTACTGTCAGTAATTTTAGCCTTTTTAAACAAAGGAGGTGTTATTGTAATAAAAAGGAGGTGTATATATCATAAGTTAAATACTATGAACATCTTCGAGTAAATTAAAATCAAAAGATAATAATTTTTTTAAATTACTAAAAAATATTTCATTTTTTAATTGTTTCACAAATTCTTACTAATTTTTGTATAAATCAATTGTTTTTAAACAATGAAACTAACATGATTATATTAATTGAATTGAATGATTAAGTCTAACTTTTAAAATAATAATTGAAATAAAATAAGATTCAAGAAAATAATTTCAAAATATATTAAGTAAATAATTTTTATATATAATAAAATTAAAGAGAAGGATTAAAATAATCAATGAAATTGATGTAATGTTCATTTATAAATATTTAAATAAATTATAAGTAGCAAGGTATTATTTAATTGATGTTTAAAATAAAATATTTTATAATATCTGAATGAATTGATTTTTAAGATAAACTATTATATACATATTTAATTAATATAATTTTAATATATATATATATATGTGTATATTAGATATATTTTAAATATATATTTTTATATTAAAAATTATTTTATCATTAAATAAAATAAAAATATTTCAAAATATGGCTGTTGTTGAATCAGTTTCTCATGGTGGGATCATATTCATATATAATAATAGAATCATGTCTCCTTAAAGAAACAATATCTACCTCAAAGTAGTACGAGCATAATTGAAAATAGATGGTATAACGTATTCTAAATAATTGATCTCATGTGTTATTAGTTTATATATTTATATATACATTTTTTTATTTTATAATTTTTATTTATTAAACTAATGGAACATTAATTATATTTTATCAATTTTAGATTTGTTTGATAAATTTTTATTAATCCTTATATAAGCCAATTATTTTTAATTTGATCGAACTAGCATGTTTATATCAATTGAACTAGATGTCTAAGTCAATTTTAAAAATAATAATTAAAATAAAATAAGATTTATGAAAACAAGTTTATTTACCTTAACAAAATTGGAAAGAACAATAAATTATGTATTTTCATATTATCTAATAATATAATAAAACATTAAGCATGATAAAAGAGAAATAAATTTCTCAAGAGAAAAATAAATAAATTTTCTAGATAAACTATTATTTAAATTAGTCTAATTTTTTTTAAAAAAATATTAAATTAAAAAGATTATTATTTAATTTTCTTTTATAGCATTATGTTTCTCACTTTTTAATACATCATGATATATTAATTGTCCCTTTTAAATTATATATTTTTTATTATTTTAAAAAAATAATTTTTTTGGGAGGATAATGATTTTTATTTCTTATCATTAATATTTTTATCATTATAAAAATAATATTATATATTTTTATATTTGTTTTCAATTAAAAGAAAAATATTTTTGAATTTTTTAAAAAAATTTTATTTAGCGACCGATTTTAATTTGGTCGCTAAAATTATTATAAATAATAATTTTTTTATTTTTTTAGCGACCGATTTGAATTTGATCGCTAAAATTATTATAAATAATAATTTTTTTTTATTTTCTTAGCGACTGATTTTAATTTAGTAGCTAAAGTTATTTTAAATAATAATATTTTTTATTTTTTTAGCGACCAAATTAAAATCGGTCGCTAAAAAGATAAAAAAATATTATTATTTATAATAATTTTAGCGACCAAATCAAAATCGGTCGCTAAAGTTATTATAAATCATAATATTTTTTTATTTTTTTAGCGATCGATTTTAATTTGGTCGCTAAAATTATTATAAATAATATTTTTATTATTATTTTAGCGACCAAATTCAAATCGGTCGCTAAAAAATATTATTATTTAAAATAATTTAGTGACCAAGTTAAAATCGGTCGCTAAAGTTATTATAAATAATAATATATTTTTATTTTTTTAGCGACCGATTTTAATTTGGTCGCTAAATGTATTATAAATAATAATTTTTTTATTATTTTAGCGACCAAATTCAAATCGGTCGCTAAAAAAATAAAAAATATTATTATTTATAATAATTTAGCGACCAAATTAAAATCGGTCGCTAAAGTTATTATAAATAATAATATTTTTTTATTTTTTTAGCGACCGATTTTAATTTGGTCGCTAAAATTATTATAAATAATATTTTTTTTATTTTTTAGCCACCGATTTATAATTTGGTCGCTAAAATTATTATAAATAACAATATTTTATTCTTTTAGCAACCGAAACTGTTCCGTCGCTATTTTAACCAATAATTATTATTTTAGCAACCAATTTAGCGACCGTTTATTGGCCACTAAAAAAATCGGTCGCTAAATAAAATTTGCAACTAAATTAGATTTGGTCGCTAATTATGTCGCTATTAGCGACGGAAAAAAATCGGTCGCTAATTTCGGTGGCTAAATTGACTTTTTTTTTGTAGTGACATATGCTATATGAATCATGCTTTCTATAAAGGAAAAACAACCTTAGAGAGATTTGGCTTACATGTGACCAGTGCTCTCATATTACTATTAGAGTGAGCCGAACAACTCTTTTCCCACAAATTATCACATACCAAGAACCACATTAAGGTTTTAGTTTTTTTTTTTTTTTTACCTTTAAAGCATTTTTTTATAAGAATTTTCATTGGATAATCTTTATTTGGGTAAAAGAGTAACAATCCTTTTATCACCAAGCACCAAAACCATAGTGTCTCTACTTGTCCACACAAGCAATGATGTAGCACGGATTAGTGTTTGCCACGAGGTGTACAGGAACATTAGTTTTGTGAGATGGTGGTGCAAAGTTCTAAGAAACACTCTTTGTTTCTCTTAGATAGATATACATATGCAAGATTAGCTAGCTTTGACTATTTATTAATAGACTATTGTTGACCAAATGTTCTATTTATTTGGTTTGTACAATACAAGTTCAATATCTTGTTCATTTAATTAAATTATATTTAATTAAATTTGTTTTCAATTAATTAAATCATATTTAATTAATTGACTTTAGATCATATTTAATTTAATGACTTTTTTTCAAACATTTACTCCATGTATGTGACTCTTTAACACCCAGTTTTTTTTAAAAAGATGGCATTTTCGTAATTATTGATGGCATTTTCGTAATTTTAATAAAGGAACAAGGGTATTTCTGGGTGTCGGAAAGGGCCGTTCCAAATGCAGAACGGGCCGTTCCAAAAGAAAGAATATGCTTGTTTTTAAAGACCTAGAACGGGCCTGGAACGGGCCGTTCTGGTATGGAGAACGGGCCGTTCTGGAAGCAGTACAGGTCGTTCTGCTGAGATTGAGAACGGGCCGTTCTGGTTTCAGAACGGGCCGTTCTGCTTTTTTGGAACGGACGTTTCGATTTTGGAACGGGCCGTTCCAGTTGAAAAATTTGCCCATGTTTGAAGGATCCGGAACAGGCCGTTCCGAAATCAGTACGGGCCGTTCCGGGTGCGTCAGATTGCCTATAAATAGGGCCAAGGGGGGTGAAAATTTTATACTGAGCAAGAAGTGATAATCTTAGAGAGAGAAAGAGGAGAGAGAGAGAGAGAGAGAGAGAGAGAGAGAGAAAGAAAGAAAGAAAGAAAGAAAGAAAGAGAGGGAAGAAAGAGAGAATCCAGAGGAGGAGGTCCTGCCCAAGTTTCAGCTCCTGCTTATCCAGGTAAGGGGGGAGTGAGAACCTCGCTCGGGGGTGTGGGGATAATTGTTGGATAGTTGTTTGTCGGATTGGCCCCCAATCCCTTGCCGTTGTTCTGTCTGATTTTCTATTTACTCTATTTTGCTCTTTGTTGAAGGTGCCGTTGTTCTGTCTGATTTTCTATTTACTCTACTTTGCTCTTTATTGAAGGTGTCGCTGTTCTGTTTGATTTTCTATTTACTCTACTTTGCTCTTTGTTGAAGTTGTCGTTGTTCTGTTTGATTTTCTATTTACTCTACCTTTTTCTTTGTTGAAGTAATAAATGAATATGAAATTAATGTTAATAATAAATGAGTTTTAATATGAATAAGAATGCTCTCTGGATCTCTGTGAATACCTATGCGGACCTTATGAGGAGTATTTATGACATGACCATGGAAATATGAACAAATGACATGAGACCCAAGAATGGACTATGAGACCTAAAAATGGACTATTGAGACAAGCTGTGATAATAAGAATATGAAAAATAATGACATGATATACTTGATGAAACCTTTTACTAAGTTAAATGTTGAGTTCATGAAATAATGAATATATGTCATGCATCATATGCATATATTACTCCAGGTGTGCCGCTGAGGCCGTATACCAACGATGCTAACGAGGTGTACCTTTGGGTCACCAGTGATGATATGTGAAACTTCCTTATGGCGCCACATGCATGCATTTATGAGTCGAGTTCATGACATCATTGCATGGTAAATGAGTATATATGTGATATTGATGATGTATGTGTATTGTTTATATGTGACTTATATTTGTTGTGTGTGTGTGGGTGCTATCTAACCTTTATTTCTGCACCTGAAACTGAGTGAGATGTTTCTCACTCCCTTGTTGTTCTTGTATATGTTTAAATTATGATGCAGGCGATCAACGTCATGAGGATGTGGTTGATGAGGCTTAAGGCTTCAGTTGGGCATGCTCTGATAGGATGTGACATCGGGGCATAGTTAGCTTAGTTTAATATGTTATTATTTTAATGACTTTAGTTTCTCTTCTTTTGTAATTTCTAACGATGAGACAACGTAGATAAAGTTTATAATTCAAGGAAAATGTATGTTAAGAATTTTAATTTAAACGTTCTTGATAAAAGACCAAGATGTACATTTTTGTTATATTTTTATGATTTGGGAGTATAAATTAATCCCTAACCAGGAGGCACTGCCACCTTTACTGGAGTTAATTTATATTTCCTTTATTATTATTTGTATATATATGATTTCTTGTTTTTCACGAAATTGTATTGAAAATCTTAATTTCTTTTCTTTTATAATTTTTACACTGGAGTTATGATTTATGAGTTACGAATGTGAATCTTCTACCTTGTTATATTTGAAATATTTGTCAACTATGAAAGATTTTATTTACCCAACAAAAAGAAAAGAAATATTTTATTGTTACATTTGTTGTATATTAATAATGGAGTAGAGGGTGTCACATTTAGTGGTATCAGAGCAGGTCGATCTAATCGACCGTGAGTTATGTACTTATCATGATTTTGTTGTGTACTCTTACAGTGTTTTGTTTGTTGTATACTTTGATGATGCTTTTCTTTGATAATGATGAAGATAATGTTCTCCTTGTGCTGATATTGTAGAGTTTGATATTGTTAAGTTATTTTGTAATTAGAGGAATGATAGTCATGATAGTGTTAGCTAATCCCATTATGACCGCTCTTCTTCATTCTTATGATTGCTTATTTGTTTGATACTTCTTGCTTATGTAAGAAGTAGTGGCTGAGTGGTATCACTTGTGTTGCAAGCATATGTGCGAGTAGTAGACGAGATATTATGCTAATATTGTAAGAACTATTGAGGCCTTAGATTTGGGTAAGACATTGATTTTTCAAGTGTATTAAGAGTTTACGATTGGTGAAATTTTTGAAAGCTATAGTTGTAGCGATTGAATCCAAGGATGATGTATTGGAATTTTGGTATTATTAAGGAGAGATTGAAGTGTTGATGATTTCTAAAGTTTGATGGTTGCATGTGAATTTTATTTTCTAAGCCTTTTGTACTGAATATGTGCGTTGTTTGGTTTGTAGTGGGAAACTTTGATACGAATTTGAGGTGGAAAGGAGTAAGTTTGGAAGGATTGAGGTATTTTGTGGCCTAGATGTTGATGCGTTATTGTGTAAGGGATGTTTGTACTCCAGTTATAGCTACTTTGGTGATCAAAGGTCTAGTTGTAAGCGTTGAATATATCTGTGGTGATTTTTGAATTTTTAGCTAAGAAGATGATCTTTTTAAAATCTCATGTCTCACTAAGAGTTGTAGCTTATTCACTTAGTGATAGGTTGAGATCACGTGGATGAGTAGAACTCTCTATGTGTCGTTTTCTTTGATAGTTGTTGAAAAGAGAAGTTAGGCTGTATAATAATGTTTTTGGGTTAGTAGGCAATGCAAGGATAAGAATTGACTTTGTTAAAATGTTTTGAGGTGTTTTCGTGTAAATTGAGAGGTTGTTTAAGGTTATATGATGCTATGTGGTAAAGGTTGTTCATGTACATGCTTATGGATGGTATATATGAAGGTTTAAAGTAGGTATTCTAATATGATTTAATATGCATGTATGTTGATATGTGGATAGATGACCTTAGGGATCAAATGGTGAATGTTGTATGGTTAGTGAGATTGATCTTAGGGTGTGATATGATCATATTGTAGTTGAAAGTGAAGATATATTCAAGACGGTTGTATGTTAAGTTATCTAAGTATTACTATTTTATTTTATTTTATTATTATTCTTTTATTATATGAGATAAGTTTTCTAGTCCCTATAAATTTCAGTTAAGGTAAACATGAATCTGTCTTAAGTAGAAGTTGTGTTTAAGTGGAGAGATATTTAAGCAAGTTAGAGAGGATAAAAGTTTTATGAGGTTATCTTATTATTATTATTGGCGATTTATTGAAGGAATTTTTAAGATAGCATTGCCCTTAACTACATTTATTAGGAGGAGTATTGCCTTTATGTGTGATAGTAAGTATGAGAGTAGTTTCAACTCTTAAAGGCAAGAATGAATAGTGTTAATATTATTGGATTTTAGTAAGCCTTTTGTGTATATAGTAATACTTATAAGATGAATTTGGATGCATTGTAGATGTAAGAGGAAAGGTAGTGGCTTATGATTCTAGGCAATTAAAAATGTATGAGAGGAATTACCGTACCCATGACCTTGAGTTAGCGGTTTTAATATTTGGAGACATTACCTATATGATTCTAAGCTTAAGATATTTAGTGATCATAAGAGCTTTAAATATCTATTGACCAAAAGAGATAGTTGGAATTCCTTAAGAAATAAGATTTTGATCTTATTGGTTATTTGGCCAAAGCCATTATGGTAACCGATGTTTTGAATATGAAACCTTTATATTTATCTTCCTTTATGATTAGAGAAATGGATCTTTGGACTCAAATTAGGAATTTAAGTTTGACTTATGAGAATACTCCTAGTAGTGTGAAACTAGTAACAATTGGATCCTTGAAAGAAATTGGAAAAGCACAATTAGTTGATTCATTTTTGGTGATAAGATATGAGACTATAGGATAAGGTGATGGATAAGAGTTTGACTTGGAGGTAGATGGAATGGTGAAATTAGAGATCTGGTATGTGTACCTAGTGAACTTATGCTTAAGTGTTTGATCTTTGGAAAGGTTGTGGAAAGGCTCACAAAAGTTAAACCAATATTGTGACAGATGCCTTGATTATGATGATCACTGATATATTATTTTTGATTATTTAAGGATTGGATTTGATTGAAGAATTTAGAGACTTATGCTGGATGTGTAAGATTACCCTTAGGAGCATTGAATTGATTATGATTGAAAATAATTAGTGAATTAGTGATGAGATTAAAGAAGCTCAGGGGTTAGAGCCTTTCCTAGTAAACCAAGTGGAAAAGATTAGTAGGAGTATGAGTAACCTTTTCTAAATAGAAATTGATGTTGTTTTGAGAATAAATTTGGATGCTTAGTAATCTTGAATTAAGAAAGATGATTTTAGAGAAAGGACATAAGAATACTCTTTTATTTAGGAGCTACTAAGACGTATCAGAGTAGCGCAGCGGAAGTGTAGTGACCTAAGGTGAAGAGAAAAGAAATCATATACTCGTGTTTAGTATGCAAGAAGTCTTTAGAAATTTTGTAGCATTTAGACTTCTCATTTTGGAAGTGAGATGGTGAATGGATAGACTTTAATTGTAGGTTTGTCTGAGACGTTTAAGAGATTGATTATAATTGTGTTTTAGTGGATAGGCTTACCAGATTTGCTTGTCTTATCCTTAGAAATCCTTGGATGAAATTGATAGAGTTGTATATCGATAAGATAGTGAAGTTGCATAAGAATTAGAAGTTAAGAAGCGGAGAGTCTTCCATTACAAAAATTTCGGGGACGAAATTTCTAAAAGGAGGGGAGAATTGTAACACCCAGTTTTTTTTAAAAAGATGGCATTTTCGTAATTATTGATGGCATTTTCGTAATTTTAATAAAGGAACAAGGGTATTTCTGGGTGTCGGAACGGGCCGTTCCAAATGCAGAACGGGCCGTTCCAAAAGAAAGAATATGCTTGTTTTTAAAGACCCAGAACGGGCCTGGAACGGGCCGTTCTGGTATGGAGAACGGGCCGTTCTGGAAGCAGTACGGGCCGTTCTGTTGAGATTGAGAACGGGTCGTTCTGGTTTCAGAACGGGCCGTTCTGCTTTTTGGGAACGGGCGTTCCGATTTTGGAACGGGCCGTTCCAGTTGAAAAATTTGCCCATGTTTGAAGGATCCGGAACGGGCCGTTCCGAAATCAGTACGGGCCGTTCCGGGTGCGTCAGATTGCCTATAAATAGGGCCAAGGGGGGTGAAAATTTTATACTAAGCAAGAAGTGATAATCTTAGAGAGAGAAAGAGGAGAGCGAGAGAGAGAGAGAGAGAGAGAGAGAAGAAAGAAAGAAAGAAAGAAAGAAAGAAAGAAAGAAAGAAAGAAAGAAAGAAAGAAAGAAAGAAAGAAAGGGAAGAAAGAGAGAATCCAGAGGAGGAGGTCCTGCCCAAGTTCCAGCTCCTGCTTATCCAGGTAAGGGGGGAGTGAGAACCTCGCTCGGGGGTGTGGGGATAATTGTTGGATAGTTGTTTGTCGGATTGGCCCCCAATCCCTTGCCGTTGTTCTGTCTGATTTTCTATTTACTCTACTTTGCTCTTTGTTGAAGGTGCCGTTGTTCTGTCTGATTTTCTATTTACTCTACTTTGCTCTTTATTGAAGGTGTCGCTGTTTTGTTTGATTTTCTATTTACTCTACTTTGCTCTTTGTTGAAGTTGTCGTTGTTCTGTTTGATTTTCTATTTACTCTACCTTTTTCTTTGTTGAAGTAATAAATGAATATGAAATTAATGTTAATAATAAATGAGTTTTAATATGAATAAGAATGCTCTCTGGATCTCTGTGAATACCTATGCGGACCTTATGAGGAGTATTTATGACATGACCATGGAAATATGGACAAATGACATGAGACCCAAGAATGGACTATGAGACCTAAAAATGGACTATTGAGACAAGCTGTGATAATAAGAATATGAAAAATAATGACATGATATACTTGATGAAACCTTTTACTAAGTTAAATGTTGAGTTCATGAAATAATGAATATATGTCATGCATCATATGCATATATTACTCCAGGTGTGCCGCTGAGGCCGCATACCAACGATGCTAACGAGGTGTACCTTTGGGTCACCAGTGATGATATGTGAAACTTCCTTATGGCGCCACATGCATGCATTTATGAGTCGAGTTCATGACATCATTGCATGATAAATGAGTATATATGTGATATTGATGATGTATGTGTATTGTTTATATGTGACTTATATTTGTTGTGTGTGTGTGGGTGCTATCTAACCTTTATTTCTGCACCTGAAACTGAGTGAGATGTTTCTCACTCCCTTGTTGTTCTTGTATATGTTTAAATTATGATGCAGGCGATCAACGTCATGAGGATGTGGTTGATGAGGCTTAAGGCTTCAGTTGGGCATGCTCTGATAGGATGTGACATCGGGGCATAGTTAGCATAGTTTAATATGTTATTATTTTAATGACTTTAGTTTCTCTTCTTTTGTAATTTCTAACGATGAGACAACGTAGATAAAGTTTATAATTCAAGGAAAATGTATGTTAAGAATTTTAATTTAAACGTTCTTGATAAAAGACCAAGATGTACATTTTTGTTATATTTTTATGATTTGGGAGTATAAATTAATCCCTAACCAGGAGGCACTGCCACCTTTACTGGAGTTAATTTATATTTCCTTTATTATTATTTGTATATATATGATTTCTTGTTTTTCACGAAATTGTATTGAAAATCTTAATTTCTTTTCTTTTATAATTTTTACACTGGAGTTATGATTTATGAGTTACGAATGTGAATCTTCTACCTTGTTATATTTGAAATATTTGTCAACTATGAAAGATTTTATTTACGCAACAAAAAGAAAAGAAATATTTTATTGTTACATTTGTTGTATATTAATAATGGAGTAGAGGGTGTCACAGACTCCATAAATTTTCACTTAATTTCAATAATATTTAAATATTATAATATTAAATATTATAGATAAAGATTGACATCTAGACATACATCATTATCATCCAATTAATAAGAATAAATCAATGATTCACTACAAGAAAAATGTAAATTACTGACGAATAATTTTTTATGGATACAAATCCATCGAAAAATTTATATATCTGATGGATTTTATCGACAAAAAAATAATTCGTAGGAAAAGTTATATTACCGACGGATAATTTCTAACAAATACAAATCTGTCAGAAAATTTATATTTTTGACGAATATATACGTCGATAATTTTCGACGGATACAAATCTGTCGAAAAAATTTATATTTCCAACGGATACAAATCTGTTGGAAAATTTATGTTTTCGATGGATATATCCGTCGGTAATTTCCAACAGATATATCCGACGGTAATTTTTGATGGATTTATCCGTCGGTAATTTTTGATAGATATAAATCTATTGAATAATTTATATTTCTGATGGAAAAAAAATTCGTAAGAAAAGATATTACCGATGAAATATTTTCGACAAATTTATATTTTTAAAAAATGTAAGAATTTTTGACGAAAATTGACAATCATATATTAAAAAAGATCATCAATAAAATTTTAAATATATATATATATATAGAGAAAGAGAGAGAAAGAGGAGGAATCAAATGACTCACAAAGTAACTCTTAGTAGAGTTATTCCGCTCAATAATTCATGGTGTATGTTGAATTTCATCGATCCAATTATTAAATTAAAAATTATTAAAGTTTACTAATGATTAATAAAAAAAATTGATTAGCTTTGGAATAAATTATTTGCAAATAATATAGTTAAAAAATTAATTATTTTAAATTATTTAACTAGAATCTTATTGACAATTTACTATATGATCTTGATATTTTTGTATAACTAATGTCTGGTTTTAAAATTGATATAAAAATATTATGATATAATTAGATAAGATTTTAAATTAGTATTTTATTAATGGTTGATAATTAGAAAATAAAACAAGGATAAATACATTTTTTGAATTTTATATCTTAGATTTAAGATAAATAAATATATCAAGTTAATTAATAATTTATTAAAAATGTTAAAATTTAATTTATAAAAATAATATTTTAAAAGAGAAAGGTTATAATAACACCGGTGTAACTTTTACTAAGTATTACACCGCTTAATAATTTTATATTAAATGTGAATTTTATAAATTCAACCGTTAGATTAAAAGTATTTTAGTCTTAAATCATATATACAAAATTTTAATTCAAGATGATTTGATACTTCATTCTTGTAAAAAAATTGACGTAATGTATACATTTCAAAATATACTAAAATATGAACACTTTGATTACCTTCAAGTTGTTGTTCAATTTTAACAAAATTTGATATACAAAATTCAATCTAACGGTTGGATTTACAAAATTCTCATTTTAAAATATATAAATTATTATTTAAACTTTTAAATTTATAATGAATAATTTAAATTGTATCATAATATTAATTTTAAATAGAAATAAGTAGATTATTAATTATAAAAGTAAGTATATATATAAATAAATATTAATTAAATATAATATAATTATTATTATGGTAATATAATTATTATATATAAATAAATATTAATTAAATATAATATAATTATTATTATGGTAATATAATTATTATACTTTTATAACGGTTCGGACACACATCGAAATAAAAGGGATCCAATGATAGTATAAGTGTGAGATTGTATAGTTGATGATGACTTAAATGAATTTTTGTATTATCTATATACTAACAACATACATTTGTTTTTCGGTAGCTTATTTCATCAAAACTTCATAGTTAAGTGTGCTTGACTTGGAGTAATATAGGGATGAGTGACCTTTTAGGAAGTTTCCTAGAAATTGTGCAAGTGAAGACAAAACACGCTAAAAAGTGAAGTGTCGTGAAATAAAATCCTTGAGAGACCAAATATGAGAGTTGTTACATTAATAAATTTATTAAAATTAGACAAAAAAATTTCGACGGATTTATCCATCAGAATCATATAAAGATTTTTAAACAATTTTCGATAGATTTTTTTTTCCAACGCCCTTTTTTTTAGAGATTTGCATCTGTCGAAAATCTGTCAAAAATAGAGATTTTTCGATGGATTTTCATTTTTACCGACAAATTATATCCGTCAGAAATTTACATTTTTCTTGTAGTGACTCAATTTCAACCTTCTGTAACAAAAGTTACCATATGGTAATATGTCTCGTCATTCATATATCTTTGATTTAACACAAGACATAAAAATGTCATTTTTGTTAAATTCAATCATATGTATTTTCGATAACCAAGTAGATGTTTAGGCAAGAATAATAGGTCCAATATCTCATTGTCTCATTCTCGCATGACCATGCATATTTCACATTTCACTTTATCAAGAGACCCAAGGCATAACTCCTATTATGTAAGAAGGACAAATCCTTTCTATGTCACTCACATCTTTCCACATATTCATTTCAGAACCATTTAACTACCTTTATAAATATCGTTATAGATAATGTTTGATAGCATCAAAGTCTACAACTTTTACATGTAGAAATTGTAGTAACTTCAAGTTGAAGCACTACTTTACTATGATCATCATGAGAAATGCTTATGGCACTTATGTAACATATCATGCCTTCTCATAGTTAGAGGTGTCAAAGTGAGTTAACTCGGTTCACTCGAGTTGTCTCATCATGAGTTGGTGTTTTAAACAAGTTACCCCAACCTGACTAACTCTCTAGTAAACTAGCTAAGAAAATTTCAACCCAACTCGACCCACCACGGGTTGGTGGGTTAGGTAGGTAAACTCATTAGATTTTTTTAGAAAAAAAAACAAAAACAAAAAATAATTACATGTTTATGTTTTTAATAAATAAAATAAAGGATTCTAATTTTTTTTTATTAAGAAAATAAAGTCAATCATTGATTCAAATGCAAATACAAATAAAAATATCAAACAAAATTTTAAATAACAACTACATAAAACATAAACATATATTTTTTTCATTTTTTAATTGAAGTGGGTTAAATAAGTTTATCTGACTCACTTAGACTTAAACCCATTTGGCTCACAGTTAAGTGCGTTGGGTTAAAATTTAGCAAAAATTAGCACACATTTTTATTTTCTAACACAACTCGACCTAGATCCTTGGTGAGTCGAGTTGATCCACCAAGTTGAAACTCATTTTGATACCTTTACTTATAATGGATCCATCCAATATAAATATAACTTAATGTTTATATTTGTATCTAACTTGATATCTCATAACATATGAGATATGATCATCAGTCAACTCACACAATAGTCTTAATCTATTATTGTCAACCTAGTTAACAATAATATTTAATTATGGGTGATTTTAAAATAATATCTTTTATTCAAAGAATTTCATAATCAAGTTACAAATATATTTTTGAATGAGAGTATTCTAAGGACATTATCATGCTTTGAATATAAACAACATAATAACTAAAATTTATTTATAATAAATTATATATATATATATATATATATATATATATATATATATATATATATCAAAGTAATGATATAAACAAAGTAATGATATAAACAAAGGATTAGTTATTTAGACTAACTTCAACATTGTTTGTCAAGGTGGTTGTATTTTCCCCTTGTATTTTTGTGTTGTGCCCGAAGAAATTATTTCACATGATTAATCTTATTATAGATCAAAAGCTTTGGACTCATATTTTATTGGTAAAGAATGGTCCAAAGTTATCCCACCTCACCTTTGCTAATCACCTTCTTCTTTACAGAAGCAAGTGTTGATCAAGCTGAAGTTATCAAGAAAATATTTGATGTCCTATGTGCAAGCTCGGGTCAGAAGGTGAGCTTTTATAAGAATAATATTTTCTTCTCTAGTAATGTTCACTAGAAGACTAGATAAAATATCCCATAGTTAAATTGTTTTGTTCAAGGGTTAAATATTATGGGTTAAGGTTTGAGAGGGGGTTACGACAGTTTTTCACTTTACATTTTTCATTCTTTTATTTTCTATGTTTACGCTTTAAAGAACTGGGAAAAGAACCAAAAATCATAAGATCACCTTGGAGATCTACACCCTTCAAATAATATTCACCAAGGTAAGGGAGGAATGAATAAACTCGCTCTAGGTGTGGGATAACTATTGGATAGTGAGATTGGCTCTTAATCTCTTCTCTATTGTATGCTTTGTATGAAGAGATAAATCCCAAATTGTGACTTCTGATGTATTTTTATCTTCCATATGATTCTTCAATACTCTATTAAATGTCTTAAACATATATGTCTAGTTAATTTCACACATTAAACTAATTTTGTGAATCTTGGATTGCCTGTGAGTTCTTATGAGATTTCTAAGGGAATACTTTTTTGGTGGTTATATGAGGATATGATATGAGTGTGCAAATATGTGTAATTCATGATTAAGAAAAGTGTATATTGATATTTTGAAGTGTTTTACTAATTGGATTCATGAATTGGTATCTTGTAAATGTATTGTGAAATTTGTGTTTTTTGTAGATTATTGGTTTTTGATACGACGTCAGGCACCACCTTGGACTCGTCAAGCATCATTGTGGCCGAGAGCAAAGTTTGCTCTCTTTAGCACTCACACCGAGCGTGGGTTGATCCTCACCAGGCATGGAATCTCCAAGGAGCTCCCTGAGGTGATCTCATCGAATGTGAAGCGTGAGTCGACTAGAGAGCTTGTGTGCTCTCTGGTTGCACCTTGTCAAGTGCGAGATGGTGTTGTCGGGCATCATTCAAAATTTGGTACTTCTTCATTTTGTAAGCTAATGGTTATTGATGTGACACCCATCTACCCGTCAAGAATGATACCAATTAAAATACATTTAAACTCTTAAATACATCCTCATAGAAAATCATAAATAGAGAAATCCAGTTCATTGGAAAGTAAATAAATGGAATAGTAGTAACAAATTGTAATTCAAAAATATTGAAATAACAAGAAGTAATATAATCCCTAAATTACTCTAAATCCTTGGTGTCACATTGGCATCAGAGTTTCGCATACACCTAGACCTTTCCCTGCTTCTCCCAAGATTAAGGATTCTCGTATGCAAAACATACAAAATACACACCAACAATAAATAGGGAGTGAGAACAATCTCGCTCTATAGGGAATGAGCTGCAACCCTCGGCATCTCATCCCTTCACGATAAACAAATATAATAGCAACAATTAATATACTTCAAAATACAATAATAACAACTCAACTCCTACTTCAAACGATAATAATTATCATTCATACTTCAAACTATAATAATCACAATTCACATTTCAACTTCAATTATAGATAACATCAATTCCATCCTTCAACACACACATAAAAATGCAATGTGATGTGCACCTACTTCTAAATGCATGAGGTACTCGACCATCATCATCAAGAATATACAATTGGTACCTAAGTTTTGAGTTGACCTTAGGCAACCAACACAGAAGTGTTCCCACCAAAATACTAATAGGTTCCCACCAACCATAGAAACAAGTTCCCACCAAAATCACAGAACATGTTCCCACCAAAAGCACAGAATTATGCAAATATGATGCATGTCACAACCATGCAAATGCTTCTATATAACTTCATTTTGATTATCATATCACCCATCATTCATAAACATATATATTCATTCACATCAATAATCATCCATCAATTCTTTTATATAAATACATTGTGATCATCATATCATCCATCACTTATAAACATTTATACTCATTCACATCAATTATCATCCATCAAGATAGAAAATCATCATTAATCATGCATAAATGCTTGTATATATATTCATCACTACATAATCAATTGTTAACATAATCATATCATTATTTAAAACATCATAAAGGAGTCTTTTGACAATCTACGCTAGGCTTGGGAACCCACTCTCAATTTTAAGCCAAGACAAAGAGAACTCTGGTCAACTCACACCCGATTTAATAAATTCACGCTTGGCTTAAATACACCCGACTTAAAAATAACAAGCCTAGCTTAATTACACCCAACTTAAAAATAAAAAGCCTGACTTAATTTAAGCCCGACTAAAAAACCCTGGCTTTAAGTCGAGATAGAGAGCACCAGATTCATCTTGTGCCCAATATGGACATTTTCCCGCTCGGCACTAGCACGTCTGGGCAAGGCTTTCATACACAGGAAGGCATGCTCGGCTTTGAGCACTCAAGCTGAGCGCAATGTGCAATCCAGCACCCAATCACCAACAACCAAATTGCTAGATCTTGAAATAAACGTTTCCACAATCAATTATACAAATTATAATCTCCCAAAGCTCATTTTACATCCAGAAATTCACTAATTTTATCGTTTACAACTTTTACCCTTTAAATTCAACAAATTTCTCCCGTTAGGGTTCTAATCCCTTTCTACAAAATACTCAATTAATTACTCTAAAAACATATAATCATCAAATAAATTACATATTCATAATCTACTCAATAAATCACATCAAACGCACATAACATCTCATCAAACAGAAAACTTATGGGATTAGGGTCAATCCCTCTACCCTTCATGCATACACCCAATCCCTAGAAATGATTGTTCTCACTCCCCCCTTACTTGGAGTGATGCAATGTACGAGTCTAATTTCCTTCCTCTTCTCCGGTGATCATTTCTCCTTGTTTTTTAGATGTATTCTCTTTAGAGCACTTGAGCATCAAAGAACGTGAGATGAAAAATGAATAATAATCTCCCCCTTTCTCCTTTCTCTTATATATAACTTTTATTTCTCTAAATAAACTCCTTTTTATCTTAATTATTTCTAATATTCTCCAAATGATTAAATCTATTAAAATGTATAAAATAAAAATTATTAATCACAATATAAAATAAAATCATCCTCATCTCCCTAATTAATTATTATTAATAATTAGAAAATTCCCAAGGTGTTACAATTCTTCCCCTTCAAAAGGAAAGCCTTCATCTTGCATCTTCTGAACTACAATGGTCTTTCTAAAGAGGAAGATAGATTCTAGGTATGCCTCCATGGGCATTTTCCTTCTAGACGAATCGAGTTTTGGTGCCATTTTAGGTTTAGGAATCTGAGAAAGCTTTTACGATTTTTGAAAATTTCTAAGAGGTCGAGGAAGATGATGAATAATAGAGTATTAGAGAATTTGAAAAAGTAAACAAATGAATGTAAAAACCATTTTTAAAAAAAATTGAAGTTCGTGGGAGAGAGAAACTGGTAGCCTGACAGTTTTGGTAGGTATGTAGGCTGATGTGGTATGACATGACGTGATACTATCGCTCCATGTCTCAATTGTTACCTTGTTTTTCATTCAATATGTTCATGATTAATAGAATTTAATGCTTTTTAAGTCACTTGTTATCTTTATCAGACTTACAATGAAACGTAAATCATAATATATAGATTAATAAGATACAGATGAATCAATTATCAGACACAATATACATACTTGAACAAAATCATGACAGACGAAATGAATACTCATCAGATGATGTATAGAATAGTTAACTTGTTAGATTTTTTAGGTGTAGATGATCTCTTATGAAAACAAAACGTTCTTCAACTAAAGCCTTTGTAAAGATATCAACCCATTGATGATCAATATCAATAAATTTTATATCAAAAACACCTTTGTCAAAATAATCACGAATGACGTGATATCTTATTTCAAGATGCTTAGCCTTAGAATGTTGAATTGGATTTTTAGATAGGTTTATAGCATTAGTGTTATCACAAAATACAAGTATATTAGATTCAAGACTTGAGTAGTCTTCTAATTAATACTTGAGCTACAACAATTGTGAGAAACACCCAACAGCTAAGATGTATTCTGCTTTTGCTATTGAAAGGGCTATGGAGTTCTACTTCTTGCTTGCCCAAGAGATAAGATAGTTTCCCAAGAAGTGACACCCTCCACTTGTGTTCTTTCTTTCAACTCTATCTCCAGCATCAAAATCTTGCTAACCTGAAATTGTTGTGTTTCTCATAAAACAGAATAAGGTTAGTGGAACCTACTACGTATTTAAAAATTCCTTTTATAGCTTTTAGATGAGACTCTTTAGGATTAGATTGAAATATAGCACAAAGACAAACACTGAACATGATATATGGTATGCTTGCAATTAGGTAGAGTAGGATCCAATTATGCCGCTATAGTTCATCTGATCAATAGATTTTCCTGATTTTTCTATTTTCAACCCTACAGATGAATGCATAGGTGTAGGCCTTGGCTTACAATCATTCATCTTGAATCTCTTAATAAGTTCCTTTTATTTTTGTTGATGAATGTAGATCCCTTCATCTATCTACTTGATTTGTAGACCTGAGAAAAACTTTAGTTCTTCCATCATGCTCATTTCAAACTCAGTCTGCATCAACTTAGAAAAATCCTTACATAGAGAATCATTAGTTGCACCGAAAATAATATCATTTACATATATTTGAACAACTATAAAATCAATTCCAGACTCCCTTCTAAATATAGTTGTGTCAATTTTTCCTCTCTTAAAATCATTTCCAAGTAAAAAATTACTAAATTTGTCATACTAAGCTCTAGGAGCTTGTTTCAGACCATAAAGAGACTTTATAAGTTTGAAAACATGTTTTTTGAAATCAGGATTTTCAAAACCTGGAGGTTGTTTGACATATACTTCCTATTCAATGATTCCATTTAAAAATGCATTGTTTACATTCATTTGATAAAGTTTTATATTTTTATGAGAAGTAAAAGCTAAAATAATTCTAATAACTTCAAGTTTGGAAACCGGAGCAAAGGTTTTAGTAAAGTCAATACCTTTTTGTTGATTATAGCCTTGAGTTATTAATCTAGCTTTATTTCTTACCAATTTTCCTTGCTCATCAAGCTTGTTTCTAAAAACCCACCTAGTTCCAATGACACTTTAATGTGTTAACTTGGGAACAAAGGTCTATACATCATTTCTTTTAAACTGATGAAGCTCTTTTTCCATGGTAATGATCTAGTCATTATCACATAATGTTTCGTCTATGCTTTTAGGTTCAATTTCTGAAACAAGAGCATATGATGCATTGTTTTTTAGAGTTGATCTAGACTCTACTCCTTTAGCTTTATCTCCTATGATGAGATCTTATGGATGATGATTGATGAACTTCCAGTCTTTCTGAGGTCTAATTGCTTCATCTAACTGGTTTGTCTAACCTATTGTCTGATCTTCAACGTCTGGTTTTTCTATTATTCTATCTGCAAATCTCTCTTACATATACCTTTGATATTTCCCTTTCCACTTCCAAAGGAGAAAAATACTTCATGTGGTTGCAGGTCTAGGAACACAGACCTTTCTCCTGTCATATGTTGCGAGCACCCACTATCTAAGTACCAGTGTGAATCCTTTGGCTTTCCCACTAGGGATAACTAAAACAAAGATTATTTGAGATCTTGGTACCCATATCTTCTTGGGTCCTTTCTTATTAGTTCCCATTCCCTTAGTTTTTCTTTTGCCTAAATTTTTGTATCTATAACAACTAGCTTTATGAGAAAAGACTTTGGGTTTGGCCTGAGAAGTCTCAAGACTTGAGTCAAAACCAAGACCAATTTTGTTAGATGGAATCTTTCTATGTTTTAACAAAAGGTCTAATTTTGTGGATCCATCAACAATTTAGTTAAGTCCTTCTTGAGTTGAATATTTTCATTTTTTAAGGCTTCTATATCAAGAAGAACAAAACTAATGATCTTATTTTTTTAGACATAGTATCTCCTTAGCATCATCTAACATTTTTGTTTTGAATTCAAGATTCTCTTTTTCCAAAGCTTTATATTTTTTTTAAAATTTCTTGTACTCTAAAGAAATCATGTGAGAATTAGCTAAAAGAGTCTCAAATGATATCTCATCACTATCAGAATTAGATGAATATGAACTAAAGTTAGAATTTACCTCAACGTTGGTTATGTCTAACTCAACGTCTGCGATGAGATAAATGTTAACAAATTCTTTATCTGAATTGTTGCTTTCACTGTCAAGATCCTCCTAGGTGGTCATTAGACCCTTTTTGGATTTATTTTTATTTAACCACCTTTTCTTGACTAATGGACAGCCTGCTCTTAGATGTCCAAGTTTCTTGCATTCATAGTAGGCAATATCATTGATCTCTAGTTTGTTGGTTTTTCTCCCTTTTTCTTATTTTTTGTGTAGGTTCCTTAGTCATCCCTTTTTTTAGCATATTTTTGAACTTTTTGACATGAAGGAAATTTCATTGTATGTTGAATCTTTTGAGCTTTCTTCTGACATACTAACTCAGACTCAACTTTTAGAGCTTTTTCTTTCTCTCTTTTTTTTGCTTGTTGCACCATTCTTCAAGGCAATAATATCTTTTACCTTGATTTGATCTTTGTTGTTTAGGTGAACCTCATGAACATGAAGTGCTCCAAGAATATCATCAAGAGTGAGGACTTTTAAGTCTCGAGCTTCAAAGATGGTAGTGGCTTTAGTCTCTTAAGATTATTTTGAGCTTTGAAGAACTTAGTTCCTAGGGATTTTAACCCATTTAGAATTGTTTGGAATCTTCCAAACATTTCATCAATGGTTTCATTCTCTTTCATAGAGAACAACTCATAGTGCCTCTAAAGAGTGACAACTTGTCCGAGTCTAACATCTTTAGTGCCCTAATGAATTACCCTGATGGCATCCCACATTTCTTTTGCAATAAAATAGCTACAGAACTTGTTATACTCGATTCTAAATAAAGAACAAGCAAGTATATATCTTGCTTTAGTATTTTGCTACAAGATGTTGCAATTCTCTTGAGTGTATTCATTCTCAGGCTTTATCACCAAATGTCACCTTGGGTGATAATCCTCCAGAGCTGGTACTGGGTGGATTTGATGAACATCTCCATTCTATGCTTCTAATAGGGATAGTCTTCTCCATTGAAGGTTGGAGGCCTTGTAAGAGAAGCTCCTTCTAGCAAGTACTATCCTTCACTACTTCTCATTTTGGATATTTTTTCTTTAGCACTGTTAGATGCCCAACCTCATCAAAGGTCAAGCTCTGATACCAATTGTCGGAGAAAAGATACATACTAGAAGGGGTTGAATAGTGCATATAAAAAAATCACACTTTTGAAATAGTGAAGTAGTAAAAGCTTGACAGATGCAGTGCTGAAATGCAACAAATGAAGAAGCACAAGTCTTTTATGCTAGTTTGTTTCAAACATAGAGACTAAGTTTAATTCTCAATCCAAACAGATTGAGTTCCACTATCTTTCACAAGATACAAGTATTCTTTCAACAAGTTACTTTTTGGCTCAAACCAAATAGTTTTTAACTTGCCTCTCCAAGCAAACGAACAACCCCAAGTATTATCAAAAAATTATTAATATAGATGGATTGAATAATTTTTTCTTTAAATGAATTGGATGGATTTAACTTTTAAGTAAAATTTTAATAAATTTAAATAAATTATTGAATTATTTTTACTCGATCTACGAAATGATTGTGGTGTGTTTTAGAAGGATTTTTCTTGTTGTACTCACTACTGTTCAATTCTTGGCTGAATATTTTCTAGAATTCGAATTGAAATGCCCGATTTATATAATAATAATTATATATTTTCTTATATAATATTTTTACAATTATATCATTAATGATATTTTTTTTGAAGATAAAGATAAAGAAAAAGAATATTTTGTGAATTTATTACACGACATATCGTTCTAAAATATTTACAAAAATGTACTATTTTACGCATTATTTCTTTCTTCCACTTCTATTACAATATTTACATTGATAGTGGAAAGAAAATTATAATTGAAATAATATGGTTGACAAATAAAATTATAACAGATCCATCAAATAACTTCTATATTCCAATTTCTTCCAAGTAGGACAACAATAATAACAATTACAAAATGATCTGGAATCCCAAGTAGATCCATCTATTTTATAATATATTTAATTTTAAAAAACAAAGAAAAGAGAGGAATGAGAACAATATCCAATAAATACAATAATTCAAAAGAATATACAGAATTATTTATAATCAATATTAAACATATATATATATATATATATATATATATATATATATACAAATCATATATTAGATTTTCATGATACAATAAAATTTGAATTATACTTGTAGTAACTAGTCAGGATAAATAAGCGTCATCATAATACCAACCAACAAAAGGATATTTTACCTTAACCAACAATAGGATATTTCACCTTCATTCCTTACTCATTTAAATTCTCAAGGTCAAACCTCCAGCTACAAATAATTCAAACTTTATCTTCTATGGCCATAGAACAATATTTATCTTCATAAATACATGAAGAAATAACAACAATATGAGTCAAAGAGACTTTAACAAAACTATATTATAGTTGATTATAAAATATATTTACAATAAATATATTTACGTAAGAAGAATATATTAAGAGTATCAATCATATAAATGAAAATGATAATCATTATAGAATAATTAAACAATATAAAATATGAACATCTTATTAATTATTATGAGTAAAAATAATCATAAATTAAACAAATAAGTGATATTAGAGACACCTCACTAAATAAATACACATAGAAAATAACATAAATAAATAAACATAGTAGTATATAAAATTTTAAAGAGATAAAGTTCTCCTCCCCCTACCTTAGAACTTCGGCTTATCTGCGTAAAAACTTCAAGATCCTTTTCCTACTCATGTTTCCTCTCTTTCCCTCTTTCTTTCTCTTTCTTTCTCTCTCTCTTTCTCTCTCCCTCTCTAAGTTTTCACCTCTGGCTGTTATAACTTTTCACAGCCCTCCTCCCTCCTATTTATAGAAATTCGAAGTGGCCAGAACGGTCCGTTCTGAAACCGGAACGGCCCGTTCTGGACCCATTCATCCTATGTAAAATTTAAAACCGGAACGACCCATTCTGGGGTAAAAATTCTCTCACAAAGACCATAACTGGAACGACCCGTTTCTAACTAAAATCTGTAGGCATTTTTTTAAGCTTGGAACGACCCATACCACTTTGGGAACAACCCGTTCTAAGCTAACAAATATAGCTCTCTTTGAAAATTTGGAACAACCATTCTGGGCCTTCAAAAATAGATCTCTTTATTAATTTGGAACGGCCCGTTCCGGGCCAATAAACACAAGTTTTTTTAGAAATTTGGAACGGCTCGTTCTGAGCCTTCAAAATACCAAAATATTATTTTATTATTTTTAATTATAAAATCTCTTTAATAATCCCCATAAATATTTAAAATACATAATAATCAATTATTAAAATCTCTAAAATATTCTACATAAAAAGACTCCTTTTTATTAATTAATAACTATAAAAAAATAATTTTCATAAATATAAAAATAATAATTAACCATTGTATAAAATTTGGGATGTTACAAGAATTGTGCAAGATTGGCCCAAGGGATAGCTAAATAAAGTTCCCATATTAGGTTCCCTTAAAAAAATTATATTTTATATTAATATTTATATAATATTTTTAAGATTTCATTATTTAAAAGTCGTTTTTACATTCTTAAAAAATCACTTTAAAAGATCATCTTTAGAAGATATATACAAATATAATTTTTTTATAAGGTCTATTTCTAATTTTACTTTATTTTATTTTTTATTAAAAAATATAATAATTATTTTTAAAAAATTCATTTTAAACATTATTTTATACCTAATAATATGTGATGCCGTGCAAGTGAAATCAAACTCATGCAAGTAATTATTGTATCAGTCATCAAATGCAAAGGAGGGGTGTCCAAATACAAATCACTCTTTCCAATTGGTGGAGATAAAGTTGTAATGTATGCATATAATAATGAGTTCATGCACATAATGAGGGAAGCCAACCACTTGGCTAACTCTTTTGCTAAACATGGGATTCCACTGGATTGTGAGACTTACATTAATGTAATTCCTTTGATCATTAATTGATTCTTGTTGGGCTCTTTGCCCATCCCTTTAGAAATAAAATAAAATAAAATAAATAATAATAAAAAAATAATATATATATATATATATATATATATATATATATATATATATATATCATGCTATTAAAATCACTACAGATTAGGTTTTTTTTTTTTTAAAGAGGATTAGTGAATAGTTTTTTATTACCTTAATTTAATTTCTTATTTTAGAAATATTCCATGTTAGTAAAATTTAAGCCCTTACTGGTTCATGTATGTCTGTCCTTAGTTAAGTTTTGGTGGCTGGTGGTGGCCACCCAAAAGATGAAAAAGCATATGAAGAATAACTTTTACACACTTGCACATCCTAGCTTTAATGCATTCCCTCTTTTACCAAATCTTGTGGCTTTAATTGTATGCATATCAAATTGCAAATCACTTTCACATCCTAGCTTTAATTTCTCTGAGCATCAGATTCCAAAATTAGTATTAGTATAAAGGTAGAGAAGGCATGGACTTCAAACCTTCTCAATTCTCATCGTTTCCGATTACTTTACTTTTTCAATAAAATAAAACTGAAAGATTTTATTTTTATTTGAAAAAATAGTAGACAACTCTTATAATTACATGACAAAAAGTCAATAACATATTAAAAAAAATAGATAAGTTAATTTTAAAATCATATATCCTTTAAAAAGATTAAAGTTATTTAATTATTTCTATATATTTTTCATTTTTTTTATCCTTTTCATATACATATATCTCAAAAATATTTTTCCAAAATTAAAAAAGATAAGAAATATTTTCCCACTTTAAATCCTATAAAAAAAAAACATTTACCCATTATATATCTATGTCATTTTTGTGCTAATAATTTTGGTTTCTGAATACACTGTAGTTAATTATGTAAAAAAAAAAGTGAAAGAAATAAAAAAATTAAGGTTTAATAAAAATGTTTATAGTGCTCTACGTTTGGGGTATATATTATTTTCATCCCCAAATTTAAAATTTGTGTCTTGTTTTTAAAATTGAAAAAAAAAATATTTTTGTCGTTCAAATTCACAATTTTTTAATCTTTATAATTTTAAAAATATTATTTTTCTATTAACATTATTATTGATAGTAACAAATTAAATAAGACTTAAATTAATAATTTTATATATTTTGAGACTGAAAATGCAAGTTTTGAATGAGACCACTCGAGAATCATGAGTAAGTGGCCCAAATTTTTTTTAAAGAAAATTATATAATTGTAAGATAATTTTTTTATATTCTTTTATTTTAATCTTTAAAAATTATATATTTTTTATGTCTAAATATGAAATTGTGGTATGACTATAAATCTTTGTTATTTTTCTTAAACAAAGTTCGTATTATTTTTATTATTAGTTTTTCTTATGTATTATTTATAATTATTATAAAAGGGATATCATTTATTAACTATGCTAATGTTTTCATGTAACAACACCTAGATATTCTTGAAACAGATATATATATATATAGGGTGTAGAAAATATAAAACAATTTCTGTCAATATAATTGGAAATCATAAAACCCTTGTGGGATTACATATATAGCATGTACATATATATAATATACATCAAATATATACTACTAAATATAAAATACCTCTATTGTCAGTCAAGTGTCTCTATACAAGTACTATATCAAAATAGTACACCCAAAATTAGGTCATTTCCAGCATAACCATCCACCAAGCAAAGCCTTCCAACCTAATCATGTCTTATTTTCATATCAAATATAATCATTGCAGTCCAACAACAAAGAAAAGTAAGGATAAGCTTGTTAAAGAAAATAAACTTAGCAACAAAATAGAAAAGTAACAACTTCAACAATTAAAATCAACTTCAGGAAACAAGTTAGTTTTCAGCTTAAAACATAACTTCAAATTTCAACTTCATTCACAACTTACCACACAAACAACATTCTCAACATAAACAACTTTAATCACAACCAACAACTCATACAATCTAATGTGTTGTCATGCATATCAATTTATATATGAAGATCTCTTACAATTGAGGTGGGCAATTTAAATTGCTTGACCCTACCAAATCATAAGGTCCGGCCTATCTTTTATAGGTCAAGTATAAACAACTTTAAGCCACTCAAACACATGTTTAACAACTTATTTTGATTTCTCAAGTTTCGTCACTTAAACTAGAAAAGTCTAGTATTACTATCAAGGGTAGAACAACTTAGGTGTGAGTTTATCATGATCTTAGCATGCATATATAACTAAGCTTATGTTGAATTAGTCCACTAACTACCCTCCAAATACTATGCATGTTTCCAATAATTAGTTAAGGATTTTATCCCTTGGCTTTATACCTTATTTGATTGGTCACTTCAAAATCAATATGCCTCGACCTAACCCTATACTATTCTACATAAAAATCTATAGAAGATAACTTAAAACAATTTCTCATTTAAGAGGCAACTTACTCACTAAAGAATTTGCAACTTTGATGTGTTTAGTATGTAGACTATATTATTTATAGAGTCAAGCTTCTATCCTTTATAAAAAATGTCTCTTATCTTGTTAAGGGTATTTATACTAATAATTAAGTGATATCTCTTTTTATATACATAATTCTTTAATATTTTATCTTTATAAATTTTATACTATAGATTAATTTATTTATTTTTTGTAATTTTACTTATTTTATCTTTTAATCCTTATAGTTTAAAATAGATTTTTTAGTCTCTACATTTTTTCTAAATTTTTTTTGTAACGTCTAATAGTATAAATATTAATTTCAATATTATATATATATATATATATATATATATATATATATTTATAGATTTATAGATTGAAAATACAAGTATATTATTAATAATATTATACGTGATAACAAAGAAAGATTTTTCAAACTTATATATATATATAATTAGCTTATAATTACATTACATACTATTAAAATATTTGCAATAATGCACGTAATTATAAACTACTTATATCTTACATTACTATTGTAATATTTACATTACATGTTATTCTAAAAATACTTACAATACATGCCTATTTACATATCATATTTTTTTCTACTTCTAAGATAATATTTACATTGGTGGTGAAAATAAATTTACAATAGGATTAGCGTGATTAGCGGGTGGTAAAAAGAAAGTCACTATATATAATAGATCCATCTATAATAGTGGGATTTTCTTGGTTGGGAAAGAAGACAAATGAAGACAATCCTATGCCTTGAAATGTGACTGAGTTGGAAACAACATCCACACTCCAATTTCTCCAATTTCTCCCAAGAAAAACCGCAGAGATAACAACTGTAAAGGGACCTAGGATTTTGGGTAGATCCATCTATTTTGTAATATATTTAATTTTAAATAGAAAAATAAAGAATGAGAACAATTATCAAATAAATACAAATAATTAAATAGAAAGGACAAAATTATTTATAATCAACAGTAAATATATAATTATATATTTTTTTACTCAAATAATACTATTTAAAAAAAATTACCCAAATAGAAATTGTGCAAATTTATTTCCTCAACTAACACCTTTGACTGTTCACGTTTAGAACGGATCGTTTTAATTTTAGAACGGGCCATTCCAGATTAAAAAATAACACATGACGAATGGATCAGAACGGGTTGTTCCGGATTCAAAATCAGCACATAAAATGTGGAACCAAAACGGGCGGTTCTGAATGCGGAACAGGTCGTTCTAGCCTAAAAATAAATAAAAAATTGGTTTGATTTTCACTTATCAAATACCAAAACTCAGAAACTAACATCAAATAATTAAATTTATTGAATATTAACATATAAATATAACTAAATAAATTTATTAAAATTCAATACACAATAAAGATCAATGGTGGCGGAAACTGATTATGTTGTTCTCTAACGCCCATCTTTGTTTTAATCCTGCGGGACTTTGGCCGACTCGCTGAGAAACTGACCGCAATCACATCACATTACATTTAGCCTTACTGTAAATCTCCCAACGGGTCATGCGAGCAAGGGATATGAACTTTCTGGAACTTGCCGTAATCATACCACATTTCATTTAGCCTTACTATAAATCTCCCATAGGGTCATGCGAGCAACATAATCAGTTTCCCAGCGGGTCGGCCAAAGTCCAGTAGGATTAAAATAGAGATGGACATTAGAGAACAACATAATTAGTTTTCGCCACCATTGATCTTTATTGTTGTATTCAATTTTAATAAATTTATTTAGTATTATTTATAATGTTAATATTCAATAAATTTAATTATTTGATGTTAGTTTCTGAGTTTTGGTATTTGATAAGTGAAAATTGAACCAAAAAGCTTTTATTTATAGGCCAGAACGGCCCGTTCCGGATTCAGAACGGTTCATTTTGGTTCCTCATTTTATGTGCTGATTTTGAATCCATAATGGCCCGTTCTGAACTTGAACAGTGAATGGTGCTAGTTGGGGAAATAAATTTGCACAGTTGCTATTTGGGTAATTTTTTAAAAATAGTATTATTTGAGTAAAAATTCATAATTATATATATATATATATACATACACACACATATATATATATATATATATTAGATAGTCATTGTTATGATAAAATTTTAATTATTTTAGTAGTGACTGACTAGTCAGGATAAATGAGTATAATAATATCAACCAACAAAAAGATATTTAATCTTAAGTCCTTACTCATTTAAATCCCCAAGGTCAAACCTCCAATTACAAATTAATTCAAACTTTATTCTTTATGGCCATAGAATAACATTTATCTTTATAATGTATATAAAAAAAATAACAAGATGAGCTTAGAATATTTTAAAAAAAACTATTATAGTTAATATCAATATAAAAATAATTAAGCTAAATAGGTTTGAGTATATTTTTTTATTATAATATAATTTACGTAAATGGAATGTATTAAAGAGTACTAATCAAGTAAATGACAGTGATGATCAATATAAAATAATCAAACAACATAAACTAGGAACATCTTATTAATTATTAAGAGTACAAGTTATCATAGAATAAGCACGTAAGTGAGGTTAAGGACACATCATTAAATAAATACACATAAAATATAACATAATTAAATAAACATAGTAGCATATAAAATTTTAAAAAGATAAAATTCTCTTCTCCGTTACCTTAATAGAAAAGTAGTTTTACTTTAGAGATAGCCTCAAGTGTATACCACAATTTTCTTTTCTCTCCTATCTCCCACTATCCTTCTCTACGTAATGTTTTCCACCTTCACCATTTTTCAACTGCATCTCAACCTATTTATAGAAGAGGGGGTAATGATTACAAATTTTTTATTTGATGGGAAATTAGCTTCATTTGGTTTGATTAGTAAGCCCCGTTACCATTTAGTTTCTTATAGATAATCCTCATGAATGCAATAGATAAGATGAAGTGACTTTGCAGCAAAGATTTTTCTACTGCAACTTTATCCATATTTTTTTTTACCATATCATGTTATAATTATAAGTATAAAATTTTAGTATGATTATTAAAATTTTAACAATTTAATATATTTATTTATATATATAACGATTAAAATATTATTCTAAAATATAAAAAATTTAAATCATAAATATTTCTATTAAAAAAATCACAAAGTATCAAAATAAAACATCCATATTTATTTATTTTAAATATGGTAACTAAAAAAATATTATTTTAAGAATAAGATAATAATAAAATTGAGAATATTGTATCAAAAATTTAGGGTATTACATTTTTTAGTTTTTATAGTTTAAAATATATATTTTTAGTCTTTATACTTATTTTTTTTTTAATCTTTTAGTCCATATTATTTAATATTAGATTAATTTTGTTTTTTTTTTTTTTTGGAAAAACAAAAGCTGAGTTCATATCATTAAGAATGTCATAAAAGATACAATTTGGGATGTGGAAGAAATCACTAAGATTTGCACTATCTATTGATGCTTTAGCAAGCTTATGAGCAACAATATTGGCAGATCTAGGGGAGAAACTCACATGAGAGTTTGGGGGGTTAGCCGTAAAAGGCTTACATTGGTCAAGGAGGCAACCAAATTCATATGTGTCAGCAGACTGGTGATTGGAGAAATAAGGGGGGATGCGTTTACAATCTGTTTTGAATATAGTATTCTCCAGGTTTTGATTATGGGTCCAGTTGATAGCATGGAGAAAAGCAAAGGCTTTACCAACGTGGGGCTCCATACTGCCTTTGATGGTGGTTGGTCGAGCTCTAATAAAGGCACCTTGGTGGTCTCTAATGCAGATGCCAATTCCATTAATCCCTTCCACCGGGAAGGAGTAAGTGGCGATGTTGCACTTAAGGAGTAAGCCCTGTCTAGGAGGAGGTTTGGAGTGTTGCGCCGAAATAGTTCTGTTAGCGGTGGCCCAATCATGAAGCATGGAGGAGGTACATAGGATGATCTCGTTCTAGTTCCAAGGAGTGTTGTTCCAATGCAAAGCATTTCGACTATGCCACATGCTCCAAAGGATCAGGGAAAATTCTGCAACGTCTTGAGGAGCCCAACATTGTAAAATGTGAGAAATAATTAAGGTTAAAGACACCATCAGAAGAGTTAATCAATTTCATGATGTGAGAGTGGAATTTACTTCCCTGCCAGCACAGCTTGGCTGATAGGCAACTAAAGAAGGTGTGCCAGGTGTTTTCAATATCAATATCGCATCTGAAACATGTACTGGGACAACTAATGCCTTTCTTTTGAAGGTTTGGTCGAGTAGGGAGGATGTTTCGCATCAATCTCCAAATGAAGTGCTTGATCTTGTGGGGAATGCAAAGATTCCATATGGTTTCCCAAGGACCAGGGGTACAGAGATGACCCAAGTAAGGGCTATGCTGGAGATAACCTTTATATGCATATCGAACAGTGTAAGAACCAGAGGGGTTCCAGTTCCAGATGCGTTTATCTTCACAGTGTGGGTTAAGGATGGGGATGTTGAGTATATAGTTACTAGTGTCTATGTCAAAAATGGAGTTAATCAAGTCGGCATTCCAATCAAGCTTATCATTGCTCATCAAATCGGAAACTTTAAGAGCATGGTTATTTGAGGGGTCATGAGGATGAATACAATGGTAGTTGTTATTGTATTTGATGCTCGCCCCAAACAAGAATGGTATTACCATTCCCAAGCCTCCATCGAGTACCGTTCTTGAGGAGATGTTGGGTGCTCCAAAGACTTTTCCATGTGTAGCTAGGGTTATGACCCAGAGGAGCATTGAGGAAATTACCATCGGGGTAGTATTTGGCATGGTATATTTTTTCTGATCAAAGAGTTTGGGTTGGTGAGAAGCCTCCAAGCTTGCTTACCAAGCATAACAAGGTTAAAGACAAATAAGCTTTTGAAGCCAAGTCCACCCTCGGGTTTGGAAATGACAAGCTTTTCCCAATGCATCCATTTGATTCCTTTATGTGTATTTGAGTTTGCACCCCACCAGAAGGCATTTAGTAATTTCTCGATCTCGTCAATGGTTCGGGGGGAATCATGAAGACATTCATAGCATAAGAAGGGAGAGCCTGCAAAAAAGTCTTGATGAGGGTCTGTTTACCTACCTTAGATAGTGATTTGTGGCTCTAAGACTGTAATTTTTTCCAGATACGCTCCTTGATGTACCTGAAAACATCATTTTTATTTCGACCAATCATAGATGGAAGTCCTAGGTACTTACCAGTGGTCTCACAACTCTGGACATGTAAAATATTTGATAACATGTTTTGGATAGCAAGAGGTGCATGTCTGTTTAGAAACACTTCAGATTTTTTGAAGTTTATGGGTTGTCCCGAGGCTATCTCAAAGGTTTCCAAAATGGAAGCAACCTCTTTGGTCTCTTTCTCAGTAGCTTGGAAGAAGAGGAATACATCATCAGCGAACATGAGATGGTTCAGTTTGGGAGCACCACGGTTGATTTGGATACCTTGCAAGTTGCTAAGGAGTTTGGCTTTATGGATAAGGCTGGATAGTCCTTCCATGCCAAGAATGAAGAGGTAAGGGGAGAGGGGGTCTCCTTGTCGGAGGCCTCTACCAGGAATAATAGAGCCAACGCGAATGCCATTAAGGAGAATCTGAAAATGAACAGAAGTGATGCACATCATCATCCAACTTACTCATTTGTTGCAGAAACCGAGACGTTCCATGATGCAACGCAGGTAGTTCCAAGAGAGCCTGTCAAAGGCCTTGCTTATGTCGATCTTCAAAGTTGCTTCATGTTTTGTTTTCTTATTATTACAGCGTAGGTAGTGGATGGCTTCATTCGCGATGAGAACATTGTCCGTGATAAGGCGGTCTTGAACAAAAGTGGCTTGCTCAACAGATACACACTTCTGGAGGAGAGGTTTTAATCGGTTAGCTAGAGCTTTCGACAGAATTTTATATATCACTTTACAAAGGGCTATTGGGCGAAGCTCTTTCATGTTGGAAGGGTTAGGGCATTTTGGGATCAAAGCAATCACAGCATCATTGATGTGTGGGGGAAGAACACCCGCTTCAAGCCATGAGTTACAAGAGAAAAGAATGTCTTTGCCACAAACCTCCCAAAATCTTTTTGTAGAAACCAGGGTTAAAACCATCGGGCCCAGGAGCTTTGTCTTTGTGCATTTGAAAGAGAGCTATACGAATTTCATCTTTTGATAAGGGCTTTATGAGTTGCTCGTTATCCAGTTGGGAGATCTTACACTCCAGGGTGTTAGTTACAGGGTGAATCTCCCCAGGAAGCGTGTTAAAAAGGTTCTGGAAGTAAGAGGATGCAAGGTTGCCAAGTTCAGTAGGGGTGGAATGTTTTTTACCTTCAGAGTCATAAAGGGTAAAGATATGATTTTTCTAGCTACGTGTGTTCATCGTTGCCTGAAAAAAATTTGTATTGGAGTCCCCTTCTCTTAACCAGAAATTTTTAGCACGTTGACTCCAATAGGATTCCATGATACGAAGTTGGTGGCTAAGTTGGTGTTGTAGTTGAAAGTATAGGCTCCACTTAGTAGTACCCTGGGCATTTTTGCATTTTTCCATCTCACGTTTAAGGATGTCAATGGATTTACACAAGTTAACATGCTTCCGTCTACTCCAGATACGAAGGTATTTTCTACAGGAGTTGATCTTATTCTCAACGCCTTCTTTGTTTTGGTAGCTCCAGCCGTATCTAATAGCACACTCGATGACTAGGTCTTCCAGCCAAATGTTCTCAAAGCGAAAGTACTTATGCAGAGGGTTAGAGAGGTTAGCTTGAAGTTTGAGAGTGATAGGAGAGTGATCAGATTTACCAGCAACACCATTTGATAGGAGGCAGTTTGCAAATAAATGGCGCCAATCTTTAGTAACAAGCGCTCTATCCAGCCGTTCTTCAACCAGGTTGTTTGGGAGGCTTCCTTTGATCCATGTAAACGGATGACCAATAAGGGGAAGGTCTTCTAAGCCGCAATCCATCGTGGCTTGACGAAAACCCTGGATCAGGTAGTGGGGATGAGGGTTCGTACCTTTTTTGTCGTTGGATGATAGTAAGTCGTTAAAGTCCCCAATGATACACCAAGGGAGGTTTGAGAGAGATGGTGAGATGTCTAAGCAAGTCCCAAGAGTCTTTCCTCTTGCGCCTCTCGGGATAGCCATAAAAGCCTGTGAGCCTCCAGTAGATGTTGTTACGATCTTTGACATTTACGTTAATGTAATTAGGGTTGGCTTGGGTAATAGTAATGTTGAAGGTATCTTTCCATAGAAGAGCGAGCCCACCTCCACGACCAGACCTATCCACAGCATACCAATGGTCGAAGTTCAGGATGTGGCACAAATCTTTGATTCTATCAGAGTTGACCATGGTTTCACTCAAAAAGAGTATATTAGGCTTGTATGAGCGGGTAAGGTCCCGTAGTATCGGAATTGCACGCTTGTGCCCGATTTCGCGGCAATTCCAGCTTGTTATACTCATAAATCCTGGCAGCCCTGGGTGCCAGGGACTGCCTTTAAAAAAGTCATATTGTTTACTTCATTGGAGTCAACCATGTCAGCTTGGATGAAATCTTTTTGATGCTCTGGGTTGATGCTAGGTTCATGTCTTCTACGTTTCTTGTTAGCTCCTATAATAACCTCATTATCGTGTGGGTGCGAGTCATTGGCAGGGTCTGTAGTTTCGTGATTGTTGTCTTGATATTTATAGTTATCGTTTGTGGTAATGTTGTCTTCACGAAGTCATCGTTCCCCTCCGAAGCTTGGAATTTGGCGAATATCAGCACGTAATTCTGGACCCCAAAGATGGATTCCATCATCATCTTCTTTTTCAAAGAGTTTTGGGCAAAACTTGTCATTGTGACCTAGGATACCGCACAAGTAACAAAGCTGACCAGTTTTTTCGTACTTGAAAATAACAGTCTTTCATTCTCCACCTTGTTTCTTAATTTTCTTTTCTTTTTGTAAAGGGGAACGAATGTCTTTTTTGATGCGAATACGCATATAGGATTTCCATAAAGAAGTGTTATGCTTGCAGTCATATTCAAGAAATTTTCCTAAGCTATTAGATTAATTTTGTTAAAACTACTATAAATTAGGTCTTTTAATATTTTATGTCTCTTTTGTATTATCACCTATTATATCCATTATTGAGACACACTTTTGTCTATGTTCACAAAATTAAATAATTCTATCATGTCACACGAAATAGACATGTTACAAAAAAAAATTAATGATACTGACTAAAAGTATTAAAAAATTATAAATATAATAATTAAAAAAAATTTATCTTAAACTATATAGATTAAAAAGACTATTTTAAATTATATAAATTAAAAGATAAATTAAGTGAAATTATGAGATTAAAAAAGTATTTTAACCTATATATTATAATATCTTATTTTATATTTATAACTTTTTTGTTTTATCTCATTTATCCTTTTCAAAAACTTAAAATTATTTAACTCCTATGATAATTAATTATCAACTATTTTTAATCTTAATTAATATTATTTTTGTATAAGAAGATACGTGGTATTTTTTTTACATTATTGTAAATAACCATTATATAACATACCAACATGAATGTTATTTGAAAATAAAGTGACCAAGATACATGAATGAAAAAAAAATAGAAAATAATGGGTGAAAAAAATTAGAACAAGATTTGATTTTAAAATTTAAAATAAGCCTAACAATTAATCGAAAAATGACTTTGATTCAACATGACTTTGATTCAACATGTTGATATGCTAAATTTGATCGTCATTATCTCACATGAAGGACATTTAATTGAGAATCAGGATTCAATCATCATCTTAATATAGAGTTGTAAGGAGAGATATTTATTTATGTAGGAATAGATTTAAGATGAAAATTAATATGTGATATTTTCTCATAAAAAATAAAAAATGACAAATTTTTCATATAAATAATTTCTATTTCTTTTATAATCATGAATACATAATTAATTTATATTTTTTATTTATGATATTTTTTTATATAATCATATTATTAGTATGAATCAATAACTAATTTTTGTTGAAAATTTTGGTTAACTACATATTTAGTAGAATTTTTTCTCTTGACAAGTTTTTTTTATATATTAAAAATATAATTGAACTATATTTTTCCTTATATGGTATCAACATTTAAAAATATATTTCTTTTTATTAATTGATTACAAATTATATTTAATGATATTTAATATATATATATATATATATATATATATTAATTCTTGTTTTATTACATATAATATCTATAAAATTCAAATAAAAAATATCTTGTTTAAAATTTTGTAAATTCATACTATTAAGCAAATATTGTGTATAAGTAAAATTATTTTCCACGTTAGAATTAGATTAAATAATGTCATTATATTTACTAATTGTAATATGTTTATTCGATATACATTTTTTATATTATTATAAAATTATTTTTAATAATTAATAAATTAAGTTTCATCTTGGAATCTCATAACTTCACTTCTTATTTTGTTAATCATTACGACCAACTTATGCCACCATTACATGAAACCTAATCGGCTACTTCTCATCATTACGACCACCTTCATGCGTCATCTTTATCAAATGGGTTTAAACTTTAAATTCGTCTTACTTCACTTTTAATTTATTTTTTTTTACACAACGATGCATGTCATTTTTTTACTGTGTCACATGTAAAAAAAATTTAGTGTCGTCAGTCTCAATTAAAAAAAATATATTAAATCATTTTTAAAAAACTAAGAAACTTAATTGAATTTTTTTTAATAATAGAAGAGTCAAACAATTAAATAAAATAAGAAGCTAAAAACATAATTTAACTTATTCAACATTAATTAAACTTCTCGGAAAATTCTCATAATTTCTTGCCCAATAGAATATATATATATATTCTAGATTTATATTTAACTGTGTTATCTATTCTATTGTACCAGAATCACACTATCAACTGCATAAAATAAAAATTACTCTTGCCTCAAATAAAAATTAAACCATCTATACATAACTTGAGAGAATGAAAACTCTACTAATTAAGCTTCACAATATTCAAAAGATGAGTCATATATTTTTGGAGGTTGAAGGGCAACAATAATTGTCTTTGTTGCATTTATGGAATTGTTGTACCGCAAGAGTTAGACAAGAAATGGAATTATGGTGCTCAATGTGTTGAGGCTCTTTATTATTAAAATATTTATATTCCTCCATTGGATGATGCACATTGCTTGGTGGGTTGAGTTGCGAGTCTTGTGACACATATTGTGTTTCTTGCATATTTTGTGCCTGCATCGCAAAATTTGGAGTTGGAAGAACCCCATTTGATTCATAAATGTGCTGAGGGATCCTTGTATCAATGTCTTGTAATGTTATGTCATGGATGCTTTTTCTTTTCTTCGATTCCTTTGATGCATTCAAGCGATTGAAAAACTTTTGGGCATGACTAGAGACTTGACTTGCCTTTTTTGTTCCAATGTATCTTGCAATATTTTTCCAATTACCCTTACCAAATATCTCAAGTCCAACTAGAAATAACCTATATACAAAATTCAAAATAAAAATAAGAAGTTGAGAAAACATATGTTAGAATATAAAACAATAAAAAATTAAGTATTGAATAAAGATAATAATAAAAGTTTAATTGTGAGATACCTATGTTCATCTTTACTCCAATGAATATATTTTTTGCGTGGAATCGAAATTGATGAGTTATTTGAATCATTCAATAACTTAATGATATCCGATTCTGTATGAATGACGTTTGATGTCTCACCGACAATTAATTTTTCTGTATTATCTTGCATTAACATTGGAGAGAACTCATTCATTGGAGGTGAATGATCTAAGTAGCTCCAAAACTCATCCATATCAAACTCAATGTTGTCAATCCATGACTCTTCTGATGGCTTGGGAAGAACTTGAGTAGCAACATTGGAAAATTGTTCTTCACAGTCATTCAACAATTGATGATCATCATTGAAAGTTATGTTGTAGTTACCCTTTTCACCATTGTGATTGTGTTGTTGAGGTAACCTAGACATTCTTCTTCCTCTTTGTTTCGGGACTAACTTTGAATTCAATCACTTTTCAAGACTTTTTCCTTTTCAAGTTGGATTTTGGTTTCCTTTACAATACTATTCATTCTTTATATAGAATAATGAATTAATTTTCTTTTATGGCGCCAAAACGAAATTTATATATTATACTTTAATTTAAATTTTCTTTTAGTCATGGATTAGACTTTCTTTTATGGCGCCAAAATGAAATCTATTTATTACACTTCAATTTAAATTTTCTTTCAACAGATAAAATATATCATGAGTGAGTTAGTTAGTTCATTATCTTCTTTATTCTTATATTTTTCCTTAAAAAATTCGCCCAAACAAAGAGTTAAAAAATTTAAAGTCATGGGTTAGACTTTCTCTTATGGCGCCAAATTAAAATTTATACATTACACTTCAATTTAAATTTTCTTTTAACAGTTAAGAAACCTTACGTGAATTAGTTAGTTAATTATCTATTTTATCTTTGCATTTTTCCTTAAAAAAAAGTTAAAAAATTCAAAGTCATAAGTTAAACTTTCTTTTATCACGTCAAATCGAATTCTATATATTCACTTCAATTTAAAATTTTCTTTTAATAGATAAAACTAACATGTGATTTAGTTAGTTATCTTATTTAATTTTGTATTTTTCTTTAAAAATATCCATCCAAACTTAGAGTTGAAAATTTAAAAGTTGCAAGTTAGATTTTCTTTTATGGTGCCAAAATGAAATATTTCATATATTATACTTCAATTTAGATTTTCTTTTAACAAATAAGAATTACATATAAGTTAGTTAGTTATCTTTTTTATCTTTACATTTTTCTTTAAAAAAATAATCCGCCCAAACATAGAGTTTAGAGTTAGTGAGTTAAAGTTAAAATTTATTATCCCTCCAAAATGAAATATATATATCTATATATCTATATATATATATATATATATATATATATATATCACACTTCAACTTAAATTTTCTTTGAATAGATAAGAATCATATCCATATGTATATAAGTTATCTTTTTTTATCTTTCAAATTTTCTTTAAAAAAAACTTTCCAAAGAGTGAGTTAATAATTTCATCCGAATGTCTTCAACTTCATGGCTCTCAAAATATTTTCATCCGAATGTCTTAAAAATATCCGCATAGATGATAACTAATTTATTGACATTTGAATTTTTTATTTTATCTATTTAATTAAATATTTTCAATTTTTATGGTGTACCAGTTTTAAAATTTAATTTTTAGTTTATTAAGTATACAAAATAGTATTTGGAAGGAATAAATAAAGTAAAATTAAAAACATAGGAAAAGAGGATATAATTTATAAAATGGTTATCATTAAGTAGAAACTCAATTATGTACTAAAAATTGAAGTTACTAAACTTTGAGTTTTAGAATACTAAAAATTAAAGTTACTAAACTCGTTTGCCTTTCAGTTTGAGGTTCTGTCGTTCACAGTTGCCGAAAGCTGACTTCCGATGACGAAATTAAATTTTGAAACACTAATTATCACAATTTGATGTCTATAAACTTTTTTTAAAAAATAAAAATATTAAACTTAAAAATTAAATTTTTTATATCGCAATGGCTATAATGAAAATAATTAAAAATTAAAAATAAATAATTGAATGAATTGACTTTCCTTGTATATATCTATGTCAATGTTATATTTTAAGGAAGAATGACTTCTGAAAGTTTTAGTTCTTTAAAAAAAAAATAATAATACCAAGTTAGTTTTAGGTTAATCAAATATGGGAGAACGCAAATAATGTAGAATATTCAACAAAACAGGATCAACAGGTTTATCAAATACCCAACCAAACGAATAAGATATTACATAATAAGATATTAAACTCTAGTATTGTGAGCATCGAAATATTAGAGAAGACACAAAATGCAATTATCTCTTGTCTATTTAAACCCTCGACAGTGACTCAAATACACATGCTATCAGATTTGGGCTATTTTACAGGCTTTCATTTCTGTATATGAAATTCAAAATGTTGTTGTATTCGGGGTATGACTTAATCACATAAAGATACTAATTGGGTATTTAAGCAATATTTAATCTTTTTAATATATCTCTGTACCAAGTAATTTTTTAAGATAAGAAAAATTATAAAGATGGTTTATTAAATTTTTTTAAAATAAAAGATAAATAAAAAATAATAATAAAGTTAATATAGTTATTAAAAAGTGTAAAAAATATATATAATAATATGATGAATAGTTATTCAAAGGAAATAAAAAAAAATATAAAAGACAAAAATCTATTAAAAAATGGACAACTAAGCCTTTGTTTGGATAAAGCATTTTAGTGAGGTAATTTATTTTTTTAAAGAAACTAAAATATTTTACTCTAATTTATGTTGATTGGATAAGTTATTTTAAAAGAATTTTAAATCCTCTCATTTTATGAAGCATTTCAATTAACAAGAGTGATGGAGCTTGAAAAAGGGTAGCACACAATGTTGTAGTTGTAGTCTTTTCTACCAACTTCAAATCCATGTCATTTGGGAGAATGTAAAAAATCATATCAAACTTTGAAAATCATGGTGTTGAGTTATTAGTGACATCCTTAGTCAAAGTGGATTTGATTGGGATGACACAAAATACATGATTAAAGTTGACAATGAAAATGCTTGGAATGAGTATGTTAATGTAAGTAATTTTATATTATCATTATTTAAAGTAATGTAAGTATTATTTTTTCTATTATTGACCTTTTTCTTTTGTTTTCAAGGCCCATAAAGAAGTAAGACAATTCCAATTCAAGGTGATTGCAAACTGGGATGATATATATAGTGGACTTGTGTGCTAAAGATAGAGCCACCGGACATGGAGCTAAGACTGCTATGGATGCTATGACACTCATTCTATCCCAACGCATATAGTAATAAAATGAAGAATAAATTCTCAAAATCCTAGGTAAAATGGTTCACAAATGAAACCCCAAATAATCATCTAATCAAAAAATCAAAATTTGAAAATAATAGTTTGCAATTATACTTAAATAAAGGAAGATAAAGCCCAAAATACAATAAAAATTATCAAATAAAATCCTTCGTTTCAATGTCACACTATCAGAGCAATCCCTCAACTGAATTTTCGGCACCTAGAGTGCCACTAACATCTAGATCCTCCTCACCTAAAAACAATCACAAAATATAAGGTGAGAAAAGAAGACATTCATATACAAATCACAATAGAAAAATCCAACCAATACAGCGTCAATTAAATAAATATACACAATTAAACCTCAGTCAATCATACTTCATAATATTAATTCTAAGTTCATTCAATTTCCATTATCACATCACAATTTAAGTATGCACCACGTCACAGATCTAGCTCCATTCCACACACACGCCCATTTTGATGCATCACATATCCAACATTGTGTCACGCACATATCCATGCCAATGCATCACACTCCAACACCGTGTCATTCTCACACTTGTGTCGATGCATCACACATCTAGCACCGCGTCACACACACACACTTGTGCCGAGACATCATACACAACATTCTCAAACATCTTGATTAATAATTCACATTCAGATCCATTCCATTTCAGCACACACCACCATACACACACACACACACACACACACACACACACACACACACATATATATATATATATATTTATATATAGAAATGCATAGGTCATCTAGCACACACACTTCATCTAATTACAATTCCATTTCTGACTCATGCATGACGAAATTACAATTTCTCCCAACGCCAAGCTCAACCCGAGAGCTCCTATTCTCGCCCATACTCAGCGTCGAGAAATCTCGCTCAGCGCTAAGGCCTAGCTGAGACCACCTTAAGGAATTTTTCCGGATGAAAGGTTACTCCAAGGGATCACACCCAACAAAATTACATTTTCACCTAGTGCTACCTTCTAGGTTCCACCTTCATTTCCATGAAGGTGCACCCGACACGAGGAACTAAGCCAAGCACCAATACGACTTTCTACAATTCTAGAAACACAAATAGACATCTCATAATTTGTCAATCATCAAACAATACTATTTTCATATTCTAATCAGTTACAACTTATAACAATTACTCAAAAAAACATCATAATACATCAATTTCATAGAAGCATGCATCAATTCTAGAATCCTCAATCCCTCATGAACCTTAATTCATAGACACATTTCAATCAATCAATCCATCATCCAAAATAGAAATTATAGTAATTAACACCAGAAATACCAGTATAGATCCACACAGAAATAATTACAATTATTAAACATGAAAACAAAAATAATTATAATTAAAATTTCTAAGAATCCTAGGAGACTCTTCCTCTATCCATTTGTGACTACACATATGAAGATCCCTTTTTCCCCATACCTGGTTGTGTAAATCCAACTAATTCTGATACAATGTGAATTACTTTTGAGCACTCATCCTTAAAGCTCTTGTTTTTCCTCTCCTCTTTTCTCAGGTCTTCAGAATACCAATTAAAAAACCTCAAAATGAGGGTTAATCTGCTAATCGCTTCTTAACATTTTCACTGGTCGGGTTATCCCAACTCATTTCACTTCCTGACTTGCTTATCTCCCCCCCCCCCCCAAATAATCAAAAAAATAAATAAGTATAATACAAAATATTTTTCTCCAATAATAATAAAATATTTCCGACCCAAAATATAATAATATAATTTTGATATTAAAGTATCCTATAAAATCAACCTTTTAAATTTTATAATAAAATATGTAATTAATTTAATTATAAAAATATAGAGGGTTGTATCCTATCTCAACTCCTAAATTATCCTTTAAAACATATAAATAATTATTTAAAACACTAATAAAAATATTTATTTAATACATACAAAATAATTATTTAAAATGTTCAAAATAATATTCTCCTATAATAATAAAAATAATTATGACTAAATACCATATAATTAATAATAACATTTTTGAATTACGGGATGTTACAGATGTTGATGAGGTCATGAGCAAAGAAATAAATGAAGGGTAATTAGGTTTAGAAGATGCTAATGATACCATATATTTAGATGAACCTAGCTTTACTACGAAAAGAAGGGGTCAATCTTTAACTTCTACTAGCACACAATAATCTTAGAGGAGAAAGATAGAGAAAAAGATGGAATAGCTAATTTGTTGAAAGAAGTGGCTGAATCTTTAAAGCAACTTGTTTAAGCATTTGATATTGTGGTTGATGAAAATGCTTTTATTCAAGAAGTGTTAGCTGAAGTAGCTTTGATACCAAAACTTAATCAACATCAATGGGTCAAAGTTGTTGAATGATTATCTGACACTCCAAAATAGTTAGCTATTATGAAAGCCCTTCTAATTGAGAAAAAGGAAGCTTATGTTTTAATACATATTTCTTGATGTAATTTTTTTTCTTCATAATTTTAATTAATTTGATTAATTGTTGCAAGTTAACTTTCTAACTTTTTCATGTATTTTGTATGTTCAAGTTTAAAGCTTTTATGTATTCCATGAATACTTGGATGTTACCATTAGGTCAATTACTTTGTAAATTTTATAATTAGCTTGCACAATTACTGTTCATGGATAATATTTTTGACAACTTTTTCATTTTTATACTAGGTTGACAACCCATTATGCCTATATAGTTATTCATGGATAATGTAGTATAATGACAACTTTCTCATTTAGATTTTTCTATAGCTTCATTTTTTGTCTTTATTTTATTGTATTTTTGTTTTGGATTAATACCTTATCTAAGATGATTATAGTTCTAGTGTTACTTTAACATACATTTATTGAAATTTATCATATTTTATATACTTGTGTAAATTTTAAAGTGTGATAACAAAATGAAGTTAGTGAAAAGACACATAGAAGGGGGGCTTGAATATGTGTGTGTATGTACAAAGGAATTTTAAAATCATTTTCGCAATAGTAATATACTTCGTCCAAAGCACTGTCAAATACTAGACGGTTAGGCATAATTTGGTTAACATAGGGTCATTGCGTCTAACAAGTTTATCGAATGCTGAGGAAAATGGTTTATCATACTAAATGTTGAAGTTCTTACATTTTCCTTTCTCAAAATGGTTTCATTTAAGGACAGACATTAGATAAAACTTTTCAGTGTAATATGCTTGTTAAACAAAATTGCGTCTTTGTCTGAAGATTGGTTTTGACGATATGTAAATGTTGGACGAAGTCTTTCACAAAGGTTTATTTAGTAAAGAAAAATTATTCCTATTTAGATAAGAAAAACAATGCAAAACATTTTATACCGGTTCTCTCAACTGAGCTACGTCTAGTCTCCTTCAACTGAAGGGTTCCACTAGATATGAAATTTAAGAATATTTGAGTATTGTCGACCACTCCTGGACCTGAGTATTCTTGACCATTCCTGGCCCTGAGTATTCTCAACCACTCCTGGCCCGCTAGCTTTACTCACCAGCGCTAGTATTCTTAAACCACTTCTGGTTCTCCAAGTATTCTCGACCACTCTTGATCCGTTGGCTTCACTCACCAACGCTAGTATTCTTAAACCACTTTTAGTTCTCCAAGTATTCTCGACCACTCATGGCCCGTTGGCTTCACTCATCAACGCTAGTATTTTCTTCTCAGCCACTTCTGGATAGCAATGAGTATTCTTTGACAAGCCCCTCCGGGCTTTATAAGTATTCTTTCCCTAGCCTCTTCAGGCTTTACAAATGATAGATGTTTAATCAGGTTTGAGTGTTTTGGTTACTCTCACAGAGAGGATACATATAGGATCTACACTCTCTAAGGTTTTCTACCTTAGTCTTATAGAGACGTGTGTTTGAGTGCATGAGTTACTCTCATGGAGAGGATACATAGGTTTACAACACTCTCTAAGGTTTGTCCATAATTGACATTTCAAACACCTTAGTCTATAGAGATATACATACAATTTACATTGTACAAGTGATTATGAACGCTCATCTCTAGTCTCTCTATCTCTGTCTTGTGGGCTTAATATCATTTCTAATCAAACGCCCAGGGCAAAGCCTATAATTATTTCTTTGTTGCTTCTTACCTCCTTTTTCTATTTGATATTATTGTATACCTATAGGCTTGTTAAATTTGCCCGTTTCATATGTCCGTTGAAGCTAATATAGTCATTCATAACTAGTTTGATCCTTTCATTTAATGCATTTGGTCTTGCATTAAATGTTGCTTCCAGTTCTTAGACATTGCGTGTATTCTTCTCTATCCTGTTGCTGTAGTGTTTGACTTTATTTGAGACCCCAAAATTATTTGGCTTTTTCTGGTCATGCAGCAATATAGCCGTTGTCCTTTTCTGAAAAAATAATGCACTTTTTTTGACACATGCATGCTCTGCTTTTGCGTGCTTCTCTTCTTCTTTGTTCCTTCGTTTAGATCACGCGTTTTACGTTGAGGGCTTTTGGTCATGGATGACATCTTGGCTTATTTCTTGAGACGTGATTCTTTATTTGCCTGCATGGCAGTCTTTATCTTCGTCTGTTGGTCCTGTGTATTTTAATCTTGACTTTTGCTTCAACGTCTGAGTTTAGTGCTTTGAATTTTCTGTGGTCTGATTAATAATGTGGATAGACAAACATTTTTTCCATTTGGAGTGTCTCTTAGTCTATGTTGTCCTTCGTCTGATGCATAGTTGACTTTCTTTTGACCTTAGACATATGCCTCGTCTAATTTGCGTTTTTGGATAGTTGTACTAGACACATCTTTGTCTAAGTATTTTATGATCATCTAGCGCATATTCGTGTTCCAACTATTCTTCTCTTGACGCTCAATTTCCTACATCACTTTCTTTATCTGTCTCGACTTGTCTGGTTCATGTCTTGCCTTGACTATTCCTCATAAGCTTCTTCTGATACTTCAGTGTCTCATTCTGGTGGTAGTCCTCATTCGTCCGTGAGCAGACTTCATTTTTATGCTTGATTAACTATCATCTATTTTGTGCAATCTTCATGGATTGTTGCATTTAATGCCTTTGATTTTGCATTAAATGTTTGCTTGTTGAATCTGTTCCTCTCGAGATCTTGTGTACCATTTGTTTTCTTCTATGACTGATATTAAGATGTCTTTGTAATTCCCTGATACTATTACGACAGAGGTATTGTCCTTTGCTAGCTGGTAGGTGTACTTGCACTGACACATTCAACTTTGATATGTGAATAAGCACTAGTCCATTTTTCTTTCTTCCTTCTTCTATTTTGATGACTTCATGTGTTCTTCTGATAGTGTGGATGCTGAGTAGTTCTTCCCGTTGTGACTTCAGACCGGCCTTCTTGGTTTCTGTCTGTTTATTTGAATCTCTATCTGGTCAGCTATGCACGCTCTTGACTTTGTCTAGGGTGCTCGTGTCCTGTTCTTTATTTCTTTTGTGTTTATGTTTGTGAGAGTCTTCATCTAATATATTCCCTTCATTTGATCAGCCTTTATCTGGTGCTTAGCTCATATCTTTTGGTGCTGGTGTAGAGGGTAATACATGTATATTCTTCATTCTTCAACTTGTATATTCTTTGTTCTTCAGTTTGCCTGTACTTATGTCTTTATTTGAAACACTAACACACTTGTTAGAAATAACAATATGTATTATATTTGTCTCATTCAAAACCTTACTGGGAATTGTTTCATCTGACTTAACACAAAAAAGGCTTGTTACTTGAGTTTTGATCTTTTGTCTTATTATTTATTTTTATTCTTTGTAGGTTTTGCTTCTAAGAGGAGGTGAAAATCTTTGGTCTTGAAGTTGTGTGTGACACCCTCTACCCCTAATATTAATACATAATAAATGTAAACAATAATTTTTTTTTCTTTTTGAGTAAATAAAATCTTTCATAGTTGATAACATCTTTCATGGATAAAACAAATGTCTCAAATATCATAAGGTAGAAGATTCACATTCATAACTCATAAACCATAACTCCAATGTAGAAATTACAAAAGAAAAGAAACTAAGGTTTTCAATAGAATTTAATGAAAATAACATCCTAAACTAAGCCTAGATATGCCCCGATGTCACATCCTATCAAAGCATGCCCAACTGAACCCTTAAGCCTCATCAACAACATCCTTATGATGATGATCACCTGCAACATAATTTAAACATATACAAGAGCAACAGGGGAGTGAGAAACATCTCACTCTAATTTAAATGTAGAAATAAATGTTAGGCAACACATACACAGTCATAATAAATACCACACAAGTTATACATAACCAATCATAACTCTCAAATTATAAATACATTAGAATACATATACATTCACTTATCATGCAATAATGCCATGGACTCGACTCATAAATGCATGCATGTGGCGCCATACCAAAGTTCACATTTCTCATCACTGGTATGTTGTACAGCAACATACCTGGGCACGTTCATTCATGAATACATCATTGGTGACCCAAGGTACACCTAGGATACTTCATTTCATCGCTGGTATGCGGCATAAGCGGCACAACTGGAATAAGTCATTTCATCACATAGCTTGTTACATCACTGGTATGCGGCATAAACAGCACACCTAGAGTTATATATGTATATGATGCATGTCATACATTCACTATTTCATTGACTCAACATTTCACTTATTACAGAATTTCATTTATTACCTCATGTCATCATTTTTCATATTCTCATAGTCATAACTTATCTCAATAGCTCATTTTCATGTCTCATGTCATTTGTTCATATTTCACATAGTCATGTCATAATTGTTCCTCATAGGGTTCGTACAGGAATCCACAAAGCGTTTTAGTTCATATTAAAATTTATCTATTTTCAAAATAACCACATATTCATTCATCATCTCCAACAAGGAACACAGCAGAGTAATCAAAAAGTAAAACAGAACACATTTATGTTCCTAGAAACATACATCAGGCAAGGGAGGGACCAATCTAACTACCCAACAATTATTTCCACACCCTCGAGCGAGGTTTCTCACTCCCCCCTTACCTCGATAAGTAGGAGTTGAAATTAAAGCAGGAGCTTGCTAATCTCCTCCTCTGGACTCTCCTTGGTCTTTAGAAGGTTTAGAAGAAGAAGTCAGAAGTGAATAGTATGATTTGAAATCAAGCCTGAGCCTCCTATTTATAGGCATCAGGGGTGGTCGGAACGGCCCGTTCTCAAAACCAGAATGGGCCGTTCTGGACCCATCCGTTATATGCAAAATTTACAACTAGAACGACACGTTCTCAAAACCAGAACAGCCCGTTCTAGGGTTGATTTTAACACACATTGACCATAACTAGAACAGTCCATTTCTAACTTAGGATTTTAGGCCATTTTATTAGTCTGAAACGGCCCGTTCCACTTTTTGGAACGCCTGTTCTGCTTTTGGGAACAAACGCTTTTTGGAACGGCCCGTTCTAGGCCTAAAAAATATAATTTCATATAAGAATTAATTTTTTCATAAATATTTAAATTATTAAAAAAAATCTCTAAAATGTTCTATAAAATCCCCTTAATTAATTAAAATAACTATAAGAAAATAAGCTCCATAAATATAAAAATAATAATAATTAACTATGTAGAAAATTCGGGATGTTACATTGTGACCTTGATATCTTTGGCAAACTATCTTTTATTTTTGTTATTTTGATATGGATATAAATACATTTGAAATTTCATTAGTGTTTAATTTAAATTCATACAAGATATTGTGATTTTGAACCATCTATATCTCCTAAGATACCAGAACTTATATCCAAAAAATGAGATATATATTTTAATTTCTAAAATAACTTTCCTCTCCTCTAGTTTTTATGTATCTCAACTTAAACATGCATCACATGTTTATACAAATCATCAACTTACTTCATATGACTTGGGCAACATACAACTTACAACTTAATCAACTTCAATAATAGGCAACTTACAAATTAAACATCTTAAATTGGTATTAATATAAGGCATTATATATAAGTTTTGATCATTCAATGTATACGTACAAGTCCAAAATAAATATAATATAATATTTAAGTTCAAATTTTAGTAAAATAGAGGTGTCAAAGTGAGCTCAATATGGTGGATTAACCTGACTCACCAGAAGTCGAGGTCGATTCAGGTTAGGAAAAAAAAAGGAATATTGATTTTGACTAAACTTTAACTTGTTTCACTTAACTTGTGAGTCAACTTAACTTGTTTAACTTACTACAATTAAAAAAAATTATGTTTATATTTTAAGTAGTTGTCATTCAACATTCTAGTTGATATTTACTTTTGTATTTGCATTAGAATACAAAAAAGTTATAACTATGTTTTATTTATTAAAAAAAAACATGTAATTATTTTTTTATTTTTATGTTTTAAAAAATATTATGAGCCAATCCACCAATTCATAGTGGATTGAGTTAGGTTGGGATCTTCGTAGCTCACCAAAAAGCGAATCAGGTTGGATTGACCTATTTAAAGCACCAACCTATGATGAACCAACTTGTGTAAATTAGGTTGACTCATTTTGATGCCCAGGGATGTAACATCCCGATTTTCAAATTATATTAAAGGTATTATATAAATTATTTTGATATTTAAATATATTTATTTTAGAGTTTTAATATTATTTAATTAAGTATATGAGCTCTATTTTATTTATGAAATATGATTTGTTATTATCAATTTTAATTAGTGAAGTAGGAGACATTTTATAATAAAATTTATTTTATTAATATGTACGCTTATGTTTATGTTGATTATTAAAGAGGGAGTATGTTTTAATTATTATTTATTTTTATGAGAAAGGAAGGACGTTTTGGTAAATGATTTATTTTATTATTTATTTATTTATTTATTAAGAAAGAAGTTATCAGGAGTTAAGAAGTTACCTGAGGCTACCAAATCATTTTACGTTTCTCACTTCATTTTTCTTTCTACTCTCTCTGAAGACCAAGAATAACCAAAAGAAGGAGACCAACCAGATTCTTGTTAAGTTAGACGAAGATACTCCCAAAAAAGTTTTGAACATGACAAATATAATACATATTGTTATTTCTAACATGTGTGCTAGTGTTTCAGATAAATATAAGAACAGACAAAACTAAAGGTCGAAGTACGCATCAATACACATACTATGATCAAACCAACAAAAGCCAGATGGAAATACAAAACAAGGCATACTACCAGTCAAAATATTGAACCATCAGATGAAAGGCCAAAACAAGTATCAACGAGGCTAAATCAAGAACAGGACAAAAGTTGGTCAAGCACTGGATGAAGTCCGTACAGACATCAGCTTGATAGTCAACAAGACAAAGGTCAACAAAATATCAGTCAATGGATAACACAAGATGAAGAAAAATCCTTCAGACAAAGTTAAAGTTTTTCCATCTTCACATCTGACCAAACAAAAGGAAAGGTCAAAATAGATAAAAGGAAAGTCAAAGTCTACTCTTAGACAAATACTCAAATTCCAGACGCAGACAAAGAATATTGAAAAGCGTCTAAAGTCCATTATTCACAATGAGGAATATCATATATCGTCTACATTCATAAGAAGAGCACACGGAGTCATCAAAAATATGTAAAGGAAGAAGAAAAATAGAAGAACGCGAATTCAGAAGTCAAAGCTGCGAGTGTCAAAGCCAGTACACCTATTTTTCAGAGAAAGATAACGCCTTTGCAGCTACATTGATGGAAAGAGAAAAGAAATACCTAGGTTATGATTGAAGTCAGACATAAAAGTAAACAAACCACGCAAAGGACTTCACATAACTCAGATTTAGCAAGAAAACATTTAATGCAAGATCAAATGCATTAAATGAAAGATCTACATAGCCATGAACGAACTACTATCTGCACCAACGGGAAGCTCCGCCTCAATGGACACATTCAAATTCAAATAACGGGTAGATTTATCACAAGGCTATAAATATCAAGACATGAGAAGAGAAGTGAAGCAACGAGAAAAGTGAACGCTAAAACAATCTTACATCTCTTCTGTACAGTCTTGTATATCTATGTAAAAATAAGATAGTTTATCTTAGTGAGTGTAGAAATTACCCTATCCTCTCTGCGAGAGTTACATACACTCTCTAAACACACATCCTTGTAAAACTAAGATTGAATACCTTAGCGAGTGTAGAAACCATATTATCCTCTCTGTGAGAGTCACATACACACTCAAAACATCTATCGTTTGTAAAGCTTGAAGAGGCTAGTAAAAGAATACCTGGAGAAATAGAAGTGGTTTAAGAATACTAGCGTCGACGAGTGAAGTTGATGAACCAGAAGTGGTTGAGAATACTTGTAATCTGTTGTGATTAGTGGAACCCTTCAGTTGATCGGAGACTGGACATAGCTCAGGTCGAGCGAACCAGTATAAAATTCTTTGCACTTCCTACCTTTTCTTCAGACACAATTTTTCTTTAAGCTTATATATTTTATTGAAAGTTTCGCCCATTGATTAAATCCTTTTTACAGTAACCAGTTTTAGAAGAAAAATACATTTGTTCAACTCATTATTTAAAAGAAACATTTTTACCTATAAGAAATCTTTTCCTAAAGCAGACAATAAAATCTTAGATGAAAAATATTTCTTTTGAGCCAACCTTACACCATTTCTAAGTGTTCAAAATAATATTATTAGTAGATGAAAAAGAGTCTCTTTTCGAAAACAATTTTAAAAAATTCCTTCGTTCTCACGCACACACATTCAACCCCCCTTCTGTATGTTTCTGCTAACTTCAATTCTGCCCGTGCTTCGTCTTCTACTTATCTAGGTAAGAGAGGAGTGAGAAATCTCGCTCGGGAGTGTGGGAATAATTGTTGGGTAGCAGGATTGGCCCCAATCCCTTGCCTGATGCATGCTCTAGGAACAAACAAATTATAAAAGTTTTTTGTTTTAATATCTGAGTTTTCTGTTGGGTTTCTAGTTGGATGAGATGCGTGAATATGTGTTTAATTTCAAAATTAGATAAGTTTTGATATGAATTAGAGTGCTTTGTGGGTTCCTATGGAAACCTTATGAGAAACAATTAGGGATATGATATTTTGACAAGATTTGACCGATTGCTTTATATGATTACATGTTTGTTGTGAAAAATTGTCTGATTTCGAAGTGTAGGTTCGTACTAAGGGCGCTAGGCGCAGTTCTTTGCACTAGGCGCAAATTAATAGTTTCCTAGGAAAATTGAGTTGGGCTCAGGAAAATTGAGCCGGGCTTAGGAAAGTTGCGCCAGGCGCAAGAAATTTGCACCGGATGCAAGAAAGTCACGTCGAGCGCGTGTGAAGCTACGCCGGGCAAAATTCTTCGCTTTAGGCGCGACATTAAATTTGCCAAGGCCACTCAGGGCACGCCAAGCATGATCTCTACTTTTGGTGCGACGTTTAATGCATCAGGCGCGAGTTGGGGCGCGCCGGCCGTGATCCCTATGATGTTTTACATGTTTTATGTCTTATTTGATAGTGCAAATTGTGTGAAAATTGCCTTATTATTGTGTTAACGTAAGTGATGTGTTTTATGAGCATGATAATGACAATAATCTCCAAATGATGATCTTATGGGTATGATTATGAGAAATATTAAATGTGAACAAGTGACATGAGACATGATGTGAATTACGTGTTATTGTGAATACTATGACTATGAGAATGTGAAATATGATGAAATGAAATAAGTCACGAAATTTCTTGACAAGTAAAATGTTGAGTCCATGAGTTTATGAATGTGTGACATGCATCATATGCATTTATGTGACGGGGTACGATATGGAGTACATTATTAGGGAAGGCCCTCCAAGTGTGATACATCTTGGAGGAGTCCTAGGGGATAGTGCGGTTTGGAAGGCCCAGTTCTGCCCGTTTGTGTGCATGAGACGTATCTTGCATGGCTTCACTATCCCGACGAGACACTAGCAATACATCCTTCTAGTTGAGAGTGCATAGTTTAGTCGACATGTAATCCTAGACTACTCCAAGTATACTGCTTCGGCAGCATACCACGTGATATGTGATTATGAGACACGTGATTGGAGCCACATGCATGCATTTATGAGTCGAGTCCATGACATCATTGCATGATAGATGAATGCGCATGTGATACTAATTGTGTATGTGTATTCTTTGTATGTGATTTGTGTTTGAGCCTTGTATTATGTTTGTTGTGTGCGTGTTGTCTAACTTTTATGTCTACACCTGAACTTGAGTGAGGTGTTTGTCACTCCCTTGTTGCTCTTGTATGTTTTCAAATAGTGTTGCAGGTGATCATCAATATGAGGATGTTGGTGATGAGGCTTAAGCTTCAGTTGGGCGTGCTCTGATAGGATATGTGACATCGAGGCATAGTTAGGCATAGTTTAGAATTTCATTATTGTTATTTTATTTTGGAAAAACTCATGTTTCATTTTCTTGTAAATTCCGCATTTGACCAAGATTTACGTTCATGAATGTGAATTCTCTACTCTTATGTTAGTGGAATCATTCTTTTAAGTCAAAAGATTTTATTACCCAGAGAATATGTTTTAATAATTATTGTATATGTATGTTGGGGTAAAGGGTGTCACAAGGGACGGATCTACTTACAACATAGTGGGGGCACTTGCCCCCACTACCATTTTATATATACACAATTTTTTTTATCCAAAAAAATAATATATTTTAAAAAATAAAAGTTATATTCTAATAATATATATATATATATATATGTATGTACATATATATATATATATATATATATATATATATATATATATATATATATAAATCATCGTATGTATAAAATATAAATTCGGATGAGTACTTGTTCATTTATTTGATATTTATCAAACTTTTGAATGAAATTAGTTCTCATATGTGATAAAGAATACTTCTTAATAACGAACCAATTTTTTTTAAAAAGTTTAATTATAATACACACACACACACACACACACACACACACACACACACACACACACACACACACACACACACACACACACACACACACACACACACACACACACACACACACACACACACACACACACACACACACACACACACACACACACACACACACACACACACACACACACACACACACACACACACACACACACACACACACACACACACACACACACATATATATATATATATATATATATATTAATGCTCACATATATAATGTAATATATTAATTTTTGATAAAATAAAATTTGCAGCATGCATGTTTACCTTTTGTGCATTTTATTTATTGTATATGTTGATAAAAAAAATCAAAATAGTAAAGATTATAAGATTGTATATGTTGATTTAATAAAAATAAAAATAGCAAAAATTGAAAGATTTATATTCTATTTATAATTTTTATTATAAAATATGTTTTAAAATAAATTATCATCTAAAAATTTATATCACATATTAAAACATGTTTATATCACTATTTTTTTTATAAAATTTAACATATTTATTTTTATGCTTTTATTAGTGTTAAATTATTATAAAGTAGGTCTTTTAAGATTATAGTTCTAACAAAAAATTTAAAAAATATCTATGACAGATAAATATATCATATTTAGAAGAAATTTAATCTAGTTTATTTTCATCCTTAATCGTGATTATAGATATAAAATCTTGTAAAAAATAATTATAATATATATTTATACTTTTAAAAGTTATATGGAAAAATTTTAATATCATAAATATATGAATAAGTATTGTTCACACTATTTAAAATTTTTGGATCCGTCATTATTAACACCTCTAATAAAATATAACGCCACTTAAATAATAAGTTTAAATCTAAAATAAAAAATGTCAAATTAATATAATATAAAGTATAAAAACTCAAGCTATTAAAAATTATAAATTAACATAAATAATATTAAAGTATTAAAAATAAACTCAAGACATTATATTTTTATTAAAAAAATATTAAAAGTGATTGATAAAATAATTTATTTTTATTTATAATTTTTTTATTAAATGTGTATTTTTATGAAAATATTTCAGTTAAATTTTCAAGATTTAAAAATAATTTTTTGAATATGACCAATTCAAATCGATTTTTAACGTAGGTTTTTGTTCAGTTTTAACCGTTTTTCAACGGTTTTAAGTTGCTTTGATTTTTGCTTGCTATACTAATCATCGTACCGATTTATAGTCCAACCAACTAGTGGGATCTGATTTTCAAAACAATATAATATATATAAAAAACTATAGGTAAAAATTAAAAAAAAAATACAAATTTTATACTATATATAATTGTTATATTATTAAATATTAGTTTTGAATATATACCAACTATTTTTTTTAATCATTTCAATAATTTCTTTAATAGGGACATTAATGTAATGTAATATATATATATATATATATATATATATATATAAAAAGGATGTTAGTGTAATTTTTTTTATAACAAGTATGTAATTTGAAAAATGATTTGTAATTATCAAAAGTTGAAACTATATTTAAAATGATTTGTAATTTATCAATTTAATGTTATTGATGATAATATGAAGATGATCACCATATTTAGTGATGGAATAAGCATAACCTAATCAGAAGAGATCGAATTATAATTTACTTTTAATTTATTAATTTATTTATATTTAGATATTAATAGTATTAAAAAAAATGAGAAACAAATTATACATATTTATTAAAATGAGGATGATTCAAATAATACCAATGTAACTTTTACCAACTATTACACCACTAAATAACTTTTAATTAAATGTGAATTTTGTTGATTCAACGGTTAAATTATAACTTCGTATCACCTTGTATGTGTATATCAAATTTGGTTAAAATTAAACAACAATTTGAAGGTAACAAAGTGTGACACCCTTACTACCCCAACACATATGAAAACTTAACAAATAATTTTTTTTTTTATTTCGGTAAAAGGGTTCACATGAGAATCTTCAAAATTATCCTTCAATAACCACAATAATAAAAATGAACGCAAGAGTTTATAAATTGTTTTCAAAAATGACATTTACAATTCCAAATCCAAATAAAAACATATGTTCTAAAAAAATCCTCTGCCCCGATGTCATAATATCAGAGCATCCCCACAATTCAACTGTTGGCATACGAGATGCCACTCGAAGCAGGATCTTCCTCACCTAAAACATCCACAATTTGTACGGTGAGAAAAGAAAACATCTATATATATAGCACATAAGAAAACACAATATATTATCTCATTATAATTTAATATTCATAAATATTTCAATATATCGTATTTCAATCAATCATGCATTGTCATCACGTCATAATTCTCAATCACACCAATCATCACAAATCTTGCACTTCACACTATGCCAAGGTCACGCTACCCATTTAACAATCTCGGGTCGTGCTCACCCCTGATATAACACTATGCCAAGGTCACGTTATCCCTATCCTAGGGTCGTGCTCACCCCTGACATGTTAACCAAGGTCATGATACCCACGTAACAATCCAGAGCCGTGCTCACCCCTGATATAACACTGTGCCAAGGTCACGTTATCCCTAACCTTGGGCCGTGCTCACCCCTGACATGTTAACCAAGGTCACGATACCCACGTAACAATCCAGAGCCGTGCTCACCCCTGATATAACACTGTGCCAAGGTCACGTTATCCCTAACCTAGGGCCGTGCTCACCCCTAACATGTTAACCAAGGTCACGATACTCATGTAACAATCTCGGGTCGTGCTCACCCCTGGTCATAGGTGTGAAGAACCACAACCACATCTCATTCACATTCCACACAACATCTCATAGTTCAATTCCATACACATATCAGATAAGTCCAAAATAATGGTTTCATACATATCAAGCAATTCACATTTAAATCATCAATTTTTATCAAATAATATAACAATGATATCCATAAATTAATATAATAATCAATAGAATTAGCCATTTAATATAATTTCAGCATAAACAGTAAAACCCCTAATTGTTCCAAAAACTAGCTCACAGGCACTTTTCTACAATTTCGTTCTCTCTCCCAGATCATCATTCTTACAAATTATTAGCATATTTATAATCCTCAACACATACAGAATCTAATGGTATAATTAATTCCTCAAACAGAAATAATCCAATTTTTTCAAAACCTAACCTACAGGCACTTTTCTATAATTTCGTTCTCTCTCCTAGAGCATCATTTTTACAAACAAATCATATATTTGTTGTCCTAAATATATACAGAATCACATGAGACCAATAATTCTCCAAACAGAAATAATTATAAAATTTCTCATAATCCTAAGGGTTCTTTCTCTACCCAATTCCCTCATGTAACTCTACATATAAATGATCCCCTTTTCCCCCGTACCTGGATATGTAGAAGCTGAATTTATACGAGATCTGGTTGGTCTCCCTCGTTGGGTTCCCCTCGGTCTAAAGTAGAAAGTAGAGGGAAAAGAAGAGAGAGCAGAAGAAAAGAAATCAGAAAATGAGAGGTGTGCTTTTTCAGAGTGGCAGACAGCTCAATTTATAGGCCTCAGACTTCGCCAGAACGGCCCGTTTGAATTTTGGAACGGCCCGTTCTGGACCCCAAAATCATGGGCAAAAATCACACCCAGAACGGCCCGTTCCCAAACCAGAACGGCCCGTTCTGGTTGCATTTATTACTCACAACTGCCGTAGCCCGTTCCAAGCCCGTTCCAAGCCCGTTCCCACTTAAAGTATAAAGCAGTTCTTAATAGTCCAGAACGGCCCGTTCCAACTTGAGAACGGCCCGTTCTGGCCTACGAACTAACATACAATCTGGTAGTCTGGAACGGCCCGTTCCAATTTCAGAACAGTCTGTTCCCAGCTACTAAATCACATACATTTTGGTAGTTTGGAACGACCCGTTTCAATTCTGGAACAGCCCGTTCCAAGCTACTAAATCACCTCTATACCTTTATAAAATTTACCAAAATACCCTCAAAAATAAAATAAAATTGAAATAATAAAAATGGGGTGTTACACAAAGTGTTTATATTTTAGTATATTTTGAAATGTATATTACATCAAATTTGTTCTATAAGAATGGGGTATCAAATCCTCTTGGATTAATATAAAATTTTGTATATATGATTTAGAAGGAACTTTCAATCTAACGGTAAGTTTTAAAAATTCACATTTAATCAAAAGTTATTGAATAATGTAATAGTTAGTAAATATTAAACTAGAATCGTTTGAACCCTCCTCTATTAAAATTTTTTAGATATTTAAATTTTTAGTATTTTTTTTATTTAATTTGTTAGCACTCCAAAGTAGATTGAATAATTGTCATTTTCCTTCACCTTTATAGTCAATGTAGAAAATTTAAACTTTCTAACAAAATCAATTTTTGACAGATAATCTATGCATAAAATATGTCAAAACCTTTGAAGTTTTCGATTAAACACTATCCATTGATAAAAATATGTAAAAACAAATTAGTTTCAAGCATCCATCACCATTCAGTTGAAAATATCTGTTAGATTTTCTAAAATTTTCAACAGACATAAATATGTCAAAAAAATTTCATCAATACCATTAGCTTTTCTACAATATGCACTTGATAAGAAATTTGCAACTGTAATGTTCTTCGTCCAATATGCACTTTTTAGATACCAGACGATTATGCAGAATTTGCTTAAACCCATGTCATTGCGTCTGAAAGATTTATCGTCTGCTAAAGGAAAATTTTTCATATAACAATAATGATTAAAGCTCTTGCATTTTCTGTTTCAAGATAGTTTCATTTAAAAATAAGCAGTAAGTAAAAATTTTTAGTGTATTAAATATATATTAAACAAAGTTTGCGTCTGTGTTTGAAAAATGATTTCACTAAGAGATTTTGGGTGGACGAAGTTTTTCACAAAGATTTAATAAGTATGGAGTGTAAAAAATATTGAGACATAGAGCATATATTTTTATACTGGTTCGCTCAACTGAGCTACGTCCAGTCTCCTTCAACTAAAGGGTTCTACTAGATAAGAAATGAAGTACAAAAGTATTGTCGACCACTTGTGGCCCGTTGACTCCACTCATCAATGCTAGTATTTTCTTATCAACCTCTTCAGGCTAGTATTGAGTATTATGGACCACCTAGGTCAGAACCACTCCTGGTCTAAGTATTCTCGACCTCTCCAAGCCTTAAGTATTCTAGACCATCCCGGTCATGGCCACTCCGGGTCACGAGTATTCTCAACCACTCCTAGTTGGCTAGCTTCACTCACCAGCTCTAGTATTCTTAACCACTTTTGGTTCTCTAAGTATTCTTGACCACTCTTGGCCTGCCAGCTTCACTCACTAGCGCTAGTATATTCTTATCACCCACTTCTGGCTAGCAGTGAGTATTATGGACTGTCCAGGTCAGAACCACTCCTGGTCCAAGTATTCTCGACCACTCCTGACTTTCCAGCTTCACTCACTAGCGCTAGTATTCTTTAATCAGGCTCTACAGGCTCGCAGTGAGTATTCTTTGACAGGCCCCTCCAGGTTTTACAAGTATTATTTTTCTAGCCTCTTCAGGCTTTACAATATTAACTAGAAAGGTTTGGTTTGGGTGTATGGGTTACTCTCATAGAGAGAATCCATATATGATCTACACTCCCTAAGGTTTCACTACCTTAGTCCTACAAAGATTCTGAGTGTGTGGTTTACTCTTTACAAAGAGGATACATAAATTTACAGCACTCACTAAGGTTTCCTTCCTACAATACATTTGGAACACCCTAGATTACAGAGATAAATACAATGATACATTGCAGATTTGACTATGAAGAATCGTTCTCTGATTTCTCTGTTTTTCTTTATGGGCTTGATATCACTTTTGTTTTTTATTTGAAAGCCGACCTTTCAAGGTTTCAAGTAGTGATATATATATATGGCTTCGTGGAAATTTTCCCATTGCATTTGTCCATTAAAGCTGATATAGTCATTCATGACTAGCTGATCCTTCCATTTAATGCACTTGATCTGGCATTAAATATTGCTTCCTATTTATGAACAATGTGAATACTGTTCTGAATCTGCAGATTTTGACTTTCACAAAATCCTAGGGATTAGCTGCAGAGACCTTATCTTTATCAAAAAAGTAGGTTCTTTTTTTCATACTCGTGATTTGACGTTTTTGTGCTTACTTTTCTTCTTTCTTCTTCTTTCCAATATTTGATAGCCTCGTAAGTCCTTTTATGGATATAGACGATGTTTGATTCGTTCCTTGAATCTTGTTCCTTCGAAACCTTCCATGAAGTCTTCGTCTGCGTCTGATAGTTCATGTGAGACTCAGGTTCTGAGCTTTGTTTGCCTGTACGATCTTGACTTATTCACTTTTTCTTTTTATCTAGTCAACTTATGTGTGGATAGTCTTTCAATCTGTGTTGTCTTTCGTCTAGTTACTCTTTTTGACTCTTGTTTGGATATTTGTGATGTGCTTTGTCCTGACTCATCTATATTGTCTGATACTTGACCGTCTTCTTTTTGTGTTAGGCTTGGCTTCGTCTGGTGCATATGTTTGTTCTTTATTTTACCTGTTCTTATGTTTTTCTAAAACACTAACACACTTGTTAAAGATAACAACATGTATTATATTTGTCTCACTCAAAACCTTGTTGGGAGTTTCTTCATTTGACTTAATAATCTCCCCATTTTTTATTATGACAAATATAATTAATCAAATTTGTTTCAGATAAAACTTGAAGCAAAAACTTGAAGACTTGAAGTGCTTTATTTCATTTATAACCCTGTTCCTCTAAAAAAAATACACCCTATTCTATTCTCTCCATTCTGATCATCAAGATGAAGGTGGATCCTTGGGTAGCTTGGATGTAATCAGATTAAATGAGCTGTCAAACTTGTTTTCCAGGTCTGTTCTAAACCTATTGAACTTCTCAACTGAGACGTATTGTTGTGCTGGTTTAGAAGTAGATGGAAGTACCTCCAAAAAAGAAGACGCAGAGATTGGTTCAGTAGAGATAGGCTCAAACGTTTGGGATCCAGATTGTGCAACTTCGGAGAGAGCATCCCAAGGCATAGGCATACCTGGTTTCCAAGGTGGAATGTCCTTGCACAAATCGTAAACTGGAGCTTTCAGCCACAAGTTTGTCATAGCCTTCCATTCATTCTTGTATAGATCCAGATTGAAGAGCGCAGAATGAATGAAATATCTTTTGCTAAGAGCATTAAGATCAGGCCCGCGACGTCTTTGAAGAAAGGTTGTAGATGTATCTGAGAAGTGCATCACTCTACAATGGGTTATCCAGCGATACCCATGCAGCATGAGCATCTTAGCCTTTTCTTTGTCTGTGAGTCCAGACGAACTTGCCTCTTATCCGCACTTATGCATAAAGTTTTGATAGAACTTTTCAGCATCATTGATGAGTCATTATTTTCCCTTATTTTCTTAACTTTCTGTACTTATTTTAATCTCTGATTTATGCTTAATTGTTTATATTCTGCATTATTTTCTATTTGGGCTTTAATTAAATCGGTAATTCATATTTTAACTAATTTGAATTTTCTGAATCTAATTATTCCAATTTTAATTTTTAGGGCAGCTTAATAATTATTTGGGCTTGGAATTTATTTTTGGACTTCAAGAGGAGCTGCCACGTCATCTGCCATGTCACCGCTGCACCATTTTCCACCTCAACATTTATTTTCATTTTATCTTTTATTTTATTGTAGTTTGGGTCAGCCTTGTATCTTATGGGGCCCAATTTTGTTTTAGGTGATAGAAGTCTAGGTTAGGGCTGACTTGGCAGCCACTAACATAAGCATCTAATGTGACCACGTGGGGCCTTCTCTTTGTTTTGCTTTTACATTTTTCTCTCCGGAGCTACAGTTTACATTTTTGCTTCCTCTTTGGTTTTTCTGCTCTCTATTCTTCACGTTTTTGCTCCATTTATGTTTACTTTTCTGGTTGTAATTTGAGACTGAATTTTCATTTGAATACAGATTATTCATTTCTTCTTCTTCTTCCTTGCATTTTCATTTTCGTTTCTATTTTAATGGAAGGCTAAAACCCCTGGGTTGGCTTCTTGTTATGGATTGTAATCTCTGTTTGAGGTTAGGTATGTTTGTATATCTCTGTTCTGCTTTGTTCTTCTTCATTTAACCTCTGTATTAACGTGTCCATGCTTAATGGGTTGTGCTCAATGCCCCAGTTGCTTAATCTATGAAGAGGTTGATGTTGTATACTTTGCTTAATTCTTGTAGGGAAATCTTGAGTTAATCTTCGCTTAGTTGGTTAACTCGGATGGAACAAGGATTAAGTGGTTAATAGAGTAATCTCATTGTGAACCAAGGATAAGAGAGTTACAATCCGAACAAGGAGCCAATCTATTTTACTTGTTGTGTTATAAACTAAAAAAAGAAATCTGAACAACCAAACCCCCCCCCACTGTGTGTTTAAGCCTTTGACAAAGAAAAATGGTCCTTGGGAGACGACCTAGGAAAACTTCCTAGTATTGCATTTAATTGTTTTTATTTGACCTAGGACAACTTCAGTTATAACCTTGTTCCTCTAAAAAAAATACACCCTATTCTATTCTCTCCACTCTGATCATCAAGATGAAGGTGGACCCTTGGGTAGCTTGGATGTAATCAGATTAAACAAGCTGTCAAACTTGTTTTCCAGGTCTGTTCTAAACCGATTGAACTTCTCAACTAAGACGTATTGTTGTGCTGGTTTAGAAGTAGATGGAAGTACCTCCAAAAGAGCAGACGCAGAGATTGGTTCAGTAGAGATAGGCTCATACGTTTGGGATCCAGATTGTGCAACTTCGGAGAGAGCATCCCAAGGCATAGGCATACCTGGTTTCCAAGGTGGAATGTCCTTGCACCAATCGTAGACTGGAGCTTTGAGCCACGAGTCTATCATAGCCTTCCATTCATTCTTGTATAGATCCAGATTGAAGAGCGCATAATGAATGAAATATCTTTTGCTGAGAGCATTTAGATCAGGCCCGCGACGTCTTTGAAGAAAGGTTGCAGATGTATCTGAGAAGTGCATCACTCTACAATAGGTTATCCAGCGATACCTATGCAGCATGAGCGTCTTAGCCTTTTCTTTGTCTGAGATCCAGACGAACTTGCCTCTTATCTGCACTTATGCATAGTTCTGATAGAACTTTTCAGCATCATCTTCAGTATATATCAGTGCCTTAGCAAGGTCTTGTTGCCAGCTCAAACTTACCCTCTTGTAGTGACGAACTTCAACCTTTGATGGTTTGGGCATGGGTCTGAGATGAAGTACAGGATCCTTCATCTTGTTTTCATCAATGGGAGGAAGACGAGGGCAGATACAGTCAGGATAGACATAAATTTGTGCTTCTGTTGGAGTGCATAGAGAGGGAGGTATGTGCAATTGTAAAGGTGTATCTATACGTAGGCGTAGATGGCCAATTGTTGCAAGGTCCAATGCAAAGAGGGAGCGACAATGACCTATATGTATAGGAAGGAATTTGGTTGGTGGATTGAAAAACTCTACCTTTGGTAGAGGAGATGGAGGCTTTCTTGGACGGTTGGAGGATGATGTTTTCCTTTTGGGTGATGAGGATGACGATTGTTGTTAATGTAGGGGACGAATGATTCAAAGAGTTCCTTGTGGTGGAGTCTAGGCAGACTTGGACTTGATCACACCTCTTGGATAAATCTTTCTCTTGTAGGTTGGTGGAGGAAAGGCAGTTATGGCACCAGGTGGAAGGGCTAGATAGGCCTTAGACGGAGAGAAGGGGACGTCTGAGCAGTATGGTGTGCACTCATACACTCCTTCCTCATATTCATATTCCAACACAGGTAGAGCATTTTGGCATGGTGGAGAGGAGTTTTCAACTGTTTGACCGTGAGGGTCATCGACAGTAAGTGCAGGAAAGTGCTTTAGTAGAAAATACGTAGATGAAGGATGTCTAGATATTTCTGCTTGTTGTGGAGAAGATGGAGGTGATTTTTGCTTGAGTCCAAAGGTGGGTGGACAAACCAAAATGGAGAAAGGAGCTGGAGGAAGAGGCTGCTCCAAGTAGTAGTACTCTGGTCCATATGTTGGCTTGTTAGACAAGATGGCTTCATACTTGTGAGTGTTCCCTAGCGAGTCACGCAAATGATTCCCTGAAGCGTCTAGTATGGTTGAGCCTTCCTTAAGCCAAGAGTACACGAGTTTGTAGTACCCCAGGACGTGTGTAGTGGATGTTTGCAAAATATAGCGTCCCGCCCAGTTGATAGTGACTACAAAGCACACTAATCGTTTTATCAATAACGTATGGTCGTGGCTTTGATCGTAGACCAATGTTGTTCCTTTTCATGACGTCCCTATCGGTGGTGAGATGGATGGATTGAAGCAACTCCACTTTTCCCTCAGGGTTTGCTGCCTTAGGATAAATAAGTGAATATTCATCAGTATTTGGAGGTATCCCTTCTGGAAGTAGTGGGTTCGTCGATTCTATGAGGGAGAATGATGGAAAGGAAGAAGGCCTTGGAGGCAACATCATACGATCACTCCTGATTTCCATCTTTCTATTTCTCAATGTCGTTGTATCTACAGTGACAACCTATAAGGAAATTCAGGATCAGGTGAGGATTACGAGAGATTAAGAGAAAGGATGATATGGGAGTGTCACTTACGAAGGGGGAATGTACAGTGACTAGAAGAGAGGAATCATCCATAGGAACTTTGGTCTGAGCTGAAGGGACGATGACTTTAGCGACTGATATAGTTGCGTCCTGTTCAGCTTCACTTGTAGGAGCACATGTCGATCGCTTCATTTCCGTAGTCACATTTGATCCCAACTTAATAATTCTTCTTTGCTTGGGTTGAGGTGGTACAAGAGAAGGTTGAGAAGCCCTTTTCTTCAAAGCCTTCCCATAGGTTGGCTATCCTCAGCATCAGACACTGACTCTTCGTCTGATGGTAGGATTATCCTCCTCTTTACTGGTTGTGCACCAACAACTAGAGATTCGTCTCCTTTGGGGGGATGAAGGGTGATGGCGATTCCTTGTTGAGCGCGTCACAACTTGTCTTTCTCTGATCTCCTCCTTGACTTTTAAGGCAATCGTGGGGTCAGGGATTTTGTAACTAACAGGCATCTTCCCCAGGTTAGCCTTTCCAAAAACAATGAGTTGTAATCTCTTATTTCTCCCCAATGTCATGATCCTCTGCTTCTCCTCATCTCCAAGGGTGAAGAAGGTATGATAGATGTTGTTGTCCTAGAGGATCTTATTCAAGAGCATGGTATGAACCACGAACTTTTTACACTCTTTTAGGCACCTTTTCCAGTGCAGAAAGAGCACTTGAGGAAGATCAAAAGTAGTTGCAGTCATCATATGAAATAGACAGAATTTATGCATGTCCGAGATGCTATCTTTGCCTTCTACCTTGTGGAGGATGGACTTGTTCAATATTTGTTAGTATATTTTGTTGAGATTGGGGGAACCTGAGATTAATGAGATCACCTCTGAAGATTAAAAGTTTTGATGATAACAAATGTGTGGAACATGCTAACCAAGGACATCAACAACTTAGAAGTCAAAAACAAAGTCAAAGGAAAGTGTTATGTAATAGGAGTAGCTTTTAGATTGATTTTATTGAGTTTATATTTTGTGTGTGCTTTGTGCATGAGCTAATCTGTATCTAATCTGATTAGGGAGTGTATGATGATGAGTTTAAAAGGTTAAGAAGTTATTTTGAGACTTAAAATAAAGTTTTCAAAACTAACTCAAAATAATTGATTATCATTAAATATAATCGATTATTCCAGCAACAGGCAAAAATGATGCCTTGCTGCAATAATCGATTATTTGTGAAATAATCGATTATCCCAGAAATGACTCTCTGGAATAATCGATTATCCAGCAAAATAATCAATTAAATTGTTCTTGGTTGATTTCCAGAAAACCTGAAGAACAAAATAATCGATTATAATAATCGATTATCTGGTTCTGAAAAACATATAAATAGTTTGACCATTTTGAAACTTCAGAATAGAGTTAAAATTGAGAATCAAAATTAGAAAAACGTGTTTGTGAAGTATTTGTGACATTCTTGGGGAGTTTTCTTTGTGAAACCAAGAAGAAAAACGTTTTTGAAAAACTTTGAGAAAAGATCATCATCATCATCACATTCTTGAAAGGAAAGAGATTAAGATTTGCTTCTGAATTCCAGGTGAATTCGTTCCTTAATTCTTTGTGAATACTTATAAATCTTGAGTAGATTTCTCAAGTGGTAAGGAATTCTTGTAGTGGGTTTCTACATGGGATGCTTTCTTGAGGTCAAGAAAGTGGTTATCTTGAATGTAGGAGTGTATGAATGTGTGGTATGCATGTAAACCTTCTTCATTAAGATAATGGAACAAATCTTGATCAGGTTATGATTGAGAACTGGATGTAGGTCACATGTGGAGTGGTTGAACCAGGATAAAAGACTTGTGCAATCTTCTCTTACCCTTATCTTTTACTTTGTGTAATATCTTGATTGTATATTGAAAAGAGTGTTCTTGGTTAACATGTTTGCATGAGCAACATTGGTTTGAACTAAGCATTACATATTGTTCTATTCGTTAATCAAGAGAGCATATAGGATTCATTCTTCATTAAACAAGTCTTTAAGAAACTTCATTGAAAATTCATTTATAGAAAAGTTTAAATTGAAATAAAGATCCTAAAAACTCTGAAAATTTTTAAAGTTTCATAAAATCCAATTCACCCCCCTTATTGAATTGAGCCATTCTTTTCTAACAATTGGTATCTAGAGCAAGGTTCTTGAGAGTTATTCAAGATTTCAAAAATGGCCAATAGCAACCTACCCTATGGTGAGGGTGTGTCTATACATAGACCTCCTGTTTTCAATGGTGAAAACTATGTCTACTGGAAAATTAGGAAGAGAATTTTCATTGAAGCAATTGACATTGTTGTGTGGGATGCAATAGAAAATGGACCCTATATCCCTATGACAAAAGATGATGATGAGAAGAAAGAAAAACATTGGAGTGAGTGGAGTGATGATGAAAAGAAAAGAGCCCAATATGACTATAGAACCAAAAACATTATTACATCTGCATTGTCTATTGATGAGTTTTTTAGAATATCAAAATGCAAATCTACTAAAGAAATGTGAGATACTTTGCAAGTCACTCATGAAGGAACAAGTGATGTAAAGAGATCTAGAAAGCATACTCTCATAAGAGAATATGAATTGTTTAGAATGAACAATGGTGAATCTATTTCTGACTTTCAAAAGTGATTTACACACTTGATAAATCACCTTGTTGACCTTGGCAGGAAATTTGAAAAAGAAGAGTTGAATTTGAAAGTGCTGCAATGCTTGGACAGATCATGCAAGCAAAGGTGACAGCCATAGAAGAAACAAAGGATTTGACCTCTTTGACCCTTGCTACTCTCTTTGGGAAGCTAAGAGAGCATGAACAAAAGCTGCACATATTTGAGGAAAATGAACAGCAGGATAAGAAGGGCAAAGAAGTGTCACTAAAGGCCTTGAAATCTGCCAAAGGCAAAGAGGTGTGTGTAGAATCAAGCTCCGATGATTCCGAAACTGAGAACTTCAACTTGCTGGTGAAGAAGTTCAGAAAATTCATAAGGAAAAAGAAAAATTCCCCCTACAAGTTCAATAAAAAGAGTAATAAGAAAGAGGAAGCAAGTACATCCTCCTATAATTGCTTTGAGTGTGGAAAACCATGACATATAAAAGCTGAGTGCCCAAACCTCTTGAAGAAGCAACAAGAGGAGAAGAAAATAAAGAAAATGGAATAAATCTTGTTTGTATTGATTGTGATTTGAGAGTGATTGTGTGATTGTTTGGAATAAGTGTGAAACATTGATGCATAAAAGAGAGTGTTCAAGAAGTGAATTAGACTTGGAGTAATTTGAAAGGATAAATTTCTGAGAAGCAAAACTTCTCTGAAATAATCGATTATCTTAAAATTTAATTGATTATTTTAAGTGAGCCCATGATAATAATCGATTATTTGGGTAATAATCGATTATCTGGGAGATGAAGAATTCCAAGAGCCTTTGTAATAATCGATTATTTGGGGCAATAATCGATTATCTGGTAAGAAGAATTCCAAGAGCCTTTGGAATAATCGATTATTTAGGGCAATAATCGATTATCTGGGAAGAAGAATATGAAAAGCCTCTGGAATAATCGATTATCTTGGAAATAATTGATTATCTAGGCAAAGTTGATAAAAACAACCCTCTGGAATAATTGATTATTCCAAAAATAATCAATTATTTAGTGCAGACAAGGTTTTTAAAGATTTTTACTGATACAAATAATCGATTATTTGTAAAAGTAATCGATTATCTGCGTGACGTTTGGTTTTTCTAAAGCATTTTGAACGGTTTTTATGTGCGCCAAACCCTTAACTTCCCATTACTCTTCAGTTAAGTAACCTCTCCCCACTCAGAAACGTGCTAGGGCATAAGAACCTCCAAACCCTCTCATTTCTCCATATTCTCACATTCTCTCAAACCCTCAAACCCTAACCTCTTCATCTCTCTCATTCTCTTCTTCTCCACCAAAACCCATCCATGGCTTCTTCCTCCAAAAGACCCAAGAAGCTAGAAGTGAGGGGGAGCAAGCGTCCTCTACCCTCAGGGCAACTAATTTCCAAGTGGTTTGCGGATGAGAAACCTAGGAGTATTACTTTGAATGGTATGCGGGTCGGAGAATCATCCCTCCCAAAACCCTGAAGTTGGAATGGTTCAAAAATGAAGGGTTTAGCTTCCCTACTCTACTGGAGCACCAAGACCTTGGGAAGTTCTTGGAACTAGAAGTACCCTACTACCCTGAGCTGATCAGGCTATTTCTCTGCTTTGCCACCAACAATGAAGGGATAATGCAATCAGTTGTGAAGGGCAAGCTGATAAAGCTTGACGAACCAACCTTGAAGGCGGCTGCCAGGCTGAGCGGCAATGGAAGTTCAAAACCCCAACCCTTCAACTTTGGTGATTTTGAGGAGCTAACGACCTTCAGAGATTGTCAGAGGAATCCTGAGAACACCAACTACAACAAGTTCTTGGCGGGAGGTATGAAGAAAAATTCCCGTTTGATTTCTTTTATTATTGCCTGGATGATTAAACCACGTTTGCACAACCATGCTCAAATGTCAAGGGATGACATTTTGTTAATGCATGTGATTAAAAAGAAAATTAAGATTGATTGGGTGTCGGTGGTGAATGCCTGCATGTGGAAGGCGAGAAGGAAAGAGGATGGTCCAATTCCTTATGCCTTGTTGTTATCTAAGATTTTTGAGAATGCAGGGGTAGAATTGACAGGGGAGAAGAAAATTATTCTCCATGCCTCTAACAAAATTGAGAAATCTTCCTTGCATCACATGGGGATGCTAAAACAGGAAGATAAGTGGGTGTTTAAAGGAGATGTACCTCCAACCCCTGAACCGGCAACAGATGAGGACGGGGTTCCATCTCATGATGAGGACCAACCACCATAGGTTGAAGCTGAACCTGACAGAGAGCAAGAGGCAGAGCCTAAACCATTCTCTCCATTCAAGCAAATCATGATTAATAAGCTTGATGCTGTGATGGAGATGTCTAGAAGGAATAAGTCAATCTATTCGGGTATTCTTGATCGGTTTGATACCCTTGATCATGAAATTAACCGACTTAAGACTCACCTTGGGATGCTTGAGGACTCGAATTGATTAGTGCTCTGTTCTGTTTTAGGAAGTTTAAGTTTCTGGTTTTTAAAATTTCAATTTCAATTGGGTTGTAATCATTTTAATTTCGAAACAATTTTATTGCTTTATGTTGTTGAACAATTTAATTTCAGGTGAAATTTGAAGTTTAATTTCTAATATATTGTGATTTGGCTGATTGGTGGTATGATGTTCTATTTTGAACATTGAGATATGGTGTGATGTTCTGTTTTGAACATTGCTATATGGTTCTTTGATGTTTGGTTAGCATAATTGATAATGTTTTTGAATTCTGAATTCTGAATTGTGATATTAGATTGTATCTTGTGATTTTGGCTGACCAATTCATGTTTTAGTTGCTGATATGATGATTTTGGCTAACCAAAATGGTTCAAGTTCACAAAGTTTTTGTTGACCAATACCTATGTTGTGTTAAATTAGTTTTTGGTATTGTTCTGAGCATATAAGGAGTATGCATAAAGCTCATACTGTGTGTTGTGGACATACATAGCTTGATTTGTTTTTGATGATGTCCAAAGGGGGAGGAAGGTTTTGTGCTTGGTTGTTTTGCAGGTTTTGAATGTGAAAGAAAAGGCAAAGCAAAATGGACAAAATGGCTTAAGCTTAGCTTGGTTTGTCATCATCAAAAAGAGGGAGATTGTTAAGATTGGGGGAGCCTGAGATTGATGAGATCACCTCTGAAGATTAAAAATTTTGATGATAACAAATGTGTGGAACATGCTGACCAAGGACATCAACAACTTAGAAGTCAAAAACAAAGTCAAAGGAAAATGTTATGTAATAGGAGTAGTTTTTAAATTATTTTTATTGAGTTTATATTTTGTGTGTGCTTTGTGCATGAGCTAATCTGTATCTAATCTGATTAGGGAGTGTATGATGATGAGTTTAAAAGGTTAAGAAGTTATTTTGAGACTTAAAATAAAGTTTTGAAAACTAACTCAAAATAATCGATTATCATTAAATATAATCGATTATTCTAGCAACAGGCAAAAAGGATGCCTTGCTGCAATAATCGATTATTTGTGAAATAATCGATTATCCCAGAAATGACTCTCTGGAATAATCGATTATCCAACAAAATAATCGATTAAATTGTTCTTGGTTGATTTCCAGAAAACTTGAAGAACAAAATAATCGATTATTCTTTAAAATAATTGATTATCTGGTTCTGAAAAACTTATAAATAGTTTGACCATTTTGAAACTTCAGAACAGATTTAGAATTGAGAATCAAAATTAGAAAAATGTGTTTGTGAAGACTTTGTGACATTCTTGGGGAGTTTTCTTTGTGAAACCAAGAAGAAAAACGTTTTTGAAAAGCTTTGAGAAAAGATCATCATCATCATCACATTCTTGAAAGGAAAAAGATTAAGATTTGCTTCTGAATTTCAGGTGAATTCGTTCCTTAATTCTTTGTGAATACTTGTAAATCTTGAGTAGGTTTCTTAAGTGGTAAGGAATTCTTGTAGTGGGTTTCTAAAAGGGGTGCTTTCTTGAGGTCAAGAAAGTGGTTATCTTGAATGTAGGAGTGTATGCAAGTGTGGTATGCTTGTAAACCTTCTTCATTAAGATAGTGGAACAAATCTTGATCAGGTTATGATTGAGGACTGGATGTAGGTCACATATGGAGTGGTTGAACCAGGATAAAAGACTTGTGCAATCTTCTCTTACCTTTATCTTTTACTTTGTGTAATATCTTGATTGTATATTGAAAAGAGTGTTCTTGATTAACATGTTTGCATGAGCAACATTGGTTTGAACTGAGCATTACATATTGTTCTATTCGTTAATTAAGAGAGCATATAGGATTCAATCTTCATTAAACAAGTCTTTAAGAAACTTCATTGAAAATTCATTTTTAGAAAATTTTAAATTGAAATAAAGATCCTAAAAACTCTGAAAATTTTTAAAGTTTCATAGAATCCAATTCACCCCCCCCTCTTGGATTAAGCCATTCTTTTCTAACAATTGGTATCTAGAGCAAGGTTCTTGAGAGTTATTCAAGATTTCAAAAATGGCCAATAGCAACCTACCCTATGGTGAGGGTGTGTCTATACATAGACCTCCTGTTTGCAATGGTGAAAACTATGTCTACTGGAAAATTAGGATGAGAATTTTCATTGAAGAAATTGACATTGCTATGTGGGATGCAATAGAAAATGGACCCTATATCCCTATGCAATAGAAAATTGACAGAGGAAGTGTTCTTAGGTTAAGTGGCCATTGAAAAGGATTTAAAGGTTATGAGAGTTTTGGGGTTATGGAGTTTAGAGATAGAATGAATGCGTAGAGAGCGAGATGAAGTGTGCTAGGGAAGTTAAAAAGATTTTTGAAACAGAAGGGTATTTCTATTTTTTTATTTTTTGTGTGACGTGGTATCCTATTGTCTTTCTTGTGCAAAGTGTCGCGCAGTCCACATTAATTTTAGGGTAAATGATATATCTTTTCAGTTTAAATCCCAAATGACATTTTGTTATTTTTATTCAAACAAATTTAATTCTTTAAAAGTAGAGAATGTTTGTCTCCGAGACTCCGACTATCCTTAACAGAATTATTCGTCTATTAATGAGGGTCTTTAATTGGGAATATGATAGACTGAATTTTTAGATGCAAGGGGCGAATATTTAGACGCATGGGAAATCACTTAGACTATTCATCAGACTAAGATTCTCAGACGTAGTAATTTCTTACTGCATTTTGAGGAGTATTCAAGCGCTGAAGGTTTGTCAGGCTTGTTTTTAAGTCGTATTTCAGATGAAACTAAAACAGTGATTATATCAGTATTCTAATTTATTATCATAATCAAAACTTACAACATTTAGAGTATACTTTAATGAGGTAAGGAAGTTGATACCTACTCCATTAGTTTGATTCTCCTTTTCTTTCTCTGCTTTGGTAATCCTTCGTTCTTCCATGGATCGTTGTATTCCCCTGCATTGTTAGATGCTTAACCCAAGGGGTCAAGCTCTGATACCAACTGAAGTTAGACATGGGACACATAGAAGGGGGGGGTTGAATATGTGTGTGTGTGTAAGAAGGAATTTTAAACCATTTTTGCAAGTGTAATGTTCTTCGTCCAATGCACTTTTTAGATACCAGGCGGTTATGCAGAATTTGCTTAACACCAGGTCATTGTGTCTGAAAGATTTATCGTCTGCTGAAGGAAAATGTTTCATATAGCAATAATGATTAAAGCTCTTGCATTTTCCTTTTTAAGATAGTTTCATTTAAAGATAAGTAATAAGTAAAACTTTTCAGTGTATTAAATATATATTAAACAAAGTTTGCGTCTGTGTCTGAAAAATGATTTCACTAAGAGATTCTAGGTGGACAAAGATTTTCACAAAGATTAAATAAGTATGGAGTGTATAAATATTAAGACATAGAGCAAATATTTTTATACTAGTTCGTTCAACTAAGCTACAACCAGTCTCCTTCAACTGAAGGGTTCCACTAGATAAGAAATGAAGTACAAAAGTATTGTCGACTACTTCTGGCCCGTTGACTCCACTCATCAACGCTAGTATTTTCTTATCAGCCTCTTCAGGCTAGCATTGAGTATTACGGATCACCCAGGTCAGAACCACTCTTGGTCCAAGTATTCTCGACCTTTCCAGGCCTTGAGTATTCTAGACCATCCCGGTCATGGCCACTCCTGGTCACGAGTATTCTCAACCACTACTGGTTGCCTAGCTTCACTCGCCAGCTCTAGTATTCTTAACCAGTTTTGGTTCCCCAGTATTCTCGACCACTCTTGGCCCGCTAGCTTCACTCACCAGTGCTAGTATATTCTTATCACCCACTTTTGGCTAGTAGTGAGTATTATGGACTGTCCAGGTCAGAACCACTCCTGGTCCAAGTATTCTTAACCACTTCTGGCTTGCCAGGTTCACTCACTAGTGCTAGTATTCTTTAATCAGACTCTTCAGGCTCGTAGTGAGTATTCTTTGACAAGCCCCTCCAGGCTTTACAAGTATTCTTTTCCTAGCCTCTTCTGGCTTTACAATATTAACTAGACAGCTTTGGTTTGCGTGTATGGATTACTCTCACAAAAAGGATACATATATGATATACACTCCATAAGGTTTCACTACCTTAGTCCTACAAAGATTCTAAGTGTGTGCTTTACTCTTTACAAAGAGGATACATAACTTTACAAAACTTACTAAGGTTTCCTTCCTACAATACATTTGGAACATCCTAGACTACAGAGATAAATACAATGATACATTGTAGATTTGACTATGAAGAATCATTCTTTGATTTCTCTGTTTTTCATTTTGGGCTTGACATCACTTTTGTTTTGTATTTGAAAGCCGACCTTTCCAGGTTTGAAGTAGTGATATATATATGGTCTCATGGAAATTTTCCCGTTGCATTTGTCCGTTGAAGTTGATATAGTCGTTCATGATTAGTCTGATCTTTCCATTTAATGCACTTGATCTTGCATTAAATGTTGTTTCCTGTTTATGAACAATGCGCATACTGTTCTGAATTTGCAGATTCTAACTTTCACAAAATCCTAAGGATTAGCTGTAGAAACCTTATCTTTATCAGAAAAATAGGTGTCCTTGTTTTTTACACACTCGTGATTTGACTTTTTGTGCTTAATTTTCTTCTTTCTTTTTCTTTCCACCATTTGATAGCCTTGTATTCTTTTATGGATATAGACGATGCTTGATTCGTTCCTTGAATCTTGTTCCTTCAAAACCTTCCATGAAGTCTTCGTCTGCGTCTGATAGTTCATGTGAGACTCAGGTTCCGAACTTTGTCTGGCCGTACGATCTTGACCTATTGACCTTTTCTTTTTATCTAGTCAACTTATGTGTGGATAGTCTTTCAATCTATGTTGTCCTTCGTCTAGTTACTCTTGTTGACTCTTGTTTGGATATTTGTGATGTGCTTTGTCTTCACTCATTTGTATTGTCTGATACTTGACCGTCTTCTTTTTGTGTTAGGCTTGGCTTCGTCTGGTGCATATGTTTGTTCTTCATTTTACCTGTTCTTATGTTTTTCTGAAACACTAACACACTTGTTAGAAATAACAACGTATTATATTTGTTTCACTCAAAATCTTGTTGGGAGTTTCTTTGTCTGACTTAACAGTATTATGACTTAAAAAAATTAGAGGTCAAAAGAAGTTACACAAACCAATATCCTCTTTATATATAGTATAAAGAATAAATAATTTGTATTAGACTATTAGTTACATAGGTGATATGATCCCAAAAAGTGGTGACCAAAGAAAGTTACATAAATCAATATACCCTTTATATATAGTAAAAACATTAAATAATTTGTATTAGTTACAAAGGTATTATGGTTCCAAAAAAGGGGAGACTAAAAGAAGTTTCAATGACCAACAACCCCTAACATATAACTAGCAACGAAAAAGACACTTCTAGCCTCCTTAAAAGAAAGGTAGCTACTTTTAATAGGGTGAACAATTAGTTTTTCTTTGAATACACATTTTTTCCTATTTCATCCTTAAGAGATACATTTGTTAGAAAAATTAAAATATAAAATAGTGGTATATATGTCTTTGAAAAAGTAGATACTAAATGGCTATAACCCTTTTATATGTTGTTATGGTATAGATATAAAGTTTAAATAATGTGTATCAGTTGCAAGGTATTATAGTTCCAAAAAGGAGGAAGATCAAAAGAAGTTTCACAAACCAACATCCTTTTTTATATATATTAGTGAGGTTGAAGCACTTCATGTCTCTATTTGTTTAAAAGTGTTTTAAAAATTATTAATGTTTGTTGAATCAATTGGTATTACGTCTAGTCCTTAAATCTCAAGGTTCGAATCTTGGGTTTGTAAGAATAATTTTTTAATATTATTTTTATTATTTAAAAATTTAAGGATAAAATAGTCCAAAAATTATGTACAGGAAAACATAAAATCACTTTTATATATAGGTATAGACTAGTAAAGGAAAGAGACACTTTGTGCCTTTTAAATTTTAAAAATTATAGATAAAAAAAGGATAAATTGAATCGATCGATGGTTGTGATTGGTTACTTAGAAAACATGAGCGGCTATTTCATTTATTTCTTTTTGAACAAAGGAAGGGTATAATGGTTCAGTAAAAGTGAAAATCAAAAATAGTTATTCACCATATCCTCTTTATAATAAGTATAGATAATACAAAGATTAAATAATTTGTAGTATTTTGGTTCCAAAAAAGTAGAGACACTACAAAAAAATTGTTATAGAGTGACGCACCTTATAGTGACAAAATAAGTGTCCCTAAAAATTATTTTTATCCACACTATAAATACTAGGTTGTATATTGTTAAAAAATGTACTTATAGAATATAATGATATATAATATATGTTGTTGAATCTTGTTTAAAATCAACAATAAAATTGTGTGTAGGTATATGTCAAATAAATTTATACCTACATATGTTCAAAATCAACAATAAAATTGTGTGTAGGTGTATGTCAAATAGATTTATACCTACATATAGTATATCTATAGTGAGACTTTTTGAATGTCACTATGTGTAATATTTTCTGTAATAATACCAAAGAAGTTACAATTGTACCAATATTCTCTTTATATATACTAGCGAAGTTGAAGCACTACATGTCTATAATATTTTGTTGAAAAATAATATAAAATAAAATAATAGAGGTTATAGAATGTAAATGAAGTAAGATAATATATACTTTGAAAAGAGTTAAATAATTTTAAACAAAATTGGAGACTAAAGTTGCTTACAAAATAAAAAGGTAGTTTTTTACTAATAGAGTGAATAATTAATTTTTTATACATTTTTTTCTTCTATTTTATCCTTAACAAATATGATGGTGAAGAAAAAATATAATAAAGAGGTATAAATGTCTGCAAAATGTGGAAACCAAAGTGAGGTACCCCTTTATGTATATAATATGATATAATATAATACCAGTAGGGATGATTGTGTACAAATTATATTCGCTTATATATATTTATTTTCTATAAAAAAAAATAGAAATCATTATGTACCAATTATAGCAAGAGATGAAAATAGAGAAGAATAAAAAGGCCATTGTGTGAGTAGTGGAAAGTTATTGTGATTAAAAGACTAAAATGTGAAAAAAAAAAATTTTATTAATTTATTTTTTAAAGAAGTTGTGAAGGATAAAATGTTCCCATTAAAAATAGAGACAAAAAATGGTCGAAGAAGGTATCCCTTTATAGAGGGGTTGAGACATGTCGTACTTATAATAATTATACACAAACAACATATTAGAAGGTTGCATGTAATTATTCATAAAGGATATAAGAAATTTCTTTTACTATTTGAGAGATATAATGATCCATTAAAAAGTGAAGAAAAAGTGATTATATGTCCACAATTACCCTTTATAATATATATATATATATTATATATATATATATATGGAGCGTATCAAGTGAGAAGTTTATTGTGAGAATGTGAGAATGTGGAAATATAACCCTTAGATTAATTTTCTCTCAATTGATTAAATCCCAAATTTTCTCTCACTTATTAATCTAAGGGTTATATTTCCACCTTCTCACCTTCTCACAATAAAAACTTCTCACTTGATACGTTCCATATATATATATATATATATATATATATTAACATCACTTACGTACAACTAAATCAGATAACTAAAAAATATTAGCTACATATATTTTACAATATTTATTAATTTAATAAATTTTAATTTTAATTCATGTTCAAAGTTATATTCTATCAAAAGAATAAATACTGGATTGAAATTCTAAAATCTACATCTATAGAAATTAACATTAGATAAAACTGAATTAGTAGACCAAGTCAAGCCACAAATGATTCTATTCTCAACTAAAATATGGGCCATAGAAATTTAGAATTTAAAAACATTCGATTAAAATGACCAATTATATATTTTATTGACAATAGAAAAATATACCGAAGTATAATATGAATTTTTGAATGCTTAATATATATATAAAAGTAGATAAACGATCCACTACGCCTTTCACCTTACATTTTGGTTACAAAAGTATAGTTGACCATAGAAAACAAAATCATTTGACGAGAAAAAAAAATGTGCGATAAGGTGTTATCTGCCAGAGATGATCCATGTTGATAAGTAATATAACTAAAATTGGAATATATAAATAAAAAATAATTCTTACGTGTAAAGATGAATTAAATTTATAATTTACTTTTTAAGATAATTTTAGATTTTATAATTTGTTAGATCTATCAAGATTTGATATCAAACAAATGTTAAATTTCATAAATTTTATGTTTGAGGTGTTTAATCTTACGTGTACTGGAAGGACCTTATCGGCCACGTGGATCGGCCACGTGGACCGGCACGTCATGTCCTATCAGATATTGATGCAGCTCAGGTAACATTTTGGCTCGGCCACGTGGACCGGCATGTCATGTACTATCAGATGATACTGCTCGAATATCACTTCGGTCCGACAAGGGACTAAGAACTGTGCTCTTCCCCTATCGGCTCGGCCAAAAGCCGAGAGAGGACGTTTCGGCCGTGTTGTCTCGGCTCGGCCAAAAGTCAGCATCGAATAATTAGAACGACGATTATGATTAGCAAGGATAAGTACATGATTAAGACATAATCAGCCAATTAACATCGTATTACCTAATTTGGTAAATGTCAGAGAAGGCCCACCATGCTCAGGCCCATGTCAGGTATTATAAATAGGTCACACGTAACGAGGTATGCCACTGTTCATTTTTTACCCTAGAAAATCGTACTTGTCCTGACTTGAGCGTCGGAGTGCCTTTTGTAGGTACCTCCCCCCTTTGAAGAATCCACCTGAAGCTCTCGTTCGACCCTCCTACACCCCAGAAGACTACGAATGTACCCTCAGGCAGGTATATTACGTGTTGTAGAATCTCTTGAGTCACATGTTATTGAATCGTTATTAAGTTACCCGTAAATTTCACACTCAAAATATTGAATGTTTAATCTTTCATACGAAAAAGTATTAAAGATTCTATATTATCTAATAATTTAACCAAGTTATATTATATAATTAAAGAACAACTTTTATTATTATTATGTAAGTTAATTTTGTAAGATTAAATTAAATATAATTTTTTTTCAAGATTTTTCGTGACATGCCTCGAATCATCGAAACTCAAAAAAAAATTTAGAATTTAAAAATATTTTAATTGAAAGACAAACTTTTACAAGATGAAAATGTTTAGTTTTTATATTTTCAAGACCAAATTTATTTATATTAAGATATAGAAATTTTGATCACATTTAAATAAAAATATAAGAACTAAAATTACATTTTTCCTTAATTTTATTAATAATAAAAAATAGAAAAAGAGATATAAAGATATTTCCTTTTCCATTACTTAAGATCTAAGAAAAAGAAAAAACGGAAAACGTATGCACTACACTTTCCTCTTACACTTTTGTCAACAAAAATACAAAATCGTGGTTGATCATAGAAAAAATAGAGACTATAGGTAACATGTTATTGGTGAGACTTGTCAAATAAGAACAAAAACCACTTTAATTAATACGAACATTTATAGTTTTGTTTTATGAAAGAGTTTTTTAAAGTATTTCAATTTATCTTTATTATATTAATTTTAATTATATTTTAATAATTAAAAATTATTTTATGTATCAATATAAATTATTTATTAAAATTTTAAAATATAATTTATATAGCAAAATAATTATTTATATGAATTTTAAATATAATATAATTTATATGTTAAATATAGTATTTATTTTTATATAATTTATTATAGATTTTAGTTATATAATAAATATTTAATTTATTTTATTCACATATTAAAATATTAGTTAATATAACAGTACGCAGAGAATAATCGACTCTCCACTCTTACACTTTCTTTGATAAAAAAAATCTTAAATATAAAAAGTTGACTGTGTTAGATAAAAACAATTATATTCACTTTTAGTTCCAACAATTTTATGAACGTGTAATTTGATTTTTCAAATTTTTTATTTTAAATGTGTTTTTATAGTTTTTAAAATTAAGCAATTTTAATCTACAAATTAATATATCCTAAAAATAAATAAATAAAAAATGTTAACGAATTTGTGAATGATTCTGCCGGACACCTTAGATAGATAGAAAAATAATAATACTAACAATATTAATACGTTATAAATTTTAGTTGTAGTAAAAAATGTAATATATGAAAAAAAAATTCTTTACATTAATTAATTATTTTTTTATGTTTAATTTTAGATAATATATTAATGAGTGAACTAATATTATTTTATTTTTAAAATGAAAAGAACTAAATTTGTAATAAACAAATTAAAGACCAAAATTACATAATTACTAAATTATAAAGATTAAAACTGAATTCAAGTAAAACAAAATGCAAAATAAAAATACAAAATTATTAATTATTTATATTTTTTTTGGTTCATTGTAGGAGTTTCTCTCCCTGAACTCACAGACTAATCTTCGACATCAAATAAGTAAACATGCACATTTTAACTTAATTTTTTATATTTATAAAAATAAAAATTCTGTCCTGTGTATACAGTCGCGTTAAATTTTCTTATCTTTTAAAGTACTTTCAACGTAACAAGAAAATTGACAATAAATACTTTAGGGATGAAAAAAAAAATCAGTTAATTAAGTGACATAAATTTTTCTAGTACTTGTGTGAATTTAAGTTGGTAATTAATTATTTAAATTATATATTTTTAATTTTAAAATTATTTTTTATCATACTTCTAATTTATTTATTTATTATTATTATTATAATTTCTATTCACCTTTTTCTGAATTTTTTATTATTATTTTTTTTTATAAAGGACTTCACTGATGGGTTTAACTAGATAAAAGGAGAAGCGCAGGAAAGTGTCCTCAGTTGCATCGAAGAGAAAGAGAGAGAGAGAGAGAAAGAGAGCTAATGGCAACAGTTGGAGGCAACCGTGATGTGGCAGGAAGCCAGAACAGCGTTGAGATCGATAGTTTAGCTCGCTTTGCTGTCCAAGAACACAACAAAAAACAGGTTTTTCTTTCTTTCTTTCACTTTTCCCCGATCAAACTAAATATTAATTATGTTTTCTGCATCACTTTGTTTCTCCACAAAGTCTTATGATCTGTGTTAATTTCGTACTGGGTCTGTCCGATGATTGCTTTTACCCATGTAAACTTTTCTTCGGAAATTCACATGTTCAAATTTCTCTCTTTTGTTTGATGGACAGTTTTTGATTTCTCATTTGGGGACCGCATAGTAGCGTAAGTCTGTTGTCGGAATAATTGTTTATAGAATATTCACTTGTTTTTCTGAAGTGGGAGAGGTTTTGAAAAATAAGCCAATATTTACTAAAATAATCTCTTGCCAAACATGGACTTACTCCCCAATGGTACGCTTGATTTAGTTTTGTATGTTACAAAAGGTTAGTTTAATATGAGGTGTTCTATCAAATAATTTTTTATTTTCACCAAATTTTATTGCACATGTAGTATGAAACTAATTTCATGCTTTAATCGTCATTCTAATGGATAAAAAAAAACGTAATTTCATTTAAAGTGTAAGGATCAAGTATATTTTGTCACTCAACAAAGTTTTCTCCATATTTAAAGAATCCAACTATCTACAATTGTGTCTAACCCTGTTGGTTATAAACAAACATATTTTCTAATACTCTTTTACTAACACAAACCTTAGTATCGACTATAATTTGTTATAAAACTACCAAATTAATAGAGTTATTAAACAAGAAGTCACATATCGCTACAACTTTGTGATTTCCGATAAATTTCATTTGACTTCATTGTAATTCATATTACGTTCAAATTCATTTCTAATATTATCAAATCAATCAATTAAGTTGCAAATTCAACAACTATCTGTTAATGGGGACTGAATTGATTTGTGTTCCAAAATCAATATCAACTTGACAGACAATTACCAAAGTTAAGAACCAAATTGAAATGTTTATATAACATTAAGCACTAAATTAATTGCTTATTGGGATAAATTTGCGTTTTCATTATGTCAAGGACTCAATAGTTTGGTGTCAATTTGAATAACTAAAGGTGTGTTTGTATTCAAGTTTGCTTCCCATTAACATGAATTCTTTGTCAGAGTAGGACTTGTGTTCAACGTGCATTGGAAAGTGGAAAATCAATAAACCAAACACACTAAGTTGAACATTTTATTCACTGTTGTTACAGAAAGAAAATTTTCTATTTTCTTTTTATGTTGTGGTAACGGGATTTGAATATGAATTTCATTTTAGTTTTGTTATTTTAATTCTATGTTGTTGAATTGGTTGGTGGCTGTGCAGAATGCCCTTCTGGAGTTTGGAAGGGTGGTAAATGCAAAACAGCAAGTGGTATCTGGTACCTTGTACACCATCACTTTAGAGGCAAAAGATGGTGACCAAAAAAAGGTTTATGAAGCCAAGGTTTGGGAGAAGGCATGGTTGAACTTCAAGGAGCTGCAGGAGTTCAAGCTTGTTGGAGATGCACCTGCAGGATCTAGTGCTTAGCTAGGTATTTTACATTTACAAAATTGCCCCTGCCTGATTTTTAAGTATGAATTGTTTATTGATGAATGCAAATATTCAATAGTACTAACTTCTTTTTTGATTTTGCTACTCTAAAGATGGCTGATAAACTGAGTTTAGAATGAATGGGGGACTAAGTGGGGTAAGGGAGTTAAAAGAACTAGAACTTGAAGTCTGGATCAGTTTTTGATTTACACATTGGGCTTCATTTGTCACTTGTCAGTACTCAGTATAGTTTTTATGATGTTGATGATTGTTAATGTTCATTCAATATATTGGTGCTTTGTAGAAAGCTGAACAAGTTGTAGTTTTACTGGCGTGTAATTACTAATTTTTATCTGGTGTATAGACTGCTATGTGACATGACAATAAGTTGTTGATCATCATTGTTATAACATGTGCGGGAATTTCGTTTTTCAATTTTTGCTGATGATTCAGCTTTGAAGGTAATGGCAGTGATATATTGTGATCATGAAGCTTGTTAAACATTTATTGCAATTATATTATTCATTCTTTGAACAGATTCACTACAGTCTTTTCTTTTTTCCTTCCCCTATTCTGAAAGATAAATTAAATCTTAGCATGACTTTTGATTTTGAAAGTGACATTTTTTCACAAAATCTCTCTTAAGTATTTATGGCTTAGGAATTGGGGACAATGACCATTTGATTTACTTTAGGACTAAGGTGGAGTGTTGTATGACTAATTTAGGACTCAACTAGTGCATCATCTAAGAAGAGAAATCTTTTAATAGAGGCAATTTCAGGTTTTTCCTTGGCTCAAATGCTCTTGAACCCATTTACATTTCTTTGCTTGTCCTGAATCAGGCTCTCTGTATACTGTATTCCTATTAGTAGCAATAGAGCTTTGGGGCCTATAAGGATCACTGTTAGTTCAATATGCATCAATATATTTATATTTTTACCATCAACATAACAGCTGAATAACACTCATTATATGTTTCAATGTTTGTGGGCTGTTATGGTCCTGCCATTACCATAGTTTTCACTAATTATTAGGGGATTTTTACTTTTGGTTGTTTTCTGCCCAATACCATAAGACGTTCAAAAGGCTAATGGATTGCAAATCAACACAACTTCTCTCCAACTCCAAGTGAATAACTAAAAGAACAGAATTCAGTTCAGTGCAGCCTTTTCATTTTTTATGTTCAAGTACATATCTAGGTTAACGACTTAACATGGGACAAAACTTGGGTGCAATAGCATTTGGTATTGTTTCCAACAAAAGTAGAGTTTTATCTTGCAAATCAGTGCTAACCTTCAATTCCAACTTTTTTGGGCTGGTTACCGAATCAAATTTTGATTAGAGAATAATATAAAACACCTTAGTTACTGCATATAAATTCTTTATGTTAGCATATGCTTTCATGTTCCCAACCGTATCGGATTTTTTTAAAGGAATTTTTCTTGATTTTTCAGGTTACTGAAGACTGCAGAATGAGACAGCCTGGCTTGAAGGTGAAAGGCTAAGGATATATCAAAGCATCCTATATGTATAAAATAAATGTAGCTTTTACCTTCGGTATGGATATTTGAACTCGAAATTTGGAATCCTGTTTAAAGGTTAAATGCAAGAAATATATGATCCTCTTTTGTATGTGTTCTCTTGATGGGAGAGATCTACTTATTTTAAAAGTAAGTATTAATATACTTATTTTACTTCATAATTTGTGTTTTATAATTTTAATAATTTAACAATTTAAAAATTTTTAATGCATAAATCAAGTCTACAAATTTTTAAAAATTTAAAAATCTTTTGATATATCGTTTATTAATTTAAATTGATGAATAATTATAAAAATATTTTATATGTTGATTTAAATTTATATAATAAATAATTATATGAATTTAAGTTTTTTTTTTAAAAATTTGCAGATTTAATTTATGTATTCAGAATTTTTAATTCAAATGGTTTAATCATTGAAATTTTATGTAGACATGAGTTATTATATAGAGTAAGTGTAATTTATATTTTAGATCAAATTTTAATGATCCAATCATTTGAATTAAAAGTTCTTAATGCATAGATTAATTCTATAATTTTTTTTTAAAAATTTAAAAACTATTTGATATTTAGTTTTATTAATTCAAAATAACATAATTATAAAAATATTTTATACATTGAATTGCATTAATGAAATAAAGTATCAAATAATTTTTTAATTTTTTTAATAATTTGTAGACTTGATTAATTAAAAAAACCAGTGAGTGTAAGCTAGCAAATCTCACCTCCACCCCTCCCTCAACACACATATATGATAAGGGATCCACTTCAAGAGTAAGTCTTAGTAAATTTACTTTACTCAATATTTCATGTTTATATCAATTTTTAACAATCTAATCATTAAATTAAAAGTTTTTAGTATATAAGTCAAGTCTACAAAATTTTAAGAAATTTAAAAAATATATGATACTTCATTATACATATTCAACTCAATGTATAAAATATTTTTATAATTATCCATTAATTTGAATTAATAAAACAAAGTATCAAATAGTTTTCAAATTTTTTAAAAATTTGTAACTTAATTTTAGCATTAGGAGCTTTTAACTTAATGATTAGATCGTTATTATTTAGCATAAAATATGAGATATTGAGAGGAGTAAGTTTATTAAAAATTACTCTTGGAGTAAATAAATTCATTCTCTCTCTCTGTTTTGTTTTTTTTTTCTCTCTCTATATATATATATGTAACACCCCAGTTTTCATGCTTTTTATTGAGGGTAATTTCATAATTTTCAAGGTGACTTAGTAGCCCAGAACGGGCCATTCCCAAATTGGAACGGCCGTTCCAAACCACTAAAACAAGCGTGATTAAGTAGCCTAGAACGGACCGTTCCAAAACTAGAACGGGTCGTTCTAGACTACTAAAATGGCCTACAAATCCTAGTTGGGAACGGGGCGTTCTCAAATTAGAGCTGGTTGTTCTGATTTTATAATGGGTCGTTCCAAACATGGTCGTTGTGAGTTAAAGCTCATTCCCAGAACGGACCGTTCTGGTTTGAGAACGGACCGTTCTAGATGCTAATTTTTCATGTGATGAATGAGTCCAGAACAGGCCGTTCTTGCCACTTCGAACTTCTATAAATAGCATACTCTGGCAGTGTTTTTGGACACACTCTCTAGAGACCAAGGAGAACCAACAGAAGGAGATCGACCAGATTTCGCTCTAGCTTCATCTTCTGCTCATCCAGGTAAGGGAGAGTGAGAAACCTCGTTCAGGGGTGTGAAAATAATTGTTGGGTGATAAGATTGGCCCCCAATCCCTTGCCTGATGCATGCTTTAGGAACAGGCCAAATATGAATGTTTTCTATTTTGTCTTCTAATTGTTATGTTGTGTTCCATGTTGGATGTAATGTGTGAATATGTAATTAATTTTGAGAATAAATATGTTTTGATAAGAATTATAGTGCTATGTGGGTTCCTACGGGAATCCTATGAGAAAACAGGAAAAATATGAATATCTTTTGTTTTGCTTTTTGAATGTTTTGTTGCGTTCCTTGTGTGATGTAGAGTGTAAATATGTAATTGATTTCAAAATTAGATAAGTTTTGATATGAATTAGAGTGCTATTGTGCGAAACCTTATGAGGAATAACTATAAGTATGACTATGTGAAATATGATCAAATGACATGAGACATGATGTGAATGAAAATGTGTTATTGTGAAATGTGATGAAATGAGATAAGCTATGACTATGAGAAGGTGAAATGTAATGAATGTGAAATGTGATGAATGTGATAAGACATGAAATTTCATGACAAGTGAAATGTTGAGTCAATGAAATAATGAATGTGACATGCATCATATGCATACCAGTGATGTAACAAGCTAACAAGGTGTACCTTAGGGTCACCAGTGATGTAACAAGCTAACAAGGTGTACCTCAGGGTTACCAGTGATGAAATGATGAATGAATGTGCCCTTAGGTATGTTGTTGTAGTAGCATACCAGTGATGAGAAATGTGAAACTTTCGTATGGCACCACATGCATGCATTTATGAGTCGAGTCCATGACATCATAGCATGATAAATGAGTGTACATGTGATACTGATCATGTATGTGTATTGTTTATATGATGATTAGTGCTTATGACTTGTAATATGATTGTTGTGTGTGTGTGTGCTATCTGACCTTTATTTCTGCACCTGAACCTAAGTGAGATGTTTCTCACTCCCTTGTTGTTCTTTGTATGTTTTTAAATTGTGTTGTAGGTGATCATCAACATGGAGATGTTGGTGATGAGGCTTAGACTTCAATTGGGCATGCTCTGATAGGATATGTGACATCAGGACATAGTTAGGCATAGTTTACTATTTGAGAACTCAGTTTTATTTCTTTGTAATTTCACTGACATGTTATTTGAATTAAGTTTATGAATGTGAACTCTTTACCCTTGTGTGGTTGGAGATTTGATTATTTTTTTTTAATGATGAAGAATTTTATTTTCATAATTATTATATATGTATATTGGGGTGGAGGGTGTCACATTTAGTGGTATCAGAGCAGGTCGATCTAATCGGCCGTGAGTTATGTACTTATCATGATTCTGTTGTGTACTTTGACAGTGTTTTGTTTGTTGTGTACTTGGATGATGCTTTGCTTTGATAATGATGATGATGATGTTCTCCTTGTGTTGATATTGTTGAGTTTGATACTGTTAGATTATATTTTAATTAGAGGAATGATAGATAATGTTAGCTAATATCATTATGACTGCTCTTCTTCATTCTTATGAGTGCTTATTTGTTTTCTTGCTTACGTAAGAAGTAGTAGATGAGTGATATCGCTTGTGTTGCAAACATATGTGTGAGTAGTAGTAGACGAGATATTGTGCTAATCAACTAGAAATTATTAGAACCTTGGATGTGGGTGAGACATTGATTTATCAAGTGTATTGAGAGTTTAAGGTTGATGGAGTTTTTGGAATCTATAGTTGTAGCGATTGAATCCAAGGAGGTTGTATCTTGAGAATTGGAGTTTTGGTATTCTTGATGAGAGATTGAAATGTTGGTGATTTCTTTGAGTTTGATGCTTGCATGTTAACCTTTTATGGTTTAGGTAGCATGTGAGTTTATTTTCTAAGACTTTTGTGCTGAATATGTGAGTTGTTTTGGTTTAGGATTGTAGTGTGAAGGTTGGATATGAGTTTGAAGTGAAAATGATTGGGTTTGGAAGGATTGAGATATTCTCGTGGCATTAGATGTTGATACATTATTGTTGTTTGGTGTAGGGGATGTTTGCACTGCAGTTTTGTTGTGCCAGTACATGTGCTATATTGACAGAATTAGATTTTGTGGTCTTCATAAGAGTTATAGCTTATTTCCTTAGCTTTCTTTAGAGATAGGTTTGAGATCATTTGGATGAGTATAACTCTATGTATCATTTTTCTTTGAAAGTTGTTGAGGGGATATGTACAGTGTCATGATGTTTTGAGTTGTTAGACAATGCAAGGATAAAAATTGATTTGGTTATGATGTTCTGAGGCGTTGTCATGTGGATTGAAAGGTTGTTTCAGGTGGTATGTTGCTATGTGGTAAAGTTAGTTCATGTACATGCTATATGGTGTAAACGGTGATTGATTCGTACATGCTTAGGGATGGTATATATGAAGGTTTAAATTAGGTATTCTAAATGATTTGATATGCGCATATGTTGATATGTGGATAGATGACCTTAGTGATCAATTAGTGAATGTTTGTGTGTTTAATAAGATTAGCCTTAGGGTGTGATATCATCATATTGGAGTTGAGGGTGAAGATATATCCAAGACAACTTTAGGTTAAGTTATCTAAGTATGATTTTTCGTTGTATGAAATGAGTTTTCTAGGTCTTTTAAATTTTAGTGGAGGTATAACATAGATCTACTTAAGATAAAAGTTGTGCTTAAGTGGGAGATATCAAAAGTCAATTAGGGAGGTTAAGAGTTTTCTTGGGTTAGTTCCTTGTTATTGGAGAATTATTGAGGAAATTTCTAAAATAACATTACCTTTGATTAGGTTGACTAAGAAGAGTATTGTCTTAGTGACTAAGAAGAGTATAGTATGTGTGAGAGTAGTTTCCAAATTCTTAAGAAACGATTAACTAGTGTTAATATTACTGGATTTTAGTAAGTTTCTTGTGGTATATAGTAATGCTTTTAAGATGGGTTTGGGTGGAGTGTTGATGTAAGAAGGAAAGGTAGTAGCTTATGTTTCTAGACAATTGAAAATTTGTGAGAGGAATTACCTTACCCATGACCTTGAGTTAGCAGTTGTAATATTTACACTTAAGATTTTGGAGACATTACCTGTTTGGTTCTAAGCTTGAGGTATTTAGTGATCATAAAAGCCTTAAATATCTATTTGACCTGAGAGAGTTGAATATGAGACAAGAGAGATAGTTGGAATTTCTTAAGGACTATGATTTTGATGTTAGTTGTCATATAGGCAAAGCCAATATGGTGGCTGATGCTTTGAGTAGAAGACCTCTCAATATATCTTCCCTTATGGTTAGAGAGATGAATCTTTTGGCTCGGTCTAAGGATTTAAGTTTGGCTTATGAGGTTACCCTTAGTAGTGTGAGACTAGGTATGACTCGAGTAACGAGTGGATTGTTGAAGGAAATTGAAGAAGTATAATTAGTTGATTCATTTTGGTGACAAAACATGAGGCTATAAGACAAGGTGGTGGATATGAGTTTGCCTTGGGTATAAATGAAGTGGTAAGACTTTGAGATCGAGTATATGTACCTAGTGAACTTACGCTTAGGTTCTTAATCTTTGGAGAAAGTCATAAAAGTAAAACTAATATTGTAGTAGATGCCTTGATTAGGATGACCATTCATCTATCGTTTTTATGATTTAAAGGTTGGATTTGATTGAAGAGTTTAGAGACTTAAGCTTGGTGTGTGAGATTATCCTTAGGAGCATTGAATCGATTATGTTGAAAGTGACTAGTGAATTAATGGATGAGATTAGAAAAGCCCAGGAGTCAAATCCTTTCTTAGTGAACCAAGTGGAGAAGATTGGTAGGTGTATAAATAACCTTTTCTGAGTAGGAATCGACGTTGTTTTGAGGTGCAAGAACAAAATTTGGGTGCTTAGTAAGCTTGGATTTAGGAAGATGATCTTAGAGGAAGGACATAAGAGTACTCTTAGCATCCTTTTAGGAGCTAATAAGATGTATCAAAGTTATGCAGCGGAAGCGTGATGAGAAATGTTTAGGAAAGTTCTATTTGGCAGTAGAAAGCAAGATCCATGAAGTTATCTATTCAGATTTTCGATAAATTTTGGGGACGAAATTTCAAAAAGGAGGGGAGAATTGTAACACCCCAGCTTTCATGCTTTTTTATTGAGGGTAATTTGGTAATTTTCAAGGTGACTTAGTAGCCTAGAACGGGCCGTTCCAAACCACTAAAACAAACGTGATTAAGTAGCCCAGAACGGGCCATTCTAAAACTAGAACGGGCTGTTCCAAACTACTAAAATGGCCTACAAATCCTAGTTAGGAACGGGGCGTTCCCAAATTGGAATGGACCGTTCTGGTTTTAGAACAGGTCGTTCCAAACATGTCCGTTGGGAGTTAAAGCTCATTCCCAGAACGGGCTGTTCTGGTTTGAGAACGGCCCGTTCTGGATGCTAATTTTCCATGTGATGAATGAGTCCAGAATGGGCCATTCCAGATTCAAAACAGGTCGTTCTAGCCACTTCGAACTTCTATAAATAACAGACTCTGGCAGTGTTTTGGACACACTCTCTAGAGACCAAGGAGAACCAAGAGAAGGAGATCGACCAGATTTCGCTCTAGCTTCGTCTCCTGCTCATCCAAGTAAGGGCGAGTGAGAAACCTCGCTCGAAGGTGTGAGGATAATTGTTGGGTAGTAGGATTGGCCCCAATCCCTTGCCTGATGCATGCTTCTAGTAACAGGCAAAATATGAATGTTTTCTGTTTTGTCTTCTGATTATTCTGTTGTGTTCCATGTTGGATGTAATGTGTGAATATGTAATTAATTTTGAGAATAAATATGTTTTGATAAGAATTACAGTGCTCTGTGAATTCCTACGGGAAACCCTATGAGAAAACAGACAAAATATGAATGTTTTTTGTTTTGTTTTTTGAATATTCTGTTGCGTTCCTTGTGTGATGTAAAGTGTAAATATGTAATTGATTCCAAAATTAGATAAATTTTGATATGAATTAGAGTGCTTTTGTGCGAAACCCTATGAGGAATAATTATAAGTACGAATATGTGAAATATGAACAAATGACATGAGACATGATGTGAAAGAAAATGTGTTATTGTGAAATGTGATGAAATGAGATAAGCTATGACTATGAGAAGGTAAAATGTAATGAATGTGAAATGTGATGAATGTGATAAGACATGAAATTCCATGATAAGTGAAATGTTGAGTCAATGAAATAATGAATGTGACATGCATCATATGCATACCAGTGATGTAACAAGCTAACAAGGTGTACCTTAGTGATGGCAAAGGAAGGAGAAGTGGATGATGATATTCTCCTTAGCTTCACCTAGGCGTGGATCTTCTTCAAAGGAGCTTAAAACCGAAGGAAATGGAGACTCAAGGAATGAAGATTCTCGGATGGAAAGAGGCTTAAGCCTTGGATGAAAGCATCCAAGGTTAAGGTTCAAGGGAAAGCTCACTTCAAAGAAGAGGAAACCTAATAGGGTTCCTAAAAGTGTAGCTCTCTTTCTCACGGTGACTCTCAAGGAAATTTGGCTGAATAGCTCTCAAATTTCATTAATCTCAAAAGTAACATACAATGTGTGAAAGAGGGGATTTAAAGGATCCGGAAACAAGGCACTTGGCGCCAATGTGAAGGCTTCACATGTGGCGCCAAGTTTTGAATTCAAATTTCAAAAATTTGAATTCAAAACTTAACTCACATGTCATGACCGGTTCACACTAGGGCTAGGTGCATTTGGTTTTGATTTAGTATGCATTTAGGGTTAATTTTGAGTCACACATGTTCAGCCAAGGTGGTGTCAAACATGTGACTCAAAATGTAACTTAAATGCATCCTAAATTAAACCTAGTTTAACCTAATCCAATTAAACTAATAATCCTCCTTAAACCCTAATCTAATGAAGTAAATACAATGGTCAAGAAAATACAATGAATAGGAAAAATTACAATAAGAAGAATGAGCCCAATATTGGGTATCAAAAGCCTAAAGCCCGTGAAGCCCAAATATAAGCCCAAGGTACACAAACCCTAATCTATGGTCAAAATACAAGACCAAAATCAAAGTAAATTCCTATGCTAAGTATTTACAATATAAACATGGTGTCAATCTATTAAAGCCCAAGTGAGAAGCACTCTAGGCCCGCCAAGCCCATTGGGCCCACTAAGCTCTGAAGTAGACAAGTCTTCAAGTAATCTCCTAGCCATAGCTCTAGTGGTTGGGCCTTTAGCCCATGCTCTTCCATCATTCCCTCCCTCTTGAAAAGGATTCGTCCTCGAATCTGAAGACTCTTCCTCATCATCACTAGCACCTACAAAAGGTTTTAAATTACTAACATTAAAAGTAGGGCTTACTCCATAATCAGAGGGTAAATCAAGTCTATAAGCGTTATCATTGATACGCTGTAAGACCTGAAAGGGACCATCTCCTCTAGGAATGAGTTTGGACTTCCTTTGTTTTGAAAAACGTTCTTTTCTTAGATGAAGCCAAACCCAATCACCTTCCTCGAAGATCATAGGTCTTTTGCCTTTTCTTCCTTGTTGAGCATACTTCTCATTTTGGAGTTGAATATGAGTTTTAATCCTTTCATGAATTTTCTTAACAAAATCAGCTGTTGAAGCTCCTTCCTTATGAATGAAATGTTCAACATTGGGAAGAGGAATCAAGTCTAAAGGAGTTAAAGGATTAAACCCATACACAGCTTCAAAAGGAGAAATATTGGTAGTTTTGTGGACTACCCTATTATAGGCAAATTCAATGTGTGGCAAATACTCATCCCAAGATTTGTGATTGCCCTTTAAGACTGCCCTAAGCATAGTAGACAGAGACCTATTCACTACCTCAGTTTGGCCATCTGTTTGAGGATGACAAGTAGTTGAAAAGAGGAGTTTAGTTCTTAGTCTTGACCATAAGACATGCCAAAAATGGCTTAGGAACTTAGTATCTCTATCTGAAACTATTGTCCTAGGAAGCCCATGGAGTTTAACCACATCTCTAAAGAAGAGTTTTGCAATGTTGCTTGCATCATCTACTTTGTGGCATGGAATGAAATGAGCCATTTTACTGAAACGGTCCACAACCACAAAAATAGAATCCATTCCCCTTTGGGTTCTAGGTAAACCTAGCACAAAGTCCATGCTAATATCTACCCAAGGGGAAGAAGCAACAAGCAAAGGTGTGTATGTACCATGAGTCATCACTTTAGACTTGGCTTGTAAACAAGCCAAACATCTAAAACAATGCCTTTGGACATCCTTTCGCATATGGGGCCAATAAAATTTTTCTTTTAGCAAACTAAGGGTTTTATCAACACCAAAGTGCCCCATAAGCCCACCTTCATGACTCTCATTAATTAATAGTTTCCTAATGGATCCTTGGGGTATACATAACCTTCCTTCTTTGTACAAATACCCCTCAGCCATATAGAAACCATCAAAAGCTTTTTGTTGGCATTTTTCATAATTAACACCAAAGTCAAGATCTTTCTCATACAATTCCCTAATATTATCAAATCCAAGAATTTGAGTACCTAGAGACATAAGTAATGTATGCCTTCTAGATAATGCATCAGCTACAATATTTGATTTTCCTTTCTTGAATTTAATAATATATGGAAATTGTTTAAGGAATTCTAGCCATTTGGCATGCCTCTTATTTAACTTACCTTGACCTCTTAAATATTTAAGTGACTCATGGTCACTATGGATGACAAACTCTTTGGACACTAAATAGTGTTCCCAAGTTTGTAAAGCTCTAACCAAGGCATATAACTCCTTGTCATAGGTGGGGTAATTGAGGGAGGCAACTTTTAGTTTTTCACTAAAATATGCAATGGGGTGTCCTCCTTGCAATAACACAGCCCCTATGCCAACTCCAGATGCATCACATTCTAGCTCAAAAGTCTTTTCAAAATTTGGCAAAGCTAGTATGGGTGCATTTGTAAGTTGGTCCTTAAGAAGTTGAAATGCTTGGTCATGCTTTGAAGTCCATTCAAATAAAACATCTTTTTTAACAAGCTCATTCAAGGGTGACGCAATGCTAGAGAAGTTAGGAACAAATCTTCTATAAAAACTTGCAAGGCCATGAAAACTCCTAACTTCACTAACATTCTTTGGTTTGGGCCACTCTTGAATGACTTTGATTTTCTCGGGGTCCACACGAACCCTTTCTTTACTCACAATGAACCCTAGGAAAACCACATGATCCACACAAAAAGTACATTTTTCAATATTTGCAAATAAGTGATTTTCCCTAAGGATCATCAAAACTTCTCTAAGATGTCCTATGTGATCATCTTGAGACCTACTATAGATTAAAATATCATCAAAATAAACAATAACAAATTTTCCTATACACTCTCTCAAGACATGATTCATAAGCCTCATGAATGTACTTGGTGCATTAGTTAAACCAAAAGGCATAACTAGCCACTCATACAATCCAAACTTGGTCTTAAAAGCAGTTTTCCACTCATCACCCTCTTTGATTCTTATTTGGTGATAACCACTCTTAAGATCAATTTTAGAAAATATAGTAGCACCATGTAATTCATCAAGTATATCATCAAGTCTAGGGATTGGGTGCCTGTACTTGATTGTGATATTGTTAATAGCCCTACAATCACTACACATTCTCCATTTTCCATCTTTCTTGGGCACTAACAATACAGGAATAGCACAGGGACTCAAACTCTTTTGCACTCACCCTTTATTTAATAATTCTTGAACTTGGTTCTCTATCTCCTTAGTTTCTTGGGGATTTGTCCTATAGGCTGGTCTATTTGGTAGACTAGCCCCAGGCACAAAATCAATTTGATGTTCTATACCTCTAAAAGGAGGAAGGCCCTTTGGACCATCACTAAGGAATATATCATCAAATTCTTTTAATAATTGAGAAACTTCAAGAGGTAAAGAACTATGCTCAAGACTTAAATTATGACAATTAAGCATACCTCTACAAAGAAGAATGTAAGAAGGCTTTTCAACAAGCAAAGTTTGTTTTAGAGTTTCATCTTGTTGAATTCCTTCTATTGGAAGAGGTTTTTCTTCCTTCTTCTTCTTTGAAGATTTATGCTTATTTTCTTTTTTTTTTATCAAGCTTTTTTTTTCTTCTTCTCTTTTCATTTTCATTTGTACTTGATCCTCTATCACTTGTGACGGAGACAAAGGATGAAGTACAAACTTCTTTTCTTTATGGGTGAAAGTAATTTAATTGGTAAGGCCATTATGCATGGTTTTCTTGTCAAATTGCCATGGCCTTCCCAACAAAACATGGCAAGCTTCCATTGGAACTATGTCACATACCACATGATCTTCATAGTTACCATTAGAGAACTTGACTTTCACTTGTTTATCTACAATGATATCTCCATCTTCATTAAGCCAATGAAGTTGATATGGTTTCGGATGGGGAATTGGAGTAAGATCAAGCTTCTCCACCAACCTTGTGCTACAACAATTGCAACAAGACCCACTATCCACAATGAGAGAACAAGCTTTATCAGAAATTTTGCACCTTGTGTGAAAAATATTCTCTCTTTGTGAAAGGTGAGACTCATGAGGTTGGCTTCCTAGAAGCCTTCTAATCATTAAAAGTTGACCATCATAAGGATATGCTCTTTCAATTGGATGGTCTTCCTCACTTGTTTCACTATCACTTGAAGTGGTAGAACTAGATTCATCAACACTACTATAAATGTCTTGCCCTCTCAAAATCATCACCTTTTTAGTTGGGCATTGAGAAGTTATGTGGCCTCTCCCAAGACATTTAAAGCATTTGATGTCACTAGTCTTACTACTAGAAGTGACAACATTTTTATTTTTATCTTTTTCATTTTCCTTTTCTTTTTCTAGACCCTTGCTAAATTTCTTAGAGGAATCATATTGACCCTCCCTCTTGTAGTCCTTCTTGATATATGAGCTAGATTGAGTTTTGCCTTTGAAAGAATTTTTTCTTAAATTTTGTTGTTCCACCCTTATACAAAGTTGGACCAAATCATCAAGGTCCCTATAAGGGAGTAACTCAACCCTATCTCTTATATCAAAATTAAGACCACTTAGAAATCTAGCAATGGTCAATCTTTCTTCTTCCCTTATCTCAGCCCTCATGAGATACAACTCCATTTTCTGTCTATACTTCTCCACACTCATGTTCTTTTGTTGGAGTCTTTGGAGCTTATCCATAAGCTCCCTACTATAATAAGAAGGTATGTGCCTTCTTCTCATAGCACTCCTCAATTCATTCCAATAAGTAATAGGAGGGTCATTGTGAAGTTTTCTCTCTCTCTCCAAGGATGTCCACCAATACATAGCTTGTCCTTGGAAAGCTAGGGTGGCTAGGGGAACTTTTCTTTCTTCACCTACTTGGTGACAAGTAAAGATTTGCTCCACTTTCATCTCCCAATCCAAGTAGGCATCCACATCTTCTTTTCCATGAAAGTAAGGAAGATCAACCCTTGATTCCCTTACTCTGGGTTCCCTAATGACTCTTCTAGGTTTGGGTTGGTAATAAGCATCAATATTCATACTACCCTGATTCTCTTGGCTTGGAGAGTCATTGGAACCCTTGGTTGAACTTTTTGAAGAACTTTTTTGACTTTTTCTTTTCTCAATTTTTTTAAAAGTTTTTCTTCTTGTTGCTTAATCTTGTTTATCTCTTCCTCAAGAGCAATAAGTTGTACTTCTCTTTCAATCTTTTCTCTTTCTTTTTGAAGTACTTCTTGTTGCTTCCAAAGTTTTAGTGCTTCAACCTCCTTAACAATTCTTGAAAAACTTTTAGGAGATTCAAGATCACTATCACTTTGAGAAATATGACTCATGATTAAGCAATAAGAATTTTATATGCTATGCAAAAGAGATAAAATATTTTTGGTATTTTCTAGGAACAAAAATAGCACTTGGAAGTCTAAGTGTACAAGTTGCACTATCAAGGGAGGTGAACTACTAAGAGCCACTTAATAACCAAGCCTTTTCAAGTGGAAATCACTAAAATCCTTTGTGGTATTTTCAATTCCCCAAAAAGTTTTCACAAAAATTTTTGTATGCTTTTCACAATTTGTCTTTGAAGCTAACTAAGCGTGAAAAATTTAAAACTACACAAGTCTAGACGAATTAAGGCATAAAAATAAAACACAATTAAGATCACACAACTTAAAGGAAGCAAGTAAAGCAACAAGTCGGTTTGCCCTAAGTGGAAGCTTGAAACATATGAAATTTCCAAGTCACTTCCACAAGTACTACATGTGAGTAGGCTACCAAGGGATTAGATATACCTGACCAGCTTCTTAATACTCCCTCCAAGCTTTACAAATTGGTTTAAAATACAAGAGAGATTGCAAAAATTTAAACTAGCCTAGAAAGCAATAAATGGCGGATTTAGTGACCAAGTTAGTGACGAATTTTGTTGTCCAATTTTCTAACACTTGTTTAAGTGTTCTAATCCGCCACCAACCCTTGGCTTGATTTGTTCCTGGACCCTACACAATGAACACAACAATATTGATTAATGAAGGCTGCTCACAAGGTGAAAGGAATGATCACTCTTGTGAAGGTAGTTTAGGAAAAATTTGGTCACTAAATTAGGTCAAATTTTGTAGTCTTAATGTCCAAATCTTTTCCTACTCTTTGTTGAGTCAATGCTTGATCCTTAAGCAAGGATTTGAGGCCACTTCCATCACAAAATGATTATTGAAAGAAAACAAGACAAGCAACAAAAGCACAATTTAAGAAGCTTATACCAAAATTTGAAGATTAAGGTGTTTATGACAAGACTCAAAGATGTCCAACAAAGAAAGCTGAAAAATAAGACTCCAATGAAAGCTAGCACACAGTAAGGAAAGCTCCTAGATAGGTACTAGAGTAGATTATCAAAACAACAAAAAAAATTTGAAGGAATTTGAACAAGCACACACAAATTAGTAGTCCAAAGAAGACATGGAATCAAGTGTATTTTCTTATTTTTTGCTCTTCTCGGCTTTTCCTCTTTAAAATGCTTTATATATTTTTTTTATACTTTTCTTTTCCTGAATTCAAGTTGATATTCCAGAGAAGACACTTGCCTTTTGTTTTCAAAATTTTCACAATTCCAAAGTATTAAAAACAAGACTACTAGATAGACAAAATTTCAAGTGAATTTGATGTAACTAGTGCACTAGTTTTTAAGTTTTTAATTGGATTCTTTGTTCACTTTTTTTTTTTACTTTTTGAGACAAAATGCTCTGTATTTTCTCTGTTTTTCAGCAACTATACTTTTAAAATTTGAATCCAAAAGAGATAGTGCACTAGAAGTAGGATTAAACACTTGAAATTTTAAGCAACACAAATTTTTTTCAAGAATTTTCAATAGAAAGTGATTTGAAAACTTAAGTACACAATGGAAACCTAACTCTAAAGAAATTTGCTAGAACTAATAGCAAATTATGAACTCAATAAGGTAAAATAAAAAGCACATATAGGTAGGCGAAAGAGTAAGCAAACCGAGACCAAAATATGACCAAACAACTCACAAGAAAACTAGGTTAAACATGCTATTCAAGGAATTTTTAACATATAAGGACTAAACACAAACTACTAGGACAAAACAAGGATTCAAAACCAAAATCTAATGCAAATGTATGAGGTCCAATCACGGACACATGCAAGGAATGGAGAGACTCAAATAAAAGCAAAATAAGCACAAGCAAATAGGTCCTAAAACATGTTGATTATGGAAGAATTCAAAACAAACAAACAATGGATCTATGGAACACAAAAAATCAAAACAAATAGATCCGAATAGAAAACTCAAGCAAGACACAAGAATACACAAAGAACAACAAGACCATGGACACACAAAAATGAAGAACACTTATCTCCTTGAAGACCTTGCTCTTGATACCAAAAATGATGGCAAAGGAAGGAGAAGTGGATGATGATCTTCTCCTTAGCTTCACCTAGGCGTGGATCTTCTTCAAAGGAGCTTAAAACCGAAGTAAATGGAGACTCAAGGAATGAAGATTCTCGAATGGAAAGAGGCTTAAGCCTTGGATGGAAGCATCCAAGCTTAAGGTTCAAGGGAAAGCTCACTTCAAAGAGGAGGAAACCTAATAGGGTTCCTAAAAGTGTAGCTCTCTTTCTCACGGTGACTCTCAAGGAAATTTGGCTGAATAGCTCTCAAATTTCATTAATCTCAAAAGTAACATACAATGTGTGAAGAAGGGTATTTAAAGGATTCGGAAACAAGGCACTTGGCGCCAATGTGAAAGCTTCACATGTGGCGCCAAGTTTTGAATTCAAATTTCAAAAAATTTGAATTCAAAACTTAACTCACATGTCATGACCGGTTCACACTAGGGCTAGGTGCATTTGGTTTTGATTTAGTATGCATTTAGGGTTAATTTTGAGTCACACATGTTCAGCCAAGGTGGCGTAAAACATGTGACTCAAAATGTAACTTAAATGCATCCTAAATTAAACCTAGTTTAACCTAATCCAATTAAACTAATAATCCTCCTTAAACCCTAATCTAATGACCTAAATACAATGGTCAAGAAAATACAATGAATAGAAAAATTACAAGAAGAAGAATGAGCCCAATATTGGGTATCAAAAGCCTAAAGCCCGTGAAGCCCAAATATAAGACCAAGGTACACAAACCCTAATCTATGGTCAAAATACAAGACCAAAATCAAAGTAACTTCCTATGCTAAGTATTTACAATATAAACATGGTGTCAATTTATTAAAGCCCAAGTGAGAAGCACCCTAGGCCCACCAAGCCCATTGGGTTCACTAAGCTCTGAAGCAAACAAGTCTTCAAGTAATCTCCTGGCCATAGCTCTAGTGGTTGGGCCTTTAGCCCATGCTCTTCCATCACTTAGGGTCACCAGTGATGTATTAAGGTGTACCTTAGGGTCATTAGTGATGAAATGATGAATGAACGTGCCCTTAGGTATGTTGATGTAGTAGCATACCAGTGATGAGAAATGTGAAACTTTCGTATGGCACCACATGCATACATTTATGAGTCGAGTCCATGATATCATAACATGATAAATGAGTGTACATGTGATACTGATCATGTATGTGTATTGTTTATATGATGATTAGTGCTTATGACTTGTAATATGATTGTTTTGTGTGTGTGTTATCTAACCTTTATTTTGCACCTGAACCTGAGTGAGATGTTTTTCACTCCCTTGTTGTTCTTTGTATGTTTTTAAATTGTGTTGCAGGTGATCATCAGCATGAGGATGTTGGTGATGAGGCTTAGGCTTCAGTTGGGCATGCTCTGATAGGATATATGACATTGGGGCATAGTTAGGCGTAGTTTACTATTTGAGAACTCAATTTTATTTCTTTGTAATTTCACTGACATGTTATTTGAATTAAGTTTATGAATGTGAACTCTTTACCCTTGTGTGATTGGAGATTTGATTTTTTTTTTAATGATGAAAAATTTTATTTTCATAATTATTACATATGTTGTACTATCCGTACCGCGATGCCGAGCTCTAGCTCGGCCTCACAGCGCAAGTCAACCTCGGACATGCGCTAGGCGACGTCGGTCAAGACAAGGACCGCTATCCAAACAGGTCATAATTAACCTCGGGCCCAAGGCCTAATGAAACCCTAATTCACACAAAGGTACGTGCATTACTTATATGAGACTCATACATCCACAAACACTAACTTGAGCATCGGAGTCTCTTTTGCAGGTACCCAGTGAAGGAGGCTCACCGATCTTGCCAGCAGATCGTCCCTACGACCGATCTCCGGTAAGAACATATGTATATTGGGATAAAGAGTGTCACACTATATATATATATATATATATATATATATATATATATATATATATATATATATATATAATCATTTTGTTCCTTAAAATTAAAATTGTCATACAAGATGTGTTTACAAGGCATTTGAAGAGCATATAAGCTCTTTTGAAAAGCTTATAAACTAGTTTAATAAAAATAAACTTGTTTGGTATCGAGAGCTTATTTGAAAAATTTATTGTTCATTTCTATGAATGAATTAAAGTAGCTTACAACTTATAAATCCTTTTTTTTTGTATGTTCTTTTTTGACTCTCATTATCAAATAAATATATCATTTTATATTAATTAAATTAACTTATCAATTAATCTTGATAAACAATTTCAATTTAACTAATTAACTTATAAGTTTCAATTTTCATTTTCATGACTTGTAGATCATAAGTTAACTTACAAGTTAGTTTTACCAAAAATACTTATATTTATATTATATTATATATATATATATATATATATATATATATATTTATGTGGTCACTCTTTCCTAATAAAGGAACATATTCATGTAGGATCGGTCTTAAAGTTTTTGGATATCTTTAAGTGAATCGAAAGAATGTTGTGCATCTCATGTATAACTAAAATTTATAATAAATTATATATATATATATATATATATATATATATATATATATACTATATTTAAATATATAAATTATATTTAAAAATTTTATAATTAAATAAATATTTTAAATATTACAATTTAATATATAAATAAATATAATAAATAAAAAATTGAATTAAATAAAAAATTATAAAAATTTCTAAAAATAATTATGACGAATAATAGTTCTTAAAAATACTCTTGCATAAAATGATCATTTGTGCTTAGTTTATAGAGATTAATTTGATCTGTAAATAAATATGATGAATAAATAATTTAATAAAATAAGAAGTTGAAATAATCCTTAAAAGTGTTTTGTTCAAAGAATAGTATTTGAAAGTGCAATACAATCATTTATATTTAATATATGAAAATTAATTTAAATATTTTCTATAATTCCAATTCCTAAAACTAAAGGTATAAACAATAAATAATTAAACACACATTTATCAAAAAAGAAAAAAAAATTAAGCATACATTTATTTGAGATTTCGGGCTATCTCTAAAGGCAGATACACACCTAAAAAAAAAAAAAAAAATTCAACAATGACAGTAATTACCAAGAAATTTACAAAGACTAAAAAGTAAAAATTTGCATGTTAAGATCTGAGTTGCGGTGAGGTCATAATTTAAAAAATAAAAAAAATATATAAATATTAGAAATAAAGGAAGAAAGAATAAGTGTAAGATGATAAGAAAAATACTTCAATAATATATTATCCTGCCTTACGCTATAATACCTCAATTTTATATTTGACTTGTGTATCCCATTTAGCAAGAGTTTCAGACTCAGTCTTGTGATCCAATTTGCAAAACAATAGAAGAAATGGCCTTAGCTATGGTGGGAGAGGCACTTATCTCTGCCTCTGTGGATATCTTATTAAAAAGGATAGCTTCGAGAGAGTTTCGAGATTTCTTCTCCACCAGAAAGCTTAATGTTTCTGTGTTGGACGAGTTGAAGATAAAGCTCTTGGCACTTAACGCTGTGCTCAATGATGCTGAGGAGAAGCAGGTCACTGATCTTGCAGTGAAGGCATGGCTTGATGAGTTGAAAGAGGTTGTCTTAGATGCTGAGGACTTGTTGGATGAAATCAACACAGATGCTCTAAGATGCAAGTTGGAGGGAGATTCTAAAACATTTGCTACCAAGGTCAGATCCTTGTTTTCTTCTCGCTTTAAAGGTCTCTATAAGAGCATGAATTCCGAGCTTGAAGCAATATCCGGAAGGCTAGAACATTTTGTGAGACAAAAAGATATTCTTGGCTTGCAAAGTGTTACTAGGAAAGTCTCTTATAGAAAAGTTACAGATTCGTTGATTGAATCTGTTGTGATTGCTAGAGAGGATGACAAGGAGAAGCTACTGAACATGCTTCTATCTGATGATGATGTCATCACTAATGATATGGAAGTGATCACAATATTGGGTATGGGGGGTCTTGGAAAAACAACCCTCGTTCAGTCTCTTTATAATGATAGTGGAGTGAGGAAGCATTTTGATTTGGCAGCTTGGGCATGGGTTTCAGATGATTTTGATGTTCTCAAGGTGACAAAAATGATTGTTGAGTCTCTCACCTTGAAAGATTGCCATCATATTACTAATCTTGACCTTCTTCGTGTTGAATTAAAGAACAGTTTAAGAGATAAGAAATTTTTGCTTGTGCTTGATGACCTTTGGAATGAAAAGTATAATGATTGGCATCATCTAGTAGCACCATTTAGTGGTGGGAAAAAGGGAAGTAAGATCATCGTGACAACTCGACAACAAAGAGTTGCACAGGTGACACATACCTTTCCCATTTATGAGCTGAAACCTCTTACTGATGAAAATTGTTGGCACATACTATCTAGGCATGCATTTGGAAATGAAGGTTATGAGAAATATCCAAACTTGGAAGAAATTGGTAGGAAACTTGCAAGAAAATGCAATGGACTGCCATTGGCTGCTAAAACGCTGGGAGGTCTTTTGCGATCAAATGTTGATGTTGGGGAATGGAATAGAATTCTGAACAGTAAATTGTGGGCACATGATGATGTTTTACCAGCTTTACGCATAAGTTATCTTCATCTTCCGGCACATTTGAAGAGATGTTTTGCCTATTGCTCAATGTTTCCGAAGCAACATTTGTTGGATAGGAAAGAAATGATTTTGTTATGGATGGCTGAAGGTTTTCTTCAACATATCCATGAAGATAAAGCAATGGAATTGGAATCAGCAGGTGAGGATTGCTTTAACGAATTATTATCTAGATCCTTAATTCAAAAAGACAATGCTATTGCAGAGGAAAAATTTCAAATGCATGACCTCATCTATGATTTAGCCAGACTTGTATCTGGAAAAAGTTCCTATAACTTTGAAGGAAGTGGGATTCCAAAAACGGTTCGCCATTTATCATTTATTAGAGAGATGTTTGATGTCTCCAAAAAGTTTGAGGGTTTGTATGAGCTGAAGTGTTTGCGAACTTTTCTACCACAATTGGGATATCCATTTGAAGAATGTTACTTGACCAAAACGGTATCACATGGTTGGTTGCCAAAACTAAGATGCTTGCGAATATTGTCGTTGTCTAACTACAAAAATATCACAGAGCTACCCGATTCAATTGGCAATTTGTTGCTCTTGAGATATTTGGATCTTTCCTACACTTCCATCGAAAGCTTACCCAATGAAACATTTATGCTTTACAATTTGCAAAGTTTGATATTATCTAATTGTGAATTTCTTATTCAATTGCCACAACAGATAGGAAATCTGGTTAATTTGCGCCACCTTGACATCAGTGGCACTAATTTACTTGAGATGCCGGCACAAATCTGTAGACTACAAGCTCTTCATACTTTGACAGTTTTTATTGTTGGAAGACCAGGTGGATTAACTATTAAAGATTTAAGAAATTTTCCTTGTCTGCAGGGTAAGCTTGCCATTTTTAACCTACAAAATGTTGTTAATCCAATGGATGCATCTCGGGCCAATTTAAAGAACAAAGAGCAAATTGAGGATCTTATGCTGGAATGGAGCAGTGATCCACATGATCCACAAATTGAAAAAGATGTACTTGACAATTTGCAGCCATCAACTAATTTAAAGAAACTCAACATTAAATATTATGGTGGTACTTCATTTCCAAATTGGATTGGAGATTCTTCATTTTCAAACATCACAGTCCTTGGTATCAGTGATTGCAACCATTGCTTGTCACTTCCGCCATTTGGACAACTACCTTCCCTCAAGGAGCTTGTCATCAAAAGGATGAAAATGGTGAAGACAGTTGGTTATGAGTTCTATTGCAGCAACGAAGGCTCCCGGTTGTTTCAGCCATTTCCATCATTGGAGAATCTGGAATTTGAGGATATGTCTGAGTGGCAGGAGTGGCTACCATTTGAAGGTGAAGGAAGCAACGCTCCTTTTCCTTGTCTTAAACGCTTGCATTTATATATGTGCCCCAAGCTGAGAGGAATCTTGCCCAATTGTCTACCTTCACTGACAGAGGTTAGTTTCTCAGAGTGCAACCAGCTAGAGGTAAAATCATCTGATTTGCACTGGAATACATCAATGGATGTAATAAATATTAGAGAGGGACAAGAAGGCTTGTTGTCTATGCTTGACAACTTCTCTTATAGTGAACTATTGATTGAAAAGTGTGATAGTTTGCAGTCTGTGCCTAGAATAATACTCGTTGCAAATTGTCTTGGAAAGTTAACTCTTTCTAATATCCCATCTTTGATTTCCTTCCCAGCTGATGGTTTACCCACATCATTGAGATCACTGAGCATTTGGAATTGCAGAAAGTTAGAATTTCTATCTCATGATACATGGCACAAATTTAAATCACTTGAAAAACTAAGAATATGGAATAGTTGTCGTTCCCTGACATTCCTTTCGTTAGGTTGTTTCCCTGCCCTTCAAGAACTTTATATCCGTTTTATTCCAAACTTGGAAGCAATTACTACTCAAGGTGGAGAGGCGGCTCCTAAATTAGTTGATTTTATTGTCACTGATTGTGAGAAACTTAGATCATTACCAGATCAGATTGATCTCCCTGCCCTTGAACACTTGGACCTTTCTGCACTTCCGAAGCTAGCATCATTGTCCCCAAAGTGTTTGCCTTCCAATTTACGATCACTTTTTGTTGATGTTGGAATACTTTCATCTATGTCTAAACAAGAGTTAGGTTTGGTATTCCAAAGCCTCACTTCTCTGTCACATCTTTTATTTAAGGGTCTTAATGATAATGATCTTATTAACACTCTTCTGAAGGAGCAATTACTGCCTACTTCTCTCAAAATTCTGATCCTACACAGTTTTGATGGATTAAAGTTGTTGGAAGGAAAAGGGCTTCAAAATCTCACTTCTCTCCAACAGATGTACATGTACAATTGTCCAAGCTTTGAGTCCTTACCTGAAAATCAGCTGCCATCCTCTCTTGTAGTACTCAGTATGCGGGAGTGTCCTTTACTGGAAGCAAGGTATCAAAGTCAGAACGGGAAATACTGGTCTAAGATTGCTCACATTCCTGCAATCAAGATAAATGAAAAAGTGATAATATGAGCTATTGCATAAATAAGAATCATCTAAAGGTAAATACAGTCTTCCATTATTTTAAATTAGTATGATGTTAATGTTATGTCATTTTCATTTTTATTTCTTGCACTCCAAGAGAAAGAAAATTTCAAGTCAAACTTACAGTTGAGTTAACCAGGTTGATAATTTCAACCAGTTTCGATTGTTTATGCCAACTGATATAGGTTCAATTTATTTTTGAAAAAAAAACTGGAATGAGTTCAATTTGGATGGGAATGATGACGTATTTCCATGTTAATAATTGAAAAGTCAAACTATCAAATTTTGTGAATTGTCAAGAGTTTAGGACTAGCTGGTGGATCCTAAAACCACTGTATAATTTTTTGAAGATTCAATCAGGGAAGGCGTACTTACATAAAATGGTGGTGTGCTTACGTAAAATGGTGCACATGTTACTATGTCTCAAATTGAAGTATCAAAGATTCTTTTTTACTTGTATTGCTGTTGGTTAGTCTAAAGTATAAAATGATAATACATTAACTTCAAATTTGTTTTTATTTGTTAAATAGACCCTTTGAAAGAAGCATTCTAATATGTTTAATTGGAGATTTCTAAAGTACTACTGTAGCGCCTGATTAGAAATGTGAGATAAATAAAGTCTCAGTTCATAAATTGGAAGAAAGAAGCACGCAGGGTAGATTCTTATCCTTATTGAGTAGATTGCATAAATCATTTGCGAGAAGGGTGGAAAAATGACAGACTCTGATGCATTCAATGTTGGGAGTTACATGGTTGTTTCCTTCTTTTATCAGTGACTTGGTGTTTATTGGCATATTTTTCTGTCTTACTTCACAATTCTTTGATAGTTGATTCTTGATAGTGTTAGTAAATGGTATAGAGTACTGTGAAATAGATTGAGCAAATGTTAATGGAGAAAAGAAAAATGCTGTGATATGGTATAGTTTGTGTTATATATATATATATATATATATATATATATTAATTTAGACACTGCATCAATGTCTCTATTTAGAAACACATGGGATTTTATTTGAGGAAATGGATTGTTGTCTCTGCAGTCTGCAAGAATTTAAAAACCTTTTGTTATAGTATATAGTTGTCTCTTTCTGAACTGATCTATTCACTTGAACTTGAAAAATTGGTTAGAAATGACATGGTTTTGTTTTCTAATGATTACAGTTGGTAGCTGAGATGAGACATACAGTGGGACTCATATTTCTTTGTATTTGCTTGCTGAGATGGTACCAAGCTCAACATTTCCTCTATAACACTGGTAATTGGTTAAACTAAACCTGTAATGTGTTAAGGTTATTGTCATGTTAGATGGTTTTCTTGTGGTGAACTATTTGTAAAATCAGAATGTATTGGTTTATATTTATATAAGAGTTAATCACCTATATACTGCCAGTATAAAATTTTTTTACATTAGCAACCAATTATATCTTTTAATTGTGTCATGTCACTATAAACACATTTACTTTTAACAATGACATGGCATAATTAAAAGATATAATTGGTTGCTAGTGTAAAAAAACTTTACACTAGCATTGTATGGGTGATTAACTGTTTATATAAATTCACCATGTTTTTTTGGGATTATCCAAACCGTTATATGCATTATGCATATCAGAAACTGGATATTAGGTATGACACTTCAACGGTGGATTATATTAGTGTTTGATGCTCTATTTATTGCTTCTTAAACGAGTTTATGCTCTGGTTTTGCTGATTCCTTTGTAAGCTTACATTGGTGACTTAAATACAACTCTGGAATTTATGTATTATGTCAACAACGATTGATGGTTGCCTATATTTATCTCCATATTTTGATGAAGTAGGAAGTTAACCACATACATAATAGGAGTAAAACAAGTCCTTTGTTAATTGTGCACAACATAGATATTTCAGTTAAAGTTTTGCCTAACAAAGTATGAGAGAATTGCCCAAGTACACAACTAGTGCAGCTATACTAATTAGACACTAATGTTTGTTTTTCCTTTTAACTTGGTTATGCTAAATCAGGTTGTTAGTTTAATATGATTCTCTCGTTTTTTGGTATCACTGATGAACACAGGCTTTATGATATTATTCCCTGCTGAAAATAGCAGTGGAAAGAGCAACTCAATGTGTATCCCACATTCAGCACACTTGACATTGAGGGTTTGTACAGGTTAGAGAACCAATCAATTGTGTAGGTGTAGCCATTGTAATGGTATGGTTCTATAGTTTTAGATATGACTGTGACATCTACATTTTCTTAATTCTACTTGTTTGTAAATTGTAATTAAGCATGCCGTGAAATGAATTAATGTCTATTATATATTCCAAATATCATTAGATATTTAGCAAGATAGCATGTACTAAATAAGTATGTGCATGTTTAGTTTAATTAATTTTGGATAAATATTTACCTGTTTTTTTGTTAACTTCTTTAGAGAGCTTTATGATTTATTTATTTTCAAAATTAATTAACTAAAACAAATATGGACCAAATATGCCCAAATAATAAAGAGAAAATGACTTTGAATAACTTGATGTAAGTTATTCCAAAGACACTGTTGGCTTGGCTATAATGTCTGAATGTAATAGTAAACTAAATCAATATTGATATATAAGTTATTGATATTACTGTTGAGTGAAGTAAATTCTTTGACATAAATTTATCAACTAGTTTCTACAAGTTAGCAATGAAAAAGTAATAATAATTTAGCACGAAAAAGTTCCAATGAAGACAAGAATGTGAAGCCAATGAATACAAAAGATGAAAAATATTAAGATAAAAAATAGAAATACTTATACCTAAATAAATTACACTCTTATGGAGGTCAATAATTACATATTATTGAAAGATTAGTTAAATGATAATTTAATCGTTTCGTATGAACATTTAAAAAATAATAATTAGTTCTTAGAACTAAAAAAAATATTATAGTTCGGTTATTTATCTTTTTATATATTTTTTGAAATTTACTCTCCGTAGTTAGAGTCTACTTACAATCCATGAAATCTAACAAAATGTTCTTTATATCTAAACAATTATATTAGATTATTATTTCTTATCATGATTCATGCATATTAGATTCCAATCTCTACTCTTTAAAATTCTCTTCGTTTTCCTAATAACTAATCTTTGCAAACTCTTCATCTTGAATTTAGTTCTCTTAAAATGAGGGAATTACGCTTTAGATAATAAAATATAATATAATAACCATTAATAAAAAATTAATGATTGATATTATAATTAATTTTATATTTTATTTTGTAAGAATTTGATTTTATAAAAAAATTTAATCGTTAATTTTATAATCAACAATTTTTTAGTGTTAATCTCTAATCACTAAAATTTGCCTAATCTTTCTACTAGCATGGTAATCTCTAAAATTGTTTCTAAATTGTGAAAATTTTAAAATAATTTATTTTTAGTCCCTCAAATTTAAATTTGATCTTTTTAGTCCTATAATTTTAAAAAATCTTATTTTAGTTTTTATATTCAAATTTTGTTAAGAAATATATTAAATATTATCTCATAAGTTCTATTTACTGGTGTTCCTGTAATGAAAACATCATATTAAACTTGACTAATGTTGTATAATTATTTCGATTTGTCATTTCTTGATGTGTTATTAGTGACTTAAAAAATTAAAATAAAATTTTTAAAAATTATAAGAATTGAAAATAAAAATTTTAAATTTGAGGAACTAAAAATTTACAAAGTGATCAATTTGATTAATAAAGACATTTTAAGAAATATCAACAAGTTGTCAATCTGAATGATACTAGTCTTGATTTTCTTAAATAAAGTCTTGAGTTCAAATTTTGTAAAAAAGAAAATATAGTTGAAATATAAAACTTTATTAAAAATCATCGGTTAAATTTTTCGATGAAAAATAATTGTCAACGAAGTCTGGGAATATTTTATACCGATAAGGTAGTTAAAAACATTACGCTTTAAGAAATCTATGTAAAACCTTTTAAATTTAATAAACCTAACATGAAACTTAAGATGAATGTAACATGAACTAAAATTCTATTTTAGTCATTAATATACTTTGTTTTAGATCCAACCGATTGCAAAAGAAAAAATATAACTGAAACTCACAATTAATGTTCTTAAGTTACAAATATTATATACATGTATAAAAATTATGTACGCATTAAAATATTAATTATTAATTTTTTTCATTAACTTCTGAAATTAGTTAGTTACTTTATTTACTTTAAGATAACTACTCTTTCTAAAATTTGAATACCGAGTATATCATTAACTACAACACAAAAAGCTTTTAGCAGTAACATTTGAATAATGTTACATTTTTATACAATTAGGTAATATTTATTAAATATTATCAAAGTAATATTTTTGTAACATTTTAATGATGTTACTAAATTTTTGTTAACTTTATAAAATGATAATTTGTGAGACCCTTCCCTCTTTCTCTTTTTCTCCCCTCATTTTCACTCTTTCACTTCCACTCATTTTCATTTTCCTTTTCTCTCCTTTCCTAGTAGCTGATTCCTTCTTCTTTGTAGTGGCTGTGGTAAGCTTGGTTGCTGAGTAGGTGGAAGAGCTTGTGGACGCACGAATTTCCTTCTTCCTCCTCCGTTCACCATCTTTTCCGATCTTCTTCTCCATTCTCTGTGATCCCGAAGCTCGGATTCTTCACCGAGGTAAGGGAAGCTAGTTTCTTTTGTAGATTAATTGCTGAAAATGAGTTCTAGTAGCTCATTGTTGTCTGAACGTTGGATGATTTGAGCTGAGGTTGATGAAAATGGATTTTTTCCGGGGTTTCGGGGTTTGGGTGAAAATTTGGTGATCTTTCCTTGTTTGTGGTTGCATGTTGAAAAAGCTGGTATTTTCGGGTTGTATGATGAAAATGTGATGTTTTGGATCGATTGCATGTGCCTAGGATGTTAATTTTGCAGGTTTTGGTTGAATTTTCGAACTGGGGTGAGTTGCTGTTTGAATCTGCGCTGGGCGCAGTTCTTCGCGCTGAGCGCGACTTGAAATGGGGACTCACTGGGTGAATCGCGCTGAGCGCGGGGAGAACCGCGCTGGGCGCAATAGACCTCTGTAGGTCTCTGGTTGATACGCGCTGAGCGCGCATTTGAACGCGCTGAGCGCGCATTTGGATTTCAGAATTGGACTTCATAGTCTTCATGAAAGTTGTAGCCTTGGATCTTAGCTTTCCAATGGCTCTAGAATCACCCAAAAATAAGTTTTATAACTCCAGATATGGCCGTTTTAGTGAAGAGGGGTCAGGCTGCCAGCTTTACCTATAGCTGTTGCGGTTTTTAGAATATTTAACAAGGTAGATGAATGAATTAAGACTTGGTGTCTTCATGAAAGTTGTAGGAAATTTGATTATCTTTCATATGAGATAAGGATGAACATGGTAGGAGTAGTATAACTCATGATGTGCTATTTTCTGTGAAGGTTTCCATTTCACATTTAGTGATTTGGTTAGGTTGAAAGTTGTTCTAAGTAATTAGGTTGATTGGTGTTGTTTGGGTGGGTAATTTGACAAGATAGATGAGTTGTAAATAAGAGGATTGGGTCGTATTATGTGTTGAACATTGTCGTACGTTGTGAAATTGTTGATCATGCTATTTTATGTTGTTGATGATGAAATGCTACGCTGTAATGGATATATATGTATATTGTTGTGCTGAGCTGAGTTGTGAGTAGTAAGTTGTGTTGTATACTACCTAGCTGTACTGAATGCTGATTTTGATGTGCTGCGCTGAGCGCGGCCCTTGTCCCGTTGGGCGTGAGACTCCTTGGGAGTCTCTGCCTTGTGGGCGCCGGGCGCAATTGGAATTGCGCCAGGCGCGAGTGAGCCTTGAACTCTCTGGCTGGGTCCCGCCGGGTGCGGGAATGCTGCGCTGGGCGCGCTGGCCCCCTGGTGCTCTCTGGTTGCATTGCGCTAGGCGCAACCACGAGTGCGCCGGGCGCAGAGATGTAACTTCACTAATGGATGTTAGAGGTTGTTTATGTTGAGTTCAAGTAAAAGCTGTTGATTATAATTTGATGACTTGTGGATAACGCTGCTTGTTGATGTTGAGTTGTTCCAGTTGTAAATTGTTGTAAGTTGCTATGTTGAGTTGTATCAGTTGTAAATTATTGTAAGTTGATATGTTGTGTTGTATCAGTTGTATGCTGTCGTAAGTTGATTTTGTTGAGCTGTATCAGTTGAATACTGTTGTGAGTTGATATGTTGAGTTGTACAGTTGTGTTATACTGTGTGTTGATATTGGATGTTGTAGGCCGTAAGGCTGAGGTGTTGTAGGCCGAAAGGCTGAGGTGTTATAGGAGATCTCCGAGGTGATATGCGTGACGACGCATTGTGTGCTTATTGCTGATTATGCTGTAAGATTGATGAGTTGTGTGCTGATGATGTGAGATGTGTGCTGTTATGGCTAAATGATGTGGTACTTTAAATGAATTTTGTTAAGTTGATTGATGTGTTGATTTGCTGTGCTGATAGGGGTAGCTGTTTACTATTCATATATTTATATATATGTATGTTATTTCTTTTCACTAGCTTACCCTTTGTTGTTTCCATGTGGTTTGGACTGCGATGATCATACTATGTATGGGAGCAGAGCAGGGTTAGGCGGGTGGCTAGTGGTGAGTCTGCATCTGGCAGGCGGAGCTGGATCCTTGTTGATGCTTTGTTGTTTTCAGATACTTGGCGTAGCCGTTGATAATGTATTTTGTTTTTGTACACTCTAACTCTAGTCGGATAGGGACTTTGTATATATTTATATTCTAGACCCTATATTTATATACTTGTCCTTTCTGTCTGGCGTTTCCGGTGTACAGTGGTGTGTGTAGTGACCAGCCGGGTCGTTACACTTTAGTGGTATCAGAGCAGTTCGAGTCTAGTGGACACTCTTTGGGGGTGGTTCCTTTAGGCTTTTGTTGTGCTGAGCTCTGTGTTGTGCTGTCTTGCTGTGCTGTTTTGCTGTGTTGTTTGTTGTGCTGATTGCTGTGTTGTTTTGTTGTGTTGTTGATGGTTGTTTGGTTTAGTTATTGTATACTGAAGATGCTGTTACTTTGGTAGACAATGACTAGAACTAATGAGCTGATAGCCCGTGCCATGGAGATGATGGCTATGGCTATGTAGTAGCAAAATGCTTATTTTGCTAGGATGGACGCTGATAGAGCTGCAGCTGGTGCAGCAAGGCCCTTGGGGTCGTAGGAGAGCCGGGATCTAGTTGAGTTCCGGAAATACCGTCCTACTCAGTTCAAGGGAGATGCAGACCCAGAGGTAGCTGACCACTGGATCTGTGAGATGGAGAAGATCTTCACTGTGCTGGGATGTTCTCAAGAGAGGAGACTGGCATATGCTGTCTACATGCTGGTTGGGGAGGCTGAGCATTGGTGGAGGGGTACAAGGTGGAGGAGCTATTGATTTCAGCTGGTCAAGCTGAATCATTATTAAGGGATGGAGCAGAGTGTTGTCTTCTGCTTACTGCTATGAGTGTGGGGACCGAGAGGGTCATTGTTGAGATTGATGTGGTGGGAGATTTTGCTTAGGTGTTCCCTGATGAGGTGCCTGGATTACCTCCTGTTAGGGAGATGGAGTTTAGCATTGACTTGGTTCCAGGTGCGGGGCCAGTGTTGGTGGCTCCCTATGGGATGGCTCCTGCTGAGCTGGTTGAGCTGAAAGGTCAGTTGGAGGACCTGTTAGAGAAGCAGTTGGTGTGACCGAATGTATCGCTGTGGGGTGCTCCCGTGTTGTTGGTGAAGAAGAAAGTTGGAGGTAGTCGATTGTGTGTTGATTTCTGGCAGTGGAGCAAGTTGACCAATAAGAATAAATATTCACTCCTCCGGATAGATGATTTGATGGATCAACTGAGGAGAGCATCCGTTTTCTCAAAAAAAAATTGACTTGAAGTCGGGCTATCACCAGATTAGGGTGAAGGAGGGTGACATACCGAAGACTGCTTTCAGGACTAGGTATGGTCACTACGAGTGTGTTGATATGCCGTTTGGTGTGACCAACACCCCGGCTGTGTTCATGGATTACATGAACAGGATCTTCCGGTCGTTTTTGGATAAATTGGTGGTGGTGATGACATCCTGATTTACTCAAGGACACCGGAGGAGCATGGAGAGCACTTGAGGTTGGTGCTGGAGATTTTGGAAGTAAAGCAGCTGTATGCTAAAGCTTTCAAAATGTGAGTTCTGGTTGGAGAAGGTGAAGTTCTTGGGACATGTGATCTCAGCTGAGGGGATTGCTGTTGATCTGGCTAAGGTGGAGTCGGTGTTGCAGTGGGAGTGTCCCAGAACTGTCACCGATGTTCGGAGTTTTGTGGGTTTGGCGGGTTACTATCGCAGGTTCATTGAGGGATCCTCCAAGATAGTAGCGCCTCTGACCCAGCTAACAAGGAAGGAGCAAACGTTCATTTGGACTGATGCTTGTGAGCGGAGTTTGATGAGCCGAAGAGGAGGTTGATTACTTCTCCTGTGCTGGTGTTGCCCGACTCTGGTGAACCTTTTGATGTGTATTGTGATGCTTCTCACCAGGGTTAGGGTGTATGCTGATGCAGAACTGGAAAGTGGTGGCGTATGTTTCAAGGCAACTGAAGAATCATGAGAGGAATTATCCCACTCATGACTTGGAGTTAACAGCTGTGGTGTTTGCCTTGTAGGTATGGAGGCATTATCTGTATGGTACTCGGTTCAGCGTCTTCAGTGATCACAAGAGTCTGAAGTACCTGTTTGATCAGAGGGAGTTGAACATGAGGCAGAGGCGGTGGATGGAGTTTCTGAAGGATTATGACTTCCCAGTTGATGTACCATCCTGGTAAGGCCAATGTTGTGGCAGACGTGCTGAGTAGTAAATCCATCCACATGTCGAGTACGACGGTGAGGGAGCTGGAGCTGGTTGAGGAGTTCAGAGATTCAAATCTCTGTGTGGAGTTAGCTCAGGATCACATTAGTTGTGGGATGATTACCATAACTAGTGAGTTCTTGAGGCAGGTTGGACTTAAGCAGTTGTAGGATGTTGAGCTGGTAAAACTTCTTGGTTTGCTGGGAACCGAGAAGGTTGTTGGTTTTGAGCTGGGAGGAGGTCCTACCGCTGGTTGAGTTCACGTATAAAAATAGTTTTCATGCTAGTATTGGGATGGCTCCGTTTGAAGCCTTGTATGGCAGGAGATGTAGGACTCCTCTGTGTTGGTATCAAGATGGTGAGTTAGTGGCTGTGGGAACGGAGCTAATCCTACAGACTACTAAAAAAAAAAAAGGTGAAGATGATTCAGGAGAGAATGAAGACTGCTCAGGGTAGGCAGAGGTCGTATGCTGATAGGAGGCGAGAGCCTTCAGAATTTGCTGAAGGGGAGCATGTGTTTCTGAAGGTGACTCCGACTTCTGGTGTGGGTAGAGCGCTGAGAACAAGGAAGTTGACACTGAGGTTTGTGGATCCCCATCAGATCATACAACGTGTGGGTCTGGTTGCTTATCGGTTGGCTTTGCCACCGTCTCTTTCAAACCTACACGATGTGTTTCAGGTTCCCTGCTGAGGAAGTATGTTCATGACCCTGGTCACGTGGTTGAACTAGATGATGTGCGGGTGAAGGAGAATCTGACGTTTGAGAAGTTGCTGCTAGCTGTGGTTGATCACAAGCTGAAGGAGTTGAGGAGCAAGTCTATTGCTCTGGTGAAGGTGTTGTGGGATGCAGGTACTGGAGAGGCTACTTGGGAGGTTGAGCAGCAGTGCAGGGAGCGATACCCGTTTCTTTTCCCAAGTTAGTCTGTTTTCGGGAACGAAAACTCTTGTTGTTGGGGAGGTTGTGAGACCCTTCCCTCTTTCTCTTTTTCTCCCCTCATTTTCACTCTTTCACTTCCACTCACTCTCATTTTCCTTTTCTCTCCTTTCCTAGTAGCTGATTCCTTCTTCTTTGTAGTGGTTGTGGTAAGCTTGGTTGCTGAGTAGGTGGAAGAGCTTGTGGACGCACGAATTTCCTTCTTCCTCCTCCGTTCACCATCTTTTCCGATCTTCTTCTCCATTCTCTGTGATCTCGAAGCTCGGATTCTTCACCGAGGTAAGGGAAGCTAGTTTCTTTTGTAGATTAATTGCTGAAAATGAGTTCTAGTAGCTCATTGTTGTCTGAACGTTGGATGATTTGAGCTGAGGTTGATGAAAATGGATTTTTTCCGGGGTTTTCGGGGTTTGGGTGAAAATTTGGTGATCTTTCCTTGTTTGTGGTTGCATGTTGAAAAAGCTGGTATTTTCGGGTTGTATGATGAAAATGTGATGTTTTGGACCGATTGCATGTGCCTAGGATGTTAATTTTGCAGGTTTTGGTGGAATTTTCGAACTGGGGTGAGTTGCTGTTTGAATCTGCGCTGGGCGCAGTTCTTCGCGCTGAGCGCGACTTGAAATGGGGACTCACTGGGTGAATCGCGCTGAGCGCGGGGAGAACCGCGCTGGGCGCAATAGACCTCTATAGGTCTCTGGTTGATACGCGCTGAGCACGCATTTGAACGCGCTGAGCTCGAATTTGTATTTCAGAATTGGACTTCATAGTCTTCATGAAAGTTGTAGCCTTGGATCTTAGCTTTCCATTGGCTCTGGAATCACCCAAAAAGGAGTTTTAGAACTCCAGATATGGCCGTTTTAGTGAAGAGGGGTCAGGCTGCCAGCTTTACCTATAGCTGTTGCGGTTTTTAGAATATTTAACAAGGTAGATGAATGAATTAAGACTTGGTGTCTTCATGAGAGTTGTAGGAAATTTGATTATCTTTCATATGAGATAAGGATGAACATGGTAAGAGTAGTATAACTCATGATGTGCTATTTTCTGTGAAGGTTGCCATTTCACATTTAGTGATTTGGTTAGGTTGAAAGTTGTTCTAAGTAATTAGGTTGATTGGTGTTGTTTGGGTGGGTAATTTGACAAGATAGATGAGTTGTAAATAAGAGGATTGGGTCGTATTATGTGTTGAACATTGTCGTACGTTGTGAAATTGTTGATCATGCTATTTTATGTTGTTGATGATGAAATGCTACGCTGTAATGGATATATATGTATATTGTTGTGCTGAGCTGAGTTGTGAGTAGTAAGTTGTGTTGTATACTACCTAGTTGTACTGAATGCTGATTTTGATGTGCTGCGCTGAGCGCGGCCCTTGTCGCGCTGGGCGTGAGACTCCTTGGGAGTCTCTGCCTTGTGGGCGCCGGGCGCAATTGGAATTGCGCCAGGTGCGAGTGAGCCTTGAACTCTCTGGCTGGGTCCCGCCGGGCGCGGGCGTGCTGCGCTGGGCGCGCTGGCCCCCTGGTGCTCTCTGGTTGCACTGCGCTAGGCGCAACCACGAGTGCGCCGGGTGCGGAGATGTAACTTCACTAATGGATGTTAGAGGTTGTTTATGTTGAGTTCAAGTAAAAGCTGTTGATTATAATTTGATGACTTGTGGATAACGCTGCTTGTTGATGTTGAGTTGTGCCAGTTGTAAATTGTTGTAAGTTGCTATGTTGAGTTGTATCAGTTGTAAATTATTGTAAGTTGATATGTTGTGTTGTATCAGTTGTATGCTGTCGTAAGTTGATTTTGTTGAGCTGTATCAGTTGAATACTGTTGTGAGTTGATATGTTGAGTTGTACAGTTGTGTTATACTGTGTGTTGATATTGGATGTTGTAGGCCGTAAGGCTGAGGTGTTGTAGGCCGAAAGGCTGAGGTGTTGTAGGCCGAAAGGCTAAGGTGTTGTAGGCCGAAAGGCTGAGGTGTTGTAGGAGATCTCCGAGGTGATATGCGTGACGACGCATTGTGTGCTTATTGCTGATTATGCTGTAAGATTGATGAGTTGTGTGCTGATGATGTGAGATGTGTGCTGTTATGGCTAAATGATGTGGTACTTTAAATGAATTTTGTTAAGTTGATTGATGTGTTGATTTGTTGTGCTGATAGGGGTAGCTGTTTACTATTCATATATTTATATATATGTATGTTATTTCTTTTCACTAGCTTACCCTTTGTTGTTTCCATGTGGTTTGGACTGCGATGATCATACTATGTATGGGAGCAGAGCAGGGTTAGGCGGGTGGCTAGTGGTGAGTCTGCATCTGGCAGGCGGAGCTGGATCCTTGTTGATGCTTTGTTGTTTTCAGTTACTTGGCGTAGCCGTTGATAATGTATTTTGTTTTTGTACACTCTAACTCTAGTCGGATAGGGACTTTGTATATATTTATATTCTAGACCCTATATTTATATACTTGTCCTTTCTGTCTGGCGTTTCCGGTGTACAATGGTGTGTGTAGTGACCAGCCGGGTCGTTACATAATTAATTTTGATTTAAATATTATTATCAATTATTATATTTTTTACCTCCTAAATTCCTAGGAGTTCTTCAAGAGAAGATTAAAGACATTCTTATTAATCATTACTAGGTATATATCAAATATCAAAGTTCATTAAGAATAACTATATGATTATATATACTCTTTATGAGTCATTTATTTATTCGATATGAGACTTTAATTATGGGTAATAATTAGAGATGAGAGAAATATTTTTTTACTTGATGTGTGACTTTGATTCTAGAAGTAATTATAGTAACATTTTTCAAGAAAATGTTACAAAATAACATGTGATATTTTTTTTACTTGATATGGGACTTAATTTTGAAAATAATTGAAAAGAATAATATTTAAATAAAAAAATGTTACTCTATCTATAATGACATTTTTCAAAAAAAAATGTTACAAAATAACTTATTTATTTAATATATAGTAACATTTTAACAAATGTAAAAAATAAAATGTTACTAATGAGTTAAAATGTAGTAGTGTAATAATATAAGCACTAAAATAAATTTTTTTTTTTCCTCAAAAAAAAATAATTTTTTTTTTAAATTATAGCAACTAAAAAAGATAAATTTTAAATTTGAATGAACAAAAAAAACTTTACTTTTAAATTTAAAGGACTAAAAACATATTTAAGCCAAATTAAAATAAAATTTATATCTTTCCTAATCACATTTTATACGAACAAAATTATTAGGTTTATATATTTTTAATTCTTTTCTTTTATGATAAATTTATTTTTTACTTCCTTAAATTTAATATAAATATTTTTAGTTAATTTTAAAATCTTATTTTAGTTTTTTAATGCAACCAATAATATTAATTAAGACAATTATGTAATATTGAATTAATATTTTCACTAACAATAATATTAATAAATAAGGTTTGTATGGTATATTTAATATTAAGTAAGTTTATTTAACACATTTAAATAAAAAGATTAAAATAAAATAAAAATTACTCCGAATTATCAAATTTTAAATTGAAGAGATTAAAATTAAATTCACTTTATATTTAAAAAAATTAAAAACATATTTCAATTAAATTATTATATTTCATTTATAGTAGAATTATTTGTGTCTATATGCAAATATACTTGTTTGTTACTTTATTCGATTGCTTTTATTTTTCTTTTTTCTAACAAACAAGTGTATGTCTGATTTGATCTTCACTCTTAGGTAGCTGAGTTGAGTTATGTGAATAAGACAAACGAAGATTTGTAGATCCAAAGTGAAGTCTCCAGACCAACATTGTTTAACAAAATGGTAAGGGCTTGTATCCGTATCATTTAACTAAGATATATTTTAGGGTTTCAATCTAGGTTATAAACATGAAATAAATTATATTGGATCAAAATATTATTTTATGTACGTTTATGATTTTTGACAAAAATTAATTATTATTTTTAATAATAAATATTTTATATTAATATCATAATTAAAAGAAAATGAAGTCTCCATAAGAGTTCAAACCAGGAAATTGAAGTAACAGCTGGGATATATAGGTGGTTTTCATATGATTTCAGATCCTATATTATAACCAAAACTTGTTAGTTGAATTAGTTTGACGCCGAGGCTATTTAATTAAAGATTAGAAATAATCAAGTAAAAAGGAATTATACTTTTTTAATCGAACAAAAATGAAATCCTAATGTTCCAAACTCAGACAAGATTAATGGTTTGTTTGGAAGAGATAATTTATAAGAGAATGGAAAAAGAAAAGAAAGGATTATTAAGAAATTAAAAAAATATATATGAATTTGGAGGAGATGATTTAAGTAAATTTATGAAAAAAATTATAGTGAGACTCATGTAAATTTAATTTCACTCTCTTATGAGTGGATTAGTGTAAAATTTTCAAAAAAATTATTTAAATAAAACTAACTTAATTAATACTAATATCTAAATAGTTAATTAGTAAATGATAAAAATATAACCGTTTAAATAATATAATTTTATATAAATATAATTTTTTTTATTTTATTTTTTTACTTAATTTAACTTTATCAAATAATTATAAATTTTATACTATTTCTTATTAAATCAATACTCTCTTCCAATTTCTTCCATTCTTTTTCCGTATAAAAAAGAGAGGCATAAGAGTAATTAAGTACGACGCTATTTCCCAGTCGTTGTACTTGTAAATTTATGTTCTATTGAAAGAGATGGATAAAAGTCAGTACTTTATTGTCAATTTATGTATAAGCAAAACATTTACGTTAAAACGTTTTTTAACTCCATACAATTTAACTTACTTTATTCTTTAATTTTTAGAATTATTTTAAAAAATTCTTTTATATTTATACTTATTTTTAATTCTTATAATTTTGATAGATCTTTTTAATTTCTATATTTATAATTTTTTAATTCTTTTTATTTCCATCATTAATTTTTTTTATAAGAGTTGTTTGTTTTGTATTGATACATCAGAGTTCTTCAATTTTATGAAAGTAAGAGAATGATATTTCACAAGTGAGGATAAAAAAAATACAAAATGTTACGAGACTTAAAATACATATAATTAAATTAATACATCTATTACATCAATGCAAAAGGATAATATTACAAAAAAAAAAATAATAACAAAAACTAAATGATTAAAAAACTAAAGCTATAGAGGCAAAACAATCTATCTTAAATTGTAGGGACTACAAAAGATTAAAAAAAATAAGTATAAGAACTAAAAATGTCAATTTTAAATTATAGAAACTAAAAAATAAATTAAATGAAATCATAGAGACTAAAAATATATTTTAACCAAACATTTATTATTTACATTGTATTTCATTAGAAAAATAAATATTTTGAAAAATAAAATAGATAATTAAGTTTTGATTTAATTACTCTTTTTCACTTTATATTAATTTTTATAATTATATTTTTTTTATTTTAGTCTTTATCTTTACTATTCTTATTTTATTTTAGTCCCATAATTTTACAAGTTTCACCTTTTAGTCCTTATCAAAATTGATGATAGAGACTAAAATAATCCAAAAATACTATTATATAAACTAAATTAAATTATTTTAACTATAGAAATTAAAAAAGTGAAATTTATAAAACTATACTAAAAAGGTAATGAACTAGCTGAATTACCATGTAACTAGTATATGTCAACCTTTAAAAGCTTGAACATGTCAACTTAAAGAGTTTGGACATGTTAACCTTATGATAAAATTTTAAATATTTTATAGTAGATGTAAATTATTTGATATCTTAATGCAAATGTAATGTTAGCAAGCGACCAATAAAACAAATAATGATACAAACCAAATTTGTTACATTGTTATTAGTTCAGACAACAAACTTAATACAAAATAAGATTTAAAATAAATGTGTTGTATTTTTAGTGTTATCAATATTGTAGTGTAGTTAGTAGAATGGATTTGGATGGAGTGTAGATGCAAGAAGGAAGGGCAGTAGCTTATGTTTCTAGGCAATTGAAAATTCATTAGAGGAATTACCTTATCCATGACCATAAAGTTAGCAGTTGTAATATTTATACTAAGATTTGGAGACACTACCTATATGATTCTAAGTTTGAGGTATTTAGTGATCATAAGAGCCTTAAATAGTCGTTTGAACTGAAGGAGTTAAATATGAGACAAAAGAGATAGTTAGAATTTCTTAAAGACTGTGATTTTAATCTTAGTTGTTATCTGGGTAAACCCAATGTGGTAGTCGATGCTTTCAGTAGGAAACCTCTACATTTAACTTCCCTTAAGATTAGAAAGATGGACCTTTTGGCTCGATCTAAGGATTTAAGTTTGACTTGTGAGATTACTCCTAGTAGGGTGAAACTAGGTATAACTCGCGTAACAAATGGATGGTTGAAGGAAATTGGAGAAATATAATTAGTTGATTCATTTTGGATACAAGACGTTAGGCTATAGGACAAGGTAGTGGATAGAAGTTTTCCTTGGGTATAGATGGAGTGGTAAGACTTTGATACCGAGTATGTGTACCTAGTGAACTTACGCTCAAACACTTGATCTTTGGAGAGGGTCATAGAAGTAAAACTAATAATATGGCAGATGCCTTGATTAGGATGACCATTCACCTATCATCTTTGATGATTTAAAGGTTGGATTTGATTGGAACGGGTCGTTCCAACACAGACTGTTATGAGTAAAATTTAAACCCAGAATGGGTTGTTCCACTTTGGGAATAGGTCGTTCCAAACATGGTCGTTATGATTTAAAACTCAACACAAGAACGAACCATTCTGATTTTAGAACGGGTTGTTCTAGATGCGAATTTAACACATGACGAATGCATCCATAACAGGCCATTCTGGATCCGAAACGGGTCGTTCTGGCCACTTCTGACGTCTATAAATAGCATACTCAGACACTTCTCCTAGACACACTCTCTGAAGACCAAGGAGAACTAAGAGAAGGAGATCAGCCAGATTCTACTCTAGCTTCATCTTCTGCTGATCCAGGTAAGGGAGGAGTGAGAAACCTCACTTGGGGGTGTGAGAATAATTGTTGGGTAGCAGGATTGGCCCTCAATCCCTTGGTTGATGCATGCTTCTAGGAACAGGTAAAATATGAATGTTTTCTATTTTGCTTTCTGAATGTTCTATTGTGTTCCTTGTGCGATGTTGAGTGTTAATATGTGTTTGATTTCAAAATTAGATAAGTTATGATATGAATTAGAGTGCTCTGTGGGTTCTTGTGCAAAATCCTATGAGGAACAATTATGAGTATGACTATGTGAAATGTGAACAAATGACATGAGACATGATGTGAATGACGTGCTATTGTGAACACTATGTGATAGAACTCTCTTTAAGAGGATTGATGTTCTTCAAGAAATTCCACCTTCAATGACCTTTGCTCCTTGAGGTTCACTCTTCAACAATGGCGGAAGCTCCTTGAAGACAACTCCAATGAAGGAGAAGCAAGCTAAGAGGTTCGGTTACCTCTTGAAGTAGGTGAGGAAGCTTGAGGAACCAAGCTTCAAGGTTGAAAAACCTTTGAGATAGAATTCTGAATTCTATTTCTCAAATTTGTCCATAATTGATTACAAGAGTAGAAATTACAAATATATAGAGGTAGGTAGCTTAAGGAGAAAGCTAACCTTAACCATGGTTCACTAGGAACCATGGTAAGGTTAGTTGACCTTCCAAGTGAGTTTAGAAACTTGTGGAGCAAGCTTCTCACTTAGCTTGCTTGGGAAGCAAGCTAAGGAGAAGCTTGTAGCACAAGCTTCTCAACTCCTTGAGAATGAGAGAAGCAATTCGGCCAAAGAGGAAACTAGGCAATGGACGACCAACTTAAGTTTTACTCCTTTTGATTATTTCAAAAATGTTTGATTTGGTTTAGTTAGGTTCATCCAATGATGATGAAACCTAGCTAAATCAAATCTATGAAAAATTAGGAGCAAAATGAGTCCAATATGTAAAATTTTGCCTAGGCCCAATTCTGGCCCAATTACTAGTCACACCCTCAAGCATTGCTAAATGCCACCCCTTTTTCCCTACTGAAAAAAATAGAAAATGAGTGTATCAACAAAGGAGGTTAAATGGAGTTAAACTCTCCAAGTAACCCACCCTAAAATCAATATACAATAACTAATAAAATGACATAAAGTGTCTCACAAATACAAAGGAAAAAATAACCATATACAAAAGAACTATGTACAAAAATATACACAAGTAGAACTAGGCCTTCTCTTCATGATAGAGTAGTCCAAGTGAAAAGTACATTAGGCTTAAGAAGCTCACTAGTCTTCAAGAGGTCCAACTCTTCTTGTATGCTCCTAGCCATAACTCTAGTGATTGGGCCCTTGGCCCTTGGCCTATCACTATGACTATGAGAATGTGAAATGTGATGAAATGAGATAAGACATGATATATGAGTAACTATGGCAAGTAAAGTGATGAGTCCATGAAGTGTGGATGTGTGTGACATGCATCATGTGCATCTATGTGAAGGGTACGATATGTAGTACATCGTTAGGGAAGGCCCGCCTCGTGTAACAACTTGGGGGAGTCCTAGGGAAGGCCCGCCTCGTGTAACAACTTGTGATATGTGATTGGCACTATATGCATGCATTTATGAGTCGAGTCCATGACATCATTGCATGATAACTGAGTGTGCATGTGATACTGATTGTGTATGTGTATTGTTTACATGTGATTTGTACTTGTGACTTGTTTCATGTTTGTTATGTATGTGTGTTGTCTAACCTTTATTTTTGCACCTGAACCTGAGTGAGATGTTTCTCACTCCCTTGTTGTTCTATGTGTATTTTATTGTGTTGCAAGTGATCATCAACATGAGGATGTTGGTGATGAGGCTTAGGCTTCAGTTGGGTGTGCTCTGATAGGATATGTGACATCGGGGCGTAGCTAGGCTTAGTTTAGGATTTCATTAGTGTTATTTTGTTTTGAAAAAAAAACTCATGTTTCATTTTCTTATAAATTCCACATTTGACCATGATTTAAGTTTATGAATGTGATTTCTCTACTCTTATGTTAGTGGAACCATTTCTTTAATTCTAAAGATTTTATTTAACCTAAGAAGATGTTTTTATAATTATTATATATGTATGTTGGGGTAGAAGGTGTCACACCTTGCTAGTACGCAAATTTCTTGTAGTGTAACCCGTATACATAAACCAATGTAGAACATACAATCCATTACCTATAGGTGCATTAGCAAAGAAAACATCATTCAAGTAAAGAAAACAACATTTGTCATTTGTTAAAATATGTAAACCTTTATTGTTTAAACAAGCAATAAAGATGACAATTTTGCTAGTAGTTGAAACATAATAACAATTATCTAGTTCTACTACAAGCTAAGAGAGTAAAGTTAAAATAAAAATAAAGACTCTTACAGATAATGCAACAACCTTTGCTTTATTTCCAACTTATAGGTCAACTTCACCCTTCATTAATCTTCTACCCTCTTTTAGTCCATGCACATTTGTAAAAATGTGAGAACTAAATTTGATACCTAATACCCATAATGCTGAAGTACTTCTTTCTTTCTTTTTGCAATCTCTAAGGTTTATTAGGAAATTCTTTTTCCAATGTCCAATCTTATGACGTTGGAAGAAAGTAGCCTTCTTAGTTAGCTCACCCTTTTCCTTTGGGCCAAAAGAATTAGGCTTAAATTTCTTTTTACCATTTTTTTTTGCAGTATTGGGCCTCTTGCCCTTGCCTTTGCCCTTACTCTTTCAAGATTGCACCATATCATAATGGAATTTCATTTTCCTTTGTTGATATTATGCTAAACAATTCTCAACATGTTAGCAATTTCTAACAGTGGCTTAGCGATGTCATTCATGTTTTCTTGCATGACAAACTGGCTATAGCTATCTGGCAAAGAGTGAAGGATCAAATTTGTTAAAAACTCTAAGCCCATGGAAAATGCTAAACTTTTTAGATGCTCAATATTGCCAATCATATAGAGCACATAAGGCCTTAATGGACTTCCTTCTACCATCTTATAGTGGAACATGGATTTGAATGTGTCAAATCTCTCTTGCTTGACAAGCTCTTGTAAGGGCATCTTGAGGTGTTCGATCATATCGAACGCCTCTATGTTCTCGTGGTTTTTTTGCAATTTTGAGCTTATAGTAGCAAGCATGAGATATTTGACATGTGTGGTATCATTTAGGTTTTTATGATAAATATCCTTATCGACCTTAAAAGTAGTAGCTGCGAGTGGCTCAATAGTTAGCTAATTGAGCACATACAACTTTTTCTCTTACTTAAGAACAATCCTTAAGTTTCTCAACCAATTGAGGAAGTTACTCATAGAAAGTTTTTCCTTCTCAAGGACCGATCGTAGTGGTAATGTATTTTTGTTCACAAACATAGTTATCTAAAGAAATAAATTTGCATATTATAAGTATCACATTTGAAACATATATATTTAAGAAAGACCTTTATCAAATATGCTCAAACTATTTTAGTCAAACCAATAACCCTTATTGGCTCATAAAATCCTGTCGAAAGATTTTTTGGTTGACCAAGATCCACATTTCACCTCATATTGAGTCAACTTTGGTTGATCGCCCAAAACTTTGTTGAGTGTGACGCCCTCTTGAAGATGTAGTTTTAGTTTTCATGTAGCTTTGTTTAATGTTGCTTCATTTTATATTTGGCCTATGTTAAAAGGATATTATATTGCTTGTTTCATAAGACTTGGGCTTGTATGTGGTTGTTTGTTATGATTGTTTATTTTCAAAACTTATCTTGGTTTTTAGTAAACATACCTTAATGATTTTCATTTTATGTGAAAACATAATGTAATAGATTACCATGGTTGGTAATACATTACAAAGTGTTCTAACATTAAATGAAACTTGCACATTTTTGAAAAGAATGAGCTGCAAAATAAGAAAGGGAAAGGATTATCTCTTAAAGCCTCTCAATCAGCAAAAGGAAAAGAAAAATGTGAGATTACAAGTTCTGAAGAATCAGATTCAGAAAATTTCAACATGTTGGCGAGGAAGTTTAGCAAATTTCTAAGAAAGAAGAAGAGATGCCCCTAGAATTTCAACAAAAAGATAAACAAGAAGGATAAAGGAAGCACATCTTCTGACAGTTATTTTGAATGTGGAAATACTGGCTACATTAAAGTTGATTTCCTTCTTCTTAAAGAAACAACAAGAAGAGAAGAAAGGAAAGAAAGCTAGCAAACTCAAGAGAGCCTACATTGCTTGGTAAGATACTAACTCAAGCTCTACAAGTAGTGAATCAGAAAGTGAGGAAGCCAACTTGTGTTTGATGGCCGGGATTGACCAACTAAGCTTGGTAAGTGATTTTGATCCTGAATCTAATCCTGATTATGATCAATTACAAGAAGCTTTTATTCAAGTTCATAATGAAGCACTTAGAATAGGAGCTTTAAATGCCAAGTTGAAAGGTAAGCTGAATTAGTATGAAAACACACTTATTAAAGTTGATCAAGAATTAGAGAATCTAAAAATTGAGCATGAAAATTAGAGAATCTAGAGAATCTAACAATGCTTAATGTGAAACTTGCAAGGTTTTAAAGAAAGAAAATTCTGATTTGAAAAATTCACTTATAAAGTTCACAAATGGCAAAGAAAATATGAACATGTTTTTAGGAAACCAAAGATATAACTTTGATAAAACGGGACTAGGATTCAATCAAAGTAAAAAATAGTCATCAAAAAGGAAAAACAATTATTTTAGAAGTTATCAAGAAGCACAACCTTTAAGAGTTATTAAAAACCACCATAAGAGACTAATTACTTGTTTCTATTACCGAAAAAGAGGACACACAATCAAAAATTGTTATTGAAAGAAGTATGGTGTTCCTAATGGTGATGGAATCATGTCAAGGTGGTCAAGTGATGACACATTGAAGGATCCAAGAGGAATGGGCTAGACATGAAGATTTAGGCTATTTTAGAGCTTGGTGAGCCTAGTGGGCTTGGTGGGCCCAAGTTGCTCCTCACATGGGTCACACCTTGATATTTCCATTTTTCTTTATTTGTATATATTATATTAGTTTAGGTTTTATATGTTTTGATCTTGTATTTCTAGGCCACATAGATTAGGTTTTTAGGCCATAGGCTTAGTGGGCCTGTTTTTGGGCTTTATGGGTCTTGGGTATTTTGGTACCCAATATTGGGCTTATTTTGCTTCTTTTATTATTTCTTATTGTTTGTATTTGATAGGCCATTGTATTTAGGCCCTTAGGGTAGGAAATTAGGAAGAATACTAAAGTAGGAAAGATTGGCTAAATTTAAGTTTCATTTAGAAGCAATTTAAGTTGCATTTGGGTCACATGTTTTAAGCCAAGGCTGGTTGCACATGTCACGTCTCAAATCAACCCTAAATGGCTTCTAAATGCAACCTAAATTCATAATTAAACCCAAACACATGGTGATGCACATGGGTGACTGAGAATTTGAATTCAAATACCATTTGGATTTAAAATCTTGGCGCTAAAGCATCGCATGTGATTAGCGCCAATTATGTCGAGCCTTCTAGCATATAAATTTAGTTCTCCTTCACATTCTTACTCACTTTTGATCTATGAGAGATTTTCAGCACATTTCTTTAGCAAAGTCTTCTTCAAAAGTCCCCAAAATTCCTTGCTTAAACTTAGGGAATCTGAGAGCTTTTAAGCTACATTGTGAGCAATCCTTTGCTTTTCTTGCTTAGGTGCTTCCATCTCTAGTTTAGGTGCGTCTTCCAACCTTTATTTTTGGAGAATCAAGTCCAAAATTCAACCTCAAGGCGAAGATCTTGGCCTTAGAGTAAGGAAAAGGAGGTTTTCTCTTCACTTCACTTGCCTCACTCCATCAAATGGTGATATAGTTTGGGTTATTAAAGGCCAAAGGTTGAGTACTAACAATCAAGGACCCTTAACATGGGTACCTAAACCTATTATTGTCCAAACTTTGTTATAGGAATGGTTGAGAGCCAAGAGCTTACTTTGGTACCTTTATAGTGGTTGCTTAAGACATATGACAGGAGATCCTTCAAAGTTCTCAAATTTGAAAATACAGCATGAAGGATATGTTACATATGGAGACAACAACAAAGGGAAGATACTAGGTTGTGGAAATATTGGTAACACTTCTTCCTCAACTTTGATTGAAAATGTACTGCTTGTAGAAAGGTTGAAACATAACTTGTTAAGCATAAGTCAACTTAGTGACAAAGGTTTTAAAATTGAGTTTGATAAAAGCTGCTGCTTAATAAGTGATAAAATAACTAATGAAATAAAGTTCATAGGCAAAAGAATTGATAACATTTACATGTTAGACGTAGAACATGTTATTACATAGGCTAATACAAAATGGTTAATAACTAAAGAAGAAAATGTTTGGCTTTGGCTTTGAAGAGCTGGACACATTCGTATGAATCAACTAAATAAGCTAATAATAAAATAATTAGTAATTGGTCTTCCTAAACTCAAGTTCAAAAAGGACAAATTATGTGATGTTTGTCAAAAAGGTAAGCAAGTAAAGGCTACCTTTAATAGCAAAAATCTAATTTCTACCTCACGACCTTTACAATTAATTCACATGAATTTGTTTGGTCCTTCAAGAACCATGAGTCTAGGTGGAAACTACTATGGCTTAGTGATTGTAGATGATTACTCTATATTTACTTGGGTGATGTTTCTAGCTACTAAAAATGATGCTTACAATGCCTTTATAGTGTGTTTGGATAGGGAATTTAAATGAATTAATTCATTTATTTGAAGAATTTCAAATTCTTTGAGGTAAAATACCTTGTTTGAATAGAGAATTTATAAGGAATTTGAAATTCAAACATTTGTAAATTTCCTTAAAATAGTATAATTTCACTTATATATTTTATCTTATCTCTTATCTCTTCATGTTTTTAATTATTAAATATTCAAAAATATTTTTAAAATTATTAAATATTAATTTTTAAAATTATTAAATATTTAAAAATTAGCTAATATTTATTTTTATAAAATTTGATTTAAAAATCTCAACATATAAATATATTTTTAAAATCAATTTTACCATGGTAGAATCAAATTATCATATCCAACCCAACAATTTAAAAATTGAGAAATTTGAATTGACTTATCCAAACAAATTATTTTAAGAATGATAGAAATTGAAATCAAAAGTAATTCAAATACCAAGAATTTAAAATTTCTTGAATTTGTAAAATTCCTCATCCAAACACACCCTTAAAAAATTTGCCAAGCTTGTTCAAAATGAAAAGAATTTGAATATTACATCTATAAGGAGTGGTCATGGTGGAGAATTCCAAAATGATTTATTCCAAATATTTTGTGAAGAACATGGCACAAATCACAACTTTTCAGCTCCAAGAATTCCTCAACAAAATGGGATTGTGGAAAGGAAAAATAAATCCCTAGAAGAGTTGGCTAGAACCATGTTACATGAAAATAACTTGCCTAAATATTTTTTGGCTGATGCTATAAACACAACATGTCATGTATTGAATACGATACTTATTATGCCTATTTTGAAAAAGACACCTTATGAAATTTACAAAGGAAGAAAGCATAATATATCTTACTTTAAAGGTTTTGTATGTAAGTGTTTTATTTTAAACAATGGAAAAGAGCAACTTGTGAAGTTTGATGCAAAGGCTGATGAAGTTATCTTCTTAGAATACTCTTTGAATAGTAAAGCCTATAAAGTGTTTAACAAGGGAACTTTAGTAGCAGAAGAATCTGTACATGTTGTATTTGATTAATCTAACCCACAGGAAAATAAGAAAATTGAGTTAGATGAAATTAGTGAGTTTCTAGATGAACCTCTCTTAGAATGAACCAAATAAAAAGCCTAAAGAGAGTGAACGAAATGAAACCTTAGAAAAGACTAATGAAGAACTACCTAAGGAATGGAGAACTACATGTGACCTATCAATAGATCATATCATTGGTAATATAGGAAAAGGTGTAGCCACTAGGAGATCCATGAGAAATATTTGTAATACTATGGCATTTGTATCACAAATAGAACCCAAATCTGTAAATGAATTTGTACAAGATGAACATTGGTTAATGGCAATGCAAGAAGAACTAAATCAATTCACTAGAAATAATGTTTGGGATTTAGTACCTTTACCAAGTGATCACCCTGTTATAGGAACAAAATGGGTCTATAGAAATAAGCTTGATGAATCTGGTATAATAATTAGAAACAAGGCCAGGCTAGTTGCTAAGGGTTATAATTAAGAGGAAGGAATATATTATGATGAAACTTTTGCCCCTGTAGCAAGGATATAAGCCATTAGATTACTATTAGCCTATGATTTATATGAATTTCAAGCTATATCAAATGGATGTTAAAAGTGTTTTTCTAAATGGTTTTATTCAAGAAAAAGTATATGTACAACAACCTTTTGGGTTTATTGATCATAAATATCCTTATCATGTATACAAACTCAAAAAGACACTTTATGGATTAAAATAAGCCCCTAGGTCTTAGTATGATAGACTAAACAAATTTCTAATTGATAATAACTATGTGAGGGGAAAAGTAGATGATACATTATTTTTAAAGAAGTTTACAAAGGATGCAATGTATGTCCAAATCTATCTTGATGATATAATTTTTGGAGCTATTAATCTCTCTTTGTGTCAGGAATTTCCTAAGAGTATACAGAGTGAGTTTGAGATGTCTATGATGGAAGAGTTAACTTTCTTCTTGGGATTGCAAATCAAGCAACTAAATGAAGGAACATTCATAAGTCAAAGCAAGTAATGCAATGAGCTACTAAGGAAGTTTGGTATGGAAAGTTGTAAAGAAGCTGCAACACTAATATCAACTTCATGCAATCTTGACTTGGATGAAAAAGGCAAAGTTGTTGATATCTCAAAGTATAGAGGCATAATTGGATCATTAATATATTTGACAACAAGTAGGCATGACATTATGTTTGTTGTTTGTCTATGTGCTAGATTGTCTCACATGAAATCAGTCAAAAGAATTTTAAAGTATCTAAAAGGAACTATTAATGTAGGATTGTGGTATCCTAGAGGAGTAACCTTAAGTCTAGTTGGATACTCTGACTCAGCTTATGCAAGGTGTAGACTTGATAGGAAAAGTACTAGTGGTACTTGTCATCTACTTGGAAGTGCACTTGTCTCATGTCATTGTAAGAACCAAGCTTGTGTAGCCTTGAGCACAGTTGAGGCTGAGTATATAGCTGCAGGAAGTTTTTGTGTATAAATTTTATGGATGAAACAACAACTAAGAGATTATGGAACTAAAGTAAATAAAGTACCCTTAAGGTTGCCATAAACATAACTAAGAATCCAATCTTACACTCTAAAACTAAATATATAGAAATAAGGCATCATTTCTTAAAAGACCATGTTCAAAAAGAAGATTATATGGTAGAATTTGTAGAAACTAATAAGCAATTAATTGACATATTCACAAAACCTATACCTAGAGATAAATTTAACCAACTTAGAATTGAACATGGTATAATAAACGTGTCTTTCTTGAATTGATTGAATTCAAGAGTGATTTTGTATGAAATTGTATGTTGCATATTGTATGCTTAATGTGTGTAAACTAAGTAGAGATAACATAATAAAATGGATTGAAGAATGCTTATACTTTGTGTGTAGTATATAGAGAAAGAGATTAATGATAAAATAGAGAAATATGAAGTTTGATGAAGAAAATAGAATCTTCCTTAAATAAACGATTATTCTTAAATTTAATCGATTATTGTAAGTAATGGACTTAGGAATAATCAATTATTCTTGAAATAATTGATTATCTAGGTGTTTCAGGAAATCATAGGTTCTCGAATAATTGATTATTCTGGAAATAATTGATTATCTAAAGATGTGAAGATTTCATTGATTTTGTAATAATCGATTAACATTAAATATAATTGATTATCTTGAGTAGAAGGCTCAGGAATAATCAATTATTTTGAAAATAATTGATTATCTGGGAGTTTTAGAAAAATTATAGGTTATGGAATAATCAATTATTCTGGAAATAATCAATTATTCAGTGCATAAATGGTTTTTCAATTGATTTTTCTAATACAAATAATCAATTATTTGTACCAATAATCGATTATCTGAATGACTCTTCAAATTCTGGAAGTTTTTGATCGTTATGGAAAATACTAAACTCTACTCATCATAAAAACATAGCTATTCATTCAACAATCTGTGAGCAAGGGATATAACTCTTCATCATTACTCATTTCCTCTATAAATACAACTTATTCTCTCATTCAAACTCACAAACCCTAAACTCTACTCATCTCCTTCTTCTTCTTCATTACCGAAAATCCTTCATTTTTCAACTCAAAAATTGGCATATTCTTCTAGGAGAGCAAAAAAGATTGAGGTGAAGGGAAGCAAACGTCCATTTCCTTCTAGCCCCCAAGAGTTGATAAGAAAATGGTTTCCAACTGAAGAGGCTCAAAGTTACTACTTTGAGTGGTTTGCTGGGAGAAGAATTATTCATCCTAAAACCCTAAAGCTAAATTGGTTTAAGGATGAGGGTTTTAATTTTCCAACATTACTGGAGTTCCAAGATTAAAAGAAATTCTTAGAGTTGGATGGCCCCTACTACCCTAACCTCATAAGGGTTTTCTTGTGTATGGCAACAAGTAATGGTCGAGTGACTCAATCAGTGGTGAAAGGAAAGATGATCAAGTTGGATGCCCCTACACTGACTACAGCCGCTGGATTAATTAGAACGGGTGCTGCAAAACCCCAACCATTTAATTTTGGAGATTATGATGAGCTAACAACTTTAAGAGATTGTCAAAGGAATCCGAAGACTACAAACTACAACAAGTTTTTAGCCGGAGGTATAAAGAAAAACTCTGGGCTTATTTTTTTATAATTACTTGGATGTTGAAGCCTAGGTTGCACAACCATGAGAAAATGTCAAGGGAAGACATTTTGCTTATGTATGTGATCAAGAAAAAAGAGAAGATTGATTGGGTGTCTATGGTGAATGATTGTATATGGAAAGCAAGAAGAAAAGAGGACAGACCAATTCCTTATGCCTTTCTACTCTCAAAGGTTTTTGAGAATGTTGGAATGGACCTTGAAGGGGAGAAGAAAATTATTGTTCATTATTCCAACAAGATAGAGAGAGCCTCTTTGCATCACATGGGGATGCTTAAGAAAGAGGAGAAGTGGATCTTCAAGGGTGATGTCCCTCCTACTCCTGAACCTACAACTAATGAAGATGGAGTTCCATCTCATGATAAGGAGCAGCCTCCTAAAGTGGAGCATGAACTAGAATCTGAAGCTGAATTGAAGCCATTCTCTCATTTTGAGCAATTGATGATCAATAAAATTGATGTTGTCATAGAGACAAGCAGGAAGCATGAGTCTCAATTTTCTGGTATTCTTGATTGTTTTGATAATTTGGATTATGAGAATGCAAGGATCAAGAGTTAGCAGGGAATTGAAGATGATTCAGATTAAAGATTATAGTTCTAGTTCTAGGCACTTAGGAGTTAAATGTTCTATTTTTAATGTTCTATTTTAAAAACTATATTTTAATTGTTTTGGTGTTTTTAATTTATGGTTTTCACTCAATATGGTTGTAATTGATTAATGTTTGAACAATATTATGGTATGGTTTGTTTAATTTCAATGATGATTTCTTACTTTTAGTTTTGTGCATATTTATGATTCTTGTATTGATATGGTGATGTTGTTTAGTATGGTTGGTATGACATACTATGAAACTTAAAATGGACAATGACTTGAATCATTCATAAAACTAAAATGTGATGTGAATCATTGTTTGCAATAATGGATGATTGAACTATTAGAATGAATTGAATTGTATACTGCATATGGATGTGAACTTGAATACATGAAAGTGATATACTATTAAAATGAATTAAAAAATTTCATTATACATTATATTATATCATAGAATTTGTAAAGTCTACAAGTGATAAATCCTATCTTTATTTGGACAAGAGCATATATATTTTTGATGATGTCCAAAGGGGGAGAAAGGTTTGAGTTGTTTTGCAGGTTTAAGGTAAATATGTGTTTAGAAAAACAACAAAGCAAAGTGAACTACACAACATGGACTATGATGATCTTTCCAAAGGCAAAACAAGTATTGGATTTTGTCATCATCAAAAAGGGAGAGATTGTTAAGAATCATATTTTAAGAAAGTTGATGAAGCTAATTCAAAAAGGTTTTGAGGATTACAAAAAAAGGAAGCACGAAAATCAAAGACGTGTATAAGATGAACTGTTGTAATAGTGTAGTTTTATAGCTTGTATTACTTTATATTTTATCTTTATGCATGTTTAAGTGTTTGTACTTTGTGCAAGTAACTAAATCTTATCCTAACTAACATAAAAATTGTATGATGATGATACAATGTGATTTGAAAAGCAATCTGAATGAAGAAATCGAGATTTTGATATTTTACTCAAAATAATCAATTATTCACTTAAAATAATCAATTATTTGCTCTATTTTTCAATAACCTGAAAAGCTTTGCTGTAATAATCGATTATTTGGTGAAATAATCAATTGTTCCATAATATACCTCCTTGGAATAATAGATTATCTTGAGAAATAATCGATTATGTTGTTCTTGGATGATTTCCATAATGGCAAAGATTATTCTTATAAATAATCAATTATTTGAGAATGAAAACTTTATAAAAGTAGTTTTCTCTTTCAGAAACTAAACCAAGTGATATTGTGAGCAAACCTTTGTGAGATATTGAATCTATATGATCTTCTTGGAGTGTTTCTTTGTGAAAGTTTCAAAAACCAAGAAGTAAAACAATTTGTGGAAGTTTTTTTTAAGATCTCATCATCATCATTACTATCTTGAAGAAAGGATAAAGATTTCTCTTAAATTCACTTTCTGATTTGTTCAACATACAAGGTGAATTCGTTCCTTACTTTTTAGGTGTAAAAGTAGCAAATTGAGTAGGGTTCTCAAGTGTGGTAACTCTTATAGTGGGTGACTACAAGAAGTGTTTTCTTGAGTTCAAGCACTAGTGCAAAAAACACTTTTAAAATCAGATTTTAAAATCAATTAAGAGAGAACCAATTTTAAAAGTGATGCAGTGACATTTTTGTAAATAATGTCACTACTTTTAAGATCGGTTAAATTTTGACCAATTTTAAAAGTACTTTCAAAATCGGCTAACTTATGACGATTCTTAAAAGTTGCCAATAATGCTAATTTTAAAACTGGTTCTTAAAGAATCAATTTTGTATGTAACTTATAAAATTGGTTCCAAAGAGAATCGATTTTGTATACTAGATACAAAATTGATTCTTTAAGGACCGATTTTAAATGTCCAACACTAATTTTGAGAACCCTGCTACTTTCATATTTGTGTTATTTGCTAAATCAAGTGTTCTTGCTTTTTTCTCGCACGCCCCCGCCTTGCTTCACAGTTCCTCTTCTCCGTCGTCTCCGTTGTGCCCTCTCTTGCCCAGTCGTTGTTGTGTAGTACGTCGTCCCAACTTTTTACTTTCTATTTTCCTAGCTGTTATCATAACATTCAAATCATAGGCTCCTGTAGAGGCTTTTTGCTTATCGACTCTTGTCAAACTCTTTGGGTATCAAATCCTTCTACAGGTGTTCACAAAAAGGTATTTTCCTCACCTATTGAATCATATATGAATGCCATGTTTTTCACGTTGTTTTATGGTTTCGGGTATGACCCATCAAAAGATGATTATGTGGTTGTTAAAGTCTCTTACTAGGGGTTTGCAAAAAATCCAAATTAATCTGAACCGATCCATAACTGATCCAAATCGATATTGAAAAAGTTGATCCATTTTGAAAAAAAATCCTAACTGTTCCACTTTTCAAAATTGATCCAGTTATTCAATTCATTTTTACAAAGTGGGTCAGTTTGGTTTGGTTTATTTTTTTAAAAACCGATTCATTTATGAATAAAAAATGGATAACTGTACTACACTGAACTAATTCAATTTCAAAAAAATCGATCCATATTTTAAAAAAATCAAACCGATCTACTTTATAAAAAAAATAGATCGATTAACCAATCTACTTATATAAAACGATTTGGTTCAATTTAGATTTTTTAAAAATTGATATATGAACATCCCTCCCTCCTACAATCCATTCTCATGATGTAATGCAATCTGGGTGTAGTTTTTCTCACTTAGAGCATCTCTAGTGGGAGTTGCTTATAAGCAACCCTCTAGCTCTATGTCACATCATTGCCACATCAACTCTGATTCATTTTATAGGTTGTTTAAATTTTAACAAAGTTGCTTTTACAAGCAACTTTACTAACATTTAAGCAACCCATAAAGTGGACCAAAGCTGATGTGGCAATGATGTGGCATAGAGGGTTGCTTATAAGCAACCCCCAGTGGAAATGCTCTTAGGCTTTGTTTGGATTTGAGGATGGAAAAAGGGGAGTGGAAAATGAGGGATTTGAAGGGAAAGTGAGTGGAAAGTGAGGTTGTTTGGATTAAGGGAAAGTGAGTGGAAAGTGTAGAGAAAATTTGTGAAAGTTTGTGAGTGAATTGATTGATGTGATAGATAAAAATAAATTTTTAATTGATAATTTTGTAAGATTACTATTTTGCCCTTAGGTTAAAAAAAGTTTATAATTATTATAATTAAAAGAAAATATAAAAATTTTAACTAAAAAAATAAATATAAAATCTTAATTTAAAAATAATTTAATTTAAATATTTGCTTTAAATTTAATGTTAGATAAAAATTAAAAATTTAGTAGATGAATATGTAATTTACACTTTTACCCTTGGATTAAAAATGAGTATAATATTATTTATTGTAAATAATAATAATTACAATAAAATTATATTAATAGGTATACTTTATTAAAAAAATAATAAATAATGATAATAATAATAATAATAAATATTAGAAAAATAATAAGAATCATAATAAATAATAATGATACTAATTATAATAAATAATAATAATATTAATAATAATGATAATAATAATAATAATAATATTTATAATAATAAATAATAATAATAAAATATATTATGATAATTATATTTTCTAACATTATTTTATTAATATTTATGAAAGTGTTATTATTTTAATTTTGTAAACATGTATTACTTTATTTTTTTTTATATTTCCACTTTTTGATGTCAATATTTAAATAATAGAATTTTCTTAATATAAAAAATGTACAATAAATTTTTTGAAAGTTAATTAATAAATTAAAAAAATTGATAAATCATTGACATAAATTAGAATGAAATGAAGATACATTTGTTAATTGTACAAGTTAATTCTTACCAATTAAAAAATTAAGAATTTTTTTTAATTACAAATTTGGGGTTGCATTTTATGCCAATTTGGAACGGTCTGTTCTCAACTAGGGTTTTTAATCCAATTTTCTAGTTTGGGACGGCCTGTTCTAGGCTACTAAATTACTCTTGTTTTGGTAGTTTGGAACGGGTCGTTCCAATTTTGGAACGGCCCCGTTCTGGTCACGCTTGGAAGCAAAAATATGTCACATAATCGATTATGTATTGCACATAATCGATTATGTGTCATGCATAATCGATTATGCTAGCCCATAATCGATTATGTGCCACCATAATTGATTATGTATGCCCCATAATCGATTATGGGCTGCCATAATCGATTATGCCTCAACATAATCGATTATGCCAGCCCATAATCAATTATGTGGCATGCATAATCGATTATGCTTCATTCTTACCCTCCCTCGTGTATAAAGAAAACTGAAGTTTACCTACAATGGCACAGTCTCTCCATGCATGGGGTAGGGGTATTATCGAGTTTTCTCAAATCTTACGTGACTTTCATCTCTTTTTTTCGCAAAAATGCGAAGATGCTAACGCCCCTTCTCCCGCTTTTCTTCGCCTTTCTTTCCTCGTAAATCAGTAGAAACAAAAGTGTAATTTTCTTGTCTTTCGTTTGTCGTAAACAGTAAATCAGCGGTGATATTGAGGCTTCCCATTTGTCGTATTATCTACTCTCCTCATGGTGTTTCAGTAATGGGTTGTTTTTTCACGGAGCTATTCATTGGTTGGGATTTCTTGATGGTGTATCAATTGTATGATATTGCTGCCTTTGATTTAATAAAAAAGAATCTTTTAGAGATACCTTTGTGGGTTGATTTTGAGGGTGACATTGGATGTTATGATTTGGGAGTATTTCGAGAATTGCTCAGCGCTTATTGTGGGGTGGGGTTGGGCCATTCGGTGGAAACATGAGTAATGAAAAAATATAAAATAGCAATCCGTGTGGATCCTAGATGGTAGCATATGCAGAGTCTCTGCTTTCACTCCCGTGACAGTGAGCTGATGTTATTACTGTATTAATTGTTTAGTTCGAATATTTCACTACAATTTTAGCTTAACCTTGCATTGTTAGCATGCTATGTGACCATGTTCTGAATTGGGACAACGAGTTAATACACTATTGGTATAAACCAATACAACGCTTCAACTACTTTTGATGTCCAATTTAGTCTAGGCAACATGACAAGATGCTGTTGATGTCAGTATTATCAATCTAAATATATACTGTGCAATTAATCCAGGCAACAAACTGAAATAGCCAGTTTTGAATTGTGGTGGCATGTGAGTCACCTTGTGTGGGTATTAGCATATGCATGTGATACATAGGTAAGAGTAGGTTGCCTTAAGCGGGACAGGGTATTAATGAATAAAGGGTAGGGTAGGAGGGACCAGGGAGGATGATAAGAAAGCCCAGAGGAAAGTGGGGTTAATGATGGAGATATATATGGTGGTATAGGGTGCCTCGTTGATTGTACTTCAATGATGCAATTATATATGGCTTTACCACTGTTGGGGACACCAGTAGGCATGGCAACGGGGCGGGGCGGGTACGGGTTTGATGATACCCGTCCTCGTTCCCGCGACTAAAACTCATACCCGTCTCTGTCCCCATACTCGTCGGGTATGGGATTTTTGTCTCATCCCCGTCCCCGTCGGGTATCGGGTATACCCGTACCCGTAAAAAAAATAATTTTTTTTTACAAAATTTTTTTAACTTATTTTTATGTTATATTACAATGATAATTGAGTTGTTTGTCTATCTCATATTTTAATCAAGAGACTTCTTAATAATTAAACAACTACAAATATTTAACATCATAATAAATAACTACACATAATTAAAATCTTATAAATTAAACAACCACAAATGTTGAGTATTGTCACAAATAAACAACCATAATGTTGAGTTCAAATAACAAAATAAATTGAAATTTCTCAAATAAAAATTAAAATTCATCTTGCAACTGGAAAATGTTGAGTGTCATTAAGCTTCAATCCACCTATCATAAGACAATTTATAAAAAATTAGAATTGAGTTATGAATGAAAATTTTAAAAATTAGAATTGAAAAATTAGATTGGACTAATGAAATTGAAATCCACTTACAACATATATTAATTTTGCACATGTTCAGTAATTCCACTTGCATGCAATCCACCTGCATACAAAAAAGATAAACTTTAGATATGATAAATCTAATTGAAAATTTGTAATATTAAAATATAATATACCTTCATCATCAGATTCACTTTCACTCATTAAAGTAATTTTTTCTTTAGTGGCTTTAGCACCTACAAACATCAAATATAGAATATTAATTAGAATTGATACAAAATTACTAATTGACCATTAATGCTAATTTATTTTTTATTAATTTACCTAGATAGTCTGAGTTCCATAGCCAACTTTTAGTACACATCAAAGCTTCTACGGTAGTATGATTAAGTCGACTACGATTAGGACTTAATATTTGACCGCCAGCACTAAAAGCAGATTCAGAAGCTACAGTAGTGATTGGAATGGCTAAAACATCCCTTGCAATTGCTTGAAGTGTTGGATACTTCAACCCATTTGTTTTCCACCATGATAAGATGTCAAAATCCGATGTAATAGGTAAATTATCTTCCTCCAAGTAATAATCCAACTCTGTTTTCATAGATGAAGTTCTAGCTTTTTTCTTTTTTGCCATGAACTTCACAAAATCACTCATGCCACTATCACCAACATTTCCCTCCTCAAATGATGAAAACCCAGAAGAAGACCCATCATTCTTCTTTGCTTGATATTTAGAAACCAAATCATAACACAATTGACGAATTCTACTAATTTCCAAATCACAATCAATGTCATACAATTTATCAAAATAATATTCAAGCAAATCCATTTTGTACCTTGGATCTAAAACAGAAGCTACTCCCATGATATCATGAATGACACTCCAATAACTTTCAAATTTCTTTAACATTTGTTCTGCCATATTGTGAATGATTTGATTAGGAGACTTTACCCATTCATCTATTGCAAGTTTGATCTCACAAATCTTTGGGAAAAAAATGTTGGCTATTGGATATTTGGATCCAGAAATTATTTCTGTGATATCATTAAACATTCTCAATCTCCCACAAACATCTTTTGCAAACTCCCATTGTGATTCAGTTGGCAAACAAGTGTATTGAGATTCACGCTGCTTTAATCGAAAAAACACATCCTTATAACACAAAGCAATATCAAGCATCTTAAAAGTGGAATTCCATCTTGTTGGACAATCTAAAGTTAATTTTTTGTTGAAAGGAATTCTCAATTGTTTAGCTGTTTCTTCAAATTTTTCTACCCTCTTAGGTGTTGCTGTCCAATATGCTACACTTTCCCGAATTTTTTCCACGCCTTCTTTTACAACTCCCAACCCTTCTTTCACAATCAAATTGAGGATATGTGCAGAGCAACGCATATGAAGCAAAGATCCATTATGAATTAGTTTATCTAACTGCAACTTATCCTTAATTTTCTCAACCATGCTATCATTTGTGCTACAATTGTCCAGAGTAATAGTGGATAATTTTGTATCAATATTCCAATCCAACAAACAATCAATCAATACATTGCAAAGTCTATCAGCTGTGTGAGGTGCAGGAACATAAATGAACCTATATATATAATCACATTGTCATATAAAAAGATAAAAAAAAAATGCAAAACCAATTAGTAAAAAAAGCTATAAAATAAAGAAACTTTGTACCTCAAAATGATACTCTGTAAGATCCAATTGCCATCAATATAGTGAGCTGTGATAGCCATATACCCTTTTTTTTGGTTGCTTGCAGTCCACATATCTGATGTAATTGCCACTCTTCCTTCATTTGTATCTATCAGCTTCATGACAACTTGTTTTTCATCTGCATAGATATCGAGTATCTCTTTCTTCATTGTATTTCTTGAAGGAAGTTGAAATAATGGTTGAATTGCTGCTACAAATCGTATAAACCCAATATGGTCCACTATTGAAAGTGGATATTCGTGAAATATAATCATCAATGCAAGCTCCCTCCTTGCATTTTCTTCATTATAACTACCACATGCCAATTCCTTTTTCCCACGTCCTAAAACCTTAGAAAAAAGCATTGTTTGTCCCCCTTCCCACTTGTAGAAACCTTCTTTAAAACACATATATCTAAATGGTGGTGCAAGTGCTTTGTTCCATTCCTCGCTTCTCCTCCAAGCAATTTGTTACAATAGTTACATTTAGCTTTATCCTTTCCATCAATTCTAATCTTTTCAAAATGTTGCCACACAACACTTTTTAGCCTCCTATTCTCTGTTTGTGTTGTTGACTCTACTTGATCAGATGCTTCTGAAGGTGCTTGTAGTAGTTCATTCATCAATGCTTGACCGGTACCAGTAGAACCTTGACATGGAATTGGTTGATGTAAAGATTGTGGGGTTGGTTCTTGTGAAGGTTGATCTTCATTGTTCATTTTCTCTACAAGCATGCAAGTTCACACAAAAGATGGTTAAAATACCAAAAGCAAACATAAAATACGAAAAAGAACATTTCAGTTGATAGTTAAAACCCAACATATAATTAAATATAATTAAAATAATCAACATATATATTTGTATATAGTTTATATTTAATTTTATTTACATATATATTTTTATTTTCTAATTTCTTTATTTTTTCTTAATCAAGATGATAATTATATTGATGGGCAATCTCCATTCTATCATCATTGGTCTTTGATTTCTTATAAAATTTATTAAAGACATAATCATAGCTATATTTAAATAAAAATATTATAAAAAATTTAAGTTATGAAAACAATTGTTTCACTGTCAAAACAAATTATGTACATAAGAAGTTTGAAAATCAAAACCATCTAGTTTTAATGCATACGCAGTTTAGTCATAATGCAAGAATAATTATAAGGATGATGAGAGATCACGGGTCTGGATACTCCAAAATCTGATAATGTACTTAATTGCATATAAAGATTCAGAAAGTAAACCACTATTTTAGTCCTTCAAAGTGTATTACTTAGCTCCTAAAACTAAGAACATTTCAAATAATTATCTAAAAGTGCAATCCATCAATCACATTAGTCTAAAATCTAAAAAACTGTGACTTAATATTAACATATGGTTAGGGACAAGCGGTTAAATTTAAGTTCTTAGATGAAACAACTGAAAATTCAGGGACATATTTGAATTTTCTTTTAGTTTTAGAAACTAATGTAACAGTAGATACAGTTTCAGAAATAAAATGGTGGTTTACTCAGATTTAGATTTTAGAGAATAAGAAGTATTGGTGAGTAAAAGAGGGGATGAGCAGAACAAAACAAGAGATAATCCAAAACTAGAGAGGTTAAACTGAACCAAACTGAAAACCAACAATTGATCAAACTGATAATCCAGAAAACCAAAACATGTTTTCTTTTATTTCAAATAGATTAAATTTTCGGTTCTATTGTTAAAACAGAACCAAATCGAACTGAAGCATGCATTTAATATACTTACATTGCCTTTCCTATTATACTCATGTAAAATCAAATTATTTTCTTAACCCAAATTGCTCCTTTAGTAAATGTCATTTTCAAAAACTAATCAAAACTTTCATGTGTTTATTAGATTTAGCATTGTGTCAATTTATTTCCTTAGTTATTTAAAAAATTAAAAGTCATATAAAATATATTTAAAAATTCAAAACACCGAGATAACCAATCCAAACCAAACTACAAAGGTCAGTTTAGTTCGAATTTGATATTTCATTTTAACCAAACCAAACTGGAACCATATCCTTCTCACTGTCCAAGTGAGAAATTGTGAAACAGGTTATATCACTTAACAGTTCACATGAAAGGGCAAGACAAACTGAAGAAAGAGAGGGAAAGAAAAGTACACTTCTTTCCAGTTCCCCTATTTAAACAGAGAGAAACCCAGATAATCAGATTATATACTTGAGTCAGAAGGCTCAAGATACCAACTACGGAGTGCTTGTGCGAAAGGAGATCCTAGAGAGATTGAGCGAGAGAGAGACGTACCAGTGTGGTGAGGGAGCCGCTCGGAGGCTGGAGTGGCTCGTCCATCGGAGGCTGGAGTGCGCAGTGTGAAACCCTAACTCGTGGAGGCTGGAGTGTAATCGTGTGATTCGTGTTGCTAAACTTGCTATAATCGTGTTGCTGGAGTGAGTCACTTTAGACTAGAGGCATTATTTTTAAAATTTTAATTTTTTTTAAATAATTAAACCGGGGACGGGTATTTAACCGGGGACGGGGATGGGGACGGGGACGGGGACGGGGACGGGGCGGGTAAGTATATACCCGTACCCGTACCCGTACCCAATTTAATTTATCGGGTTTTACCCGTACCCGTACCCGTACCCGGTCAAAGCGGGTATTCCCCGTCAAAGTCGGGACGGGTTCGGGTATTACCGAAGGGTACGAGTTTATTTGCCATCCCTAAACACCAGTGATAGGACATTAAGAACGTGTTTGGAAAACCGTTTTTTTAACGAAAACGTAAAAATATATTTTTTAAACTTTATTTTTTCTGTTCAACTTACGTTTGAGAAATTTTAACGATAAAACAAACACATTGTAAATCTCCTACCTTCATCCACCTATACATTTCATTTATGAATTAATTTCTCATTTTGGTCGCCCGGCTTCTATACTATTACACTATGCAACTTAGGATACTTCTGATAATGAATAAATAATTTAGGATACTTCCAATTTAATCTAGGCAACATGACAAGATGTTGTGATGTCAATATTTGGAATTAATAATTCATATATTAACTAATATATATAATCTTTATGAAAAATTCTATTTTTTCTGACTGAATTGCCTGAAACGTATTTCAAACATTTAAAAAATTAATTTAAATTATAAAATATTAAATTAAATAATTATTTAATAATAAATTTATTAAAAATATTAATATTTTAAAATTTTGAACCTAACTTCATTCCAACTTCCAAGGGTATAGTAATCCTCAATCTTTATTGGTGACTAACGTACTACATGTACTATTGGCTATAAATCTAATACATTTCTTTATTAACGAACTGCATATACTATTGGCTATAAATCTAATACATTTCTTTATTAACGTAATGCATATACTATTGGCTAACGTACTGCATATCTTTATTAACTAATACATTTCTTGCTTCATATATTTTGAAGAACAAAAAACTTAAAATTGATTTACTTAAGTTTATTGCTTACACTTTTGTCTTTACATTTTTTATTGGCTATAAATCTAACTGCGTTCGACATTATGTTTGCCTGAAGCATATAATAACACAATTCTATTGTATATTTAGCAATTATGATTTATATTTATGTATAAACCACTTAATATGCATGGTAGTATTTTCTTTAGTTTCTATACCGCTTGGTAGCCGACTAGGCCGAACACCCAAGTTTGTGGCCGACTAGGCCAAACACCTGAGTCCGTGGACGACCAGGCCGAATACCCGAGCCCACCAATCACTCACAATCTGAACGGAACGTGTCGGTGTGCTCGGCCAAGTCACGGATTTGCACCAGGATAATTATGGAGAGGTTAATTTACGTAATGCACCGGATTAGTCCCCTAATTTCCCGGGGCCCAGTCCTTAATCGCGTCCCAATAAGAGTCACTATAAATAGAACCCCTACGAGGTACGTAACTAACTTTCAACTACTGCATTTATTACGCCGAGCACTTACTTGAGCGTTGGAGTGTCTTTGCAGGCACCCCCCTGCTTCGGACTACTCGGAGAAGAACGAGAAGACTTAGACTCAAGACCAGACCTGCTACAACAAGGACAATTGAAGTGTGTATCCTAACACAGGAACACTTGGCGCCTACCGTGGGGTCGAAGAGACGTTTTCAGCCCCTTTGAACTCTACGACTGAGACCGAGACATGGTAGTTACACACAAAGGACCATCAACATCAACTCAACCGATCCCTAACCCCGAGAACAATCCCGTCATGACTGGCCAAGATCGATTCAACAAGATCGCCATGGAGATCGGCGACCTAAACCCTGCCGTGGCAATGGATCGGCTGAGCACTGCCCTCAGGCCGGGGCCATTTGTGAATAGCTTGTGCAAGAAACCGCCCGGTGATATGAACGATCTTCGACGCCGAGCCAAGAAGTATATGCAAATGGAGGAGTTGGCGGAGACCCGAAATCAGGCCAGGTTGAAGAAGGTTACAACCGAAAGGAATCTAGCCGAGAGCCGATAAGAAAGACTAATGTCAAACCCTCCAATGTTCGTCCTCCGAGAGGGCCACGCTACCCAGTGTATACTCCTCTCAACGCGAGCAGGGCGAAGGTGATGGAGCAGGCCCTCGCATACGAGATCCTCGCAATGCCGAAAAGGGCGAACACTCCCCCTAGGGCGGACAAAACTAAAACGTGCCGATTCCACCGAAACAGGGGGCACTCGACGGAAGAATGTTCGGCACTGAAAGACAAGCTCGAGGACCTTATCAAGCAACGTCACCTCGGGAACTTCTTCACATCCCCTGCTCACCAATCAAGGAGAGACCACCACTCTCGGGAAGCTCCAATTCCGAGAAACCGACGCCGCTGATCCCGATCAGCTGAGAGAAGGGACCACTCACGACATTCCCGGGAAGAAACTGACCGACCAAGGAAGATAATAAACACCATAGCCAGAGGCTTCGCTGGGGGAGGTTCCACCTCTTCGGCACGGAAGAGACACCTCTGAGCTGTCCGATCGGTAAACAGCGTAAATCAATTGAAGGCCCCGAAGATGCCGCCAATTACTTTTTTCGACCGAGATTTCCGAGGCGTCGATCCTGTCCAGGACGACCCGATGGTGATTTTGGTTGAAATGCATAACTGCATTGTGAAGAAAACCTTGGTTGACCAGGGGAGCTCCACCGACATCTTGTATTGGAACACTTTTGTGCAACTTGGGATCCTGGAGGAAAGGCTAGAACCGTACCACAAATCACTGGTAGGCTTCTCAAGTGAAAGAGTGATGACGAGGGGATCCATTGATCTATTCACTCGCTTCGGCTTCGACCAAAAGTCTTCCCGCGAGATCAAAATTCGTTACATTGTGGTGCATGCAAGTACGTCGTACAACATCTTGCTAGGCCGACCCTATATCAATGCACTGGGGGCCATTGTCTCAACCCCTCACTTATGCATGAAGTTTCCGTCGAGAGACGGGCAGGTAATAACCATTCACGCCGATCAGAAGATAGCAAGAGAGTGTTACCTTTCTAGTTTAAAGGTACGACCTATGGCCGACCCCCCGATGACAACGAAAGGTGTGAATATGGTCAGACAGGAGATGACGGAGGGCATTGACCTCGATCCTCGGTTAGGAAAAGAAGAGCAAATTGAGCCTGCTGAGGACCTCATTCCTTTTCAACTTGGCCGAGCACCAGAACAGGTCACGCACATGGGATCCCAACTAAGCAAAGCCGATTCGAACCAGGTGAAACGAGCGGTTCGAGACAACAAGGACCTATTCGCATGGACGGCGTCAGATATGCCAGGAATATACCCGAAATTCCTTTGCCATCGGCTTGCCATATGTTGAGACGCTCGGCCAGTTGCCCAAAAGAAGAGAAAAATGGGGGATGAGTGGAAAGTGGAGAATGTGCACTGACTACACCGACCTCAACAAAGCCTGCCCCAAGGACGCCTATCCACTCCCCTACATTGACTGACTTGTCGACGGTGCGTCCGGGCACTCCATCTTCAGCTTCCTCGACGCCTACTCCGGCTACAACCAGATAAAGATGTACCTGGCCGACGAGGAAAAGACGGCGTTCATCACCGAGAACGCCAACTTTTGTTACAAAGTCATGCCGTTCGGATTGAAAAATGCCAGAGCGACCTACCAAAGGTTGATGGACAAGGTGTTTTAGGGGCAGATAGGGCGTAACATTGAAATATATGTAGACGATATGGTGGTGAAATCCAACTCGGTGGCCGACCACCTATCAGACCTGGCTGAGATCTTTGGTGAATTACGCAAGCACAACATGAGGCTGAACCCTGAAAAGTGCACTTTCGGGGTCAAAGGAGGCAAATTCTTGGGGTTTATGTTATCATCGAGAGGAATAGAAGCGAATCGGGACAAGTTCCAGGTCGTGTTAGATATGCGAAGCCCGAGCAACCTCAAGGAACTGCAGCGGCTGTCCGGGAGGTTGGTTGCCTTGTCCAGATTCCTCCCTCGCCTGGCCGATAAAATCAACCCTATGACGAAGCTTCTACGAAAGAATTCGGATTTCTCGTGGAACGAGGCGTGTGAAGAGGCTTTTGTAGGCTTGAAGACGACTTTGGCGACGCCGACGACCCTCACGAGACCTGACCCTTCGAGCTCGCTCCTGGTATACTTGGCTGTGTCCGAGGAGGTGATCATCTCAGTTTTGGTGCAAGAAAATGAAGGCACCTAAGCTCCCATATATTTTGTCAGCCGACTCCTACAAGATTCCGAGACCCGTTACCAATTGATAGAAAAAGTGGCGCTCGGTTTAGTACACACTTCCCGACGCCTGCAGCATTATTTCCAGAGCCACCGAGTAGTTGTACATACCGACTGCCCGATCTCCAAGGTCTTAGGCAAACCTGAACTCGTCAGAAGAATGATGGCTTGGTCGGTGGAGCTCTGTCAAGTTGACATCACCTTCAAGCCGAGAGGACCAATCAAAGCCCAATGCCTAGCAGACTTTATAAATGAACTCCACCCGCACGGCCACTTCGAAGAGCATTGGTGGACCCTCCACGTGGACGGTTCCTCAAACTGCCAGGGCAGCGGGGCAGGGGTCATTCTAGAGGGACCCAAAGGGATAACTTTGGAACAATCTCTCCGCTTTCGGTTCAAGGCTTCGAACAACCAAGTCGAGTATGAAGCCCTATTGGCCGGACTCAGGCTAGCCGAAGACATGGGTGTGTCAAGAATCAAATGCCTAACCGATTCCAAGGTTGTGGCCGAGCAAGTGGGCGGCGGTAACTTCCAAGTAAAAGACCACAACATGATGAAGTACTACCATGCCTATCAAAAATTGAAGGCGAACTTTCAAGAGGTGTTGGTCGAGCACATCCCGCGCGAGGACAAAACCCGAGCCGATCAGTTGGCTAGGTTGGCTGCGACCAAGAAGTCGGGCCAGTTAAGAACCATCATTCAGCAAGAAATCGACCACCCTAGTGTCGAAACGGAAGTGGTAGCAAGCATCGACGTCGACCACACCGATCAGAGCGACCCCCCAGACTGGCGAGTCGAAATCAAGGCATTCATCACCAATGGGGTCACTCCGGCTGACCCGACCGAGGCCAAACAGTTGAGAACGCAGGCCAGCAGATATGTAGTCATCGCCGATCTGTTATACAGGCGTGGCTTCTCTACTCCACTACTCAAGTGCCTAGACCCCACCGAGGTTGATTACTTGATGCGAGAAGTTCACGAGGGCATTTGTGGAATGCACTCCGGAGCGAGAATGACCGTTTCCAAACTTTTACAAGCTGGATACTATTGGCTGACCATGAACACTGATTGCGCCACATTTGTGAAGTGTCAACCATGTTAGAAACACGGCAACTTGATCCACCAACTGGCCGAGCAACTACATTGCATTCCCCCAGCATGGCCATTCGCTACATTGGGGGCCGACATACTTGGACCTTTCCCGGTTGCCAAGGGACAATGCAAGTTCCTCATCGTCGCCGTGGACCTTTTCACCAAGTGGATTGAAGTCGAACCCTTGGCATTCATTTCGGCTCATCAAGTCCAGAAATTCTTGTGGAAGAATATTATCACCCGGTTCGGGGTCCCATATACCCTGGTGACCGACAACGGCCTTCAATTCACTGACTAAAAACTCAACGAGTTCCTAACCGGCCTAGGAATACAGCACAAAGTCACATCGGTCGAGCACCCACAAACGAACGGTCAGCCCGAGTCCGCCAATAAAGTCATCCTAGCAGAGTTTAAGAAGCGGCTAGGAGAAGCAAAAGGAGCATGGGCCGAGCAATTGCCCGAAGTGATGTGGGCCTATAGGTGCACACCCCAGTCGACTACACGAGAAACCCCCTTCCGCTTAGTCTATGGGTCCAACGCAATGATCCCAGTGGAAATTGGGGAGCCTTCATTCCGCCGAGCCCACTTCGACGAGTCAAACAATGAAGCCAAGCTCCGAGTAAACTTGGACGTCGTGGAAGAGATTCGAGACCAAGCACTAGTGGTGGCCGAGGCCACCAAGCAACGCTACAAGAGAAGATTCGACAGCAAGGTGAAGCCTAGAGAATATCGAGAGGGAGATCTTGTTTGGAGAGCCACAGGCGAAGCAAGAAAAGATCCGAGACAAGGAAAACTTGCCCCAAATTGGGACGGACCCTTCCGAGTCCGACACAACCTAAACAACGGAGCATTCAAGCTAGAATACCTGCCAGGAGAACCTATTCCTAGGACTTTGAACTCCACACACTTAAAGATGTATTACAGTTGATGTAATAGTGCATTCTTTTCCTTGGCCGACTCTTTTTTCCCTAAGGAGGGTTTTGGGTCAGGAAGGTTTTTAATGAGGCACTTTATTAATACAATTTTTGAATACTGATCACTACATTCCCTGTTTTACTATATATATACATTTAGGTCGCGTTCATGCAGGTCTGACCTCGGACGATACGCGCTTACGCCAAGCAATCCTCGGCTGACCACTCAAACGACGAGCGCTCGAGCCCTACAGGTTTCCCTCCCGAGTACCCTCCTCGGCTAAGGATGTACCTAGGCTGACCACGACATGCGCTGACGCCGAGCAATACTCGGTCGACCATTCAAACGACGTGCACTCGAGCCCTACAAGTTTCCCTCTCGAGTACCCTCCTTAGTTAAGGATGTACCTAGGCTGACCACGACACGCGTCGATGCCGAGCAATACTCGGTCGACCATTCAAACGACGTGCACTCGAGCCCCACAGGTTTCCCTCCCGAGTACCCCCCTCGGCTAAGGATGTACCTAGGCTGAGCACAACACGCGCCGATGCCGAGCAATACTCGGCCGACCATTCAAACGACGTGCACTCGAGCCCCACAGGTTTCCCCGCCGAGTACCCTCCTCGGCTAAGGATGTACCAAGGTGAGCACTACGACACGCGACGACGCCGAGCAGTCCTCGGTCAACCACTTACATGTGCAATCGAGCCCTACAGATTTTCCTCACCGAGTACTCCCCTTCGTTTAAGAAAATGCCTAGACCGAATACTACATCATCGACACACTTCTTTGGGTAGTACATGATACCTGACTTCGGCCAAAACACGCACTCCCAACACGTATTGAATCGCGACCCGACACCCCAAGGCCGAGCACGCCCAGGCCGATCACTCTTGAACCAACCACTCGTATGTCCACAATTCGCGTCAAATTACGTAATCCAACATAGGAGTAAGCTGAGCGCACGTGAACCGTGCCCTCTCGCGTGATCCAACATTCGAAGTCCGAGCACGCTACGACCAGGCACTATCGCGTGCTCCAACGTTCCGACACCGAACACACTCACGCCAATTACTAATCCATGACAAACATGAAATTCATTGCCCTTTTCGGCCAAAAACACAATTCGGTTATAAACTGAAGTAAAAAAAATTCCATTAAAAATAATCAGTAAAGTATGGCCGACCAGTTCGGCTACTTACACAAAAAAATCCAAATTATACCGACACCAATGGCCAAGGTTACAAAAGGCACTAACGGCCCGGTTACAAGGAAAGCAAAAAATCCTAACCCTAACCTACTACTACCAGAGCCGACCCCCTATACCGCTCCCGAGCCCTCCTGGTTCCCATCGCCGACCACATCAATAATCGGTTCCTCCTCCCTGGTCGGCGGCACTGGGGCCTGGGTGGAAATGCCTCGCCGAGGGGCCTCTTCGTCAGGCTGGGCCCCTTGTGGGAATTCAGCGTAGCTTATAAACTTTCCACCATAGAAATCCCGGTTGACATCAAAATTAAAGTCAACCGGGACCTCACAGAAGTAGAGGGCCTGGAAAACGGCATGTTGGAAGCCGACGTCATGTTGGCCCAAGATTTTTTCCATGGCCTCAGCCTTGAATTTGGCAGCGGCCTCATTCAGCCGAGCAATTTCAGCGGCAGCAGCAGTGGCCTCGATTTTTGTCTTCTAGACTACCAACTTCAAGTCGTCGGCCTCCCTTCGGTGGGCATCGGTAGCCCTCTTCAGTTCTTCAACCGACTCCGTAGCCTTTGCGTTGGCACTCAAAGCCTCCTTCAATGTCACCTCGGCCTCCTTGAGCCGCCCCTAGAGCCTTTCTTCTGAGATGGCCGACCTCATCATAACGTGCTTGGCAAGTAGAGAGGTTCGAGCATCAAGCTCACAAAAGAGCTTGTACTCGACCTCTAAGGACATGTCCTCCAAATATTGAAGCCCTCCGCCGGTGGTAAGGTACAGACTGACTAAGTTCTCGGTTTGTACGTTCGACACCAGGAAGTTGTGGCCGGCCATCACAGCCGGGATGGCAAACGCGCCGCATCCCGACTACTCCAAGGTCGATTGCATTTGACGCTTCATTGACGAGCTCGGACGCTCCACTTCTATATTCTGATCGGAGGGACGCACCCGAGACGTTCCGGCCTTCTTCTTGGGGTCGGGCATGGGAATCACCACGTTAGAAGGCTTGTTCTGTTGAACCCTCAAGGCTGACCTCAGTGGCGACACCTTCCCACTAGTCCGAGCATTTTTTGCTCGGTTCGCGAGCATTGCAGTCACGTCGAAGTCGTGGCCGGCCATTAATCCTGCAATAAAACAAGTCTTAACATCAATTCAAAACACTACTTTGTTACCGAAGCCTAAAACACATACCTAACAAGGCAAACTCAAAACTTGAAGTTTCAAAGATGTCTAGGAGGCCTCGGACTGGCAGCCCCTTCGGCAATTGGTTAAGGAGGTCCACGATCTCCTTGTCCTCGGCAGGGAGCTTCGATGCAGACATCGCCTCAAAGCACGTCGGATGCTTCGTCCAGTAAAAAAGGAACAGCGGAGATCCCTCTCGGTCGTAAAAACAGTTCTCCATTTCTGACCCCCAACGGACTTTGAAGAAACCACTCTTAAAACCCTTATACGACGAGGTGAACGCCGACAAGAATCCACGCTTCGGCACTCGAGCCAAAGAAACCCACTTCACCGGTTTGCTAGGATGGCAAATATAATAAAAGAGAAAGGTGAGTGGTCGGGGCGTAAGGCCTAGTTAAAGGCACAGATTCCGAAAAGCTTGCATGGCCGCCCAAGCATTCGGGTGCAGTTGGGTCGGCGCCACGTTTAGTGCTCGAAGGACCCCCATTTGAAAATCGTCAAAGGGCAGCTTTATGCCGAGATCCTCGAACCAGCACATATAGGCATAAAAGTAATCGTCCCTATCGGGCCCCGGCTCCAAGAATACGAAGTCAATGTCCGGCCCGTCGTCCTCGCACGCCTCGGCAAGTAACGAAAACTCATCTTCCCCACTTCCAAAACACTTTTCCAAGGACACGAACATGTCTAGTAATCCTTGGTCGGAGAGCAACGAGAAGTAGATGTCGACCTCCCCGTCCACCCATTCGTACCCGGGCATCTCCATCGTGCCGTAGTCAATCTTCACCTTCACCCGAGTGCTCGGACCACCAACGCCCTTGCCTCGGGTATCGCCAAGAAACTCCAAATCGTCTCCACCCGCTTCGGCGTGAACGGCCTCAACGCATATCGTATGGTGACCGACCCGGCCGAGACCCCTCGCATCCTCCTCAGTAGCTCGTGCCAAAGCCACTACTAACGTCACCGGTGGCGACACCTCAACCACTTCATCCCCGCTATCCTCCTACTCGGCAAAATCCAAGGGGAAAACCACCTCGCATTGCAAAGGAGGCAATCTTGACACTTCACTCGAGCTAGACCCATCTCTCTCCGACGAAGCACCAGCGCCTCTGACGACGTCCAGCTCCTAGCCGAGGAGTAACCTTTGTCCATTTATTACCAAAAATAAAGAATACAAAATTTACCTTGATCGGTGTGATCGGAGAAGTCTTTGAGTTTCAGAGCTCTCGGGAAATTTACAGCGCGTAAATTTCCCATGCACCCCCCTATTTATAGGCAAGGTAAACGGGGGGAGGTGAAAAGACACCTCGAAGCCACAATCGTTCGATCTGGACCATCCAACGGTCCAAATTTAATAAACGTTGGGCTTTTAACCGCCAAGGCCAACATGGCAGGCTACAACCACTTAGGTCTCGGCATGGGCTTCATCCGGTTGAGGTCTCGGCGTAGACTTTGTCCGACTAAGCACGTACTCGGCAATGGCTCGGCACAGGCTCCATTCTGCTAAGGTTTCGGCATAGGCGTCATCTACGCATAGATTTAATAGTCATTGGCCTTTTAACCTTAGGGCTCGGCTATAGTGGTCGGCAAGGCACAGTAGCCGAATACCATAACATGCCCTAGTACAACCACCGAGGTCAGCAAAACTGACCACACTGGGATCAGGCACACTACTACTAATGGTCGGAAGCAAAATCTGTCATTCCATGCCGAGAACCACGACCCTATATAATTAGACCGCCTTCGTCTTTCCCATCCTCGACGCTGCGGGGGTTGTATACCGCATGGTAGCTGACTAGCCCGAACACCCAAGTTTGTGGCTGACTAGGCCGAACACTTGAGTCCGTGGACAACCAGGCCGAATACCCGAGCCCACCGATCATTCACAATCTGAACGGAACGTGTCGGTGTGCTCGGCCAAGTCACAGATTTGCGCCAGGATAATTATAAATAGAACCCCTACGAGGTACGTAACTAACTTTCAACTACCGCATTTATTACGCCGAGCACTTACTTGAGCGTTGGAGTGTCTTTGCAAGCACCCCCCCCCCCCCCGCTTCGGACTACTCGGAGAAGAACGAGAAGACCTAGACCCAAGACCAGACCCGCTACAACAAGGACAATTGAAGTGTGTATCCCAACACAGGAACAGTTTCCATGCTGTTGAATTTTAAATTGGGAGGAAAAGAGGATGGTATTTTTTTTATGGAAGTTTAATTTTTGATGAAATTAATTTTCATCGTGTGATTTATGTGAAGTAAGTTAATTTACATTATCTTATATGAAATAAATTGATGTGTTTCTTGATTGGGAATAGTCAACAAAATAATTACTTTTATTTTCGGTATTGTTTGATTGATTGAGCCTGGAATATATAATCAATAGTGTTGTTGTTGCTCGTGGCATAACCCCCAATTCAGTATGTCTCATTTTGATTTTTATATATTGAACTTTTACTTGCTTATATTGAGTTTTACCTTCTTTCTTTTTATAAATTGTTTGGTTGTGCTTGAATTCGGTTTTTGGTTTGTTTAAGGGCATATGTTAAAAATAATTTCTTTAGTAAAGATAAGAAAGATTATAAAGATGATCATAATGAGAATTGAACCTATGTTAAAAATAATTTGATTCCAAGACTTAAATTTTATGAATAGTGTGACTAAATGGTTCTTTAAACAATTCTAGGGGTATATCAAAGTTGGGACTTAACGATTTAGGGGCTACAATCTCTTATGGAAAAGAAATTGGGATAAAGATCAATCTCTCGAGCTAAGCCATAGATTTCCATAATGAAAATGTGTAGGCACTGGAGGAACGAAAATTGAAAATGAACTATAAGCAAGGTATAATAGTATTTGAGTTAGTCTAATAGCTAGTAGCCTAGTATGAATAATTGTGTTTATACATTTTTTTTATTCTTTTAACTACATTATATTGTGTGAATTGTGAAGGGCAAGGCATTATTGCACCATATTAGAGTCAATATTACATGGAATTTGATCCTACCTAGCCACAACACAAGAATTAGAAACTCTACACAAATCATTTACATTTTACTTTTTCACTGTCTTTTTTTTTCTTCTTGTAATTCTTGTATATTATATATTTAGTTTATGCACACATTAAGTGAGCCTTAGTTTCCCGTTTGAGATTCTATATTTAATTAATTTATTTAATGATTTATATATATATATATATATATATATATTAATCTTGTATTGTCTTGTTGGACAGTTTGAGATGAGTAATTTTCTTTATACTTGTTTGATACATACAAGTTAAGTCTCATCTTAAATTTGATTAAAATTTCTTGATACATTTTTCACTATTGCATTGACTGGTTATGACTTATGTTTCATTAAACAATGGAACATGTTTATGTATTACATGTATCTAAAACTTTTTGGTTATATATGGTTGACATTTATCATCCTTTCCCATTTGTATGTAATTTGATTCGTTGAGAAGTAACATAGGAAATGTAAACATTTTAATTAATTGAAAACATTTGAATTGTCTAGTATTTATTAATTTATAGGTTTTAATATGGGACACTCCTAAAACAAACAAAATATTTTAAGAAAAGTTCATCACTTTTAAGATCGGTTACGCCATAATCGATTTTAAAAACTTGACTTTTAAGATCGGTTATTTCATGACCAATCTTAAAAATTGAGACTTCAAAAGATTTCATTTAAAAGACACATCTTTTAAGATCGGTTTCCCAATAACTGATCTTAAAATATAAGACTTTTAAGATTGGTTATCATCATAACCAATCTTAAAGGTACACTTTTAAGATCGGTTAATAACTGATTTTAAAAGTTCAATTTTTAAAATTGGATCTTTTAAGATCAATTAAAAAATTGATTTTAAATATAAAAAATAACTGATTTTAAAAGTCTTTTTTTCCACTGAAGAAAAGTGATATCTTGTATGTAGAAGTAGGTTGCACTACTAGAAAAATTAAAATTAGAGAGGGAACAAAATCCATCACTAAATATGTTAAAATCCGTCACAAAATAAATTAGTGACAAAATTTGTGACGAAACTGATTTCGTCACAAAAATTGGCGTCACAAAATATTTAGTCACGGATAATTTCAGTCCGTCACAATCAGTGACGAAATTAAGGCATCACAAATTCCGTCACTAATTTATAATATTAAATGTTCATAAATTAATAAATTTTCGTCACAAGTTGTGATGAATTTAGTGAGGGACTTTTTTCCGTCACAAATTTGTGACTCCGTCACAAATTTGTGATCAAGTTGACGGAATTACAAATTTCGTGACAAATTTGTGATGGATTTGTAATTCCGTCACAAATTTGTGACGGAATTTGTGACAGATTAACTCCGTCACAAATTTGTGACTAGGGATGGCAACGGGGCGGGACGGGTACCCGTACCCGTCCCCGCGAGCCAAACTCATCCCATCTCCATACCCGTACCCGTCGGGTATGTGATTTTCATCCCCATCCCCGTCCCCGTCGGGTATCGGGAATACCCGTACCCGTCAAATTTTTATTTTTTATTTTTTTAAAAATATAATATTTTTAAATTATTTTTTTAATTATATTATAATTATAATTAGGTTATTTCTCTATCTCATATTATAATAAATAATCAAACATAAAAAAAATATTAAAATTCTTTAATATAATTAAATTGAAAGTGAGTATTAAATTAAAAATTGGAACGGGACGGGTACGGGTACGGGTACGGGGCGGGTAAGTACATACCCGTACCCGTACCCGATTTAATATATCGAGTTTTACCCGTACCCGGTCAAACCGGGTATTCCCCGTCAAAGTCGGGACGGGTTCGGGTATTACCCTGGGGTACCGGTATATTTGTCATCCCTATTTGTGACAAAATTTATGTCTCTTATTAACGCTACACGTTGTTAGGGATGTTGGCCTCTCAAGAGGGGTCTATTTTATGACATTTCACTTTTTATCGTGTTTTATCCTTGCTTACACAATTTCTGGGAGACTTCCCAGAAGGTCACCCATCCCTACATTACTCCAAGTCAAGCACGCTTAACTGCGAAGTTCTTATGAGATAAGCTACCAAAATATATATGCATGTTGTCAGTATAACTTGTACAAATTAATTCATTTAAGTCATCTTCAACTATACAATCTCATACTTGTACTATAATAATAATATATAATAATTTTATATTACGAATAATAATAATAATAATAATAATAATAATAATAATAATAATATATTTAATTAAGCGTTATTTATATATACTTACTTTTATAATTAACAATCTACTTATTTTTATTTAAAATTATAATTTAAATTATTCATTTTTATAATTTATAATGATAATATAATTTATAAAATTATAAGTATTTATTTATTACATACTTATAAATTAAAATTTAACATTTTAAATAAATTATTAAATAATTTAATATATTTATTTATCTTAAATCAATGATATAAAATTCAAAAAATGTATTTATCCTTGTTTTATTTACTAATTATCAATCATTAATAAAATACTAACTTAAAATCTTTTCTAATTATATCATAATATTTTCACATCAAATTTAAAATCATATATTAGTTATACAAATATATTAAGATCATATACTAAATTGTAGATAAGATTTTAGTTAAATAATTTAAAATAATTAATGTTTCAATTATATTGTTAATTAACAAATAATTAATTCCAAAGCTAATTAAATTTTTTTATATTAATTATTAGTAAAATTTAACAACTTTTTATTTAACAATTGCATCGATGAAATTTAACACACACCATGAGTTATTGAGCAGAATTACTTTACCAAGAGTTATTTCGTAAATTATTTGATTTTGTCACTCTCTCTCTCTATCTCTCTCTCTCTCAAAGAGAGGGGATGATTATATTAATACTGGTGTAACTTTTACTAAGTATTATACACTGCTTAATAACTTTATATTAAATGTGAATTTTGTAAATTCAACCGTTAAATTATTATAAAAATATAATAATATATAATAATTATATTACGAATAATAATATATTTAATTAATCTTTATTTATATATACTTAATTTTATAATTAACAATCTACTTAATTCTATTTAAAATTATAATTTAAATTATTTATTTTTATAATTTATAATGATAATATAATTTATAAAATTATAAATATTTATTTATTACATACTTAGAAATTAAAATTTAACATTTTAAATAAATTATTAAATAATTTAATATATTTATTTATCTTAAATCAATGATATAAAATTCAAAAAATGTATTGATCCTTGTTTTATTTACTCATTGTAGACCCCTAAAATTGTCCGGGTCGGAAATAAGACTCGAAGACTCTCGAAGACCAAAGGAAAGTCAGCCGGAAGGACTCCTGGAAGACCCTGGAAGACCCTAGGATGATTATTCATAGGTTTAGAAGTCTTAGAGTAGCTTAAAATAAGGAAGTGGAGGGAATGAAGCCCAATACGGCCTCCCAAAAGTTCAGTACGGCCGTATTGAACATTTTAAACTTCAATACGGCCGCACTGAACTCAATACGGCCGTATTGAAGTTTCTGAACTTCAATACGGCCGCATTGAACTCAATACGGCCGTATTGAAGTTCAAAACTTCAATACGGACCGTATTGACTCCAGGGCCCGTATTGCGCCTGTTCCCTATAAATAAGACGTCATTTGGACGTCATTGGACACTTGGACACGGAGTTTTAACCCTCTTCTTGAGTATTCTGGGTTTTTTGAGCAGTGCTCTGCCTAGAAATCACTCGGAGAGTTGATCCGACAAAGTTCTTGAGTTCTGAGCTTTTTGCTTGAGTCTCGAACTGAGTCGAAGGGAAATCCTCCGGATTTCCATAGTTAAAATTTTCTAGGGGGGAGCGAGCGGGCTTGTAGAGCGAGGGAACGCCAAAAAGCTTCCCAGTTTTATTTGAATATAAAAGCACGCTTCAAAGGTTTCTTCTTAAGACCTTTCTTTTACCGCTTTCTGTGTGTACATATTTAAACTGTCATCATGTAGATAGTTAATTTATAATTGCTTAGAATAAATATGGGTAATTTAGTAATTTTTGCGTTATTATTTTAAGAATAATCTGTCATAGGGAACCCGAAAGGGGCGTTGTGGGGTGCTAACACCTTCCCCGCACGTAACCGACTCCCTTACCCAACTCTGGTTGTAATGGCCAAAGTTGATTTATAAAATCAACAGCCTTATCCCTTTTTCCAATGTTTTGAGTAAAACATTGGTGGCGACTCCAAAGAACCCTTCCTTTTGATGAAAACCGCTAATCCATGGAGGGTCCCGCTTGGGATTAACATGGATTGGTGAGCCTTTTAATAAAATTGCTCGTTTGACGAGGTCTCAGTTTGAGAATAAGTCATCCTAGCAATCCATATTTTTTAAACAAATAAAAGAGTCCAACCATCCTTCGCGAACGCCGAAAGCCCGTTTCGGGCCGGTGGCGACAGATGGCGACTCTACTGGGGAAGCCTCGAGAGTCAGTCCCATTTAGTGACAGATTATTTTTAACAAATAATAGTTAAAATTACTTCATTACCCCTTGTTTGCATGATAACATGCTTTATGTATATGGCTTTAATAACTGTTGTATGTTTAGTTTCTGCAATTGTTTGAAATATAAATTGTACACAAACCTTTGCACACAACAGTTCCCTCTATACCCGGGGGCATGAGTGGTAAGCCATAGGGAGTGGATGTTAGTACGGCCGGTTGTATTATGGGTCTATAGGTGCCCGTAGACCGTTGTCGGAAAGCATCACTCAAGGTGATAACCATGAACTCAAGTCCGACAGTGCGTTGGAGCTTTCCATCGACTTACGACGAGAGGAATTGGGTCCCTATAATGGGGGCACCTTGGGGGCCTCAGACCGGTGAGAACAGTTAGAACCACCTTGAATATGCACCTTTCTGCAGGATACCCCTACCTCGTGATTCGCTCGTGACTGTTCGTGGATGAGTGAATTGTTTGTGTAAATGCTTATGTGCAATTGTTTGTGCATTAATAAATAACCTCGTGATAAGGTCTAAAGAATAATCCCCATGCATGAAAATGTCATGACATGAGAGGAAAAACCAATGTGTGAAAATATAATAAAAGTAAGGAGCATAGGCATCATTATCAATAATACCTCATGCATCCTCATCATCATTTATAGGTTCACTAATACCCTCTCGATGTAAGTGAAAGAGACCCGTGACTATTGAGATTCTCCGTTGTGGAGAGATCATAGGCTAGGGAGGGTGATAAACTTTCATCTTAAAAAGGCAGCGCCTTAAAGATGAAAGATTATCAAGCTCACATCAAGAGTGTATTCATATCATAAAGCTAATTAGAATAAACATTCATTTTAGAAAGTGGCTGGTCATCTCTCTGTCCTCACACGCGCGCAGAAAATCAAGAAAATGGAAGCGCTGGAAGAGCAAAATAAGAAGCTCATAACCGAGCTCTCTCAGCTCAAAGAACAGATGGCGCAAATGATGGAACTCATGCGTCAACATAACTTCCATGGATCAAGCCACAGTGACCATGGGTCCCATCATGAGGAAGAGGAGGTGCATGAAGAAGAGCCTCCGCACGCCATACCTATTGGGGCTGGAATTATGATTAAAGAGCCCGAAGTTTCAAAGGAACAATTCCACGCCCTAGAGGATCGGCTAAGGGCTATGGAGGGGCATGATTTTGACATCAAAGATGCCGCCGACATGTGCTTAGTGAGGGACATTCAATTCCCTCCTAAATTTAAAGTGCCAGATTTCCCGAAATACGTGGGATCGACTTGCCCCAAGAGTCATCTCACCATGTACTGCCGAAAGATGGCTGCATATGCCACAAATGAAAAGCTCTTAATTCATTGCTTTCAAGAGAGCTTGGCTGAAACCGCACTCAATTGGTATATGCAGCTGGATGGAAATCAAGTGTGCACATGGAGGCAGTTGGCTGACGCCTTTCTCAAGCGCTATAAGTATAACATCGACCTAACACCCGATAGGTCAGATCTTCAAGCCTTGAGTAAGAAAAATGATGAATCTTTCAAGGCGTACGCCCAACGATGGAGGGAGTTGGCGGCACAGATAGAGCCCCCGCTGTCGGATAAGGAGACGGTGTCCTTATTCATCAACTCGTTGACTGGTCCCTATTACGATAAAATGATAGGGAACACAACGACACTCTTCTCGGACATCATCACCATTGGGGAGAGAGTGGAACAAGGACTTAAAAGTGGGAAGCTGGCTAAGCCTTCCCAATCATATGAAGCTAAGAAGGTCTTCGGGAAGAAGAAAGAGGGAGGAGTCAATGCTATAACCATACCCTCGGCTACTTCCACTTCGAAGTCGGGAAGATCGCAATTCACCCCTGTGAAGAAGTTTGATAAACTTCCGACCACTTATAGCGATCTCCTGCCGAAGCTAGTAGAAGCCAAACTTCTAGCTCATGTTCCACCAAGGAAGATCGACCCACCTTACCCCGATTGGTACAAGCCACAAGACAAATGTTTATACCATTCGGGGGCACCAGGGCATTCAACAGAGAAATGCCTAGCTCTCAAATACAAGGTCCAAGACCTTATTGATGCCGGGTGGGTCACCTTCGATTCGACAGCGCCCGACGTGAGCAAGAATCCTCTGCCAAAGCAGGAGTAGAGAGAAGAACAAGCCACGATAGGGCCCCTTCATATTTCTCTTTTAGGGACTCATGATCAGTACCCGAGATCATGAGAACCTTTTCATGTAAATAAGGGTTTTTGTACAGTTTTAATACATATCAATAAAGAGGCATTTTTCACATTACTCTCTTTTTTGTTCTTTTCTCTCTTTCCTCATTAACATTAATAATTCTAAACCTAAACAGAACCAATAAAATAATTATGTCTGTAATTGTTCGCTCTGACCGGGATCCGAAGGTGAAAGGGTTGAGTTGGACAGTGATGAGGAGACCATTTCTCCGGATCTGCAAAGATTGCTAGATCAAGAAGCTCGTCAAGAGAAATTGGAGACTGTGAATTTGGGGCATGGCCGAAAGATATAAGAGGTCAACATTGGGACCCATATCAGTGATGAAATAAGGACACATGTTTCCGCTATGATTATAATAAAATCATTCTTCATTGCTTCTTTTCTTGCTTATAATAAAATTCTAAACCACATTATTTTTAACCCTGTTTGAATAAGCATGAATGAGGTTAAAATCATCTTAATAATAATAAACCCGCATCATTTTTTATGTGGAAGTGTGTGTGACAACTTGGAGCACCTTCCCTTGGCCTCGACAAGTGCCATCATGGGTAAAAAGAAATCTTTCAAAATAAAAGAAGCTCGGCAGGAAACCCAAAAAGGGGACTGCGCAAAAATAAGAGCAAAGAACCCGCTAGGAATCCCACGAAGGGGTGACCTAGGCAAAAATTAGGGTTGCAAAATAAATAAAAAACAAAAGTCCGCTAAAACACCACAAAAGGGTGTTTTAGGCAAAAATAAGGACAATCAAAAAAAACAAAAATAAATCTATGATGGTACCATGAACCGAATTCAAAAAGAAAGGTTCAAGGGAAGCTATCCAAGTTGTCAAATCACAACACGACTTTTTAACTTCATAAGTGTTTAATCAAACAAGCCTAAACACATAAGCCTACCTTGGCCATCCATTCTTACAAAAATCATTTTTGAAAAATAAATCCCCTCTAAAACACAAACTTCAGAACAAAAATATCTTTCCTTTCTCTTCTCTCTTGTCCCAAAAGATTTTAGAATAATCTAGTGGAAGCATGGAGAAATAAATCATCACTGAAAATGGATCTAATCTGAATAATAAAATGGTGGAAGAACTGTGCCAAGAATTCAAGATCCAACACCGCAACTCTTCCCCATATCGGCCAAAGATGAATGGGGCAATCGAGGCAACCAATAAGAACATCAAGAAAATAGGGCAAATGATGGTTGCCTCATTTAAAGACTGGCACGAGATGTTACCCTTCGTTCTTCATGGTTATAAGACTTCAGTACGCACATCTACAGGAGCTACTCCATTCTCCCTCGTCTATGGGATGGAGGCAGTTCTACCCGTCGAAGTCAAGATACCTTCTCTAAGGGTAATTATGGAAGCAAAACTTTCCGAGGTAGAATGGGTTCAAAGCCGGTATTGACCAGTTGAACCTCATTGAAGAAAAATGGCTGAATGCCATATGCCATGGTCAAGCCTATCAGAGGAAGACCAAAAAGGCTTTTGACAAGCAAGTCCACCCTCGAGTCTACCATGAGGGAGAGTTGGTAATGAAGAAATTGCTACCAACTCGAAAGGACAAAATCGGAAAGTGGGCCCCAAATCACGGAGGACCATACGTGGTAAAACGAGCCTTCTCAGGAGGAGCATTGATCCTCACAGACATGGATGGAGAAGAACTTTGATACCCAGTCAACGCTGACGTGGTAAAGAAGTACTATGCTTGAAGACGTTGCTTGCATAGGCCCGCTAGGATGAAAACCCAAAAAGGGCGTCCTAGGCAAAAGTTAGGGCAAAATAAAAAGCCCGCCAGTACAAGGGTACTAGGCAAAACAAAGGCAAAATCACCCCCGCTAGGATACGTCCTAGGCAAAAGTTAGGGGCAAAAGAATAAGATGAAAGAGCAAAGCAAGCAACGATCACTTGAATCGAAAACCGAAAGGCGGTTCAAGTGATTATCTTCTAGAAGCAAGCGTCTTGCAGCATCTGCACTCCTGGCTCAGGCTGAAGCAATTAGGGGAACGTAAAGAGCAACAATTACAGATATAATTGTTAAGCCCAATGTATATAGCCTACCCTGGCCAGCCATTCTTCAGAAATTCCTTCTGTATATCTTTCTGTAAAAACACTTGTGAATATTAATAAAATATCTATTCATTTCTTTTCTCTCTTGACCATGTGATTATGCCTCTAAATTGGTATTTCTAAAAAAATTGTATGAAATTCCTTAATAATCGGTCAATAAAGAAAATTGGAGGGGTTCCTATAAAATCCATAATCTCCTGCATAAAAGGCTCACAAAAATATTCCCTCACGTCGATGACAGAAATTCCTCCAAGAAAAGGAGGATAAGGAGAGCCATTCATTTTTCTAAAAACATTAAATAAACTTGCATTTGTGCATCACACACATTAGTTGCACATTCAAAGACCTTATCATGAGGCAATTGCATAAAATAGAAAATAGGAAAATTGCTTGTGTATGGCAGCGGTCAACAGAAAAAGCCGCAAATCAACAGAAAAGGCAAAAATACAGAAAAAGCCAAAAAATGACAAAAAAGGCAAAAAATACAGAAAAAGCCAAAAACGACAAAAAAGGCAAAGATTTAGAAAATCAATCGCCTCGTACAGAATAACTGAGCCTGGAGAGGCTCGCCGAAATAATACTCATACAGAATAACTGAGCCTGGAGAGGCTTGCCGAAATAATACTCTCATAGAATAATTGAGCCTGGAGAGGCTTGCCGAAATAATACTCTCTCAAAATAATTGAGCCTGGAGAGGCTTGCCGAAATAATACTCGTACAGAATAATTGAGCCTGGAGAGGCTCGTAGAAATAATACTCCCCAGAGAAACCCCAACTCAAGCTCACGGAACAAATCCCCAGCGAGAGCTATCAAAGCAAGATCGACAAAATTCCCAATGGAAGCACGATCGCCCAAGCAGTATATCTAGTCAAAGGACTTAAAACTTCCTCAGTGGAAGATAGCTCTCCAACTCAGGCGTTGAGTGAGTCTAAGCCTGTAGAGGCTTCCTAAATAATACTCTGGGATACATAAGATCCCCAAATCCCCAGTCGCCTACTCAAGAGGCATTCCTACAAAAAGGAAAAAAATCAAAGGATCAATAATCATTCCCCAAGTGGAATCCGGCTCTTAGCCAAACATCAAGCGTCAAGATGATCTGCCTAACAGAAGAGGCTAATCACAATCAATGACAAAATCCCCCAGCGGATAACAGCCTACACAGAGGCGACAAAACCAGAAAAACAAAAAGAGTCACCCGAATAAGGATAACCGGGATACTCCACCAACGTCGAAAGGACGTCAGCCAATCATAAGGCACCGCTCATCTCAGAAAGAGCATCTTCGTGTCTACACCCCAGGGAAACAGAAATTCCTCAATGGGCACCAACTATGCAAAGGAAAGTTGGGACACAAGAACCTATGAGTAACTGCACATCCCCTAGACGGATCCCTGCGTTATCCAGCCCTCAGTGGCACAAAAATCAAAAACAATCGTCAAAGCAGCATCGTGGACTGTGGAGACAAAATCAAAATCAACATCCAGAACCCCCAGTGGATAATAGCCTACATAGAGGCTACAAAATCAGAAAATCAAAGAGAGACACCCGAATAAGGATAATCGGGATACTCCACCAACGTCAAAGGACGTCAGCCAAACATAAGGCATCGCTCAATTCAAGAAGAGCATCTGTGTCTACACCCCAAGGACTCAGAAATTCCCCATGGGTACCAACTATGCAAATGCAAGTTGGGGCACAAGAACCTATGAATGATTGCACATCCCCTAGACGGATCCCTGCGTTATCCAGCCCTCAGTGGCACAAAAATCAAAAATAATCGTCGAAGCAGCATCGTGGACTGTGGAGACAAAATCATCACAAATCCCTGGAGAGGGAAAACTCACGCTACCCAGTTCTCGAGAACACCGAGGTATGCACAGGTCTGGAGAGACGGTACTCAAACAAGGTCTGGAGAGACGGTACTCAAACAAGGTCTGGAGAGACGGTACTCAAACAAGGTCTGGAGAGACGGTACTCAAACAAGGTCTGGAGAGACGGTACTCCAACAAGGTCTGGAGAGACGGTACTCAAACAAGGTCTGGAGAGACGGTACTCAAACAAGGTCTGGAGAGACGGTACTCAAACAAGGTCTGGAGAGACGGTACTCAAACAAGGTCTGGAGAGACGGTACTCAAACAAGGTCTGGAGAGACGGTACTCAAACAAAGTCTGGAGAGACGGTACTCAAACAAGGTCTGGAGAGACGGTACTCAAACAAGGTCTGGAGAGACGGTACTCAAACAAGGTCTGGAGAGACGGTACTCAAACAAGGTCTGGAGAGACGGTACTCAAACAAGGTCTGGAGAGACGGTACTCAAACAAAGTCTGGAGAGACGGTACTCAAACAAAGTCTGGAGAGACGATACTCAAACAAGGTCTGGAGAGACGGTACTCAAACAAAGTCTGAAGAGACGGTACTCAAAGTCTGGAGAGACGGTACTCAAAGAAAGTCTGGAGAGACGGTACTCAAAGAAAGTCTGGAGAGACGGTACTCAAAGAAGGTCTGGAGAGACGGTACTCAAACAAGGTCTGGAGAGACGATACTCAAAAAAAGTCTGGAGAGACGGTACTCAAGGTCTGGAGAGACAGTACTCAAAGTCTGGAGAGACGGTACTCAAGGTCTGGAGAGACAGTACTCAACCATCAGCGTCGTCAGAGGCACGTTGGTGTTCAACTTCCAGCTCGGGCGTCGAGTGAAGTTGACCCTGGAGAGGGTAAACTTAGCTACCGAGGTTGTCAGAAGCGCCGAGGTATGCAACAACCTGGAGAGGCTACTCAACAATTTTCCACCGGAAGACGCTACAAGTCAGAAGGTTGGCACATCACCCGGACAATTGGGTCAACTCCTTTACTTATCAACCGGTACACAAAAAGGCCGTTTGACTAAGTAAAGGGGGGGCAGCTGTAGACCCCTAAAATTGTCCGGGTCGGAAATAAGACTCGAAGACTCTCGAAGACCAAAGGAAAGTCAGCCGGAAGGACTCCTGAAAGACCCTGGAAGACCCTAGGATGATTATTCATAGGTTTAGAAGTCTTAGAGTAGCTTAAAATAAGGAAGTGGAGGGAATGAAGCCCAATACGGCCTCCCAAAAGTTCAGTACGGCCGTATTGAACATTTTAAACTTCAATACGGCCGCACTGAACTCAATACGGCCGTATTGAAGTTTCTGAACTTCAATACGGCCGCATTGAACTCAATACGGCCGTATTGAAGTTCAAAACTTCAATACGGACCGTATTGACTCCAGGGCCCGTATTGCGCCTGTTCCCTATAAATAAGACGTCATTTGGACGTCATTGGACACTTGGACACGGAGTTTTAACCCTCTTCTTGAGTATTCTGGGTTTTTTGAGCAGTGCTCTGCCTAGAAATCACTCGGAGAGTTGATCCGACAAAGTTCTTGAGTTCTGAGCTTTTTGCTTGAGTCTCGAACTGAGTCGAAGGGAAATCCTCCGGATTTCCATAGTTAAAATTTTCTAGGGGGGAGCGAGCGGGCTTGTAGAGCGAGGGAACGCCAAAAAGCTTCCCAGTTTTATTTGAATATAAAAGCACGCTTCAAAGGTTTCTTCTTAAGACCTTTCTTTTACCGCTTTCTGTGTGTACATATTTAAACTGTCATCATGTAGATAGTTAATTTATAATTGCTTAGAATAAATATGGGTAATTTAGTAATTTTTGCGTTATTATTTTAAGAATAATCTGTCATAGGGAACCCGAAAGGGGCGTTGTGGGGTGCTAACACCTTCCCCGCACGTAACCGACTCCCTTACCCAACTCTGGTTGTAATGGCCAAAGTTGATTTATAAAATCAATTGCCTTATCCCTTTTTCCAATGTTTTGAGTAAAACATTGGTGGCGACTCCAAAGAACCCTTCCTTTTGATGAAAACCGCTAATCCATGGAGGGTCCCGCTTGGGATTAACATGGATTGGTGAGCCTTTTAATAAAATTGCTCGTTTGACGAGGTCTCAGTTTGAGAATAAGTCATCCTAGCAATCCATATTTTTTAAACAAATAAAAGAGTCCAACCATCCTTCGCGAACGCCGAAAGCCCGTTTCGGGCCGGTGGCGACACTCATTATCAACCATTAGTAAAATACAAACTTAAAATCTTATCTAATTATATCATAATATTTTTACATCAAATTTAAAACCAGATTTTAGTTATACAAAAATATTAAGATCATATAGTAAATTGTCAATGAGATTTTACTTAAATAATTTAAAATAATTATTGTTTCAATTATATTGTTAATTAGCAAATAATTAATTCCAAAGCTAATTAATTTTTTCTATATTAATTATTAGTAAAATTTAACAACTTTTAATTTAACAATTGGATTGATGAAATTCAACACACCATGAGTTATTGAGCGAAATTACTTTACCAAGAATTATTTCGTAAATTATTTGTTCCTCCACTCTCTCTCTTTCCCTCTCTATCTCTCTCTCTCTCTCGGAGAGAGAGGATGATTATACTAATACTAGTGTAACTTTTACTAAGTATTACACATCGCTTAATAACTTTATATTAAATGTGAATTTTATAAATCTAACGATTAGATTTCTATAAAATATAATAATATATAATAATTGTATTACGAATAATAATAATAATACACACCATGAGTTATTGAGCAGAATTACCAAGAGTTATTTCGTAAATTATTTGATTCCGTCACTCTCTCTCTCTCTCTATCTCTCTCTCTCAAAGAGAGGGGATGATTATATTAATACTGGTGTAACTTTTACTAAGTATTACACACCACTTAATAATTTTATATTAAATGTGAATTTTGTAAATTCAACCGTTAAATTATTATAAAAATATAATAATATATAATAATTATATTATGAATAATAATATATTTAATTAATCTTTATTTATATATACTTACATTTATAATTAACAATCTACTTCTTTCTATTTAAATATATAATTTAAATTATTTATTTTTATAATTTATAATGATAATATAATTTATTATAAATATTTATTTATTACATACTTAGAAATTAAATTTTAACATTTTAAATAAATTATTAAATAATTTAATATATTTATTTATCTTAAATCAAAGATATAAAATTCAAAAGATGTATTTATCCTTGTTTTATTTTCTAATTATCAACCATTAATATAATACTAACTTAAAATCTTATCTAATTATATCATAATATTTTCACATCAAATTTAAGACCAGATATTAGTTATACAAAAATATTAAGATCATATAATAAATTGTCAATAAGATTTTAGTTAAATAATTTAAAATAGTTATTGTTTCAATTATATTGTTAATTAGCAAATAATTAATTCCAAAGCTAATTAATTTTTTCTATATTAATTATTAGTAAAATTTAACAACTTTTAATTTAACAATTGGATTGATGAAATTCAACACACCATGAGTTATTGAGCGGAATTACTTTACCAAGAATTATTTTGTAAATTATTTGATTCCTCCACTCTCTCTCTTTCCCTCTCTATCTCTCTCTCTCTCGGAGAGAGAGGATGATTATACTAATACTAGTGTAACTTTTACTAAGTATTACACATTGCTTAATAACTTTATATTAAATGTGAATTTTATAAATCTAACGATTAGATTTCTATAAAATATAATAATATATAATAATTGTATTACGAATAATAATAATAATAATATATTTAATTAATCTTTATTTATATATACTTACATTTATAATTAACAATCTACTTTTTTCTATTTAAATATATAATTTAAATTATTTATTTTTATAATTTATAATGATAATATAATTTATAAAATTATAAATATTTATTTATTACATACTTTTAAATTAAATTTTAACATTTTAAATAAATTATTAAATAATTTAATATATTTATTTATCTTAAATCAAAGATATAAAATTCAAAAAATGTATTTATCCTTGTTTTATTTTCTAATTATCAACCATTAATATAATACTAACTTAAAAATCTTATCTAATTATATCATAATATTTTCACATCAAATTTAAAACCAGATATTAGTTATACAAAAATATTAAGATCATATAATAAATTGTCAATAAGATTTTAGTTAAATAATTTAAAATAATTAATGTTTCAATTATATTGTTAATTAGCAAATAATTTATTCCAAAGCTAATTAATTTTTTCTAATTTAATTATTAGTAAAATTTAATAACTTTTAATTTAACAATTGGTTCGATAAAATTTAACACACACCATGAGTTATTGAGCAGAATAACTTTAGCAAGAGTTATTTTATAAGTTATTTGATTCCTCCACTCTCTCTCTCTCTCTCTCTCTCTCCCTTTCTATAAAACTTTTACTGCTTCGTTGTAAAAAGCACGAGTTTTTGATATACACTATTCAATCTCTCATTTTAATGTGTATCTTTTTGGTCAAACAGAGATATATTTCCTTAAAGATAATTTTCAATGCACCTATGGATAAACTCATCGCCTATATAAAGGGGGCAGATATATTATTTGTGACTCAATTCATCATTCATACTTTTGTAGGACCCTTTCTTACTTTAACGTCAAAACCTCTTTTATACGTGTACCACCAGTGAGTGTTGAGAAGTGGAGACCTACACGGAATGGAGTGGAACTCGAAAATTCTAGTATAACAACAATTACTAAACACACTCATATATGATTTTATTCCTAAAAGTTTGTCTTTGAATACCTAAAAAAAGAATATGAGAATGATAAAACATCTTCAAACTGAATTGATATTGTTCTTACCGGAGATCGGTCGTAGGGGACGATCCGCTGGGTAAGATCGATGAGCCTCCTTCGCTGGTACGTTGGTTGCTCCAAGATGGGATGCTAAAGTTAGTCTTTGTGGATGTATGAGTCTCGTATAAGTAATGCACGTACCTGAGTATAAATTAGGGTTTTGTTGGGCCTTGGGCCTGAGATCAGTTATGACCTATTTGAATGTCGAGCTGACATCGTCTAGCACGTGTTTGAGGTCACTTTGCGCTGAGATGCCGAGTTCGAGCTCGGCATGGCGGTACAGATAGTACACTAGCTCCCCGAGCTCCGAAGACCGTGGGTCTAGGAGTTAAGACTGAGCTCATCAAGGAGCAGTGACCCTTCGCGTATGCCTGCCTGTCGAGACGCCATGTGTCATAACTGTCACTTCGTGTTCTGAAACGCGTGGGGGCGTGTTGATGGGGGTGACGGTTATGCAATGATGGTTATGCCTCATTATAATGAGCTTCATTAAATGTGTCATCAGGTTCTCTCTCTCTCCGACACGTGTCGTGGCCGTTTGAATTTCGGAAAGCCCTTTTCTCTCTCTCACGCCTCTTCCCCTTTTCACTTTACTCTTTCTCCGCGGCTTCTTGCATACACTGCTTTCCTTGCTTTTGTTCATTTCCCACCTTCGTCTTCTCTATTTCCGTCGCCATTTCCGGCAACTAGGTTCACCTCCTTCCTTATTGCTCTTTCATTTGTCAAAGGGGTACCAGGTACTTCGATTTCCCTGTTCTCTCTTTCTTCTCCAATCTTTCCCTCTTCGAGTCTTTTTGTTTTCTTGATGGTTGGAGAGAGTGGTGCCGCATCTTCTGCGCCTGCCAAGGGCAAGGGTAAGGCGCACGGCAAGGCAGTGGCTACCGGGACGGCCGCTGCCGAAAAGAAGAAGGCAGAGAATTCGCCTAAGGATCTCGTCCCCGGCGTTCCTGGCTACGACTAGGTCAGGCGTGACGTGGGGGAGTGCCAGAGTGTGTTCAAGTCGTTCATGGAGATCAATGTGATTCGAAAGTTGCATAGGATCTGTGATTCTTCCGTCTCCAAGTTCATCCGGCTCGAACCTTGTCGGCCTGATGAGCGTGTCTATATGGAGGGTCCTTCTAACCCTCCTTTCTTTTATGTATACCAGTGTTTCTTTAGGGATTTGGGTGTGTGTCTTCCCTTCACACAATTTGAGTGTGACTTTTTGAATTTTATAAACTCGGCACCCTGCCAGTTGCACCCCAATAGTTGGTATTTTTTTGGGGCCTTTCAGGTTCTGTGTTCAACCTTGGGGATAGAGGTGTCTTTTCCCGTTTTCCTCCATTTTTACCAGTTGAAAATGGGTGTTCCTTCTTATGGCCTGATGTCCCTGAGTGGGAGTAAGGCTGGGGGTCTTTTTTTCCTTTTACTTCTAGTCGTATAAGAATTTTAAACAAGAGTTTCTCCGGGTGGCGCTTATGGATGTCAACCCGTTAGAGGATGGGGCATTCTATTTTGGTGGGTTGCCGAAGTTCCCCTTCTACTGGCGGCCAGTCCCGGCTAGGTTTCACGGAGTGGGGGAGTTGCAGTTGTCAGCTTCTAAAACCGCTGCCATTGTAAACCTTGAAGCGCTTCCTCGTCCGTTGGATTGCAACTCGTCCTGTCGCTTGCCAACTCGGCGTACAAGTAGCGGGGTCTAGAGAGTGAGTATCTCGTCTTTATTGCTCGTTAGGGTTCTCAAATTTCTTTTACTGATGTATGTGTTCTCTGTACTTGCAGGCATAATGGGCAGGAACAAGTGGCGTGAGTTGAAGCACCGCTACAATATTGCCGAAATTGAGGTCCCCGAGCCTCAAGAGGAAGAGATGGCCCCCCTAAAGACCCGAATTAAAAGAAAGAGGGGGAGAAAAAGAGGTCCGGGGGACCTCTTCCCCTCGAGATGCTGAAGAAGTTACTTCCAAGGTCGTTGACGCTGACGCGGTCGACCTCACGGGGAGTCTACCACCGGAGGGGGCTTCCCAAGTGGCCACCGAGGAGGTTGCTCCGGCTGCCGAACAGGTCGTCTAGGCCACCAAGGTTGGTGCCATGCTTTGTGGCTTTTCTTTTATATTTGCACTTCTTGGTTTTCTGACTTAAGAATGTCTTTTATAGGCTAGGGACGCTGCCGAGGTCCCGGTGGCTCCAGGCTCGGAGGTACCAGGGGTGGGTGTCCCCGTTGTTGAGCAAGGGGCGCCTGCCTCTGCCTCTGCCGATAACCGTGGAAAGGGGCCGAGCTCCGAGGTCCCGACTCCCACTCCCGCAAGCTCGGCACTACCGTCTAGCTCGTCGAAGGAGCGCCCCAAGAGTTAGTATCTCGCCCAGCACTTTGTAAAGGGTTCCTCCCAAGTGCGGTTGGACCATGTAAGCGCTTCGGAGGACATAGACTCTTTATGGAGTGCAGGGGTAATCGCGGAGAAGTTCTTCTCCAGCAGTTTGGTAAGCACGACTGATCAAGCCATGATCGAGTCGGCCGGGCCGGTGGGAGGTCTTGATTCTGCTGAAGTCTTCCTGTAGAGGACGATGGCCATCGTGGATCATTGGAAACATAAGTGGGCCAAGCAGCAGGAGGACTTGGCAAAGCTGAAAGGGCGAGTCCAGCCCTTGAAGGAAGAAAACAAGGCATTGGCGGTTGTTCTCGGCGACGCTAAGATGTAGAATAAGGCCGAGCTGCAAGCTACCCGGAAGGAGCTGGAGAGGGTTCAAAAGTCCTTGGAGATTTCTCTGAGGTCTAATGAGACTTACACTGCCCAAGTCCGTGAGTTGCAGGATCTTTCCAAGGCTTCCCGAGCTCGGGTGCGCTCTCTAGAGGATGAGGTCACCGCGCAGAAGGCCGAGTTGGTGGCGGCGGCCGAGAAGCGTCTTTGTGACGAGGTGCTTCTCGGTGGCCAAGTAGAGGAGAATGTCGCTTTGAGGGTGGACCTCGCGAAGCTGGATGAGGCGAAGGCGGGGCTGGAGAAGAAGCTCGAGGAAACTGAGCGGGCCGTCGTGTTTGAGCACAAGAGGGGATTCCTCAAGGCAGCTCGCCAGGCGAGGTTTCTCACGTCGGGGATCAATCTCTCTGCCATGCATGTGGAGAAAGATGTTCGCTTTGGGAAGCTGGTGAAGGAGGACGACCTTGCGGACAGCTCCAGTGATAACGCCTCTGTCTAGGCCATTTTTGTAATAGTCTTAGCTCATTTGGTCCTTTTTCCCCTTGGATCCCATGTCTTGAACTGGTGGACCTTGTTGTGTATGTATATATTTTTGGTTGTTCACCTTTGCGCTTTTGATGAGTTTGTTTGGACCTCTGATTTCGTGTTTACGCTTTAGGCTTGGTTTTTTCCTGTTTGCGCGATTTAAAAAACACGTTCATAATTTGCTGTGTATTTTTGTACTTTGTGGTGTTTAGACTCGATTTAGAGCAAAGTAATTTGTTCCAAGGTTCAAATCCGACCTTGGGTGAAAGTGAGATATTTCGTAGTGAGGTTCAAACTCGACCTCGAGTTGATTATACCAAGGTTCAAACTCGACCTTGAGTTGAGTATACCGAGGTTCGGATTCGACCTTGAGTTGAATATACCGAGGTTCGGATTCGACCTTGAGTTGAATATATCGAGGTTCGGATCCGACCTTGAGTTGAATATACCGAGGTTCGGATTCGACCTTGAGTTGAATATACCGAGGTTCAGATTCGACCTTGGGTTGAATATACCGAGGTTTGGGTTCGACCTTGAGTTGAATATACCGAGGTTCGGATTCGACCTTGGGTGGAGTAGAACGAATCGTATGAAGGTTCGAACTCGACCTTGAATTCAGTGTGATATGAATAATATTAAGGTTCGGACTCGACCTTGGATTTAAGCGAAACGTATTCAGGGTTCGTACTCGACCTTGATTAAGAGCGAGATAAGTCGGACTAAGGTTCGAATTCGACCCCGGCTTAAAGTAAAATAAGTTGTGCCAAGGTTTGAACTCGACCTCGACTTAGCATAAGACATTTTATGGTAAAATGATATAAAACTAAGAGAACATGAATGGAAAAGAATGAGTTATTTTATTGATTGTGTATGTGTGCCTCGTTAAAAACCCTCTCAGCCAAAACCCATTTTTCTATTTTTTGGGATAAAAGACCGAGGCGGGAAAAGAGTGCACAACTCATTCTTACAGGTTTAGCTGAAATAAAATTTAAGGTGCGTGGCGTTCCAAGTCCGCGGGATGACTTTGCCTGATAGACTATGGCCAAGGCCAAGGAATCCAAGAGGTGATATCTTAAAAGAACCAAGAGGAATGGGATGATCTTAAAGACCTTTTTCATATGTTTGTACATATAGTAGTTTCTTTGTATAGGCTTATTTTTGCCTTTGTATTTGTGAGACACTTTACTTGCTTTTAATTAGTGATTGTATATTGATTTTAGGGTGGGTTACTTGGAGAGTTTAACTCCATTTAACCTCCTTTGTTGATACATTCATTTTATATTTTTTCAGTAGGGAAAAAGGGGTGGCATTTAGCAATGTTTGAGGGTGTGACTAGTAATTGGGCCAAAACTGGGCCTAGGCAAAATTTTGCATATTAGACTCATTTTGCTACTAATTTTTCATAGATTTTATTTAGCTAGGTCTCATCATCATATGATGAACCTAACTAAACCAAATCAAATATTTTTGAAATAAATCATGGAGTATTTTTTAGCCTTGGCCGCCTAGCTCATTCCTTTTGTTCTTGGCCGAAATTTCTAGCTTCTCCTACAAGCTTTGAAGCTTGCCTTCCAAGCTTCTAAACCTTAGTAGGTTTGGCTGACCTACCATGGTTCTTAAGTGAACCATGGTCAAGGTTAGCTTCTCCTACAAGTTTTAGAAACCATGGATGGTTAGCTACACCTTACCATGGTTCCTAGTGAACCATGGTTAAGGTTAGCTTCTCCTAGAAGCTACCTCTCCCTATAAATTTGTAAATCCTTCTCTTGTAATCACTTTTGAACAATTTGAGAATAGAAATCAGATTTCTCTCTCACTCAAGAGTCTTAAAAACCGTAGAGAATTCTCTCTCTAAGGTTTCTATCAAAGTTTCTTCAAACTTTGCCTTGGTTCCTCAAGCTTCTACAACAAGCTAGGAGTAACCGAACCAATTCCATTGCTTCTCCACCATTGGAGAATCCTCCAAGGTGTTTCTGCCACCTCAAGGAGTTCAACCTCAAGAGTTCTTCGGTCCTTGCATGGAAAACTTGAAGAATCAACTTTCTTCTCCAAGTAGTTTCTCCTCTAGCCTGTATGCCCCATTTTCTAAGTCTTCTACAACTCGGAATGGGCCACCCCAGTTGGGTGCAAGCTTTCTGTCTGATGCGTCTTTCCGTGCTTCGCCTAACATTCGCCATACCAAGTCTCCAACTCGGAAGGAGCGAGGTCGTACTCGCGTAATGTATCTTCTGGAAGCTCGGAGCTTGTAGGCTTCTTCATGGATTTGAGCTTCATCTCTGAGCTCGTCAATTAAGTCAAGGTCAGCTACTAACTCTTGAGCGTTCTTCTCACTGTTGAAGACCTGGCATCGATGAGATGTCTCTCTGATTTCCCCTGGAATCATTGCGTCAGCTCCGTAAGTCATCCTGTAAGGCGTTTCTTGCATTGTTGACTGGGGGGTGCAATGGTGATAGACCATGGGTCGAGGGCCCAGTGACCAGAGCTATGGCTAGAAGAATACAGGAAGAGTTGGACCTTTTGAAGACTAGTGGGCTTGTCAAGCCCAAGGTATTCTTCACTTGGAATGCTCTATCATAAAGAGAAGGCCTAGTTCTATTTGTGTATATTGTACAATTTATACATAGTCTCTTGTATAGGTTATTTTTTGCCTTTGTATTTGGGAGGCACTTTACTTCTTTTTCTAGTGTTTGTATATTGATTTTAAGGTAGGTTACTTGGAGAGTTTAACTCCATTTAACCTCCCTAGTTGATACATTCATTTTGTATTTTTTCAGTAGGGAAAAAGGGGTGGCATTTAGCAAAGCTAGGGAGTGTGCTTAGAAATTGGGCCTGAGTTGGACCAAGGCAAAATTTTGCATATTAGACTCATTTTGCTCCTAATTTTTCATAGATTTGATTTAGCTAGGTCTCATCATCATATGATGAACCTAATTAAACCAAATCAAGAATTTTCAAATTAATTCATGGAGCCATTTGGGACCAAGGCCGCCTAGCTCATCTTCTTCCTCCTTGGCCGAAATTCTAAGCTACACCTCTAGGTTTTTGAAGCTTGCCTTGCAAGCTTCTAAACCTTAGTAGGTTAAGCTTACCTTACCATGGTTCTTAAGTGAACCATGGTCAAGGTTAGCTTCTCCTACAAGCTTGCTAAACCGTGGGAAGTTAAGCTTACCTTACCATGGTTCCTAGTGAACCATGGTTAAGGTTAGCTTCTCCTAGAAGCTACCTCTACCCTATATATTTGTAATTACCTCTCTTGTACTCACTTTTGAACAATTAGAGAAATAAACTTCAGATTTCTCTCTCAAGAGTCCTCTCAAAACCGAAGAGAAAACCTTCTCTTTAAGGTTTCACCAAAGGTTCTTCAACCTTTACTTGGTTCCTCAAGCTTCTACACAAAGCTAGGAGTAACCGAATCACCTTGAAGGCTTCTCCTCCATGGAAGACTTCTTCGTGGAGCTTCAAAGCTTCTTCTAAGGTCAACCTCAAGAGTTCACGGTCCTAAGCATGGAATTGTTGAAGAACTTCAATCCTCTTCAAACTAGTTCCATCAAATGGTACGCCTAGAGGATGCTGGGAAGCTCGTCGGCCCATTGTCATTTGGCATTTCCTAGCCGTTTCTTGAGCTCTCGGAGTATCACCTTGTTTGCAGCTTCAGCTTGGCCATTGGTCTATGGATGTTCCACTGAGGTCAGGAGGTGTTTGACTCCGAGTTCCCGGAGGAAGTTCTCGAAGCTCTGTGCAATGAATTGTTGGTCGTTATCAGTAACAAGGGAATGGGGGATTCCGAACCTGCATACGATATTCTTCCAGGTGAACTTCTACATGTTTTCAGTGGTGATCTTGGCTAGTGGGCATGCTTCGATCCACTTGGTAAAGTAGTCAATTGCCACCACGAGGAATTTGAGCTGAACTTTTGCAGGTGGGAACGCTCCTAGGATGTCCATTCCTCACTAGGCGAAAGGCCATGGCGACATCATCTGGTGGAGGGCTTCAGGTGGCTGTCTATGTGTATTGCCGAACTGCTGGCACTCTTTGCACTTTTGCATGTAGGCTTGGCAATCCGACTTCAAAGTGGGCCAGTAGTATCCAGCTCGGAGTACCCTGATCGCCATCGAGCGTGCCCCAAAATGCATGCCACATATACCTCGGTGGATCTCCTCGATAACATATGCGGCTTGAGGTGCAATCAGACATTTGAGCAAAGGGGTGGAGAGGCCGCATTTGAACAGCTCGTCTCTGATAATTACGAACTTGGCTGACTTGAGTCTCACCTTCCGAGCTTCATCCTTATCCTCGGGCAAGATTCCTTCTTTCAAGTAATTCTAAATGTCTGTCATCCATCCTTGCTCTCCTCCGTCGCTGGTGTTGACAACCTTGTCATCCAAACTGGGTGAATGCAAGGTTTCTTGTATGAAGTCCGGTGTTGCCCGGGACGCTTTGTGCTGGCAAGCTTGGATAGGGGGTCGGCTCTTGCGTTTTGCTCGCGGGGTACATGGTGGATTGTGAACTCGTCGAAAGAGGAGATTTGTTGGGTGGCTAGATGAAAATACCTCTGCAGTAGGGTGTCTTTGGTCTGATACGCTCCACTGAGTTGTTCCACCATGAGCTTTGAGTCACTGTTGCAACTCACCCTTCGCGCTCCGAGATCGTGGGCTAACCTTAGCCCTGCTAGAAGTTCTTCGTACTCTGCTTGGTTGTTCGTCACTTTGAAACCGAACTTGAGGGATTGCTCCAAAGTGACCCGGTTTGGTCCTTCCAAGATGATACCTGCACTGCCACCCTTAGAGTTGGAGGACCCATCAACATACAAAGTCCATACATGTGGCTCCTTGATCGAGGTTGGCGTAAGTTCAGCCATGAAGTCAGCTAAGCACTAAGCTTTCAAAGCACCGCAGCTTTCGTACTGGATGCCGAACTCAAACAATTCGACCGACCATGCTATCATCCGCCCGACGAGCTCTAGCTTTCACAGGATTTGCTTGATTGGGTAGTCGGTCTTGACTACCACCTGGTGACTCTAGAAGTAAGGTCGGAGACGCCGAGCTGCGATAACAAGTGCCAGTGCCAGCTTTTCAATCGTCTGGTATCGTTTCTCGGCGTCCTGTAGGACTCGGTTGATGAAGTAGACCGGTGTCTGCATTTTTTGGTGCTCTTGTATGATAATCGCGCTGATCGTGCTTTCTGCTACTGCCAAATATAATAGGAGGTCAGCCTGGTGGTCCGGCCTCTGAAGGATTGGCGGGGTTGAGAGGAAGGTTTTGAAGCTTTGGAAAGCTACCTCGCACTGTTCCGTCCACTCGAAGTTTTTTGGCTTCCGTAGCAGGGTGAAGATTGGGCCTGCCTTCTCCGCCAACCTGGGGATAAATCGGGAGAGGGAGACCAACCTTCCAGCGAGACGTTGGACGTCCTCACAGTCTAGGGGCTTTGCATCTGAATGATGGCTTTGCATTTCTCCGGGTTGGCTTCAATCCCCCTGTGCTTCCTGGTCTGGCTAAACACCTCAGCCAGGTCGGCAGCATGAGCTTCGACTGAGGTGGTCTTGACCACCATGTCGTCAACGTAGACCTCCATGTTTCGTCCGATCTGTTGGTGGAAAACCTTGTCCATCAGCCGCTGGTAGGTGGCCCTTACGTTTTTGAGGCTGAAGGGCATCACTCTATAGCAGTAATTGGCGTGATCGGTGATGAATGATGTATGCACCTCGTCTGGTGGGTACATCATGATCTGGTTGTACCTGGAGTAAGCATCAAAGAAACTGAGAAGGGCGTGTCCGGATGCTCCATCAACCAGCATGTCGATGCTCAGCAAGGGGTACGAGTCCTTGGGCCATGCTTTGTTTAGGTCGATGTAGTCGACGCACATGCGCCACTTCCCCGAGCTCTCTTTTACTAGAACCATATTTTCCAGCCATGTGGTGTACTTGACCTCACGGATGAAGCCAGCGTTTAGCAGCTTTTGCGCCTCGGTGATGATGGCCTCCCGCCTTTCACCACCGACTTTCCGCTTCCTCTGAGCGACGGGCTTTGCCTCCTTGTGAATTGCTAACCTGTGACAAATGAAGTTAGCGTCTATACCTGGCATGTCGGCACTGGACCATGAAAAGAGGTCGGCGTTCTTGAGGATTTCAGCTTTGAGCTATTGCCGTAACTCCATGCTCAACTGCCTACTGATTTTCATGCACTGTCTAGGGAGTTTCCCGATCTGGAGGTCATCGAGCTTGTCGATGGGACTCGGTCGTTCATCATGGGAGTCGGACCTCGGGTCGAGGTCAATGATATCCACGTGGGTGATGTGAGCCACTGTGGGGGGATCACTCTTGCAACGCTCGTCGGCTGAAGAAACTTTCAGGCTCTCGGCGTAGCATTGCTGAGCCGTCTTCTGGTTTGCCTTGACAGAGATGATCTTGTCGCCATTCCCTGGGAACTTCATGGTGAGATGTGGGGTGGACACCACCGCTCCGAGTTGGTTCAACGTCGGCCTCCCAATGATTATGTTGTAGGAGGTGTTGGCTTCCACGAGGAGGTATCGGACCATAATCCACCTTGTGTCTAGAGAGGTTCCGAAAGTTGTCAGCAGGTCCACGTACCCTCGGGTATGTACTCGCTCTCCTGCAAAACCGACTAGGGGCTCTGTGTGAGGTTGGATGAGGGAGTGAGGGATATCTAACCTGAGGAACGTCGGCCAATACAGGACGTCAGTCGAGCTCCCTTGGTCAATCAATGTCTTGTGGACCTCCCAATTGGCGACCTCCACGGCGATGACCATTGGGTCATCTTGGTTGGGACTGACGCCAGCGTAGTCGTCGTTAGTGAAGGTGATCGGAGGCGAGCTTTGATGCGAGGCCGAGGTGGCGGAGTGGACATTGTTGATGCTGCGCAAATGTCATTTTCGCGCCGAATTACTAGAGCCTCCCTCTGTGAAGCCACCTGCAATTGTGTTGATTACTCCCTATAGGGGAGCTGACCCTATTTCCTGGCTTACCTCGGCTTGCACTGCTCCATCGGCATTTTGCTGAGAGCTAGAGGGTTGGTCCATGCGAGCTCCCGAACCACGGCCTCTGCCTCGTCCTCGTCCACCGTAGCCTCCTCTATGACCCTGCTGTCGTTGGACATATTGGCCGAGGTGACCTGTCTAGATGAGTTCTTCGATACGGTCTCGGAGTGTGCGACACTCTTTAGTGGTGTGACCGTGATTTTTGTGGTATCTGTAGTGCTTGGACTTGTCCGCACTGTTGGGAGTGTGACTTGGAGGTGGCAGCGTGAGCTGGTTGCTATTACTGGCCTCCTCCAAGATGTGTACTCGGGGCGTATTCAGGGGAGTGTAGAAGTCGTATCTTCCCCCCCTGCTTGCCTTGGCAGTTCTCTTGAACTAGCTGTCATTGGTGACCTTCATCTTGTCTTTGTGACCGTTGTCAGGCTTCTCTTGTGATTTTCCGCGAACCTGGTCACGGAAGGCGGAGTGTTCTTCCATTTGGATGTACCCAGCAGCACGGGCGCGAAGCTCGTCCATGTCATGAGGAGCTTCACGATATAGGCTATCGACGAACGGTCTGGGCTTGAGTGCCATAAGCATGGCGTGCAGGGCAACTTCGGGATTCAGGTTCCGAATCTTGACCGAGATGTTGGCAAAACGTTCCATGAACGCCCTCAGCAGTTCGTCGTCGCCCTGCCTGAGATTGGCCAAGGCGGCGAAGGTGACATGGTGAGGTCGACTCGTGGCATACTGTGTCGTGAATCACCTAACTAGGGTGTCGAAGCTTTCGATTGATTCAGCAGGTAACTGGGTGTACCAGTTCAATGCAGCCCCCTTGAGTGAGGTCGGGAAAACTCTACACAAAACAGCATCATCGTTAGTGTAGAGGTTTACTTGTGTGACATATATAGGTCGACGTGCTCGTCCGGGTCCGTCGTGCCGCCGTAGCGATCGATGTGGAGGGGCTTCCAGCCAAAGGGCAGAGGTGTCTCCATGATACCATCCACAAAGGGGTGGCGGCGGATGCTTGCCTGATTACCTGGAACCTGGGCTGGAGCAATGCTGACTTCATGGACCGACCTGTTTGTCGGTGCGTGCGACCGATGTGTAGCAGGTCGGGGGGACCTCTGCCCCTCGAGATGTTGAGGAAGTTACTTCCAAGGCCACTGATGCTGATGCGGTCGACCTCACGGGGAGTCCGCCAGAGGGGGCTTCCCAAGTGGTTGCCGAGGAGGTTGCTCCAGCTGCCGAACAGGTCGTCCAGGCCACCGAGGTTGGTGCCATGCTTTGTGGCTTTTCTTTTATATTTGCACTTCTTGGTTTTCTGACTTAAGAATGTCTACTATTGGTGGCTGAGAAACCGAGTGCCCCTCTTCCTCTTGTTGGTTACTCGGTTGAGGGGGTTGATCAAAGGAGCACCGAGGGAGTTGAGCGCGAATATGCTCATTCTCAGCACACAGCGCCGCTAGGTCAGCTTCATTGGCGGTACGCATTGCTGCTAGGTTAGTTTCGTGCTTGACACGCATGCTTTGCAGATCGGCGGTGTGTTGCTGCCGCATCTGCTTGACCTGTTCGATCAGTCGTCTCAATGTTGCTTCGTTGTCCATGCTAGTTGTGTTATCTAGGTCGTCAGTTGCGCGTCTGCTATGGCTTCTGGTGAAAACCATAAGCGTGGCCGATAAGAGCTGTCTTGACCGGCCCCACGGTGGGCGCCAAATGTTCTTACCGGAGATCGGTCGTAGGGGACGATCCGCTGGGTAAGATCGATGAGCCTCCTTCGCTGGTACGTTGGTTGCTCCAAGATGGGGTTGGTACCTGCAAAAGAGACTCCGATGCTAAAGTTAGTCTTTGTGGATGTATGAGTCTCGTATAAGTAATGCACGTACCTGAGTATGAATTAGGGTTTTGTTGGGCCTTGGGCCTGAGATCAATTATGACCTATTTGAATGCCGAGTTGACGTCGTCTAGTGCGTATCCGAGGTCACTTTGCACTGAGATGCTGAGTTCGAGCTCGGCATGGCGGTACGGATAGTACAGATATAGCTTTTAAAACATTTATTTTGAAAACGATCAAAAATTTGATAAAAGAAAATTATCAGTCGTTAAGCAGTATAGATTTATTTTAAAAACCAATTGTTAAAAAAAGAAAAAAGTGATACAGAGAATAAAAATGACGGCATGTACTTTCACTGCATGTTGAATTAGGGTTATTCTCGAAATGTTATTATTACCACAGAAGAAGGGTAGTTGGCTGGCTGCAATCTCTCGATCGAAGACGTTTAGTTGAACATGGAAGGTTTGGTTGCACGCCCTTTGACACCTGATAACCTACTCTCTATACCAACCCACGCATGCATTTCCTTATTCGCAATCACTAATGATCATGTTCCTAATTAATCCACGCAGAACCCGAATGCTTCAGAAATTGTACTCATGCAATTGTGAGTGTATGAATTATATATAAATAATATAACACTTACAAAAATTGCTAAGAACAAACAACTATATGTCTCTCATTCACTTCCCATCAGAATTACTTTTATTAATTAATTAAAGAGTTTAATTAGAATAAACTACAATTTTTTTATATTTATTATAAATTAATTATGAATTGTTATATTCTTAAAAGCTATGTAACAAAAAAAACATTAATCTTGTGATATTACAAGTCATATTTAAGGTCAAATATAACAGTGTAATTTTTTTTAATTAATATATCAAAATTAAACTCTTAATTAAATATCAAATTTATTTAATCAATTACCTATGGTAATGTCTAATTGCTACTTCATAAACCCTTTAGCAAATTACCATGAATTTGTTGTTCATGAATTGTATTGTAAGTTAAATTAATAGCTTCAGTATTTAGTTATTCCCCGAAACGTGAAAACAAAACTACGCATATTTAACACCATTCTGGTGTGAAAAATTGTAGGAAAATACTATAGCATCAATATTTCTAAATTACCATTTTGAAAAGGTTGAAATCAAAGTATACACAGTGAAAATACAAAGAGAAAGCCTAATAATCATCTCTCTGTTGGCATTGAAATTAGTTAATTAGGTAACAAAAAGACGAAATCATTCTCTCGTTTACTAGCATAATTCAACAGGACAATCAAATTATTATTAACAATAATTATTTAATAATAATAAATTATTTATCTCTATTTTATTATCTAATAAAAATATTAATCACTAATATATAATAATTACTAAAAATATATTTATATTATACCAAAATTTATTATTAACGATAATTATTTATTGAAAAAAATTTAAATACCACATCAACTAGAAATAACATAATTAATTAAAGAGTATATAAGTGGATGAGTTAGACTCATAACTTACTATTCTAAGTTAGTATCAAATCACTCACTACTCATCATTACCAAGCTCAATATTCCTAAACTTGAAGAGGTGTATTGGAAAAAATTCAAGTTTTTGCAAGTCCCATATTAACTATAAATAAGATAATTAAAGAGTACATAAGTCATGAATCATTTATTAAACTTTTAGCGATAATAACATAAAATATTAAATGTTAGTAAAAAACATGTTACAAAAATTTATACATTTTCTTCAACTATTATAAAATTTTTTACCAACATGTAGAATAATTGTCGATAAATGTTTTAATCACACTGTATACAATGACTAATGTAAGAATACTGGTAAAAGATTTTGCAATCATTTTTATTGTCACTAAAAATAATATTAAATACCACTAAAAGTTTATTTTTTTTAATTGCATAATATAAAAAAATATGAGAATATACATGTTGGTGGAAACGTGATGTGCGTGAATGTACTCTTCCAAACACCAGACCACACATTCTTATGGAATATATATATCTCATATCATAGTTCTTCCGAATCATGAATCAATTCACAGTTCACAGAACCTAAAAAATTAACTTAGCACATCGCCATGGACACGTTGTTCCTTGTGAAGGAAATTGCTGTGTCCATTTTGATCTTCTTCATCACTCGTTTCTCCCTTCGTTCGGTTTTCAAGAGCCATGGACGAAAGCTTCCACCGGGGCCACGAGGGTGGCCTGTGCTAGGAGCACTTCCTCTGATGGGAAGCATGCCTCACGTGACCTTAGCCAACATGGCAAAAAAATATGGACCTGTTATGTACCTCAAAATGGGAACTAACAACATGGTTGTCGCTTCTACTCCTGCTGCAGCCCGTGCTTTCCTCAAAACCCTAGACCAGAACTTCTCCAATAGGCCTCCCAATGCTGGTGCAACCCACTTGGCTTATGGTGCTCAGGTAGGGATGCAACACCTCCTTTTTCAATTTTTATAGTTATTATATATGCATGTTTATGAATACAAATGGATGTGATTGAATATACATATTTACTTGTTAGTTTTAGGGGTTAATCTTTGACATTTAATACCCTTAATAATATATGTTATAAATGGATAACATTGAATCACATAATAGTATCTTGATAATTATAATTATATGTGTGTCATTTTATAAATGAAATTACTTATAACTTTAAAAGTACAAGATATGTCAAAATAAGTTGATTGACGAAGATGAATTAATTTTTAAATTATATAAAATTTAATTAACTATATTTTAAGTCTCTATAAATAGTGTAAAGTTTATTTAAGTCACTAAAAATTAATGTGTTCTTTTTAGTCTCTAATTTATAAAAATGTGTTATATGATTTTTATTCTTGATAAAAAAAATAAAAAAAACTGTCTCATTTAAGTCTTTATAATTGAGACAGTAAAATGAGTAGATTTGTTTCGGAAAGACTAAAAGTAAATATTATCTTTCTTTAGAGAGTATACAAACATATTTAAACCATAAAATTTTATAAAATTTATTTACTTAATAATAACTATCAATTCAATAGTTCAATAGATGTAATTTAATGTTGACAAGAAATTATTGAATAGATGAAATTCAATCTTCACATGTTGTTGAAATAAATTTATAAATATTTACTTTCAAAACAAGTGAAATCCTCTCTTTCTGTATCTATATGTTCTATATTTTTTTTTTATAGATATAAATATATAGTTTTATAATTTACTAACATAATTATATATGTGCCAATTTGGACCCGTGTGGTTCACAGGATTTGGTGTTTGCTCCATACGGATCTAAGTGGAAGTTGCTTAGGAAACTAAGCAACTTACACATGCTTGGAGGAAAGGCTCTGGATGATTGGGGTCCAATTAGAGAGGAAGAAATGGGGTACATGCTTCGTGCAATGTATGATTCTAGCAAGAGGGGTGAGGCTGTGGTTGTGGCTGAGATGTTGACATACTCTATGGCTAACATGATTGGCCAAATCATACTGAGTCGTCGCGTGTTTGAGACCAAGGGTTCCGAGTCAAACGAGTTCAAGGACATGGTGGTTGAGCTCATGACCGTGGCGGGGTACTTCAACATTGGTGACTTCATACCCTTTTTGGCCAAGTTGGACTTGCAAGGCATAGAGCGTGGGATGAAGCAATTGCACAAGAAGTTTGATGCGTTGTTGACCAGGATGTTTGAGGAGCATGTGGCTTCCAGACATAAGAGAAAGGGAAAACCTGATTTCTTGGACATGGTCATGGATCATCATGGTGAAGACGCCGATGGGGAGAAACTCACTCTCACCAACATCAAAGCTCTACTCTTGGTAAAACCCCCCTTTTTTTTATCTGATATATATTTACAATTTCTTCAATATAAGTTATTTGTCAAATTTTAAAATATAATTTATATTTAAATATAATATTTATTTCTATATATATTTAACATGTGCATTTAAACCAAAAATAAAAAAAAAGAAAATTATACATGATATTGAAATTAGTTTCGTTATTGTATAATTAATGATTTGATAATTAAGTAAATGTTAGAGGTGTTTATAGATTGATTTTTAAAAAAAAAAACTCAAACCGAATCAAATAATTTATAAAAGTGAATCGATTAATAATATAATTATTTATTTTTATTTATATATAAATTAATTTTCTTAAAAAAAATAAAATTAAATTAAACCAAATTGAATAAGATATAGATAAGTTTAGAACAAATTTGGATTTTTATCTCATCTTATGTTAAATCATGAACAAAGTACAAGACAGGAATTAAGGAATACCGAGGTTAAATTCATGCTCCCAAAAATTAAATGGGACCACGGAAAGCGATGTGACTGATTTGTAGTACGATGAAAAAATTGTATTTAATGTTTTGTTTCAGAACCTGTTCACAGCAGGAACAGACACATCGTCGAGCATAATAGAGTGGGCCCTAGCGGAGATGGTGAAGAACCCAAGGATCATGAAGAGGGCCCAGGAAGAGATGGACGCAGTGATAGGGCGCGATCGGCGTCTCAGAGAAACAGACATAGCAAAGCTTCCATACTTCCAAGCCATATGCAAGGAAACCTACCGCAAGCACCCTTCCACCCCTCTGAACCTGCCACGTGTCTCGGCCCAGGCCTGCCACGTGAACGGGTTCTACATCCCGGCGAACACTCGGCTGAGCGTGAACATCTGGGCCATAGGGCGGGACCCGCAGGTGTGGGAGCAGCCCTTGGAGTTCAGGCCCGAGAGGTTTCTGAGCGGGCCCAACGCGAAGATCGACCCACGCGGGAACGACTTCGAGCTGATTCCGTTCGGCGCTGGGCGGAGAATCTGCGCGGGGACGAGGATGGGCATTGCGCTGGTGCACTACATTTTGGGGACTTTGGTTCATTCCTTTGAGTGGAAGGTGCCGAGTGAGGTTGGGGAGTTGAACATGGAGGAGGCCTTTGGGCTTGCCTTGCAGAAGAAGGTCCCACTCGCTGCTTTGGTTAGCCCTAGGTTGACCTCAAGTGCTTATATTCCTTAGCCCTTACTCTTATTATGTATCAATATCATGCACTCTAATGCTTTTCTACTTAATAAGTGTCCATTGTTGCACATGCATGCCTTAATTAGTGTTTATTGGAATCCGTTACCCACCACCACCTACTTGCTTTTCATTAATGCTCCGAGACTTACTAATTAGTAACTTGGACTATTATGTTTTTGGTTTAATTATATATTTTTTTTATTATTATTTTGGGTTCAACTTACGCCAATTTCACTTGCTTTTTAATCTTTTTTATCATAAAAAAATCTTGATATCAAGAATAAAATATATTCACTAGTATAAAAATGACTTTTAAAATTGGGGTTTTAAAATCGGTCATAAGCAGTGTTTTAAAACTCAGTTCGAACCGGCCGGTCGAACCGGTCGAACCGGAAACTGGTGGTTGGATCGAGCCGAACCAGTAATCAGACCAGATGTGCAGCTGACTCGGTATGACTCGGTATGACCCGGATAAAAATCCGGTTGAACCAGCGACTCGCGGGTCTCATGACCTAAACCAGGTCATCACTTTTTTTGGAAAAAAAAAATTTAAATGGCATCGTTTTTTTAATTTAAAAAATAAAATCTTCAATTTTTAATGTCTCTGCCCCCATTTGTTGCACGCTTAAGCTTTGAAACCCTAAGTCTTTTTTTTTCCAGTTTGATTTTAAGACACAAACCCAACCCTCATGCACCATCGCGCGTCGCTCGTCGCTCCGTCGGATCGTTGCACAGTTGCACCGCCGCACTCTGCATAGCCACACAGTTGCACAGTCGCACCACTACACCACCGCATAGTCGTTGGTTTCTTCAGACAGCTGGGAAAAAAGACAGATTTGTTGGCTGTAGTTTTAGCTTGTATATGTGCATCTTTCACCGGAGCAGGTAGGGGTGGAGATGCATCTGATCTTTCAGCGGTCCCCGGTCGTCAGTATCATGTCCCCGTGTCTCAGCATCTAGAAGAATAGCTAGGCTTTTATGAACCCGGTTCACAAGGTAAATGTTTTCATTTCTGAAGAAGGAGAATCCAGAAGATTGTTATTACAAAATTCGAATAGATTTATTACTTGATAAGTTATATAGCTAGTAGCACATTTTGGTCTGTGACATACGTAATTGTTTGACTAATTAAAGAATAAAGATAGTGTATTGCTCCTTTGATATTTATTATTAAATAAATTTTATTACTGGCAATAAGGAGGATTGGCTACTCATATTTAGAACTTGTTTTATTTGCTTAAAACTCATGAATGACATTATAAAATTATGTTAAAATGTGTTTGTAATTTTTTTGGAGTTTCTTTTAAGGTATGATGTGATTTTTTTAAAAAATTTGTAAGTATGAAATATGTATAACAAATATTTTTTTAATTTTTTTAATAGAAACCGGGTCATGCGGTTTAATAAGTGATCCACCGGTCTAACCATTGACTCATTGACCCAGTACTCTCACCGGTTCAATGACCGGTTCGGTTTTTAAAACACTGGTCATAAGGTAGCCGATTTTAAAAGTGACACGGTGGAAATTTTGTAAATAATGACATTACTTTTAAAATCGGCTACGTTATGACCAATTTTAAAAGTCTCTGATGCTACTTTTAAAATCGGCTGTTCAACAGCCGATTTTAAAAGTCCCACTTTTAAAATCGGCTCTTGAACAGCCGATTTTAAATGTCCACTTTTAAAATCGGCTCTAAACAGTCGATTTTAAAAGTCCACTTTTAAAATCGGCTCTTAACAGCCGATTTTAAAAGTCCACTTTTAAAATCGGCTATTGAACAGCCGATTTTAAAAGTCTACTTTTAAAATCGACTACTGAACAGCCGATTTTAAAAGTACCACTTTTAAAATCGGTTATTGAACAGCCGATTTTAAAAGTAGCATCAGAGGGTTAATTTATACTATCTCCGCTCCCATTGCTCCATTCTCTACTCTTTAGCTTCAATATCATATATTCTTCTCTTTACTCTCTCGGACTCTCATCTGAAGTGTGCAGCTTCTTATTTTCTTGGAAGAATACAACATCAAGGTAACATTCTCGTCTCATGTCTCCTAGAATGGCCTGCACTACTTGTAGGACGGCCCGTTCTACAAGCAGAACGGCCTGCACTGCTTGCAGAACGGCCCGTGCTGCAAGCAGAATGGCCTGTACTGCTTGCAGAACGGCCCGTTCTACTAGCAGTACAGACCGTTCTGCAAGTAGTACAGGCCGTTCTGCTTGCAGTACAGGCCGTTCTGGGGCCGTTCCAGACTAAATTTTAGGCATTGCAAGCAGTTTTAGGCATTTTTCTAAATTAGACCCCTTGTATGTATGTGTTATATATTTGTATTTTATTAATAATTTGTGATATAATTAATGTCTAGCTAGTAATTTAGTGTTTAGAAAAATTAGGTGCTTTATTTGATTTTTATAAATTAATATGATGTTATATTTATGCACATATTGAGTGAACCTTAATTTCCCTTTTGAAATTTAATACAAATGATTAAAATAGTGAGATTAACATTCATGGTCTATTTTTTTTTTTATGAAGAACAGAAGTTATGGATAAAAGTTGGTTATTGAATCGAAGTTGGATACATGCATCACGTATAAGTGATGAGTATGAGATGGAGTAGAATATTTTATTGAATATGTAATACGAAATGCTAATGATGATATGAATGGAAGGTTTTTTTGTCCTTGTGTTAATTGTTGTAATGCGACTCGCCTAGAACTTGATGTGATAAGAGAACATCTTTTGTGTGATGGATTTCTTAAGAATTATACACGTTGGATATGGCATGGTGAAAATATTGACATTCAAAGTGTATCAGTCGAAACTCAAACTCAAACATTTACACAAGAGATAGATATGGATGATCGGTTAGAGGAGATGCTTCGTGATGTGGGTCCAGAATCATTCAAGCGTGCACATATGTATGAAACTATGTGCAACGATTTGGAGAAGCCGTTGTATCCAAACTGTACAAAATTCACAAGACTTTCAACTATATTAAGATTGTTCAATTTAAAGGCAAGAAATGGATGGAGTTATAAAAACTTCACAGAATTGTTAGAGCTACTGAAAGAAATGCTTCCAGAGGGTAACACATTGCCTAATCGTAACTACGAGGCAAAAAAGGTGTTGTGTCCTATAGGTTTGGAGTATAAGAAGATACATGCGTGCCCAAATGATTGTATGTTATATCATGGTGAGTTTGAAGGGTTGCATCAATGTCCAAGATGTGGGTTGTCACGATATAAAAAGAAACAAGATGATTCTGATTATGATGTGAGCACTAAGGGTCCTCCAGCGAAGGTTTTATGGTATTTGTCAATTGTTCCGAGATTAAAACGTTTGTTTGCTAATGCGGATGACGCAAATCTAATGAGATGGCATGAAGATGAAAGGACGCGTGATGGAAGTCTTAGGCATCCAGTAGATTGTTTGCAATGGAAAAAATTGATTCTCTGTTTCCAAATTTTGGCAAGGAGCCAAGAAATGTGAGGCTTGGACTAGCTACGGATGGAATGAATCCGTTTGGTAACTTAAGTACTAAGCATAGTTCATGGCCTATTTTGTTGACAATTTACAATTTACCTCTGTCGTTGTGCATGAAACGCAAATATTTAATGCTATCTATGATGATTTCTGGTCCAAGGCAACCAGGAAACGACATTGATGTTTATTTAAATCCATTGGTGGAAGACTTAAAGATGTTGTGGGAAGATGGAATTGATGTGTTTGACGGGTATTCAGGTGAATTGTTCAGGTTGCGTGCCATGTTGTTCTGCACAATCAATGACTTTCCAGCATATGGAAACTTGTGCGGCTACAGTGTTAAGGGGCATAAAGCTTGCCCTATATGTGAAGAGGACACTTGTTACCATCAACTAGTTAATTGGAAGAAGACAGTTTACCTTGGCCATCGAAGATTTCTTAAACCTAATCATCCATATCGAAGGTTAAAAAAAGCTTTTAATGGATTTCAAGAATATCCTACTGCATTAACTGGTGAGAAAGTTTATGAACGGGTGAAGAATTTAAATATGACACTTGGAAAGAAGGGAAACAACCCAAAGAAAGAAGCATATGGAAGAAGAGGTCGATATTATTTGATCTTCCATACTGGAAAGTTCTTAATGTTAGACATTGCATTGATGTCATGCATGTTGAGAAAAATGTATGTGATAGTGTAATTGGCACACTTCTCAATATTCAAGGCAAGACAAAAGATGGACTCAACTCTCGTCTAGATTTGCAACTCATGGGAATACGACAACAATTGTATCCACAACCTAAGGGTAAGCGAACATATTTGCCTCCAGCATGTCACACATTGTCAAAAAATGAGAAAACAAGTTTTTGTGAGTGCTTACATGGTGTCAAAGTGCCGCATGGTTACTCTTCTAATGTAAAACGTCTAGTATCAATGAAAGATTTGAAATTAGTTGGCTTGAAGTCTCATGATTTTCATGTACTAATGCAACAACTTCTTCCTGTCGCGATATGTTTTACCTAAAAATGTGAGACAAGTCATAACTAGGCTTTGCTTATTTTTCAATGGCATACGCAGCAAAGTAATTGATCCACATAAGTTAGATGAGTTGGAAAATGAAGCTGTTCTAATATTGTGTCAATTGGAGATGTATTTTCCTCCTTCATTTTTTGACATTATGGTTCACTTAATCATCCACTTGGTCACAAAGGTTAGGTTGTGTGGTCCTGTCTTTTTGAGATGGATGTACCCAATTGAGCAATACATGAAGACATTAAAAGGGTATGTGAAGAACCAACATCGTCCAGAAGCATCTATTATAGAAAGGTATATTGCTGAGGAAGCAATTGAGTTTAGTTCTGAATACATGTCCCAAGCTGAATCAATAGGCATTCCTAAGACTCGTCATGAGGAACAAATTGCTGGGAAGGGTACGATAGGCACAAAATTGAAGACATGCCACGAGAAGAAGTGCTTCAAGCACATTTGTATATATTGAACAACACCGATGAGGTTCTTCCTTATTTAAATGCCCATAAAGACTTAGTGAAGACAAACAACCCTCGAATGCCTGAAAAATGGGTGTTGAATAAGCATAACAAGACTTTCACCGAGTGGTTCAAAAAGAATGTTGGGACAGATTTAAATGTTTCTGAAACTTTACAACGCCTAGCTCAAGGACCTAACTTTGATGTGTTTACTTTTTATGGATATTGTAACACCCCGAATTTTCTACTAATACAATGTTGAATATTATTATTTTTATATAGTTATTTTTGTTAATTAAAGGGGTTTTATAGAAGTTTGTATTAATTTAAAATTATTTATGAAAATTTTATATAAAGTTAATTCTGATTTTTTTAGGCCCAGAACGGCCTGTTCCGAAAAGCGAAACGGGCTGTTCCCAAAAAGCGGAATGGGCTGTTCCAAAAAGTGGAACGGGTCGTTCCAAAGGATGAAAGTGAACTATTTTGAAGGACCAGAACGGGCCGTTTCAAATGGTGGAATGGGTCGTTCCAAATTTGTAAAAACACCTAATTGGGTTTTTCCAGAACAGGTCGTTCCCAAAGTGAAACGGGTCGTTCCAGAGTAATAAAAATGCCTAAAAAGTTAAGTTGGAAACAGGTCGTTCTCCTTATGGTCAAGCTGTGTAAAAATGAACTCCAGAATGGGCCGTTCTGATTTCAGAACGAGCCATTCTGCTTTTTGAAAACGGGTCGTTCCAGTTGAGAAATTTACGTATATTTGAAGGATCCGGAACGGGCCGTTCCAAAATCAGTACGGGTCGTTCCGGGTGCGCTAGGATGCCTATAAATAGGGGCAAGGGGGTGAAAATTTTATACTGAGTGAGAAGGTGAAATCTTAGAGAGAGAAAGAGGAGAGAGAGAGAGAGAGAAAAAGAAAGAAAGAAAGAAAAAGAGGGAAAGAAAGAGGGAATCTAGAGGAGGAGGCCTTGCCCAAGTTTCAACTCCGCTTATCCAGGTAAGGGGGGAGTGAGAAACCTCGCTCGGGGGTGTGGGGATAATTGTTGGATAGTTTGTTGTCGGATTGGCCCCCAATCCCTTGCTGTTGTTCTGTTTTATTTTCTGTTTGCTCTGCTCTGTTCCTTGTTGGAAATAATAAATGATTATGTAACCCTAATCCCTTGCCGTTGTTCTGTTTTATTTTCTGTTTGCTTTACTTTGTTCTTTGTTGAAAGTAATAAATGAATATGGAATTAATGCTAAAATAAATAAGTTTTAATATGAATGATAATGTTCTCTATGGATACCTATGCGGACCTTATGAGGAGTATTTATGACATGACCATGTGAAATATGGACAAATGACGTGAGCTAAGAATGAACTATTGAGACAAGCTAGGATTATGAGAATATGAAAAATAATGACATGATGTACTAAACGAAATTATGTAATAAGTTAAATGTTGAGTCAATGAGATTATGAATGTATGACATGCATCATATGCATATATTACTCCAGGTGTGCCGCTGAGGCCGCATACCCACGATCTAACATGCTAACCAAGTGTACCTTAGGGTCACTAGTGATGATATGTGAAACTTCCTTATGGCACCACATGCATGCATTTATGAGTCGAGTCCATGACATCATAGCATGATAAATGAGTATATATGATATTGATTATTTATTTGTATTGTTTACATGTGATTTATATTTGTTGTGTGTGTGCTATCTAACCTTTATTTCTTCACCTAAAACTGAGTGAGATGTTTATCACTCCCTTGTTATTTTTGTATATGTTTAAATTATGTTGCAGGTGATCAACATCATGAGGATGTTGGTGATGAGGCTTAAGGCTTCAGTTGGGTATGCTCTGATAGGATGTGACATCAGGCATAGCTAGTCTTATTTTGAGATGTTATTATTTTAAAAGCTTTAATTTTCTCTTCTTTTGTCATTTTGAACGTTCTTGAGAAAAGACCAAAATGTACATCTTTGTCATATTATTTTTATTACATGATTTGAAAATTATAAATTAATCCCTAACCAGGAGGCACTGCCACCTTTACTGGAGTTAATTTATATTTCCTTTATTATTATTTGTATATATATATGATTTCTTATTTTTCACTAAATTGTATTGAAAATCTTAACTTCTTTTCTTTTATAATTTCTACATTGGAGCGATGATTTATGCGTTGTGAATGTGAATCTTCTACCTTGTGATATTTGAGACATTTGTCAACTACGAAAGATTTTATTTACTCAAAAAGAAAAAAAAATTGTTTACATTTATTGTGTATTAATGTTGGGGTAGAAGGGTGTCACAGATATGACATTAATAATTACTCATTTTATACAAAGGCACAAGATGACAAAAGTACCATGCAAAATAGTGGGATTATGATAGTTGCTCAATCTATGCATTTCTCAACCAAAAATGATAAGAACCCTATCAAAGCGTCCATGTGCTATTTCGGAGTTATTGAAGACATATGGGAGGTCGTTTTCGGTCCATTCTGAGTACCTGTATTTAAATGCAAATAGGTTGATAGTAATAGTGGTGTCAATAAGTAAGTTGTTTTAAAAAAACTACTTTATTTTATTTATCATTACATTTTATTTTAAAATATAATAATGATGTCCTTTTATCATTAGGGCTATGGAAGGATACCATATACTTAAAGGTTCAAAGTTGAAGAAAAAAATGCTTTGGGTCTCTCTTAAAGTAAGTTATTTTAGTAATGATATTTTTCTAAGGTATTTTCTTTTGAATTACCATTACTACTAAAATTGATTTTTATATTCTTTTTGTAGTCTCATAAGCAAAAAGGAAACTATGAGTGTGGATAATATGTAATGAAGGCAATGCATACTATTGTTGATTCACAAATAGTATCTGGGTGGACTGAAGTACGTTTTAGAATTTTAAAATTTTTTATTTTAAGTTTGCATTTTATCATGTTTTAAGAGTTACTTCTAATTGTTCTAATTTTTCTTAACATATATTTATAGATCGATCACCATTGTCGCTAGAAGATATAAACACCATTAGGGAGCAATGGGCTACATTTTTCATTGAAACATTAGCTAGCTACGAGTTATGTCTATAGTTTTACTCAATTTGTAGTTTAGGATGCATCATAATTTGTAAGTTACTTTGATTACACATATGGTTGACATTTACCAACTCTTGTCATTTGTATGTAATTTGGTATATTAAAACATATGAATTGTCTGGTATTTTATTAATTTGCAGGTTATATTCAGGGATCCTCCTAAAATAAGTCAACTATTTTAAAAAAATTAACCACTTTTAACATCCGTCATGGCATGGTCAAGTTAAAAGTAGGATTTTTAAAATCGGTCATGGCATGACCGATTTTAAAAGTCCCACTTTTAAAATCAGTTAGCGACCGATGTTAAAAGTTCCACTTTTTAAAAGTAAAAAATGATCAATTTTAAAAGTGTTTTTTCCACTAGTGATTAATAGAAAGAAAAGTTCATGATATAAAATTGAAGGTCGATAAAAAAGTTTACAAACTAAAGTTAAGTAAAAGTTTTGTTTAAGAATTAAAAGTGAAAATTGAAAAATTTTAATGATTAAAAATATATTTAATTTTACAAAGATATATGACTTTTTCTTTATTGAATCAATTTTTATGAAGATAAAATATCTTCAACCACAATTATATGTCGACGTCAAGAATTAAGTTCTCATTCTTGATTAAGAAACACAAAATTAAATTATTTGTATTAATGAATTTGGTTATTGTAATTTTATGTTTGTTCTCATTTTTTTAGTTTATGAGAATTTTTGTTTTGTCGTTGGATTTAACATGATTCGAGCTTAAAGATTCATATATGCTACTATTTCTTGGGTGAAATCTTCCTTTCTCCTTTGCATGTGAATACGATCTTTTTAGTAGAAAGCAATATTTACAGAAGAAACTATGATGATTAAGTAGTATATTATATTCTTGGTATTTTCTAATATTTATAGTGTGCACACCTCTTATCTAATATTAAATTAACTTTTCTGTAGATAAGTTGTTTGTTATGATTTTGATGTGGTGGCAATTATTGTCTAACCTTATCTCTTTTTAAATGGATCTTGGTGATGTGGCCTTGATAGGCCGATGTTGAATGTTGATGTCATAACTTTTAAACATTATTAATGAGTTTTATTCTCTTTGTCTAAGTTTATCAACTTGACCGTCAATACACCTACCATTATGGAGATTTTTTGTCTTGTTTTTAATTGTTTATGTTTAGGTTTATAAAAAAAATTAATTATTAAAACTAAAACTCAATATTTTCTTAACTCTTATTCCTATTTATTCTAATCTTTATTATTTTAATTTATCATTTACTTATAATTTTTTATTTTCATTTTCTTAACAGTTTTTACGTGTCATTAATCGACAAAGTTAAGAAAGGAAAAATATAGATTTGAATCGAAAATAACTTCAAACCTCCCTCTCAAATATTGTTTCAAATGACTTATTTATTTATTTAAATAGTATTCTTTACTTTTCTTTTACTTTTTCACAGCCATGACTAGCTGGTGCAACTAATGGTCAATGCAACTTGCTAAACATGAAAGTATAGCAAACTAAAGTAAGCCCACAAATTTCGCAATTTGCATATCCCAATGGGACATCCTATTCCCGACGAACTTTCTCAGTTAAACAAAACATCCAGGTCGGTTTGGTCTAATTGTAAGGATTAGTCTTTAATAAAAATTGGCTAAAATAGTTTTTTAATCCCTTAATTATATCTTTTTGTTTCAATTTAGTTTCATTTTTATTTTTGTCTCAATTTAGTCCTAATAAATTAATTAGTTGCAATGTCGGACTTCCGTCCAAATTATTTAAACGGAGTTAACTATTGGTCACGTGGATGCCACGTAGATGCATAGGTGGATGCTACATAGATGCCAAATTTTTTGAAAACACCTGGAACCAGAACGACCCGTTTTGAAACCAGAATGGGCCATTCTGGATGCACTCTTGGAGTGTTAATTTTGCATCGGAACGGCTCGTTCCAAGTGCAAAATTAACACACTAAGAGATCAACCAGAACGGGTCGTTCTGGTTTCAGAACGGGCCGTTCTGGTTCCAGACTGCTAAACACAAACGGTCGATGATTATAGTTAATGGTTGTGAATCGTGGAAGGAAAAAGACCCAAGGTGCAAGGCATTTCAAACACTGGATTTGGTAATTGTTAATGGAAATTGATAACTTTAATTGCTAAACAGTTGGGCTATACAGTGTATCATTAAGGACAATGCAGTGTATCACTAAAGACAATGGTAGCAGATTTTATTTCATTGTTAGTCAAACTGGAGTGAACCACTTACTACCAAATTGACACTATACAGTAAATGATGAACTAATATGATATTTTTTCTTGAAGTCATTAACGATGTACCCCAACAACAATAACCTTTTCTTGAAGAGGTAGAACCTGAAGTAAAGGAAGAGGATACAAAGGACTAACATTTCACCACACAACCATATGCAGGGACGAATCTAAGTTAATCATAGTGACTAAAATTTTTTTCATTCTTTTTTTTTTTTATATATAAAATATTAATAATTTTATAAAATATATATTATTAATTATATTTTAAATATGTTGTTATATCTAATATAATAAATACATTAATATTTTTTTATATTTTATTTTATTGTTTAATTGTTTTTTATTTTGTGGTAAAATTATCTTCATTTTTAATGAAGAAAAAATTTACTTACTTCAAGAGTAAGTCTTGATAGATTTATTCTACTTAATAATTAATGTTCTATATCAAATTTTTAAAAATTTAATTGTTAAATTAAAAAGTTTTTCATGTATAGATCAAATTTATAAAAATTTTAAAAAAATTAAAAATCATATGATACTTCATTAAATTAATTCAAATTAACATATAAAATATTTTTGTTTTAAATGAGTGTAAAAATTTAGAGGACATTAAAAAAAAACAAATTAATAATTTTATTATGTTTATCCTAATATTTTTTATCATTTTATTCCTCTAATTTTAAATAAGTTGCAAAAAATTATAAAATGATACTTAAATATTTCTTTAGACAGAAAGAGAAAAAGGAAAAGTTATCACTCTATTTATAAGATAATTATATTTTATAAAAATAAGTAATTTTAAAATTTTTACCATAAAAAAATATTTTTCAAAATTATTATATTTCTAATAAAATTAATATAGAATATTCTATCGTTATGGAACGGCTCGTTCTGAAACCAGAACGACCCGTTCTGAAACCAGAACGACCCGTTCTGAAACCAGAATGGGCCGTTCTGATGTGCTGGTGGTGTGTTAATTTTGCATCTGAAACGGCCCGTTTCAGATGCAAAATTAACACACTAAGAGTGCACCCAGAACGGCCCATTCTGGTTTTAGAACGGGTCGTTCTGGTTCTAGGTGTTTTCAAGGAATTTAGCATCCACGTGACATCCACATGGCATCCACCTCTGCATTTACGTGGTATCCACGTGGCCAACAATTAACTCCGTTTAAATAATTTGGACGGAAGTCCGACATTGAAACCAATTAATTTATTAAGGACCAAATTGAGACAAAAAATAAAAGTAAGACTAAATTAAAACAAATAATTATTATAAGAGACCAAAATAGGTTTTTAGCCATAAAAATTCTACATCCTCTGACAAGAGAATCCGAAACGTATTTCAAATGTTTAAAATTTAATTTAAATTATTAAATATTAAATTAAATAATTATTTAATAATAAATTTATTAAAAAATATTAATATTTTTAAAATTTTGGACAGAGTTTGTTCTCGTATTGGAAAGATATAACAATCCTCGTCTTTAATTTCTAAAAGAAAAAATAAATAAAAAAGCTCTCGTGACATGACGGATCAAAGTTTAAATTTCAGTGTCTAACAGTTAGTTGAGATGTATGAATTTAGTGTCTTAATGTGTTTGAAACAAATCGTTTCTAAAACGAAATACTTGTCGAGAACTTAAAAAATAATGGGCAAGGACCAAATATGAACATGGGAGAAGGAATGTTAGACAACTGACAAAAATATAATTAATACTAAGTACCAAAAATATTCTTTCGTGCGGTTAAGATTTTAGAACGAGCAATGCTATTCATTACAAGTAGAAAGATATTCCGATTGAACGTTTGAATTATTAAAATATTATCATTTTTTGATAAATTTATTATAAAATAATTATTTAATTTAATATTTTATTATTTAAATTAATTTTTTAATAATTCAGAAGAAATTTCGGTGTCTTCTTTTGGAGGATTCAACAGTTTCCTTTTAGAAACTTTTCTATTGACCCCACACTTTCTAAATGAGCCTATGGAAGTAGATCTTGAAGTTTATGTAAGTAATATATACACCAATGTTATAACGTCATTCAATCTCTAGCTGCTCCCACATTAACTACGCCTTATTCAACTTTTGTAAGCCAACGGCAACTAGTAAGGTATCCATGCATGGCAAAGGTTACTTTGTTTTATATTTAAGTTTAAAATAGACCTTACCTGTATAGAAAATTAAATTTATTTAAAATTTTATATGGATTAAGTTTTTTTAAAATAAAAAATATTTTTAAAAGGTAATTTTTTTAGCTTTTTTTTTTCTTGGATAAAGGTTACTTCTTGACAATGGAGAAAATTACTATTTCTTTCTTCTTAAAAAGTAATTTAGACAAATCGATCCATTAAAAATTAAAAATTACTTATTTTATTAAAAAAACTTTTAAAAAATAGTTTTAAACAAACAATAACTACCGGGGGAAAATTTTAATTAACCTAACGGTTTGTTTGGATAAAGTATTTTAATGAGGTAATTCATTTTTTAAAAAAAATTAAAATACTTTACTCTAATTTATGTTGTTTGGATAAGTTATTTTAAAAGGAATTTTAAATCTCTCATTTTATGAAGCATTTCAATTAACTAAAATTAAAAGAATTTGAAATTACACCAAAAAAGAGAGGAATTTAAAATTCCTTGGTCTTAGTCACGTACGCTCATCATGTTGTTTCTCTCATGTTCACGATTGTCTCTCTCACGTTCGTGGTTGGCTCTCTCGTTCTCGCACTTGCGGTTTGGCTTTTCGCTCTCACACTCGTGACCATCTCTCGCGATTCTTTCTCTTTCCTGATTCACGTTCTCTCGCTCATTCCTGATCTTGATCTTGATTTCTCGCTTGCTTGTGCTCATCATTCTTTTGCGATTTTCGTTCTCCCGCATGCTCATAATCTCGATTTTCCTCTTGCTCGTGATTGTTTAACTTACAATCCTTGATTTCTCCATTTTCTTAGGATCGTCTTTCTTCTCTTTCAATTTTAGGGTTATATTTTAGTTCTTATTGAATTTTGTATTAATCTAGGGTTTTATTTTCAATTCCATGTCTGATTTCAGTAAATTGATACATTGATTCATTTGTCACAAATTAGTGTTTCTCTGTTTTGTTATAAAATGTTTTAACGCCAAATGTCAGTGTTTTACCATTCTTAACAAGTTTGTCAATGCAAACATAATAGTTGTTATAGCAGCATAGGCCATAGAGTCTCTCCTAAATGCATGTTGTTGAGCACTTTACCATTGTGGTATTGAGTGTTGCGGTGGTAAGATGCAATAGCAACTCCCATTCCACATTGAGCCCTGTTTCAACCTTACTTAAACCCTGATGGAAATACTTGAGGAGGTGATTGATCTTCCTCTCCAAGCTCCACCTTCAAGTCCCAATCTAGCTCTTGAGGTCTTTAATGGTGACTTTGATGAAGCCAACACAAGCTCCAAAGCTTGTAGAAGCAACTTGAGGAGGTTCGGTTTCTTCGTTGAAGAGGAAGAAACTTGAGGAACCAAAGAACAAATGAGGAATTCCTTTGTTGAGAAGCTTAGGGGAGAAGCTTCTTCTCCACGAAATTTGTGACCCTTGAGAGAGAATTTTAATGAAAAATTCTGAATTCATATACTCAAAAGTGTGTACAAATGAAAGGTTTAGAAATATATAGAAGTAGGTAGCTTGTAGAGGAAGCTACGCTTAACCATGGTTCAAGTGAACCATGGTTGGCTTAACTTTACCATCCACCTTAGTTTAGGAGGCTTGTGAAGCAAGCTTCTCACTTAGCTTGCTTGGGAAGCAAGTTAGATGAGAAGCTTGTAGCACAAGCTTCCTAAGGCTTCTAAAGAGTAGAAGCAATTCGGCCAAAGAGAGAACTTAGGCAAGCTAGGCGGCCTTGAATCATTTTGCTCCATGAATCCATTTTCTAAAATGCTTAATTTGGTTTAGTTAGGTTCATCAAAAAATGATGAAACCTAGCTAAATCAAATCCTTGAAAAATTAGTAGCAAAATGAGTCCAATATGTAAAATTTTGCCTAGGCCCAATTCTGGCCCAATTGCTAAACACACCCTCGAGCCTTGCTAAATGTCACCCCACTTCTACTACTGAAAAATAGAAAAAGAGTGACCTTCAATACAAGGTCAAATGGAGTAAAAGTCTCCAAATAACCTACTCTAAATTCACTATACAATGATCTATAAAAAGGAAATAAAGTGCCTCACAAATACAAAGGCAAAATAAACCTATACAAGTAACTACTATATTTACAAACATATGAAAAGGTCTTTAAAATCATCCCATTCCTCTTGGTTCTTTTAATATATCACCTCTTGGATTCCTTGACCTTGGCATATTTCCATCATCCCCTCCTTCTTGAAAAGGATTTGACCTCAAATCTCGAGAGTCGTTATGATGGTCATCCACACCTACAAATATATAATACCATTCATAAGAGGTGATATTGTCAAGCAATAAATTTGAAAGGCATATCCTAAGAGGAACCCTTTCATAGAACCTAATAAAGAAATTAATGACACTAGACCTTCTAACATATTGAATAGGATCCTCTCCTAAACATAGTCTAGGTATATTACTAAACCCTAGGAAAGTGCTAAAACTAAGACTATAACATTCTAAAGACTTAATCCTAACAACTAGAACATCTTGCCTAAAGTACCCTATGTGGTAACCTAGGCATTTCCTAGAAAACAAGGAAAATACTACTAGAAAATTTTCTAAGCAATTTTGGATTATATTATTTGTTGGATAGTTATGAAAAGGATTTGTCACAAGGAACCTTGAAGGTTCATATGTTGTATCCAACAAATAATATATTCCAAGAATTGGGTGCTTTATTAAAACAAGTAAGGTAGGAATAGTCCTACACAAAGGAGGGTTATCTACCTTGGGCATCACCAAGGAAGTAGCACAAGAAGTAGGACTAAGTGAAGCTTTAGACATTGTAGGCATGGGAGATATAAATCTTAGAACTTCTACAGGTACAGTATGGACACTGAAGGACGTCAGATATATTCCAAGACTCAAGAGAATGTTAATCTCTATGGGTATGCTGGATGTTCAAGGATATCAAGTTACATTTGAAGATGGTCAGTGGAAGGTGGTGAAAGGTAATCTAGTTGTTGCTCGTGGCTGGAAGAAAGGAACCCTTTACATGGTAGAATTTCCTGTAAAAGAAGCAAATTCAGTTAGTGATGATGTTGGTCACTCTTCGACTCTGTGGCACCATAGACTTGGTCATATGAGCGAGAAGGGTACGAAAATACTAGTCTCAAGGGGGAAGATTCCAGAACTGAAAGAGGTAGAAGTTGGTTTCTGTGAACCATGCGTGTTTTGGAAAATAGAAGAGAGTTACTTTTTCCAAGTCAAGAAGGATGCCCAAGGTTGAGAAGTTGGAACTTGTTCATACAGATGTGTACGAACCAACACTAGTCTCATCATTAGGAGGATCACGATATTATGTCACTTTCATAGATGATTCCACCAGAAAGGTATGGGTTTATTTTTTGAAGCAAAAATCAGAAGTATTTAATACCTTTAAGAAGTGGAAAGCCGCTGTTGAGAATATTGAGATAGGATTAAAAGTTAAATGTTTAAAGTCCGATAATGGTGGTGAATACAGTAGTACTGAATTTGTTAATTACTATGTTGAGAATGGAATTAGAATGCTTAAAACTATTCCTGAGATACCTCAGCAGAATGGTGTTGTTGAAAGAATGAACATGACCTTGAATGAGAGGGCAAAGAGTATGAGAATTCATGCAGGGTTACCGAAGACATTCTAGGCAGATGTAGTGAGCACAGTAGCATACCTCATTAATCGAGGACCCTCAGTTCCCATAGGGTTCAAGATTAATTCCTGAGGAGGAATGGCAAAGTAAGGATGTAAGTCTTTCTCATTTGAAAGTATTTGGTTGTGTTTCTTATGTTCGTGTTAGAGATGCTGACAGGGACAAGCTTGATCAAAAAGCAAGAAAGTGCATTTTTATTGGCTATGGAGAAAATGATATGGGATATCGCTTTTGGGATGATCAAAACAGAAAGATCATTAGAAGCAGAGATGTTACTTTCAATGAAAATACCGTGTAAAAGGACAAACTTGAGACAAATTCTGAAGCTGAAAAGCAACCAACAGAGAAGAAAAAGGCAGTGTTAGATGACATTACAAAAGACGACATTGTAAGAAAAGGTGAGAGCTAAGAAAATAGAACAGTTGAGGAGACCACTCCAGTCACTCCAATAATTGAAGTGAGGAGATCTAGAAGAGTTATTAGGCCTCCTCATAGATTTTCTGTAACAGCCCAATTTTCACTAGGACAAGAGCCCAATTAAGGTGGTTTAGTAGCCCAGAACGGGTCATTTCAAAATTGGAAAGGACCGTTTCAAACTACTAAATAGACCTACTTTTGGCAGCCCGGAACGGGCCGTTCCGAAACTGGAACGGGCCGTTCCAAACTACTAGATTGGCTTATAAATCTTAGTTGGGAACGAGTCGTTCCCAATTGGAACGAGCCGTTCCAGATTTCAAAAATGGCCTTTAACCCCTAATTGGGAACGGGCCGTTCCAGAGTTGAGAACGGGCAGTTCTGGTTTCAAAACGGGTCATTCTAAAATATGACCGTTGTATGTTTTTAATGCAACCCCAGAACGGGTAGTTCTGGTCTGAGAACGGGCCGTTCTAGATGTGAATTTTACTCATGATATAAGAGTCTAGAACGGGCCGTTTCGGAGACACCTGATACCTATAAATATAACAGTCTGGCACTCCCAAAAGCACACTTTTCACTTCTCTCTTCTTTTCTTCTTTGCTCTCTTCTTTTCCTTATACACTCTCTAAAGACCGAGGGGAGCTCAGAGGAAGAGACCAACGAGATCCCTGGAGCTACTGCTTATCGAGGTATGAGGGAAAAGGGAATTATTTGTATGCAAAGTTACATGAGGGAATTGGGTAGAGGAGGAAGCCCAGCCCATAGGATTATGGGTAATTTTATAATTATTTCTATTTAAATAATTGATGATTCCATTAGATTTTACATGTATTGAGGATTAGGAATATGCCTTTAATTTGTAAAAATGATGATCTGGGAGAGAGTACAAAATTTTTGAAAAGTGCCTGTGAGTTAGGTTTTAGAAAAATTGGGAGTTTTATTGTTTAAGTTAAGATTGTACTAAATTGATGATTCAATCAAGTTTTATATTAATTTATAAATATTATTGTTACATTATTTGGTAAAATTAGTGATCTAGATATGGAATGTGGTGTGATGCCTTCGTATAAATGTATACATTATATCTACTGTTTTAATATTAAATTAATTATGATATGAGTATGTTGGCATGAAATGAGATGATTGTATTGAATGTGAATATGATGTGATTGTGGTTCCTCACACATATGACCAGCGATGAGACGACCCTGGGTAAGTAATGTTATAGGGATGGCGTGCCCCTGACATAGTGTGGGATGAGTGAGGCAATTAGCACATATCACTTATGACAAATATGGCAGCCCTGACATAGGGTTAATTGCAAGACTTGTGTGGATTGATTGTGATTGTGGTTACTCACACTAATGACCAAGGATGAGACGACCCTAGGTAAGTGATGCTACAGGGATGGTGTGCCACTGGCATGGTGTGGGATGAGTGAGGCAATTAACCCATATCACTTATGTCAAATGTGGTGTGGCCTTGGCATAATGCTAATTGTAAGATTTGTGTGGATTGTGATGATTGGTGTAATTGTGAATCGAGATGTGAAGATGATGAATGATTGATAAATTATGATGTTTGTGTATATTTCATTAAGTAATGAGTTATGATGAACTTATGTTGTGTTTTTCTTGTGTGCTTTTCATATATATATTTTCTTTTTTCACCGTACAATTTGTGGATGTTTTAGGTGAGGAAGATCCGACTTTGAGTGGCATCTAGTGTGACACCCTCTACCCCATTATTAATATACAACAATTGTAATAACAATAAAATTTTTCTTTTCTTCTTTTTGAGTAATTAAAATCTTTCATAGTTTAATAACATCTTTCATGTATAAAATAATTGTTTCCAATATTATAAGGTAGAAGATTCACATTCGTAACTCATAAATCATAATTCCAGTGTAGAAATTATAAAAGAAAAGAGGTTAAGACTTTCAATACAATTTATTGGAAAACAAGAAATCATATATATACAAATAAAGGAAATATAAATTAACTCTAGTAAAGGTGGCAGTGCCTCCTAGTTAGGAATTAATTTATAACTTTAAAATCATATAATAAAATAGTATAACAAAGATGTACATTTTGATCTTTCCTCAAGAACGTTCAAAATTACATAAGAAGAGAAAATTAAAGCTTTTAAAACAATAACATCCCTAAAAAAAAAACAAGCCTAGCTATGCCCGATGACACATCCTATCAGAGCATGCCCCACTGAAGCCTTAAGCCTCATCACCAACATCCCCATGATGCTGATCATCTGCAACACAATTTAAAACATATACAAAAACAACAAGGGAGTGAGAAACATCTCACTCAGTTTCAGGTGCAGAAATAACTGCTAGATAGCACACACACACACAACATATATAAGTCACATGTAAACAATACATAAATAGTCAATATCACATATATATACTCATTTATCATGCTTATGATGTCATGGACTCAACTCATAAATGCATGCATGTGGCGCCATAAGGAAGTTTCACATATCATCACTGGTGACCCTAAGGCACACCTGCACAACTGTCGGTGACCCTAAGGTACACCTGGTTAGCATATCATCAACTGTCGGTGACCCTAAAGTACACCTGGTTAGCATATCATCAACTGTCGGTGACCCTAAAGTACACCTGGTTAGCATATCATCAACTGTCGGTGACCCTAAGGTACACCTTGTTAGCATATCATCAACTGTCGGTGACCCTAAGGTACACCTTGTTAGCATCAACTGTCGGTGACCCTAAGGTACACCTGGTTACATCACTGGTGACCCTAAGGTACACCTTGTTAGCAAGATACATCACTGGTATGCGGCCTCAGCGGCACACCTAGAATAAGATATGCATATGATGCATGTCATACATTCATTATTTCATGAACTCAACATTTAACTTATTACAGAATTTCATTTAGTACATCATGTCCTCATTTGTCATAGTCTCATAATCATAGTTTGTCTCAATAGTCAATTCTTAGGTCTCATGTCATTTGTCCATATTTCACATAGTCATGTCATCAATACTCCTCATAAGGTCCGCATAGGTATTCACAGAGATTCAGAGAGCATTCTTATTCATATTAAAACTCATGTATTATTAACATTAATTTCATATTCATTTATTACTTCAACAAAGAAAAAGGTAGAGTAAATAGAAAATCAGACAGAACAACGGCACTTTCAACAAAAACAAAGTAGAATAAATAGAAAATCGGACAGAACAACGGCACCTTCAACAAAGAACAAAGTAAAGTAAATAGAAAATCAAACAGAACAACGACATCTTCAACAAAGAACAAAATAGAGTAAATAGAAAATCAGACAGAACAACGGCAAGGGATTGGGGGCCAATCCGACAAACAACTATCCAACAATTATCCCCACACCCCTGAGCGAGGTTCTCACTCCCCCCTTACCTGGATAAGCGGAGTTGGAACATGGGCAGAGTCTCCTCCTCTGGATCCCCTCTTTTTCTTTCCCTCTCTCTCTCTTTCTTTCTTTCTCTCTCTCTCTCTTCTCTCTCTCTCTCTTTCTCTTTTCTTTCTCTCTCTAAAATTTCCACTTCTTGCTGAATATAAATTTTTCACCCCCCTTGGCCCTATTTATAGGCCTCCTGGCGCAACCGGAACGGCCGTACTGATTTCGGAACGGCCCGTTCCGGATCCTTCAAACGTGGGCAAATTTCTCAACTGGAACGGCCCGTTCCAAAATCGGAACGGCCCGTTCTCAAAAAGCAGAACGGCCCGTTCTGAAACCAGAACGGCCCGTTCTCAAACTCAGCAGAACGGCCCGTTCTCCCTCCGGAACGGCCCGTTCTCCTTGTTGGAACGGCCCGTTCTGGGTCCGTTCCCAACCTAAAATTTTAGCTTATTTTAAATGCTCAGAACGGCCCGTTCCACTTTCGGAACAGCCCGTTCCGAGTTACTCAAATGCCCCTAATACCTTTATAAAATTACGAAAATGCCATCAATAATTACGAAAATGCCATTACTAATAAAAATATCCTTTTAAGGAAATTGGGGTGTTACAATTCTCCCCTCCTTTTAGAAATTTCGTCCCCGAAATTTACCTGAAAACAAAAATAGATAAGTTTCTCGCATCTTGCTTTCTAACTCTCATGTAGCACTTTCTTCAAAATTTCCTTATTGATGTACAACTCTATCAATCTTTCCAAGAAATGTCTAATGTTAATAAGTTCAAGGTGAGCAGACCTGGTAAGCCTATCCATTAATCCAAATAAGATCAAATTTCTTAGGAATATCATACATAACTACAACTAAATCCATAGATACAGAATCTTATTTTCAAATTAGAACGTCTAAAGGTTGTATTAAATCTGAAAGTTTTTGGTGTTCGACCTTAACTTTCTAACATACTAAGCAAGCATACACAAATTCCTCCACTTCCTCCGTCATCTTAGGCTACCAAAACATCTTCTTAAGATATTGATACATCTTAGTAACTCCTAGATGAATACTAAGACTGCTCTTATGACCTTCTTCCAAGATTGCTCTCTTAAGTTCTGGCACATTTGGAATATACAACCCATCCTTAAATCTCAACACTCCATCCACTCCAATTCTAAACTTACTTTCTACACCTTGATTCAACTTCTCTACTTCTCTTTAGACCATCATGTTTCCGTTGCGCCACTCTGATACATTTCAGTAACTCTTAAATAAATGCTAAAAATATTCTTATGTCCTTTCTCTAAGATCATCTTCCTTAATTTTTGGGTTTACTAGGCACATAGATTATATCCTTGTATCCCGAAACACCATCAACTTCCACTTGTAAAAGGCTATTTATATTCCTACCAATCTTTTTCACTTGGGTCACTAAGAAAGAATCTAACTCCTGAGTCTTCTAATCTCATTATTAATCCTTTCAACATATTCAATTCAATGTTCCTAAGGGTGAGCTCACACATCATGCTTAAGTTTCTAATCTACTCAATCAAACTCAACCCTTATATCATCAAAATGATAGATAAATGTTCATCCTACTCAGGACATTTGTCACCATATTAGTTTAACTTGTATAATCTTCTCCAATGATTAGGCACCTAATTGTAAGTTCACTATGTACTCATACTCGGTCTTTAAGTCTTACCACTTTATTTATACTCCAAGAAAACTCTTATTCATTACCTTGTCCTATAATCTCATACCTGGCCACCAAAATGAATCGACTAATATACTTATTCAATATCCTTTGAATAATCCATTCGTTAATCGAGTCATACATAGTCCCTTACTACTAGGAGTAATTTCACAAATCAAACTTAAATTCCTAACTTGAGCCAAAAGATATATCTCTTTGACCATAAAGAAAGATAAATATAGATATTTCCTATTCAAAGCATCGACTGCTATAGGTTTACCCAGATAACAACTAAGATTAAAATCTTAATCCTTACAATTTCCAACTATCTCTTCTATCTCATATTCAATTCCTTCAGATCAAACAGATATTTAAGATCCTTATAATCACTAAATATCTCAATAATGTTTCTAAAATCTCAAGCGTAACTATTACAACTTCTAATTCAAGGTAATTTCTCTCATGAATTTTCTATTTCCTAGATGCTTAAAAACATAAGTTACTACCTTTGCATCAATAATCCACCCAAACCTGTCTTCAAAGTCATCACTATATCCCACATAAGACTTACTAGAGTCAGGTAATATTATCACTAGTCAATCTTGCCATAAGAGTTAGAACTACTCTTATACTTACTATCTCACATAAAGACAATACCCCTCATAGTGAATGTAGTCAAGGGCAATGCTATCCTAGAAAGTCTTTCAATAAATCTCCAATAGTAAGCCTCATAAAACTTTTATTCTCGCTAACTTGCTTAGATATCTCTCTGCTTAAACATAACTTCTACCTAAGACAAATTCATGTTCACCTTAACTGAAATTTACAGGGACTAGAAAACTTAACATACAACCGTCTTGGATATATCTTCACCTTCAACTACAATATGATCATATCACATCCTAAGATAAATATCACTAACCATACAACATTCACCATTTGATCCCTAAAGTCTTCTATTCACATATCGACATACATGCACATCAAGTCATATTAGAATGCCTACTTTAAACCTTCATATATATCATCCATAAGCATGTATATGAACAACCTTTACCACATAGCATCATATAACCTTAAACAACCTCTCAATCTACACGAAAACACCTCAAAACATGTCAATTCTTATCCTTGCATTGCCTACTAACCCGAAAACATTATTATACAGACTAACTTCTATTTTTTAACAACTATCAAAGAAAACAACACATAAAGAGTTCTACTCATCCACGTGATATCAACCTATCACTAAGTGAATAGGCTACAACTCTTAGTGAGACATGAGATTTTAAAAAAAACAAATCATCTTCTTAGCTAAAGAAAACTTCAAAAATCACAACAAATATATTCAGTGCTTACAACTATACCTCTAATTACCAAAGCAGCTATACTGGAGTTCTAGACCTTCGTTTAACCTGATTCCAATTCCATTAGAAAGATAACATCCAATGCTACCACTTTCCTGAAGACTAACAAAAATTCTAATTTTGTCAGTATAGCACTTGTACTGTCACAACAAAACATCTCCTACACCAGACAACAATAGTGTATCAACATCTAAAACCACAAAAATACCTCAATCCTTCCAAACTTACTCCTTTCCACCTGAAATTCATATCAAAGTTTCCCACTACAAATCTAAACCAAATAACTCACCTATTTAGTACAAAAGGCTTAGAAAATAAAATTTTCATGCAACCATCAAACTCTAAAAAATCATCAACACTTCAATCTCTCCTTAAGAATACCAAAACTCCAATTCTCAACATACCTCATCTTTGGATTCAATTGCTACAACTATAGCTTTCAAAAATTTCACCAATCATAAATTCTTAATACACTTTAAAATAAATCAATGTCTTACCCAAATCTAAGGCCTCAATAGTTCCCACAATATTAACAACATATTTCGTCTACCACTACTCGCACATATGCTTGCAACACAAGCGATATTACTCAACCACCACTTCTTACGTAAGTATCAAACACTTAAGCAATCATAAGAATGAAGAAGAAAGGTCATAATGGTATTAGCTGACACTATCATGACTATCATTCCTCTAATTAAAAAATAAATAAAAAAATAACTTAACAATATCAAACTTTACAATATCAACACAAGGAGAACATCATCATCATCATTATCAAAGCAAAACATCATCAAAGCAAAGCATCACCAAAATATACAACGGACAAAACAATGTCAGAGTACACAACAGAATCTCGATAAGTCACGGCCGATTAGATCGACCTGCTCTGATACCACTAAATGTGACACCCTCTACCCCATTATTAATATACAACAATTGTAATAACAATAAAATTTTTCTTTTCTTCTTTTTGAGTAATTAAAATCTTTCATAGTTTAATAACATCTTTCATGTATAAAATAATTGTTTCCAATATTATAAGGTAGAAGATTCACATTCGTAACTCATAAATCATAATTCCAGTGTAGAAATTATAAAAGAAAAGAGGTTAAGACTTTCAATACAATTTATTGGAAAACAAGAAATCATATATATACAAATAAAGGAAATATAAATTAACTCCAGTAAAGGTGGCAGTGCCTCCTAGTTAGGAATTAATTTATAACTTTAAAATCATATAATAAAATAGTATAACAAAGATGTACATTTTGATCTTTCCTCAAGAACGTTCAAAATTACATAAGAAGAGAAAATTAAAGCTTTTAAAACAATAACATCCCTAAAAAAAAACAAGCCTAGCTATGCCCGATGTCACATCCTATCAGAGCATGCCCCACTGAAGCCTTAAGCCTCATCACCAACATCCCCATGATGCTGATCATCTGCAACACAATTTAAAACATATACAAAAACAACAAGAGAGTGAGAAACATCTCACTCAGTTTCAGGTGCAGAAATAACTGCTAGATAGCACACACACACACAACATATATAAGTCACATGTAAACAATACATAAATAGTCAATATCACATATATATACTCATTTATCATGCTTATGATGTCATGGACTCAACTCATAAATGCATGCATGTGGCGCCATAAGGAAGTTTCACATATCATCACTGGTGACCCTAAGGCACACCTGCACAACTGTCGGTGACCCTAAGGTACACCTGGTTAGCATATCATCAACTGTCGGTGACCCTAAAGTACACCTGGTTAGCATATCATCAACTGTCGGTGACCCTAAAGTACACCTTGTTAGCATATCATCAACTGTCGGTGACCCTAAGGTACACCTTGTTAGCATCAACTGTCGGTGACCCTAAGGTACACCTGGTTACATCACTGGTGACCCTAAGGTACACCTTGTTAGCAAGATACATCACTGGTATGCGGCCTCAGCGGCACACCTAGAATAAGATATGCATATGATGCATGTCATACATTCATTATTTCATGAACTCAACATTTAACTTATTACAGAATTTCATTTAGTACATCATGTCCTCATTTGTCATAGTCTCATAATCATAGTTTGTTTCAATAGTCAATTCTTAGGTCTCATGTCATTTGTCCATATTTCACATAGTCATGTCATCAATACTCCTCATAAGGTCCGCATAGGTATTCACAGAGATTCAGAGAGCATTCTTATTCATATTAAAACTCATGTATTATTAACATTAATTTCATATTCATTTATTACTTCAACAAAGAAAAAGGTAGAGTAAATAGAAAATCAGACAGAACAACGGCACTTTCAACAAAAACAAAGTAGAATAAATAGAAAATCGGACAGAACAACGGCACCTTCAACAAAGAACAAAGTAAAGTAAATAGAAAATCAAACAGAACAACGGCATCTTCAACAAAGAACAAAATAGAGTAAATAGAAAATCAGACAGAACAACGGCAAGGGATTGGGGGCCAATCCGACAAACAACTATCCAACAATTATCCCCACACCCCTGAGCGAGGTTCTCACTCCCCCCCTTACCTGGATAAGCGGAGTTGGAACATGGGCAGAGTCTCCTCCTCTGGATCCCCTCTTTTTCTTTCCCTCTCTCTCTCTTTCTTTCTTTCTCTCTCTCTCTCTTCTCTCTCTCTCTTTCTCTTTTCTTTCTCTCTCTAAAATTTCCACTTCTTGCTGAATATAAATTTTTCACCCCCCTTGGCCCTATTTATAGGCCTCCTGGCGCAACCGGAACAGCCGTACTGATTTCGGAACGGCCCGTTCCGGATCCTTCAAACGTGGGCAAATTTCTCAACTGGAACGGCCCGTTCCAAAATCGGAACGGCCCGTTCTCAAAAAGCAGAACGGCCCGTTCTGAAACCAGAACGGCCCGTTCTCAAACTCAGCAGAACGGCCCGTTCTCCCTCCGGAACGGCCCGTTCTCCTTGTTGGAACGGCCCGTTCTGGGCCCGTTCCCAACCTAAAATTTTAGCTTATTTTAAATGCTCAGAACGGCCCGTTCCACTTTCGGAACAGCCCGTTCCGAGTTACTCAAATGCCCCTAATACCTTTATAAAATTACAAAAATGCCATCAATAATTACGAAAATGCCATTACTAATAAAAATATCCTTTTAAGGAAATTGGGGTGTTACATCTAGAATGTCAACCGTTGATTTGTGGGTATGCTTTGATATTGTGACATCGGGGTAGAGTATTCTAGGAGATAAATTTATATGTATTTAGAGTTATACCTTTTCTTTTGAAAACAATTTGTAAACTCTCAAGTTTTACTTTCCAAATTTTATTTTCAATTATTTTGGTTATTGATGAAGGTTTTATGTGAACCCTTTTACCAACATTGAAAATTTTATTATTTAGTTTATTTACATGATTAATATATATGTGTGTGTGTGTGTGTGTGTGTGTTGGGGTAGTAAGGGTGTCACATTCTCTCCTTCAACAAATTATTTGTTGTTGACTGATGATAGAGGTTGTTCAAACACAAGAAAGAGTACTACAGGATTTGTTTTCACAGTAGGTGGCACAACAGTTAGTTGGATGTCTCGACTTTAGAAAAGCGTTGCACTTTCAACCACAAAAGCAGAGAACATGGCTATTTCAGAAACTGGTAAAGAAATGATTTGGTTGAAGAATTTTCTTGAAGAGTTGGGCAAGAAGTAGTGTGATAGTGCTCTTTATAGTGATAATCAGAGTGCCATTCATCTTGCAAAGAATCATGTGTTTCATGCGAAGATAAAACACATCCAGTTGAGATATCATTTCATTAGAGGGCTAATCAGTGATGATACTTTTCTCTTGAAGAAGATCCCTAGGTCAGAGAATCCTGCAGATTTGTTGACCAAGGTGGTTACTATTGAGAAGTTGAAACTTTGCATAGTTTCAAATGGCCTTCATGGTTAATTGTTGAGAAGGCGTTGCACTAGTTTGGAGGTGTTATGGTTTTAAGGTTTACTAGATTTTTACTTTGGAGTGCAGTTGATGTGATCAGCCTCCAAGTGGGAGATATTGTTGAGTATGTGGAGTCTGAAGGGTTTATTGGGTTTGGCCCATTTGTTTTCTTTCTTTTTTATAAATACTCATGTAATTGTGAACCTAATTAATAAAATAGAAAATACCATCTAGTGCAGCCGTGGGCGTAGGTTATTCTGACCAAACCACGTAAATCTATGTGTCCTGTTAATTTACTTTCTCTCTTGCAATTGTGCATGTGAGTGCGTTTGCGATCCCCAATATCAATTGCTCCAAATAATAGCATAAGTTTCACATTACCATTGAAAGTTTTACTTGTAATGGAGACCCCAAAGATAATCAGTAGAAATTATTCTACTATTGAAGGATCAAGGGAAGTCCTTATCTCTTATATATATATAGGGTATTAGCACTTGATCAATTGCAATTAAATTGATAACCAGTTTCTTATACTTATCCAAACACAACATTAGTTATCTCAAAATAGAGAGGAATAAAGGAAAGTGGTGCATTGAAATTTTTGTTATTTAAGGTCTTATAGCAGAAATTTTCAGCTCCATGTAACTATATGTACTAGTAATCTAATATTATTTGTACTACAATAATTCATATTGTGTCTCATCAACTATATAGTATATACCATAAAAAAATATAAATAAATAAGAAAAACGCTTTGGTAAATCAATCACTCCAACTAGATGAAAATATAGAATATTAAATAAAGTTATTGCTTTTAATAAATTTGGTTAATTCTGAGTTAATTATTTGAAGAGCAAAAACCTGTGTTTACTGATTAATGACAATCTATATCTAGCAGCACATGAAGCAGTACCTTTGCCAATGATTTGTTCATTTGTTACTCTCCTATCAATATTTTTTGTAAGGGGATCTTCTTCCAGTTAAGTTAGGGGAGTAACTGGTCCATTATAACATTTATTTTTGTCATGATAACCACATAATGATTTGGTAACTGTTAGATATACCTCAACTTAATTTTTTTAAAATAAATGATGATGATCCTTAATTAGGCTTAATTGTTTTAACTACATATATACTTTTATACAATTCTTTCTACCAAAATAACCATAAAAGCATTTTGTTTTGTACAAAAATAATAGTAACTTTGATCACAGACTTGATACTCTCACTATAAGTATTTACTTCTTGAAAAGTAATTTTCGTGTTAAGGAAGATCTCTCACTAGAGTCCCAAGACAAGAATTAATTTAATGGTTTCTGATCCAAGTCGAAGTAATCCTAAATAAAATTTGATGTTTATGATCTTTCAAGAAATTCCAGTAACATCTATGAAATGGACAAGGTTACAATTGTTACCTACTTGAACTGGATTTTTTTTTTCTTTTCTGGTGGAACATGTTATATTTCCTAATTTATATGCCATTACACTCATTTTTAGTTATGCATTGGGTGCATAGACTATTAATTAATGCCACACATATTGCTATAAGATTAAGGAGTGTTTGTGTCTTAAATACAAAACAAGAACGTAGGAGATACCAATTTTTCTTGATATATTTCTAGAATGAAACAGAGGTCCAATTTGTAGAGCAAAGTCAAATGCCTAAGCGGCTGCATTCTTTAATATTTTATGTTTAGAATACTCGCTAATATAACTTGTAAGATAGGATGGAATTCATGGCTAAGGTAAAATAAAAATCACTTAATTTGACTTCTTTCACCACCAGACTTAATGTTGCTGTCAAGTTTTCATCAACTCGTAATGTGTCTTTGTTGCTATGAGGTCATCCTTATGAACTCAAACATTCAAATTCAATATTTTCTAACTCAGTACTGTAGGGTTAATATATATTTTTGATTGGAAAATTCTAAAATAAATAAAAAATTATGTATGTAAGGTGTGTTCATCTAGTGCAATATCTTTTCAGACTACGTTAATAAAATGAATATTTTGTTATGTTTCTTTGTTTCTAGTTACTATGATATCATTTATTAATTACCTATCATTGCTAATGTTGTATGTTGAACTCTTATGAATTTATACGTAGTAGAAACTTGACATATATATAATATATTTTGAAATTATTTTATATTTCATTTTAATTATTTTAGAATTTTCTCTCTTATATTAGTTTCACTTGGTGTAGATTGAGAAGAAATGGATGTTAGCCTAGTTAATACCATAATTACTTCAAGAAAACGTAAAAGAGAAGAGTTCAAGGAGATAACCATATTGGTTGTTGCTTATGTGGTTTATATGATTATAAGCGTAGTAGCATGGTACCATAAAAATTATTTAGTTAAGGAACCATCCCATAATTGGGAATTGGAGCGGCGTAGTTTTCTTAATTGTCTTTATAGAGGGGCGGAAAAAGATTGCATTGAACAATTAAGGCTCAGTAAGAGTGCATTTTTCAAGTTTTGTACAATTTTACAAGAAAGAGGGGGTTAGTAAGAACAAGAAATGTTCCCATCACTACAAGAAAATTGTCATATAGTGACACACACCCTATAGTGACACTATACATGTCACTAAAAATTACTTTTACTCACACAATAACTACAATATATGTTGATATGCTATTAAAAAGTGTGGGTATATGCTATAGTGACACACAAAACATGTTGTTAAATCTCATTCAAAATCAGTACTAAAATTGTGTGTAACTATATGTCAAATAGATATATACCTACATATATTGTACCTATAGTGACACTTTTTATATGTCACTATATATAATATTTCTTGTAGTTAATAATTGAAGTGGTGACAATGTTTTTACATATTCTTGTTCACAACCTAAAATACAGAGTAGTGTAATTTAGTTACTATAGATCTAGAGAAACAATAAGTAGACAATTTAATAATGTCTTAAGAGTTTTAAACAAACAACAACTACCAGGGGAAATTTTAATTAACCTAACTGAATTTGATGTCAATGCAAAATAGTACGATAAGCAGTGATATAATATATCGGTCATTTTATTTTTAGGTTACTAAAATTTTCCTTATTAGTTTAGGATTTTCTTGCAAATTTTTCTAAAAAATTCACAGGAAATAAGTTACCTGGAAAATTTTTTGCAAATTAAAATTTGCAAGTAAAACCTTTATGGATAACTCATTTTTTACGGATTTAAAAATTTGCAAGAAATTTTTTGAAAATAATTTTTACATGAAAATAATAAATTTTGGCAAGAAAATTATATTTTAAATATTTCTTGTGGATTTTACTGCAAAAAAATCCACAAATAACCTTTCCTATGAAAAAAATTGCAGGAAAATGTGTAGATACTTTTCTATAGACCTTAAATTTGCAGCAAAGTTTCTTACAAATTTTTAAACAGTAAAAAAATCGTAGAAAAGTTACTTGTCAATTTTGAAAGTAGCAAGAAATTCTTGTAGAAATGAAAATTTACAGGAAACTTTCCTACAAATTTTCTTACAATAAATTTCAATCTGCAGGAAATTTCTATAATATAAATAAATATATTTCCTTATGAGAAGCCACTTCCAATATTTACTTTATTTGTCAATATTAAAAAAATTAATTTATTTAGATGATCATATATATAAAATTTGTCTTTGATAAAAAAGATTTTAAAATTATTTCTAGCTAGTATTAATAAGAAACATAAAACTGGTTTGTTTAAAATTAAAAACAAACAATTATAAAAAAAAGTATTTTAAAATAATAAAAAAAATATAGGTTTTTTTATTAAACTATAAGTGTCTTTCACTATTATATGCAAATTAGCAAGGTTGCATTTCTCATTCAGGGAAAAAAAATTACGTAAATGACCTTTCATATTTTGTTCTTTTCTTTTGGGCTACAATTCATAAACTTTGATTAGTGCCCTGTTCTGAGCTTTTTTCACTCCACATCAACGCCTCGCACTGTTTGAAGATTTTGGTCCAGAACTGAACTATCATGATGAAAGCACAATCACAATGCATGCAAATAAATCAATTTTTATTAATTGATCTCATCTTTTCATGATTTCACCTTATCATGCACACCTATAGGTGAAGCTTTTTGTGGTCCATTAGATGGCATTTTCTCATATAACCTATTTATAATTTAGAATCGTTTGGCAGAGCTATAATGATAAAGCAGAAGGAAACCCACAGATTTGAAAGAGGAAAATTTTAACAAACCTACGTTCAATGTCATCAGCCATCTTATTGTCAGGGTCCTAATTAGTACAATGATCTAGTAACAGGAATAATTTTTTTCTTCTATTAATTCCTTAGTGTTAGTATTTTCCTAAAATTCAAATACTTTAAAAACTCATAAGACAACACTAAGTTATAACATATAAAATTGATATTTATATTAACAAAGAACACATAAATTTAAAATATTAAAATAAAGATATCAATGTTTCATAAGTTAGCATTAGTCATTATAGATACAGTGCCATCAATTATCTAATCATCTAAGCATCCTATTTGTATTAGTATATAAGTTCAAAAATTATTGAAAGATGTAGTTAGAAGTACCAAAGGTATTTGAAAAGCATTTGACATGATGACAATACCAAACATAGTTAAATTATAGCTGATTGGGTTATTTGTTTCCAATTTGAAGTTGAGAAAGACAATGTGATAAGGCAGATACATAGATAAGTATGAAAAATACGGAAAATACGGTCATATTTGGTTTAGTTTAAAAATACATCTCCAAAAAACATCCCAACAATTCAAAAGACAAACAAAATATATTCAGTTCTACATAATCTGCAAATACCATGTATTGAAAAATAAACGATATACCATGTAATTAAAACAACTTGTATCTACAATCAATCATAACTTGTACTTATAATTAACCATGGCCTGTATAAATGTAAATGAAAAAATGAAGATGTCAAGGCAAAGTCGATGTACTAAAAAATAAATGATATAGCGTATGCATGATATATCATGAACTAGATTCAACTTGTATCTACAATCCACCATAACTTGCACCTATAATCAACCATGCCATGCATAAAAGTAAATGAAAAAAAATTGCAGATATTAAAGCAAAATCCTTTTTCAAATAATGAAAAGATATTAAATATCACCTTCAATATGATCACTATATTCATCACCATCATATTCGTCATCACTTTCATTGTTATGTTGAGTTGACAATGGTGAATGTGAACAAGAACCAACAAATCCTAAGTGTTGCATTAGAGTTGCTAATTGTTTCCTAGTCTCGGTCAATTCCCGTCTCGTTTCTAGTTTATCTTCTTGTTGTTTATACAACTCTTGCCTCATTTCTAATTTTTCTTGTTCTTATCTCTATAGTGATTCATTTAATGCTTAAATTTGACTTCTTAAAGCACCATCATCCTCAAAATTACTAGAAAAACCTTGATGAGGTAATCAATGTTCTTCCTATGGACCCAAGGCCAGGGATCCTTCCTTTTTTTTCCCAACCACATCTACCCAAATGTCTAAGTCATATGGCATATGATCTATGGATGATTGACTGTCTGCTCCATCCTCTCTTAAATTTTGAGATGATGTCTCAATTTTTCTTTGTTGAAACTTGTCCTGCATATAAACAATTTTTTAATCATCAATAACAAATAAATAAAAATGATAAGATGTATGATAAAAATAAAGGACCTAGTCACTCCATATTTTTGAGAAATGCATTTATCATAAAAATAATAAAATGTATGATAAAAATAACAAAGGTTCACACAGAATCGTTGAGATGACTACATACCCACATTCGAATCATTTAACATTTATTAACTCTTGTCTTGTGCTTCCAAAAAAAAAAATGTATAGGTTTATTTGAAATATATTTATTATAGAGCTAATATCAATAATCAATTCAATCAAAAATAAAATTAAATATTTCCTATGAAAAAATGTATTTATTGCTAATCAACAATAAAATTGTTCGTATCATATAATTGCAATTGTGTTATAAGGTTTCAATAAAAAAATTACATATTAATTTTTTAATCAATGCTCTAAATATATTAATTAACAAGATCCTTTATCCAAAGTTAATTAATACGATCAATAACCCTTTTAAGCCTGTGAAGTCGTAGCATTGCATATAATAACCTTTCTTGTTTTAAAAATATTTATATTTGCATTATATATGTATCCATGTGTTCGATCCGTATACTTTGTATATAAAAAAAATGCATATGTTAGAAGAGGTTAATTGAATAATTAATCATTTACTTATTCTAAGCTCACCAAAAAAAATAATATTATATATGTGTGCCTTTTTCTTGACAATATAAAATGTGTATAAGATTGATAGGTAATTTGAACCAGGCAGAGTGGGCCTCACAGGCTTTGTGCAAGTTTTTAATATAAATATGTTGCATCTTATAAATAAGAGGTATACATGCAATAATTTTTTTGATTTACTATCTCAAGCTCAAAAGTGTAAATTTATCTCTTAGAATATACAACAAAGAATTTAATTTGCAGATAAGATAAAAATTAGTGATTGAAAACTTACATAAACAAATTCTGCACAAGGACTCACACAACTATGATTCTTTTTTCAATGTGTACAAAAACAAAGTTCACTAGATCTATTCCTAACTTTGCCTCCTTCTATAATTGACAAAAAGAAAACTTTTGTTATTATTTTGGTATATAAATTATTAAAAAAAATATAATAAATTAATAATACCATTCTCTTCCAATGCACTATGAGGAATTGATCCACCGGTGTGAAGAGATGCACCATCCATAGATTCACGATTTCTTTTATTTATTTCATACCTGTTCTTGAAACTTGAGGACTCTCAATGTGCCTTTAATTGTGTACACACATTATCTCCCATCCAAATTGGTTTTTTCTCTAAATCTTTTTGAGATTCTTGCATTAATTGAGACATTTTAGTTGCACTTCTTCTCTCAAAATTTCGTCGCACCATATCATTATATTGAGGTGGCCATGTAAATTTTGACTAATTAATTTTGACAAAATGAAAAAAAAAATTAACTTAGACTTTTTTCAAAAACAATATTAAAAAAATAGAATTTGTTTAATTTAAGTTTGAAATTTGATTACTTTAAACATATAAACCATGACTCCCTTTGAGATATAGATAGCTTTTTCCACGATGGTTTTGCCTCCCCAAGTTACTCCGCATGATTGAAGCAAGTGTCCCAACTACCAACTTATGTTGATCAAACCTATATAAAACAACAAAATTTATGAGTAATTAAAAAATCAAACAATAAAAAAGGAGATATTGGTAGAAAATTAAAATGACTTACCTATCCCCTTTTGGTAGTATTGAGATTTTGTTTCCATTATTATCTCCACTAACATGACTAGATGAGGAAGATGGAGCTTCATTAACCATTGGATATTCTTCCATATGAATCATTTGAATGGGAATAGGTTGGGATTGAGTTAACCGAAATCGAGGTGGGGGAGGAGGGGGAGGGGGAGGGGGAGGGGGAGCTCGAAATAGAGGTGGACGGGAGGGTCGAGGTGGAGGTGGGGGTCGAGGTGGAGGTTGATAATAAGTGGGTAAAGGGTGCGAATGAAAGGGTTGAAGTTGAGTGACTTGGTTTGCATGAGCTTGAAGGCTAGTTGATGGTATAATCAATGGTATATGAGGTGGTTCAGGTTTCCTTCTTTTTAACATTTTAGTTGACTTCATATTTCTCTCTGAATCTGACATCTATTTATTAATTATCATAATAAGAAAATTTTAAAAATAATACTAAAATAAACAAAATAATACAATCAAAAGTAAACCAATTAAAAAAAACATTGTCATTTGCACTTAATCTTCATCTTCGTCTCCATCTCCATCTTCATCTTCATCTTCGTCTCCATTTCCATTTCCATTTTCATCTTCATTTTCATCTTCATTTTCATCTTCATATTCCATGAATTCATCTTCCTCCTCATCTTCTTCAATGAAACTATCTTCATTCTTATTATTAATAAAATCATTTACTTTTATTGTATTTAAATCAACCTCTTCACCATCAATCTCATCATCTTGTAGGTGATCAATTGGATCTTCCACAATTGTTACATTAACTTGTGACTCATGCACTTGATAAACAACCTCTAAATTATTTCTATTATCGACAACTCCCTTGGCTTTGTCTTGATAACTACCAACCAATCAACCTTATCCTTTTGTTGTCCAGGATAAGGCAAATAGTAAACTTGGCTTGTAGCTTTGGGAAAAATAAATGGATCAAATTTTCCATATTTTCTCCCTTTCTTTACTTCTACAATCTTGTATTGCTTATGTATCCTCATCCCACAATTTGAAGGATCAAACCATTCACAATGAAATAATACTAACTTTTTTGTTACTTGACTTGGCCATTCCAACTCTAAAATCTCCATGAGGACACAATAGTAATTATAGGATGCTTCATCGTGTCCAATTCCACTAACAAATGCCTCACTATTTATGTTGTTTTGCCTTCACCCCAAGTTTTTGTGTGGAATTTGTACTCATTCACAAAATAAATTAGCCATGACTTTGCTAGTCTCAATGGCCCTCTTGCTAGGTCATACAAGTTTGGATTTTGTAACCTTAGTTGGTGATTTTGTCTTACCTAATCACATAATAGAAAAAGTAAATAAAAAACATAAGGAAAGTAGAAGTATCTAAATTATTTGTTTGAAATAATGCTTACATATTCCTGAAACCACCGTGGAAAATCAGCTTCTACTTGTTTATAATGATATCATCATTGCGATTTCTATACATACTTTTCAAACTTTGTACATATAAACTACACAAGAAAATATTTATTTAAATTATAAGGCTATTATTGGAAGAATTAAATGAAATATAACTAATGTTTGATACTTACTCAATGAACGGTTTAATCTCGTTGTAGTTCAAGAGAACATGCAATTAGGTAGCTAACAATTCTTTATCATTAAGTTGTCTTTCATTGTATTTACCCATCATTGTCCAAAAGGTTTAAAGACAGACAAAGTTGATTGCATATAGTCTTGATGAATTTCCTCATTTGCACCAATATAACTTACAAAATAGTGGGAAATAAAATAGGATATCTCTTGCAACAAATATGCTTCACATATAGACCCTTCCACACTTTTCTTGTTCTTTACTGTTTTTTAATTTTATTTAGAAACCTAAGTACAAAAATATAATACCAATTATTCGTTACATCATATAATGATATTGATATATCAAGATATAAAGCGTTTTTACCTTTCAAATGGGTACATCCAACGATATTGAATTGGTCCACCCATCTTAGCTTCATAAGGTAGATGAACTGGTAGGTGTTCCATAGAGTCAAAGAATGCAGGTGGAAATATATGCTCCAACTTACATAATATAACAGGAATATTTTGTTCCATTTGCAATAAATGATCTTCGCATAACACTGTTGAACACAAGTCTCTAAAGAATTGACTAACCTTAGTGAAAGGCTTCCATATTGGTTCGGGAAGAGCACTCAAAGCTATTAGAAGTAGACATTCCATAAAAATATGACAATCATGACTTTTCATCCTAGAAAAAATTGAAGATTTTATGTCCACGCATCTAGCAATATTAGAAGCATAACCATCAGGCATCTTCAACCCCTTCACCCATTCACACATCACTTTTTTGCTTACTCGAGAAACAAAATTTGGCTTTAGGCTTTACATACTTCCCATTAGGATTTTCTTTCAACAATAACTCTTTTCTATGACAATACAATGCCAAGTCTAGTCGTGCATTTTCATTATCTTTAGTTTTCTTTTTGATGTCCATAACAGTATGAAAAATATTTTGAAAGACATTCTTTTCAATATGCATAACATCAAGATTATGTCTTAATAAATTATGTTTCCAATATGACAAATCCCAAAATATATTTCTTTTGGTCCAATTATGGGATCTTCGATGACCTAGAATTTTTCATATCCTGACTTTAGTTATCTTATGAATGTCATTAACCATTTCCCACACTTGTTCACTACTTAACCTAGGAGGAGGGTGATCTTTCTCAATTCTATTTTTGAAGAGTGCATCCTTATGTTTCTTGAAAGAATGATTGCGAGGTAAAAACTGACGATGGCAATCAAACCAAGAAATTTTAAATCCATTATCCAGTCTAAAAGTTTTTGTTTTATGCATGCATATTGGACATGCATATTTTCCAGCATTACTCCACCCAGACAACATCCCATAAGCATGAAAATCATTTATTGTCCACATCAATGCAGCTCTCAATCGAAAATTTTGCTTTTTTGAAGCATCATATGTTATCACACCATCATTCCACAATTGTTGCAATTCATCTATCAACGGCTGCAAATACACATCAATTTTACCTTTCGGGTTGTGTGGACCTAGAATGATCAAGGTTAAGAACATATAGAGAGTCATCATACATAGCTCTAGAGGTAGGTTATATGGTGTTATAATTATTTGCTAAAAGGAATATGGTTTTCCTTGGTTAAAAGGAGTGAATCCATCTGCACATAAGCCAAGTCTAACATTTCGCAGTTCTTATGCAAATTCAGGATATAGTTTGTCAAAGTATTTCTAAGCTTCCCCATCTGAAGGATGGCACAACAACCTTCTTCCCTACGATTTTCATAGTTCCACCTCATGTGCTCTACAAATCTTACAGAAGCATACAATCTTTGTAGTCTTGGGATGAGTGGTAAGTAATGAATTCTCTTGTAAGGAACAAATTTAGAAGTTTGCTTGCATGCATCGAGACTTTCTTTATATTGAGGCTTTTGACAAAATTTGCATTCCTTCAAATTACTATCATTTTTATAATACAACATACACCCATCAATGCAACAATCTATTTTTATTCTTGATAAACCAAGCCCTACTACAAGTTTTTTTGTCTCCCTAAAATTAGAAGGAATGACATTTTTAGGGTGGCTTGACTCTTTCATAAACTTCATCACATCATTGAAACAAGCCTATGACATGTTGTGTTTAGATTTTAAACTCAACATTGTAAGAGCAGCAGATAACTCTGATGTATTTTTACAGCTTGACCATAGTGGTTGTTGGGCTGAATTCAACATTTCATAAAATTTGGTTGCTTCCATATTTGGAAGTTTTTCATTTTGTTGCTCAAGATTAAGACCAGCAGCATCAAACACCATGTCTATTGACATCTTCATAATCCCATTGTTTACTACTACAAGGAACTGAGTGCATATCAACATCAATATTCGTATGGGGGATTCTCTTTCCATGGGATATCCAATACCAATATCTAGGTGTAAATCATTTTTTAAGAATGTGAACATTCACTTCATCTAGGGTTAAATATGCCTCATTTTTACAATGCTTACACGGGCACCTTATTTTACCTTCACTTGAATAATTTGGTTGTTGACAAGCAAAAGTCATAAACTTTGTGAGAGCATTTAAAAACTCAATTGTATATCCCCTTCGACAAGAAAGAAGCCTATTTTACATCCATGCTCAACGTGTAGACATTTCTATGTTCAAATTGGCTCCAAAATGACTAGGAGACTAGAATCAAACAATAAATTCTCAATCTCAAAAGGTTAACACATAATAATGAAAAACAACAAAATTAAACTACAAATTTTAAAATATATTATTGAATATTTATATCTAATAATAATAATAATAAAAATAAAATACAATGCAACAAGAGTAAATAAATTAGAAGCAAGACTATAATTTGAAAGTTAAGGAAGGAAATATACCTCCAACAAATAATTAAAAGCATCTAAACATCCCAACTACCACAAGACACTTACTAGTACTGCATTATAAACTCAATAGTTAGAAAATTATCTTTGAGTACTGCATAAGCAAAATAAAAGTGGCCTAGTAAAAAGGTTAATGACATAAGAAATAGAAAATAAGTAAACACTCCCTTTAATTACTCAATTTAGAAGATGTTATTATATTAATTTTTAAAATTAAAAATTGTCAAATAAATCTTTAAATTTAATTACTTACTGTCATTTTAATTTATGAATATATCAAAATTTATCATTTAATCAAACATTTTTTTTAGTTGAATTAATGTGTCTGTTAATTTATACTATATTTTTAGTTGTGTGGGGTGAAAAGGGTAATGACATAAGGTTGTCTATCTGATTTAATTCTCTATCTGATTATATTTTTGGCAACCAATGCAACAAAATATTATGAATTAGTTAAAAATATAGCTAACAACCAAACCTGATGCAGACCCACTGCTAGTAGCTAGTTGGAAATTCTATAGTTTCTTGTTGAACCATGGCTTTAGAGCAATGAAAATTTGTTCAGACTCGTTCAGTTAATTATAATTAATATGTGTAACTTTTTCCATAAAAAAATAAAAATATTCAAATACAAACAAAGATGTCGATACATACTAATACAAAATATAATATTCTAAATATTTAAGTAAGCAACTAAAATAGAAAACAATAACTAATATTTTAAAATAATTAACCCACAGACTAATTCAATAACTTTTTCTATTAATTTGTAGTTTAATTTTGTTATTTTTGTTTTTTATTAATTAAATAAGTATAAATTTTCTCATTATGACAAATTTTTTTATAAAAATAAAATAGTACATGCAACTGTAACTTTATGCTCAAATTTAAAATCGAACATATATAAGATTGAGCAGTAGTGTTGAATCATCTTAACTGACAACTTAAATAATTTCTTTATGACCCAAAATTCATGAACTAATAATAAACCCAATTTATTATTTCTTACCAGCACTCAATATCATTGATTTAAATCTTAATGTAAATAATAGAATTTAATCACCAATCACGTAATTGGCAAAGTCAAGTAATTAAAAATTTTCAAAGTCTAATCTTTTAGAGATAGCGAAAGGAAGCAAAATTCAGAGTAATATTCATTTTAAAAACTATATAATATATATATATATATAGGAAGCATATCAAGTGAGAGAGAATTTATTATGAGAGATGAGAGGGTTAAAATATAACCCTTAGATTAATTTCCTCTCACTTGATTAAATCCCAAATTTTCTCTCACTTGATTAATCTAAGGGTTATATTTTAACTCTCTCATCTCTCATAATAAATTTCTTCTCACTTGATATGCTCTCTCTCTCTCTCTCTCTCTCTCTCTCTCTCTCTCTCTATATATATATATATATATATATATATATATATATATGGGTTATAATAATATTGGTGTAATTTTTACTAATTATTACATCACTCAATAACTTTATATCAAATGTGAATTTTTTAAATTCAACCATTAGATTGAAAATATATATTACTTTATATGTTTATATCAAATTTTGTTAAAATTGAACAACAACTTGAAAGTAATCAAAATGTTCATACTTTAGTATATTTTGAAATGTATATATTACATCAATTTTGTTTTATAAGAATAAAGTATGAAATCATCTTAGATTAATATAAAATTTTATACATATGATCTAACACTAAAGAACTTTCAATCTAACGGTTGGATTTACAAAGTTCACATTTAATATAAAGTTATTAAGTGGTGTAATACTTAATAAAAGTTACACGGGTGTTATTATAACCCTCTTTATATATATATATATATATATAGAGAGAGAGAGAGAGATCCATTTACTCTAGGAGTAAGTCTACCTATACTTACTCTGTTTAATAATTAATGTTCTATATCAAATTTCAACGATCCAACCATTGAATTTACTGTTCTTAATGCATAGATCAAGTCTGCAAATTTTAAAAAAATTTGAAAATCAATTGATACTTTGTTTCATTAATTCAAATCAATGTATATGAAATGATTTTATGATTATTCGTCAATTTGAATTAATGAAATGAAGTTTCAAATGATTTTCAAATTTTCTAAAAATTTGTAGACTTGATCTATGCATTAAGAAATTTAAATTCAACAGTTGGATCATTGAAATTTAATGTAAAACATGAGTTGTTGAACGGAATAAGTCTAGGTAGACTTACTCCTAGAATAAATGGATCCATCCTTATATATATATATATATATATATATATATATATATATATATATATATATATATATATATATATATATAAACACATAAACAAAAATTATATTTATCAATAAAGTCACTATCAACAATCATCGGTGGAAAAAGACTTAATTCAAATTGATTATTTTGGACTTTCAAAACACTAGTGGAAAATTAGTATACCACGTCACCTATTTTACGTCGGACATATAAATACTCGACGTAATAAAAACGTGGTGGCATGTTTCGTAATTGTTGTTAAATTATTTACGTCGGACCCTACTAGGACCGACGTAAATAATCCACATGACCGCCCCTTAAAAGAAGGTCACTAGCTGGAGATTTGGAGATTTCAAAAACTTCCTTCTCCCGTGCGTTGTGTAATGGAGGCCACACGCGAGAAATCCCTCCGCCTCCTACTCCTTCCTTCCTTATAATTTTTCTGACATTTCAGTCTCCATTCATACGGAAAATGGGTGAGGAAGCATAACAGGTGATATAACCTTTCTGTTGACATTGTGATTTCCTAGTGAAACTTTTTTTCTTGCTGATAGTGTTATAACTTGGTCTACATTAATTAGATCTTGTACTTATTATGTGTGTTCCTTTTTATATTTTGAGTAGGAACAACCAGTGGCTGAAGCCAAGCCTGAGGAGAACAGAGAAGAGAAGCCAGAGGAAAAACCAGCAGAGGAAAATAAGGAGGAGGAAAAGCCAGAAGAAAAGCCAAGTCCAGGTTGTAGAACGGGCCGTTCTGCTTGGACAACAGGCCGTTCTCCAACCAGAACGGCCCGTTCTGCTTGCATTCATTTTTTATTATTTTTTAAAAGTTTTTTACAATGTTTTACGTCGGACTTGTTATGTCCGACATAAATTTACGTCAGTTTTTCACAATCGACGTAAATTTACGTCTCTCGCTTCCACGTTGGAGGTTTTTTCGATGTAAAACCCCTAAAATAACCGACGTAGAATATAATGTATATTCTGTACTAGTGAAATCAATTATTTGATCGATTTTAAAAGAATCAATTTTATAAATTTAGGCTTTTAAAATCAGGTAAGAACTGATTTTAAAAGTATATTTTTAAATGTTATTGTATAACAAAAAATAACTAATTTAAAAGTTTTGCATCTCCTCCACCAACCCTATTATCTCCTTCTTCTTCGTCTACGCCTCTTCTATCTTTTCCTAGAGCAATACATGTTCTTGATTGTGACAAAATATCAAACATTTGATATGTATATAACGTAAAAGCTAAAAACCAAACCCCAAACAACCAATTAATTAAATCAAACAACATATTCAACCAATTCAAATTAACCTATATGTTATACAACAACCAAGTACATAATCAAGAATCAATAGGGGTAGCGACAAAAGAAACACTTACTAGTAGAGATAGTGAATGCACGATGGTGGGAGAGAACATGAGAGAGAAAGTGAATGAGAATGTAGGAGAGAACATGAGAGACAACTACATGACAGTACGTGGTCCTGGATGGCAATAGTACAACAATTTCCAAATGACAAGAGAAGAGAGAGCGTGAGAGAGAAAGAGAGTTTTTCGAAGGATAAAAACACTAAGTGAGGAGGTGAAGCACAAAAGATGTCATTTTAATTAATTTCCTTTCTAAATTTTTACAAAAAAATAGTCTTGGGAGATTCATATAAATATATACTAAATTGGTTTTTGTAATATTTTTAAATTAGTTTATATGACAGAAAAATGTCTTGAGTGATTGACTGATTTGGGAAATTCCTCTAAAGGGAATCCGGTCACTTGCAAAAGAATATGTATAATATGAGTGCACATTGTGCACTCTTCTATTTATTTATAATATAAAAGTCGAGTTACAATCTGTACCAGAAGGGTCCTATCGACCACGTGGATCAGCCACGTGGACCGACACGTCATGTCCTATCATATATTGACGTAGCTCGGCTCGGTAAGGGACCGAGAACCATGAAGAACCCATACCATTTCCTATCGGCCCGGCCAAAGGCCGAAAGAGGTTGTCTCGGCCGTCCCCTGTCGGCTCGGCCAAAGACCACCAGAGTCAGAATAGTTAGTACGATAATCATGATTAACAAGGGAAAACGCTCAATCAAGGCATAATCAGCCGATTAGCACCGTATTACCTAATTTGGTAAATGTCAGAGGAGGCCCACCACACTTAAGGCCCATGACAGGTAGTATAAATAAGTCACACGAAATGAGGTATTTCACTGTTCATTTATTACTCTTGAGAATCGTGCTTGTCCTGACTTGAGCGTCGGAGTGCCTTTTGCAGGTACCTCCCCCCTCTGAAGCATTAACCCGAAGCTCTCGTTCGGCCCTCCAGTTACTAGAAGATTACGAGTGTGCCCTCAGACAGGTACATTTTGGCGCCCACCATGGGGCCGAACCGAGAGACTTAAGAAGACGAACTGAGTGATAGCATTATGGCAAAGACAAGGAAGACCAATACTGAAGAACACCGACCCGAAGAGGAACACCGATCCGAGGCAGACAATGCCAAAACAGTTAACGAGACGAACATGGCCGAGGTGGTAAGGCAGATGAAGGAGGAAATGGCTGTCATGAAACAGCAACGAGAGAAAGATGCTCGTGAAATGGCCGCCTTGAGGGAGGAGAACGTTGCCCTGAAAAACCAAAACCAAGATCCCACGTGGAAACCCTTCGAGTCGACCCACACTCAGGGGTCATTCCACTCACTCGAACATCATACCTCTATCCCTCGCACTTCTGCTGCCACCCCGGGAAACCATGCCTCAACTGCTCAGGCACCTGGCCGACCGATGCACACCACACCAGCCGGAGCACACCAACACCTCTTCACCCCAAACATCATGCAATCCTCACTACTCGACCATTGGAAGTCCCTCCCGCTAGACAAGTATGACGGAACCACCGACCCCGACGAGCATGTCGACATTTTCCTCACCCAGGTCACCCTCAGCACCACCGACGACGCTGTCCTATGTCGCATCTTTCCAACATCTTTGAAAGGAAGAGCGTTGAGCTGGTTCACACGTCTCCCTGCCAACTCTATCGACTCTTTTAACACCTTAGCATCCCAATTCACCATCCAGTTCGCCACCAGCCGACCTCACCAACTAACCTCCCTCGCGTTGGTAAGCATAAGACAAGAGAAGAAGGAATCTCTTCGGACCTTCATGAGCTGATTCAACAAAGCGGCACTGGAGATCCGAGACCTAAATCTGGCCGTCGCCCTTCACCATCTGACTACAGCTCTGAAGCCGGGACCGTTTGCTAACAGCATATGCAAGAAACCCCCATCTGACATGGACGATCTGAGACGCCGCGCCGATAAATACATGCAGATGGAGGAACTCGCGGAATTTCGCAATTAGGCCAGGGCAGAGGTAGCGGCCAAAATTGAGAAGCCCGCCGAAAGCTCTTACCGAAGCCGCCCCAAGCACCTCGTCTCACGAGAAAAACCTATTCGCGGACCGAGGTACTCTCATTACACTCCGCTGAATACTAGCCGATCAGCTGTCTTGGACCAAGCACTTGCTTCGGAGGTCCGGGCAATGCTGAAGCGAGCCTCAATCCCTCCGCGTGCCACTTGACCGAGGAGTGTGCAGCCTTGAAAGACAAGATCGAGGACTTAATCAAGCAGGGGCAACTCCAACGTTTCATCGATCGGCCCCATTCTCCCCGATACGACGAACGCCGACACCGCCGTGATCATCCTGACCAAAGAACTGATAAACCAAAAATTTAAGAATATAGTACAACAATTGACAAATGACAAGAGAAGAGAGAGCGTGAGAGAGAAATAGAGTTTTTCGAAGGATAAAAACACTAAGTGAGGAGGTGAAGCACAAAAGGTGTCATTTTAATTAACTTCCTTTCTAAATTTTTACAAAAAAAAATAGTCTTGGGAGATTCATATAAATATATACTAAATTGGTTTTTGTAATATTTTTAAATTAGTTTATATGACAGAAAAATGTCTTGAGTGATTGACTGATTTGGGAAATTCTTCTAAAGGGAATCCGGTCACTTGCAAAAGAATATGTATAATATGAGTGCACATTGTGCACTCTTCTATTTATTTATAATATAAAAGTCGAGTTACAATCTATTACTCCAACATGTCAATATATTCTTAAATTTTAAATGTGTCACATCAATATATTGCTTATGACTCAACTTATTTATATTTCTATCTTTTAATATAATTTTTCTTTACCCTTTATATAATTATATCTCTCATATGTAACATATTCAATTCATTTATTACTTTTCTATTGTTTAATTTTCGTATCACTGCAATCATTATTAGAATTGAAAGGTACTATTTTTTCATTTTTTTTTTCTCAATTCTTTTTACACAATTTGGAATTTGATAACCCATTTTTTATGTTAATATCTTTACAAACTATCTTATATTATATTTCTTCTCTACCTTCTATATTACATCTTTTCGTCCCACACTACAATCTTTATTAAAAGTTGAAGGCACTACCTTTTTTATTTTATTTTTTTTTATTTTTTCACACTATTATCAATTTTTTCAAGCGAACAAATGCGTGGTGATGTTCATGGAGAGAACTCCCAAGGGGGAGGTTTTGGAACTGGGAGCAGGCTTTGAGGATCGAGGAGAGGGTGAAGGCATTGGCTGGATTCCGAGGACCAACATTTGGAGGACAAGGCAGATGGCTTTGATGGGTTGGGCTTTTTGGACATAGTCTCCATTAAAGACGCCAACTTGAAGAAATTGAAGGTACTATTTTTTTTTTCTTTTGGTTTTTATTATTATGAATTTTTTCGATTCTAATTTGAGATTTGATAATCTATTTTATGTAAGGAGAAAAATTGCAAATTAGAAAATCATAACACCTTCCGTATGAAATTGAGTTTCAAAATATTTATTTCATTTTGCACGAGATCGACGTATGAAAAATGAGAAGTTAATAGAAGTTTTGACACAGATTATTTTGTTATTGCTAAAATTTGACATGCACAATGCATGAGAAACTATTACGCTGACTCGTCATTATACTCTTTAATTTCGAATATGTCACATCAATATATTCTTTGTGTCAATTTTTCTATATTTATATCTTTTATTATAGTTTTCCTGTACCCTTTATATAATTATATATATCTCTATTCAATTCATTTATCACTCTTCTATTGTCTAATTTTCATATCACCCCAATTTTCATTAAAATTGAAAGGTACTCTTTTCTTTTCATCTTTTTTGACATATAATTTAAAATTTGATAACCCATTTTTCATGTTAATATCTCTACAATCTATCTTCCATTATATTTCTTCTTTACATTGTATATTACATCTTTTCGTCTCACACTACAAATCTTTATTAAAAATTAAAGGTACTACTTTATTTTCACACTAATATCATTTTTTTTTCAAGTGAATCCATGCGTGATGATGATTTCATGAAGTGTTTTAAAAATCAGCTCAGATCGACCAGATCAATTTTTTGATTTAACCAATGAAACGGTGGGTCAAACTAGTTCAACCACAAAAATATTTTTTTATCACTTTTAAAAAGGAATTTAAAGAAATACACAACATAGGAATGGATCCCAACTCATGGAAGAGCAAACAGTCTTAGTTATCAAATAAAACAATGATCACTTGTTCTAATGTATTTGTTTGTAATATATGCAACTTAAATAACTTTTATAGTATATGATTATTTATTAATTTTAAATTACATATTTAATAATATAATATCTATGTAGATATTATATATATTATTTTGTGATATCAATTGCAAGTATATTATATATACATATTATTTATATTTTAAATTTGTATTAATATACAGTTTAACATATAATTTTTTTTATGTATGTCTTTATATAAAATAAAAATAAAGATAATTTCAAATAAGATGGAAATTGAATTTTTTTAAGATAGGATATGAATTTATTGAAATTTATAAGTATAAAATATATTTAACATAAATATTTTTTTTAAATATTAATAAAAATTGGGTCATGCAATTCAATTAATGATCTACCATTTAAATTTTGATACACTGACCCAATACCTAATTTAATGACTGATCCAAGTTTTAAAACTATGATTTTATGGAGAGAACTCCGCAGAAGGATGTTTTGGAGCTAGGAGGAGGCTTAGAGGATTGAGGAGGGTGAATGCATTCGGTTGGATGCCGAGGCCCAACATCTGGAGGAAGAGGCGAATAGTGTTGATGGGTTGGGCTTTTTGGACACAACTTGAGATAAGAGAGGGGCAGATGTTAAACACACCTCCACCCTCGTATAAACACACTTTCTTTTTTAAAAAAAATATATAAAATGTCTAAATTACCCTTTTAAAAAAAAATTTAATTCCTAAATTTACACCTCTCTTCTCCGCACCCCCCTTCCCCGCACCTCCCTTCCCCGCACCTTCCTTCCCCACACCCCCACACCCCACACCCCTCTTCTTCCCAAAGTCTCTTTTCGCTCAATGTCTCCAAGAGTAATATGAATATACTTTTACATTCCGGAAAGTACTTTCCATAATATTAAAGTTACTATTACCTAAAGTTCTTTCCGGAATTATATGAACAATAATTTTACTATTCCGGAAAGTACTTTCCGGAATGCTAAAAAACTTATTTTACATTCCGGAACGTACTTTCCATAATATTAAAGTTACTATTACGGAAAGTTCTTTCCGGAATTATATGAACAATAATTTTACTATTCCAGAAAGTACTTTCCGGAATGCTAAAAAACTTATTTTACATTCCGGAAAGTACTTTCCATAATATTAAAGTTACTGTTACGGAAAACTCTTTCCAGAATTATATGAACAATAATTTTATTATTCCGGAAAATACTTTCCAGAATGCTAAAAAACTTATTTTACATTCCGGAAAGTACTTTCCATAATATTAAAGTTACTGTTACGGAAAGATCTTTTTAGAATTATATGAACAATAATTTTACTATTCCGGAAAGTACTTTCCGGAATGCTAAAAAACTTATTTTACAAGCGCATGACACATTTAACTTACCAGTTTCTTTATCTCTTCATCCACCACCGGCGTCTGCGATCGAACCTGTTGTGCATAAGTAATGTTAAATAAGTTTAAAAAAATTGTAAATATGAAATGTAATTTAGTATATTAATTTTGTACCTTGTATTGAATGTAGAGGATAATGATGATTGAATGAAAAATTAGGGTTTAAGAAAGAATAGAGTGGAAAGTGAAAAATAGAATTTAAAAGATAGAAAGATAAAATATGATTATGTTGATTGTAAAAGAATAAAAATTAAGAATAAAAAACGAAAAAGAATAAAATCATCAAAAAATGACTAGAGTGATAAAAAAGGAGAATAAGAAAAAGAAGAAGAAAGAAGAAGAAAGAAGAAGAAAGAAGAAGAAAGAAGAAGAAGAAGAATGATAAAAGAAGGGGGTGAATAAAACAATTTTAAAAATAAAAATTTAGTTATAAGGATATTTTAGGAATTTAAAAAAAAAAAAGAGAGATTGGAGGTGTATTTATAAATGATAGGAGGTGTATATATCATCAGCTTAAGAGAGGTCCAACGATGAAGTCTTTGATGGAGAGCCCATCGAAGAGGGTGCACGTACGCCTAGGTGAGGTGCGAGGAGAGCTTGAAGAAATTGAAGGCACTATTTTTCCTTCTTTTTGTTTTTCGTTTACTATTATTAAAATTTTCAATTCTAATTTGAGATTTGATAATCTGTTTTATGTGAAAAGAAAAATTGCAAATTAGAGAATCATAGCACCTTCTGTATGAAATTAAGTTTCAAAATATTTTATTTCATTATGCACAAGATCAATGTATGAAGAATGAGAAATTAATTAATAGAGGTTTTAACACTGATTATTTTTATATTGCTGAAATTTGACATTTATAATGCATAAGAAGTAAACTTTTATAACATTGATTTTAAATTTACAATTTTTTTTATTATTATATATTTTTTATTATTATAAAGCATTGGAATTTAGAAATATTGGTGGAAGGTTTAGAAGAATGTGAAGTCATGTAATTTTGCATTTGTTATTGTAGATTGCATACATTATAAAGTCACAAAAGAAAAAATTTTAAAAAAGTAATTGTACATGCACATTGTCGTAACTTTATTATTATTGACACTTTTAAGTTAAAATAAATGATACCTTAATGTTGTGTTTATTATTTTTATATTCTTTTTGAAATTTTTAATTTTATACTTTTATTTAACTTTCATTAAATGATTTATATTTCACAAATAAGTTCATGGATGTCTGATTTATTTATTTTTATTTTTATTACAAATTGAAAGTGAGAAAGTTATATTATTTTTATAACACTTTTTATAATATTATTTTTTTTATCCGTCTATTATCACAATTCTCATTATTTTTCATGAATTTTTCTTCTTTCTTTTCTTTGATCTTATTCTCGCATCCGTCACATTTTTCTTCTTCAATGATTAATATATGATTTTTTTTATCAATTGAAATTTGACTAAAATACCAGTTACAGGAAAATAATAAATATTGTAATAATTAATATTAATTTTAATTAATTATAAACAACCGTTAAGCATTTTTTTTCATCTGTCAAATTAAACCTAATAATTAAATCCCCTCTTTAAGAATGAAACAGAAAATCAATAATTTAAATTAAATTATAAAATATTTTATTTTAATTATTATTTATATATTACAAAATAATACAGTAATTTTGAACTATATCTCATTTAAGAATTTAATTTTGTATAATATTGTTTCCTCTTCTTATCCATTTCATTTTAGTTTTTGATTTTTGAGATATATAATATTTAAGTGAAATATAAAATAAATTTTTTGAATAGGATTATATTATTTTTTTGTGTATATGTAATTACTAAAATACAATGATTAACATACAATATACTTTTAAAAATAATCGATTTTTCTTCACACCACGTAAATAATTGTAAAAGACATTATATAATAACTAGAGGATTGAGATATTTTATGTTTCTAATAGTTATACACACATAACTATTAGAAGTTGCATATAGTTACTTAAAAATGATATAAGATTTTTTTTTATATACAAGGGTATAATGGTCTATTAAAAAATGGAGACCAAAATGGTGGTTATCAAATATATATCCCCTTATAATAGATTAAAGAGACTGAGGTATTTCGTGTCTCTAATAGTTACACATAGATAAATATTAGAAGTTGTGGATAGTTATTCATAAATGATATAATTTTTTTTTAATTCAAGAGATATAATGGTCCAGTATAAAATAAAAATCAAAAGGGTGATTATCAAAATATATCTTTTTTATAGATATAGATATAAATTATATGTATACAATTTTAGCAACAATAATATATAAATGTAAAGTTAGATTCAACATGTAAAATGTTGGAGAAAAAAGTTTCTCCAATAAGGATGTCTTTATTAAATAAAACATTTATTTACTCTTAATTAAATAAAACATTTATTTACAAACAAATTCACATTAAAAAAGAAGAGAATTTTGGATATTTACTTCAAGAGTAATTGACTTAAGAGATATTATTGTTATTACATTTTATAATTTCAGTATTGACATAACAAATTATGTCGAATAAATTAGTATGAATAATTTTGACTATCAAATACTATGTCCCATAATGTATTAAATTTCAAATATATGACTTTCATGTTAACTTTTAGCTTTCAATGTTTCTTTTCAGGTCGCACAAGTAAATTTTATAATAATTACAAGTTCCTCAATCAATTTTTAAATTTGTAATTATTTGAAACTAAAATTATTTGCTCAAAAATTATAAAGTATTTGTGACATAATAAAAGAAAATTCTATTAAAAGTATGTAAAATGTTTCAATATTCATTTAAAACTATTCTAATAATAAAAAATAACATATTTTCTTTTAAGTACTTAGGTTATTTATTCACTTTAGTTGGGAAACAAAACAAAAAAAAATACGAGAATGAAAGATAATTTTGTTTCATTTATGGTTGTATTTTCACTTTTCAATTAATATAATTTTAATATTTAACACAATCAATTGTTATTTTAAATATATACTTATTTTCATTGTTTAATTTTATTTGGGCATATATATATATATATATATATATGTTATTTTTTATTAAATTTTTCACATCATTCTTAAAATAATTTATTAATAGATGCGCAAAAATCTATTCCAATAAATGTTTATAATCTCTTGTGAATTATATTCTTTTTAGTTGTGTTTGATTACGATTCTTTTCCAAAATAAATTTATCTCACACAAAATTTTTTTTTAATCTAGTTAACACGCGATTTTGTTTATACAAAGTTAATATTAGCTGTGAGACCCCGTTCATATATTCCTTCTCCCTACTCACTTCACTCTTCTCATTTTTTCCATCTCAACTCACTTTCTCTCAATTCTCTTTTACTCTCTCTTTTCCCTGTTTCCTTTTTCCTCTGATCTTGGGTGGCAGTGGTGATCTTAGGAGCTGAGTAATGGTGTTGGATTGCTAGCTGAACCGTGCGGAGCTCTTCTTCAAGCTTCTTCTTCTTCCTTCTCTTCCCGGAGCTCGGAATCGTCTCACCGAGGTAAGGGAAGCTAGGATTTTGCGTTGGTTGTTGTTGAGTGAGTTAGAAACTCACGGATTGTCTAATTCTTGGAGATTGATGGTTGTGTTTGAAAGATTTTCATTTTCGGGGTTTCGAGGTTTGATGGAAATTTGGGGTTTTTGGTTTCTTGATGGAAGGTTGAACATTGATGATTTTTTCTTGAGTTTTGGATGCATGCATGTTGTGATTGTTGATGTTTTTGGGTTGCATGTGGTTAGTAGTATTGCATTTGAGTTGTAGCATGGTTTGGGTCTCCTTGGATTGCAAGTTCATGGAGGTTTTGAGTGAAAACGAAGCTGAAATCCATGGAGTTTTTGGAAGTTCAGAAACCCACAGCTATAGCCGTGGAATCACAGCTATAGCCGTGGAAGAAAAATGAACTTGCAGGAACCCACAGCTATAGCCGTGGATTCGCAGCCATAGCCGTGGGAAGGAAAAACGTGATGGCAGAGACTTGCAGCCATAGCTGTAGTTTTGCAGCCATAGCTGTGGAGAAAAATTAAAGTGGCAGAAACTTGCAGCTATGGCCGTGGATTTGCAGCCATGGCTGTGGAAGGGGAAATTGAACTGGCAGAGAGTTGCAGCTAAAGCGCTGGATTGAGCGCTGCAGCGGTGGGCCTTGATGACTGAATTTGGTCTTAAGGTCTTCATTAAAGTTGTAGCCTTGGATCTTAGCTTTCCAATGGAGTTAGAATCACCAAAAAAGGAGTTCTAGAACTTCAGATATGGCTGTTTTAGTGAAGAGGGGTCGAGCTGCTAGCTTTGTTTATAGCTGTTGCGGTTTTTATCATTTTTAACATGGTAGATGAAGTAATTAACATTTGTTGTCTTCATGAGAGTTGTAGGAAATTTAATTATCTTTCATATGAGATAAGAATGAGCATGGTAGGAGTAGTATAACTCCTGATTCGCTATTTGCTGTGATGGTTGCCATTTCACATTTAGTGATTTGGTTAAGTTGGAAATTGTTTTAGGTGCTTAGGTGTACTCTTGTTGTTTGGGTGAGTAATTTGAAAAGATAGATGAGTTGTAAACAAGATGGTTGGGTCGTATTAGGTGTTGATCATGTTGTTTTAAGCTGTTAGTGATGAATGATTATTGAGCTGAATGATGATATTGTTGTGCTGCGCTGAGCGCGACCCTTGTCGCGCTGGGCGTGAGACTCCTTGGGAGTCTCTGCCTCGAGGGCGCTGGGCGCAATTTGGTTTGCACTGGGCGCGAGATCAAGGGAGGTCTCTGCTTGGCCTGCGCTGGGCGCAATCGGGTATTGCGCCAGGCGCGAGAGAGCTTTGGATTCTCTGACTAAGTCTCGCCGGGCGCAGGCACGCTTGCGCCGGGCGTGCTGGCCCCTGGAGCCCTCTGGTTGTGCCATGCCAGGCGTGACCATGAGTGCGCCGGGCGCGTATGAGGATGTAAAGTTATATGCTGAATTTGTTGACAATATTGTTTCATGCTGAACTAAGTCGAAATTGATGAATATGATGTGATGACTAGTTGAAATTGTTGTTTGATGATGATGAGTTGTGTTAGGTGTATGTTGCTGTAAGATGCTTAGATGTGCGGTAAGACGATAGGCTGTGCTATTAAGCTTAGCTGTGCTGAATGTTGTTTATGCTGATTAATGTTGCCAATGCCGTGTGATGAAAAGTTGTGTTGTGCGGTATGTTGTTAATGATGTAATGCTGAGTTGTGCTACGTGATGCTAATGCTAAACTTTATTGTTTGAGTCGAGCTGAATTATATGCTGATAATTGTTGAATTTTGTTGTGATTGTTGAGTTGAGATGTAATTGATAAATATGTTGTGCTGACTAGATGTAAATGCTAAAAAATGACGTTAAGCTGTAATAGATGTATCTCGCTATGCTGAGCTGGGCTGTTATTGATAATTTTAAATGCTGATTTATAATATGGTTGTGCTCTAGAATGATGAGTTGAGTTATGAGTAGTAAGTTGTGTTGAATACTACTTGGTTGTGCTGTATGCTGATTTTGTTGTGCTGTTTATTGCTAAACTGTATGCTGTGTTTAGCCACTATTGTGGTACTGTTATAGCCGCTATGTCGGTGCTGTTAGCCACTATTGTGGTGCTGTTATAGCCGCTATGTCGGTGCTGTTAGCCACTATTGTAGTGCTGTTATAGCCGCTAAGTCGGTGTTGTGCTCCGTGTTGATAGGAGCTGTTGCAGGCCGTAAGGTTGAGCTGTTATAGGAGATCTCCGAGCAGATATGTGTGACGACGCATTGTGTGTTTACTACTATTTATCGATGTGTACTATTGTTATTGTGGAATGATGTGAGATGTGTGATGTTATAAATATATATACGTAGCTGATGTTGTTAGGCTAATGGATGTTCTGATAGCTGTAGCTGTTTACTATTCTTAAATTTATGTATATGTATGTTGTTTCTTTCACTAGCTTACCCTTGTTGTTTCCATGTGGTTTGGACTGCGATGATCATACTATGTATGGGAGCAGAGCAGGGATAGGTTGGTGGCTTGTGGCAGGTCTGTAGCTGGCAGATAGAGCTTATTTCTTATGGACGTTTTGGTGTTTTAGCTACTTGGTGTAGTAGCTCTGGACGTATTTTTGTACATTTTGAATCTAGTCAGACTTGAACATGTATATATGTATATTCTAGACACTATATGTATACACTTGTTCTTTTCTGTCCGGTTTCTGGTGTACGGTGTAGCGTGTAGTGACCAGCCGGGTCGTTACACTTTAGTGGTATCAGAGCAGTTCGAGTCTAGTGGACACTCTTTGGGGGTGGTTCCTTTAGGCTTTTGTTGTGCTGAGCTCTGTGTTGTGCTGTCTAGCTGTGTTGTCTTGCTGTGTTGTCTTGCTATGTTATTTGTTGTGTTGATTGCTGTGTTGTTTTGTTGTGTTGTTGATTGTTGTTTGGTTTAGTTGTTGTGTACTGAAGATGCTGTTACTTCTGTAGACAATGACTATAACCAATGAGCTGATAGCCCGTGCCATAGAGATGATGGCTATGGCTATGCAGCAGCAAAATGCTTATTTTGCTAGGATGGACGCTGATAGAGCTGTAGCTGGTGCAGCAAGGCCCTTGGGGGTCGTACGAGAGCCGGGATCTAGCTGAGTTCCGAAAATGTCGTCCTCCTCAGTTCAAGGGAGATGCAAACCCAGAGGTAGCTGACCACTGGATCTGTGAGATGGAGAAGATCTTCACTATGCTGGGATGTTCTCAAGAGAGGAGACTGGCATATGTTGTCTATATGCTGGTTGGGGAGGCTGAGCATTGGTGGAGGGGTACAAGGTGAACTTGATCTGTTTACCTTGGGTGGATATTGACATAGTCTTAGGGATGGATTGGTTGTTTGTCAGTCGCATCCTTAAAGATTGTGCCATTAGGCGGTTGATCCTTCCTTAGGTGGAGGAGGAGCTATTGATTTCAGCTGGTCAAGCTGAATCATTATTGAGGGAATGGAGCAAAGTGTTGTCTTCTGCTTGCTGCTATGACTGTGGAGACCGAGAGGGTCATTGTTGAGATTGATATGGTGAGGGATTTTGTTGAGGTGTTCCCTGATGAGGTGTCTGGATTGCCTCCTGTTAGGGAGATGGAGTTTAGCATTGACTTGGTTCCAGGTGCGGGGCCAGTGTTGGTGGCTCCCTATGGGATGGCTCCTGCTGAGCTGGTTGAGCTGAAAGGTCAGTTAGAGGACCTGTTAGAAAAGTAGTTGGTGTGACCGAATGTATCGCTGTGGGGTACTCCCGTGTTGCTGGTGAAGAAGAAAGATGGAGGTAGTCGATCGTATGTTGATTTCTGGCAGTGGAGCAAGTTTACCATTAAGAATAAATATTCACTTTTCCGGATAGATGACTTGATGGATCAAATGAGGGGAGCATCCGTTTTCTCGAAGATTGACTTAAGGTCAGGATATCACCAGATAAGGGCGAAGGAGGGTGACATACCGAAGACTGCTTTCAGGACTAGGTATGGTCACTACGAGTATGCTGTGATGCTGTTTGGCGTGACCAACGCCCCTACTGTGTTCATGGATTACATGAACAGGATCTTTCAGCCGTTCTTGGATAAATTTGTTGTGGTGTTCATTGATGATATCTTGATTTATTCAAGGACCCCGGAGGAGCATAGAGAGCACTTGAGGTTAGTGCTGGAGGTTTTGAAAGCGAAGCAGCTGTACGCTAAGCTTTCAAAATGTGAGTTCTGGTTGAGTGAGGTGAAGTTCTTGGGTCATGTGATCTCAGCTGAGGGGATTGCTGTTGATCTGGCTAAGGTGGAGTCGGCGTTGCAGTGGGGACATCCAAGGACTGTCAGGGATATTCAGAGCTTTGTGGGTTTAGTGGGTTACTATCGAAGGTTCATTGAAAAGTTCTCCATGATAGTAGCGCCTCTAACCCAGTTGACAAGGAAAGAGCAGCCGTTCATTTGGACAGGTGCCTGTGAGCGGAGTTTGATGAGGTGAAGAAGAGGTTGACTTCTTCTCCTGTGCTGGTGTTGCCAGATTCTGGTGAACCTTTTGATGTGTACTGCGATGCTTCTCACCAGGGTCTGGGGTGCATGCTGATGCAAAACAGGAAAGTAGTGACATATGCTTCAAGGCAATTGAGTTGGCGGCGGTTGTTTTTGCCTTGAAGATATGGAGGCATTATCTGTATGGTGCTTGGTTCAGTGTCTTCAGTGATCACAAGAGTCTGAAGTACTTGTTTGATCAGAAGGAGCTGAACATGAGGCAGAGGCGGTGGATGGAATTTCTGAAGGATTATGACTTCCCGTTGATGTATCATCTTGGGAAAGCCAATGTTGTGGCTGATGCGCTGAGTAGGAAATTCATCCACATGTCTTGCATGATGGAGAAAGAACTGGAGCTGGTTGAGGAGTTCAGGGATTTGAATCTCTATGTGGAATTAGCCCAAGATCACATTAATTATGGGATGATTACCATAACTAGTGAGTTCTTGAGGCAGGTTGGACAGAAGCAGTTATAAGATGTGGAATTGGTGAAACTTCTTGGTTTGCTGGGAACTAAGAAGGCTGTTGGTTTGAGCTGGGAGGAGGTCCTACCGCTGGTTGAGTTCGCGTATAATAATTGCTTTCATGCTAGTATTGGGTTGGAGCCGTTTGAAGCCTTATATGGCAGAAGATGTAGGACTCCTCTATGTTGGTATCAAGATGGTGAGTCGGTGGTTGTGGGACCGGAGCTAATTCTACAGACTACTGAGGAGGTGAAGCTGATTCAAGAGAGGATGAAGACTGCTCGAAATAGGCAGAAGTCATATGCTGATAAAAGGCGAAAGCCTTTGGAGTTTGCTGAAGAGGAGCATGTGTTTCTGAAGGTGACCCCAACCTCTGGTGTGGGTAGAGTAGTGAAGGCAAGGAAGTTGACACCGGGGTTTGTTGGTCCCTATCAAATCATACAATGTGTGGGTCTGGTTGCTTATCGGTTGGCTTTGTCACCGTCTCTTTCAAACCTACACGATGTATTTCATGTGTCCCTGTTGGGGAGGTATGTCCATGACCCTGGTCATGTGGTTGAGCTAGCTGATGTGCGGGTGAAGGAGAATCTGACATTTGAGAAGTTGCCAGTAGCTGAAGTTGATCATAAGCTGAAGGAGCTGAGAGGCAAGTTTATTGCCTGGTGAAGGTGTTATGGGATGCAGCTACTGGTGAGGCAACTTGGGAGGTTGAGCTGCAGTGCAGGGAGCAGTATCTGTTTCTTTTCCCAAGTAAGTCTCTTTTCGGGGACGAAAACTCTTGTTGTTGGGGAGGTTGTGAGACCCCGTTCATATATTCCTTCTCCCTACTCACTTCACTCTTCTCATTTTCTCCATCTCAACTCACTTTCTCTCAATTCTCTTTTACTCTCTCTTTTCCCTGTTTCCTTTTTCCTCTGATCTTGGGTGGCAGTGGTGGTGATCTTAGGAGCTGAGTAATGGTGTTGGATTGCTAGCTGAACCGTGCGGAGCTCTTCTTCAAGCTTCTTCTTCTTCCTTCTCTTCCCGGAGCTCGGAATCGTCTCACCGAGGTAAGGGAAGCTAGGATTTTGCGTTGGTTGTTGTTGAGTGAGTTAGAAACTCACGGATTGTCTAATTCTTGGAGATTGATGGTTGTGTTTGAAAGATTTTCATTTTCGGGGTTTCGAGGTTTGATGGAAATTTGGGGTTTTTGGTTTCTTGATGGAAGGTTGAACATTGATGATTTTTTCTTGAGTTTTGGATGCATGCATGTTGTGATTGTTGATGTTTTTGGGTTGCATGTGGTTAGTAGTATTGCATTTGAGTTGTAGCATATGAGATAAGAATGAGCATGGTAGGAGTAGTATAACTCCTGATTCGCTATTTGCTGTGATGGTTGCCATTTCACATTTAGTGATTTGGTTAAGTTGGAAATTGTTTTAGGTGCTTAGGTGTACTCTTGTTGTTTGGGTGAGTAATTTGAAAAGATAGATGAGTTGTAAACAAGATGGTTGGGTCGTATTAGGTGTTGATCATGTTGTTTTAAGCTGTTAGTGATGAATGATTATTGAGCTGAATGATGATATTGTTGTGCTGCGCTGAGCGCGACCCTTGTCGCGCTGGGCGTGAGACTCCTTGGGAGTCTCTGCCTCGAGGGCGCTGGGCGCAATTTGGTTTGCACTGGGCGCGAGATCAAGGGAGGTCTCTGCTTGGCCTGCGCTGGGCGCAATCGGGTATTGCGCCAGGCGCGAGAGAGCTTTGGATTCTCTGACTAAGTCTCGCCGGGCGCAGGCACGCTTGCGCCGGGCGCAGGCACGCTTGCGCCGGGCGCAGGCACGCTTGCGCCGGGCGTGCTGGCCCCTGGAGCCCTCTGGTTGTGCCACGCCAGGCGTGACCATGAGTGCGCCGGGCGTGTATGAGGATGTAAAGTTATATGCTGAATTTGTTGAAAATATTGTTTCATGCTGAACTAAGTCAAAATTGATGAATATGATGTGATGACTAGTTGAAATTGTTGTTTGATGATGATGAGTTGTGTTAGGTGTATGTTGCTGTAAGATGCTTAGATGTGCGGTAAGACGATAGGCTGTGCTATTAAGCTTAGCTGTGCTGAATGTTGTTTATGCTGATTAATGTTGCCAATGCCGTGTGATGAAAAGTTGTGTTGTGCGGTATGTTGTTAATGATGTAATGCTGAGTTGTGCTACGTGATGCTAATGCTAAACTTTATTGTTTGAGTCGAGCTGAATTATATGCTGATAATTGTTGAATTTTGTTGTGATTGTTGAGCTGAGATGTAATTGATAAATATGTTGTGCTGACTAGATGTAAATGCTAAAAAATGACGTTAAGCTGTAATAGATGTATCTCGCTATGCTGAGCTGGGCTGTTATTGATAATTTTAAATGCTGATTTATAATATGGTTGTGCTCTAGAATGATGAGTTGAGTTATGAGTAGTAAGTTGTGTTGAATACTACTTGGCTGTGCTGTATGCTGATTTTGTTGTGTTGTTTATTGCTGAACTGTATGCTGTGTTTAGCCACTATTGTGGTACTGTTATAGCCGCTATGTCGGTGCTGTTAGCCACTATTGTGGTGCTGTTATAGCCGCTATGTCGGTGCTGTTAGCCACTATTGTGGTGCTGTTATAGCCGCTAAGTCGGTGTTGTGCTCCGTGTTGATAGGAGCTGTTGTAGGCCGTAAGGTTGAGCTGTTATAGGAGATCTCCGAGCAGATATGTGTGACGACGCATTGTGTGTTTACTACTATTTATCGATGTGTACTATTGTTATTGTGGAATGATGTGAGATGTGTGATGTTATAAATATATATATACGTAGCTGATGTTGTTAGGCTAATGGATGTTCTGATAGCTATAGCTGTTTACTATTCTTAAATTTATGTATATGTATGTTGTTTCTTTCACTAGCTTACCCTTGTTGTTTCCATGTGGTTTGGACTGCGATGATCATACTATGTATGGGAGCAGAGCAGGGATAGGTTGGTGGCTTGTGGCAGGTCTGTAGCTGGCAGATAGAGCTTATTTCTTATGGACGTTTTGGTGTTTTAGCTACTTGGTGTAGTAGCTCTGGACGTATTTTTGTACATTTTGAATCTAGTCAGACTTGAACATGTATATATGTATATTCTAGACACTATATGTATACACTTGTTCTTTTCTGTCTGGTTTCTAGTGTACGGTGTAGTGTGTAGTGACCAGCCGGGTCGTTACATTAGCTACTATAAGATATTATAAATTAAACAAGTATTAAATTCTTGGTGTACATTTTGATATATTTATTCTAACATTAATGAAGAATAAGATGCCAAAAGATAAGTTCTTTTTAAAAAAAATATAGATATTGAAACGAAGAATATTAAGTTAGAATAATTGAAAATATAATTTGCTCACACATTATGAACTTTTTGTTCATTTATATGTTCAAGTATTTAATATAAAAAAAAAACTATATGTTTTTTTTAAAAAAAATTACAGATAAAATACTTTAATTATCGAAATATATAAAATTTTAATAAATATTCATATTGTTAAATCAAAAGACGATTTTTAAACTCAAAGTTTTAATGTTGATAAATAAAATATTTTTATATAGAAGAAATGTCTATAAAAACATTTTTGAAATGTACTTTTGAAAAACTTATCCGATGAAGTGTGAGATGCTTATATATCATTTATAAAACGTTGGTTATCAGACAAAATATATAATTTGTCTTATATACATTAAATTTTTATCACTTATTGAGACTAATGACAAAATTTGTTTTTAATGCTTCATTCTTTAATAGATCAAATAAAAAATCATCTTGGAACTCACAAACCTGTTAAAGAGAAGAGTCATGTTTTTTGTTAGAACCAAATTCCTGAAATCATAGAGAAAAGTAGATAAAATTATTGTTATAGTTGCTTTGCATTAACATTACTTCTGTAAGCTCCGTTTGATATGGAAAGTTGATAAGTAATCTTCTGGATCAGATAAGAGGTACTATTTGGTGAAATCTATTAAATATATCAAACAGTTACCTGTCACCATAGGGGACAACGAAAATAGACGAAACAAACTTGTGACTTGAACTCAAAGTGTTGTAACATTAATCTTCTTTGGACTACTATATAAGAAGATTCAAAGCACAAGAAAAAAAAGACACAAACATAAAATTTACATTAGAGAGAACGAATACATATAGATACATTTTTATAGAAACAATTTCTCTATAAATCTATTCTTTCTTGTAAACATTCACTACTATGTAATGGATTGTGTAACGACCCACCATGGCCGTCACACTAAAGAACAACACTACACACTACTAGAATATATATATATATACTAAAATAGTATAATAAAATATTTACAACTAAAGTTGCTGATCAAGCAACCAACAACAACCAACTATGTACAACAAAATATGCTACTATAAAGTAGCCTACAAATAAAAGATCCAACTCCAGGCACCTCCTGTGGCCTCTAGCATCTATCTCCCAGCCATACATCGTATGATCATCGCAGTCTAAACCACATGGAAACATGCAAGGGTAAGCTAGAGACAATAAACAACTCATAATAATAGCATCAATATATAATAAACAACAATAAAATTCTACATTCAACTTATACATCTCGACTACTTACTACTTCAACAGTAGACAACAAGTAAACAACTTAGTTTTATCAAATACACAACATATAAATATCTTAAGCCAACAACTACTCAACTCATCTTCATTAGGCAACTTAACGACTTTACAACCTTATAAACAACTTCAACAACATACAACAATATACATACAACATCATCTAATAGCAACAACATTTTCAACACATCATACTTTACTCAAATTGGCCGCTTGTAATCGGTATAACTCGGCCCGACTCCTATACCGTGGTCGCTTCATACACGTGTGCCTCAACCATTCCCACACACGGGACCAACTAAGTCCTAAAGGAGAACAACACATCATCCACTCCAAGGGACAACTTTCCAATGAGGGTTTTTAAATAAATTGGGCTCTTAGAGCATCACAACTATCTCAATCCGCACAATGGGATGAGCAACTTCAAAAACTTCTCCTCTAGTTCTAGTGATCAATAACTCATCATCACAACATAACCACATAGTTTTTAACACAATAACTCAACTATCAGCTCATTCATATAACATTATATGCAACTTGAATGCGACAACACATGCAACATCAACTAATGTGTCATCACGCATATACAACTAGGAGATCTTCAACAATTGAGGTTGAGTAGTCTAGGTAGCATAAATCCTATCGAATCCAACGTTTGACCTATCTTAACCAGGTCAGGTATAAGGCATCATTAGGAACCCCGAAGAGAACCAGGTATAGACAACAATAGGCGATTGCTCAAGTGTGCTACTTAGACTCGGAGGTCCAGTACTACTGTCAGGGTAGAAGGGTTTGGTTATGAACCTACCACGGCCTTGGTATGCATAACCAATCCACATATGGGGTTAATCCACCCACTGCCCTCCAAGTACCATGCACCCTCCAGTACCTAGTCAAAGACTACATTTTTAACTAGATACCTTACTCAATTTGGTCATTCAACCATGACATGGATCGAATACTTCCACATCGCCCACACAGTACTAAGGGATTCAACTTTAAAACAACTTTCAAATTATCACCTTAGTACTATGTATCTCAATATGGGACATATATCTTCACCATATGTCCCCAACTTTTCAACTTTACAACAATAGACAGCTTTACAACTTTACAATAATAGAAAACTTTACAAATTTACAACAATAGGGATCATAATATCAACTTGAATAAACAACTTGAGCAACTATAGTCATCACAACATCAACTTTACGATTTCACAACTATAAACATCCTTCATTCATCTTTACAACAATAATCATTTTTACAAAAATAAACAACATAATAACATCTTGAGTAAATAATTTAAGCAACTATAGTCATCAAAAGCTCAACTTCGACAACTTTAAACAACTAAACAACTTTAAGGCAACTTACAACTTAAAATTAGCTTTCAACAATATTAATCATTTATACATCATAATAACATTATTATATATACATCAATAATAGACATCACATACCAACTTGACAACTTTCTATTCAACTATACAACTATACAACGTTGACAACTTTAACAACATGTAAACAACTTAATTCCATCAATTACGCAACATATAAGCTTCATACAACTCAAAAATGAGCTCAGATTCAACATGCAACAAATCAACACATCAAAATCATCAAAAACCCCATTTTTCCCAAAACCCCAAAAATGAGGAATTTCTTCAATTCAACCACTTTTTCTCAAAATTCATGCATCAATGGAGTTCCTAAACTTCCATGAAATCAAACAACCTACATTCTAGCTTCCCTTACCTGAAGATTGGCTCCGAACAGCCAAGAATTTGGGAAGAAGAAACAATTTCCTCCGAGCTCGACTCCCGAACTTCAATCCTTCAAAATCAAGCTTCCTAGCCCAGAGTCATTCTCTCTAAAACTTCTTTCTAAAACCTCTCTCTAAAACCTCTCTCTAAGTTTCCCTTTTTTTTCTCGTCAACTGCATGCATGTGGCCTATTTATAGAAATCAGGAGTGGCCAGAATAGCCCGTTTCGAATTTGGAATGACCCATTCTGGACTCAAACGTCATGTGTAAAATTCACATCCAGAACGACCCGTTCTCAAACCAGAATGACCCGTTATGGGATTGCATTTAACTCACAACGACCCTGTTTGAAACGGTCCATTCTAAACTAAGATTTTTGGGCCTATTTCCCTAACGATGTACTCCATATCGTACCCTGTCACATAAATGCATATGATGCATGTCACACATCAACAAACTCATGGGCTTATCACTTTACTTGTCATGAAATTTCATGTCTTATCTCATTTCATCACGTTTCACATTCTCATAGTCATAGTGTTCACAATAGCACATCATTCACTTCAAGTCTCATGTCATTTGTGTGAAACCCTTTTCCCCCTCTCATTTCTCTTTCACCCACTCAAGACTCTCACTCTCTTTTTCTCTCTACTCCTTTCCCCATTCCTTTCAACTTGCTGATTCTTCTGGTGACCTTGGTTGAAGGTGCTAATTTGTAGTGGGAGGCTAGTTGAAGTTCTCCATCCCCGTTGATCTCCATTCAAACTCGTTTCCATTTCCTTCTTCGTCTTCTTCATCCCAGAGCTCAAATTCTTGAACCGAGGTAAGGGAAGCTAGATTCTTGCAGATTATTGGCTGAAAATGAGTTTCAGAAATTCATTATTGTTTGATAAATGGTTGATTTTGGCTGAGATGGAAGAAAACTCATTTTCGGGATTTTTCGGGGTTTCGGGCGAAATTTGGGTTTTTGATTTTTAATGGTTGCATGTTGAAAAATCTGGCATTTTTGAACTCTTTGATGAAAATGTGGACGTTTGGATGGATTGCATGTTGGTTTTCTGGCTGTTTTTGTAGTATTTGGTGAAGTTTTTCGAAAATGGAGTGTTGTTGTTGAGCCTCGCGCTGGGCGCTGTTCTTCACGCCGGGCGCGTGACCATCAGGGGCTCCATTTAGGCAAGCCCGCCGGGCACAAAGGTGTGTGCGCCGGGCGAGCTTGAGAATGGGAGCCTCTGGATGGCCCATGCCGGGCGTGACCTAGACCGCCCGGTGCGATATAAGTCGTGCCATGTTTTGGGTTTTCTGGTGCTGGTCTGGGCGCGACATTGTCGTGCTGGGCGCGGGGGCTCCTTGGGAGTCTCTGCCATTGGAGCGCTGGGCACAATTCAAATTGCACTGGGCGCGAGACCTTGGTAGGTCTCTGCCTTCCCCACGCTAGGCGCGGGTTAGGCCATGCTGGGCGCGTGAGACTCCTTGGAGTCTCTACCTAGGCATGCGCTGGGCACAATTTTGTATTGCGCCAGGCGCGTGAGAGCCTTGGGCTCTCAGGTTGGGTCACGCCGGGCGTGAGTACTCTTGCGCCGGGCGTGCTGGCCCCTGGTGCTCTCTGGTTGAGCTACGCTGGGCGCGACCATGAGTTCACCGGGCGCGTAAGATGATGTTGACTTATATGCTGATAGCTGTTAAATTTTGCTGAAATTGTTGATAGTTGTTGTTTTATGCTGAATTAAGCTGAAATTGATGAACATGCTGTGCTGGCTAGATGATAGTGCTGAGAAATGATGTTAAGCTGTAATAGATGTATATTGCTGTGCTGAGCTGAGCTGGGCTGTGATTGATGATTTAAAATGCTGAATTATAGTAGCTGTACTGTAGAATGTTGAGCTGAGTTGTTAGTAGTAAGTTGTGTTGAATACTACTTGGCTATGTTGTATGTTGAATTATTGTGCTGTGTTGTGAGCTGTGTTAGCTGAGCAGTATGTTGATTATTAGCCACTATTGTGGTGCTGTTCTAGCCGCTATGTCGGTGCTGTTATTAGCCACTATTGTGGTGCTGTTATAGCCGCTAAGTCAGTGCTGTTATTGCCGCTATGCGGTGCTGTTACGTCCACTTGAGTGGTGCTGTTATTGCTGCTACGCAGTGCTGATATTGCCGCTTTGCGGTGCTGATATTGTTGAATGTTATGGTGTAGTATAAGCTGTGTTGGTGTGCTGATAGTTGTAGCTGTTTACCATCATATTGTTATATATGTATGTTGTTTTCTCTTCACTAGCTTACCCTTTGTTGTCTCCATGATGTTTGGACTGCGATGATCATACTATGTATGGGAGCAGAGCAGGGATAGGTTGGTGGCTGGTGGTGAGTCTTCAGCGGGCAGTTAGAGCTTATTTTTGAAGGATGTTTTGTTGTGTTAGCTACTTGGTGTAGTAGCCTTTGATGTATTTTGTACACTTTAACTCTATTCAGACTTGGACCATGTATATATATATATATATATATATATATATATATATATATATATATATTCTAGACCCTATATGTATACTCTTGTTCCTTTCTGTGTGGTGTTTCTAGTGGGCTGTGCAGTGTGTAGTGACTAGCTGGGTCGTTACACTTTAGTGGTATCAGAGCAGTTCGAGTCTAGTGGACACTCTTTGGGGGTGGTTCCTTTAGGCTTTTGTTGTGCTGAGCTCTGTGTTGTGCTGTTTTGCTGTGTTGTTTGTTGTGCTGATTGCTGTGATGTTTTTCTGTGCTGTTGATTGTTGTTTGGTTTAGTTATTGTATATTGAAGATGTTGTTACTTTTGTAGACAATGACTAGAACCAATGAGCAGATAGCCCGTGCCATGGAGATGATGGCTATGGCTATGCAACAGCAAAATGCTTATTTTGCTAGGATGGAAGCTGATAGAACTGTAGCTGGTGCAGCAAGGCCCACGGGTTCACAGGAGAGCCGAGATCTAGCTGAGTTTTGAAAATGCCATCCTCCGCAGTTCAAGGGAGAGGCAAATCTAGAGGTAGCTGACCACTGGATTTGTGAGCTAGAGAAAATCTTTATAGTGCTGGGATGTTCTCAAGAGAGGAGGTTGGCATATGTTGTGTTCATGCTGGTTGGGGAGGCTGAGCATTGGTGGAGGGGTACCTGTCACATCCTGACCGCTAGAGGAGTGGTTGTTGACTGAGAGTGCTTCAGGAGGATGTCCTTGGAGAAGTATTTCCCTGAGAGCGTGAGGCACGCCAAAGAGGCTGAGTTTATGCGGTTACACCAGGGAGGGATGACAGTTTCTGAGTATGCGAGGGGTTGAAATATAAGCTGAAGAGGGTGGTGGTGCCTATGGCCATCACTGAGTTTCCGGCCTTAGTGGAGAAGGCGAAGGTTGTTGAGCTGTTGGAAGGTGGTAACCATGTTGTGAAGACTGCTGAGGGACCAGCTGGGTCCAAGAAAGGTGGGAATCAGAGGAAGCAATATGATAGGCCCCAACCACAACAAGGGGGTCCTGTCATTAGGCAACCTTCTGGTGCTGCTAGTGGAGGTAGACAGGGTGGAGGTGCCACTCTGAGATGTTACAGGTGTGCTGGACCCCATTTTGTCAGGGATTGTTCATACACGGAGAGCTGTTATTTCAGATGTCATCAGATGGGTCACGAGTCGGCCAACTGTCCTACTAGGAACCGACCGGAGAGGGGTGATGCTCAGAGGGGTGCTGCCCAGAGAGGCGATGCTCAGAGGGGTGACAGACCCACTACAACTGGTAAGGTATTTTCCTTGATAAGTGCTGAGGCTTCGACTTCTTCTGATCTTGTGAAGGAGAAGGGCAAAGCTGTTGGTAAGGATGTGATGATTCTTTTTTACTTTGGTGCTTCTCATTCATTTATATCATATGCATGTGCTGCTATGCTGGGTGTGCCTGTGTGCGAATTGGGGTTGAGACTGCTAGTGTCGACGCCCGCTTTTGCTTCGATAGTTGTTTCTGAGTTGTGTGCTAGTTGTCCGATTGTGGTGAATGGGAAGAAGTATAAGGTGAACTTGATTTGTTTACCTTTGGTGGATATTGGCATAATCTTAAGGATGGATTGGTTGTCTGTCAATCGCATTCTTATAGATTATGCCAATAGGAGGTTGATATTTCCTCAGGTGGAAGAGGAGCTGTTGATTTCAGCTGGCCAAGCTGAATCATTGCTGAGAGAAGGAGCAGATTGCTGTCTTCTGCTTGCTGCTTTAAGTGTGGAGACCGAGAGGGTCATTGCTGAAATAGATGTGGTGAGAGATTTTGCTAAGGTGTTTCCTGATGAGGTGCCTGGGTTGCCTCCTGTTAGGAAGATAGAGTTTAGCATTGACTTGGTTCCAGGTGCGGGGCCAGTGTCGGTGGCTCCCTATAGGATGGCTCCTGCTGAGCTGGTTGAGCTGAAAGGTTAGTTAGAGGACCTGTTGGAGAAATAGTTGGTGCGGCCGAGTGTATCACCGTGGGGTGCTCCTGTGTTGTTGGTGAAAAAGAAGGATGGAGGTAGTCGACTGTGTGTTGATTACCGCCATTTGAACAAGTTGACCATTAAGAACAAATATCCACTTCCCCGGATATATGACTTGATGGATCAACTGAGGGGAGCATCTGTGTTTTCCAAGATTAACTTGAGGTCAGGCTATCACCAGATTAGGGTGAAGGAGGGTCACATACCGAAGACTGCTTTCAGGACTAGGTATGGTCACTATGTGTATGTTGTGATGCCGTTTGGTGTGACCAACGCCCCTACAGTGTTCATGGATTACATGAACAGGATCTTCTGGCCATTCTTGGATAAATTCGTGGTGGTGTTCATTGATGACATCTTGATTTATTCAAGGACCCCGGAAGAGCATGGTGAGCACTTGAGGCTGGAGCTGGAGATTTGAAGGCGAAGCAACTGTACGCTAAGCTTTCAAAATGTGAGTTCTGGTTGGATGAAGTGAAGTTCTTGGATCATGTGATTTCAGCTAAGGGGATTGTTGTTGATTCAGCTAAGGTGGAGTCGGTGTTGCAGTGGGAATGTCTAAGGACTGTCACTGATATTCGGAGCTTTGTGGGTTTAGCGGGTTACTATCGAAGGTTCATTGAAGGGTTCTCTAAGATAGTATCGCCTCTGACCCAGCTGACGAGGAAGGAGCAGCCGTTCATTTGGACCGATGCCTGTGAGCGGAGCTTTGAAGAGCTGAAGAGGAGGTTGACTACTTCTCCTGTGCTGGTGTTGCTGAATTTTGGTGAGCCCTTTGATGTGTATTGTGATGCCTCTCACCAGGGTCTAGAGTCTAGAGTGTGTGCTGATGCAAAACAGGAAAGTAGTGGCATATGCTTCAAGGCAATTGAAGAACCATGAGAGAAATTATCCCACTCATGACTTGGAGTTGGCAACTGTGGTGTTTGCCTTGAAGATTTGGAGGCATTACTTGTATGGTGCTTGGTTCAGTGTCTTCAGTGATCACAGGAGTCTGAAGTACTTGTTTGATCAGAAGGAGCTGAACATGAGGTAGAGGCGGTGGATGGAGTTCCTAAAGGATTATGATTTCCATTTGATGTATCATCCTGGTAAGGCCAATGTTGTGGCGGATGCGCTGAGTAGGAAATCCATCCACATATCGGGTCTGATGGTGAGGGAGCTGGAACTGGTGGAGAAGTTCAGAGATTTGAATCTCTGTGTGGAGTTAGCTCAGGATCACATTAGTTGTGGGATGATTACCATAACTAGTGAGTTTTTGAGGCAGGTTGGACTCAAGCAGTTGCAAGACGTTGAGCTGGTGAAGCTTCTTGGTTTGCTGGGTACCGAGAAGGATATCGGTTTTGAGCTGGGAGAAGATGGAATCTTGAGGTTCAAGGGCAGAATTTGCCTACCTCAAGATACTGAGCTGAAGAGAGCTGTATTGGAGGAAGGCCACAAAAGCAGACTTAGCATACATCTTGGTATGATTAAGATGTACCAGGACCTCAAGAAGACTTTCTGGTGGTCTGGTATGAAGAGGGAAATATCTGAATATGTGGCGGCCTGTCTGACATGTCAGAAGGCAAAGGTGGAGCATCAGAAGCCGAGTGGGTTGATGCAGCAGATTGAGATTCCGGAATGGAAGTGGGATAACATTACTATGGATTTCATTGTGGGGTTACCTAGGTTAGCTAGGAATAGTGATGCTATCTGGGTGATTGTTGATCGGTTGACCAAGTGTGTGCATTTCTTGCATGTCAACATCAAGTGGTCCTTGGAAAAGCTGACACAGTTGTATGTGAGGGAAATGGTACGGTTGCACGAGGTGCCTTCTTGTATTATTTCCGACTGAGATTCGAGGTTCACTTCTAGATTTTGGCAGAGTCTACATCAAGCCCTAGGCACGAAGCTGAAGCTGAGTTCTGCTTATCATCTGCAGACGGATGGTCAGTCAGAGAGGACAATCCAGTCCTTGGAGGATCTACTGAGGACTTTTGTGTTAGACCACTTGGGTAGCTGGGAGGAGGTCCTACTGCTGGTGGAGTTTACTTACAATAACAGTTTTCATGCTAGCATTGGGATGGCACCATTTGAAGCCTTGTATGGTAGGAGATGTAGGACCCCTCTGTGCTGGTACCAGGATGGTGAGTCAGTGGTTGTGGGACCAGAGCTGATCCTACAGACTACTGAGAAGGTGAAGACGATTCAGGAGAGGATGAAGACTGCTCAGAGTAGGCAGAAATCTTATGCTGACAAAAGGCGTAAGCCTTTGGAGTTTGCTGAAGGAGAACATGTGTTTTTGAAGGTGACTCCGACCTCTGGTGTGGGTAGAGCGCTGAGGGCAAAAAAGTTGACACCGAGGTTTGTTGGTCCCTATCAGATAATGCAGCGTGTGGGTCTGGTTGCTTATCGGTTGGATTTGCCACCGTCTCTTTCAAACCTACACGATGTTTTTCATGTGTCCCAGCTGAGGAAGTATGTCCATGACCCAAGTCATGTGGTGGAGCTGGATGATGTACCGGTGAAGGAGAACTTGACTTTTGAGAAGTTACCAGTAGCTGTGATCGATCATAAGCTGAAGGAGTTGAGGGGCAAGTCCATTGCTCTAGTGAAAGTGTTGTGGGATGCAGCTATTGGTGAGGCTACTTGGGAGGTGGAGCAGCAGTGCAGGGAGCGGTATCCGTTTCTTTTCCCAAGTAAGTCTGTTTTCGGGGACGAAAATTCCTGTTGTTGGGGAGGTAGTGAAACTCTTTTCCCCCTCTCATTTCTCATTCACTCTCACCCACTCAAGACTCTCACTCTCTTTTTCTCTCTACTACTTTCCCCATTCCTTTCAACTTGCTGATTCTTGTAGTGACCTTGGTTGAAGGTGCTAATTCGTAGTGGGAGGCTAGCTGAAGTTCTCCATCCCCATTGATGTCCATTCAAACTCGTTTCCATCTCCTTCTTCGTCTTCTTCATCCTGGAGCTCGGATTCTTGAACCGAGGTAAGGAAAGCTAGATTCTTGCAGATTATTGGTTGAAAATGAGTTCCGGAAATTCATTGTTGTTTGATAAATGGTTGATTTTGGCTGAGATGGAAGAAAACTCATTTTCGGGATTTTTCGGGGTTTCGGGCGAAATTTGGGTTTTTGATTTTTAATGGTTGCATGTTGAAAAAGCTGGCATTTTTGAACTCTTTGATGAAAATGTGGACGTTTGGATGGATTGCATGTTGGTTTTCTAGCTGTTTTTGCAGGATTTGGTGAAGTTTTTCGAAAATGGAGTGTTGTTGCTGAGCCTCGCGCTGGGCGCTGTTCTTCGCGCCGGGCGCGTGACCATCAGGGGCTCCATTTAGGCAAGCCCGCCGGGCGCAAAGGTGTGTGCGCCGGGCGATCTTGAGAATGAGAGCCTCTAGATGGCCCACGTCGGGCGTGACCTGGATCGCGCTGAGCGCGATATCATTTGTGCCATGTTTTGGGTTTTCTGGTGCTGCGCTGGGCGCGACCATTGTCGCGCTAGGCGCGGAGGCTCCTTGGGAGTCTCTGCCATTGGAGTGTCAGGCGCAATTCAAATTGCGTTGGGCGCGAGACCTTGGTAGGTCTATGCCTTCCCCACGCTGGGTGCGGGTTAGGCCACGCTGGGCGCGTGAGACTCCTTGAAGTCTCTGCCTGGGCATGTGCTGGGCGCAATTTTGTATTGCGCCAGGCGCGTGAGAGCCTTGGGCTCTCAAGTTGGGTCACACTAGGCGCGACCATGAGTGCGCCGGGCGCGTAAGATGATGTTGACTTATATGCTGATAGTTGTTAAATTTTGCTAAAATTGTTGATAATTGTTGTTTTATGCTGAATTAAGCTGAAATTGATGAACATGCTATGCTGGCTAGATGATAGTGCTGAGAAATGATGTTAAGCTGTAATAGATGTATATTGCTGTGTTGAGCTGGGCTATGATTGATGATTTAAAATGTTGAATTATAGTAGATGTACTGTAGAATGTTGAGCTGAGTTGTGAGTAGTAAGCTGTGTTGAATACTACTTGGCTGTGCTGTATGTTGAATTTTTGTGCTGTGTTGTGAGTTGTGTTAGCTGAGTTGTATGTTGATTATTAGCCACTATTGTGGTGCTGTTCTAGTCGCTATGTCGGTGCTGTTATTAGCCACTATTGTGGTGCTGTTATAGCAGCTAAGTCGGTGTTGTTATTGCCGCTATGTGGTGCTGTTATGGCCACTTGAGTGGTGCTGTTATTGCTGCTACGCAGTGCTGATATTGCCACTTTGCGGTGCTGATATTGTTGAATGCTGTGGTGTAGTATAAGCTGTGCTGGTGTGCTGATAGCTGTAGCTGTTTACCATCATATTGTTATATATGTATGTTGTTTTCTCTTCACTAGCTTACCATTTGTTGTCTCCATGATGTTTGGACTGTGATAATCATACTATGTATGGGAGCAGAGCAGGGATAGGTTAGTGGCTGGTGGTGAGTCTTCAGCGGGCAGTTGGAGCTTATTTTTGAAGGATGTTTTGTTGTGTTAGCTACTTGGTGTAGTAGCCTTTGATGTATTTTGTACACTTTAACTCTATCCAGACTTGGACCATGTATATATATATTCTAGACCCTATATGTATACACTTGTTCCTTTCTATGTGGTGTTTCTAGTGGGTTGTGCAGTGTGTAGTGACTAGCTGGGTCGTTACAATTTGTTCACATTTCACATAGTCATACTCATAATTGTTTCTCATAGGGTTTTGCACAAGAACCCACAGAACACTCTAATTCATATCAAAACTTATCTAATTTTGAAATCAAACACATATTTACACTCAACATCACACAAGGAATGTAACAGAACATTCAGAAAGTAAAACAGAAAACATTTATATTTTGCCTGTTCTTAGAAGCATGCATCAGGCAAGGGATTGGGGGCCAATCCTGTTACCTAACAATTATTTTCACAGCCCCGAGCGAGGTTTCTCACTTCCCCTTACCTAGATAAGCTGAAGATGAAGCTAGAGCATAATCTGGTTGATCTCCTTCTCTTGGTTCTCCTTGGACTTCAGAGAGCGTGTCCAGGAGCAGTGCCTGAGTATGCTATTTATAGATGTTAGAAGTGGTCAGAACGACCCGTTTCGAATCTAGAACGACCATTCTGGATTCATTCATCATGTGTTAAATTTTCATCTAGAACGACCTATTCTTAAACTAGAATGGCCTATTCTGGAGTTGAGTTTTAACTCATAACGGCCATATTTGGAATGGCCCGTTCCCAACTAGGGTTTATAGGCCTTTTTAGTAGTTTGAAATAGCCCATTCCAGGTACTTTTTGGTAGACTTTCACCTTCAAAAATTCTTACCAAACTCAAGAAATACAAGAGATAGAGGTAGAAGAAATTTGAGAACTAAAACTATTGAAAATAGGTCAAAGAAAGCCAATTTTCCGGTCCCCTTGCACTGTGCTCGAGATGCCTATTTATAGGCTTCTGACTTAACTTGAACGACTATTTTGAGTACCAGAATAGGCCGTTCCAAATGAATTTGTTATGGAATAATTTTAAATTTGGAGCAGCCCGTTTCAATATCGAATCGGCCCGTTCCAAACATATATTTTGTTCATGACAACCTAGGTCAAAATGACCCATTTTGGATTGAGGATGATCCATTTTAACCCAGGTTTTTGGGCCATTTAGGTGGTTTGGAATGGTCTCTTCTGGATTTAAAACAGTCCGTTCCAAGCTCCTAGTTTGGCCTTCTTAAGCTTCTGGGCCTTCTGATGTTGTTCTGATCTGTTTTGGTGCTATGTTGGGCCCTCAAAGGCCTCTTGTCTGGTTCGGATGTCCCGGACGAAATTGAGTGTCTATAAGCAAAATATAATAAATTGTATAGAAAATATAAGAAGCTAAACACAAAACACCACTAAAACTGCTACTTAGTTTACCCAATGATGCACTTCAAAAGCATAAACCAAAACTTGTTATGCGTGAAACCTTGTTAATATATGCGAAGCTAACTAAATATATTATAAAGTTGCTCAACAGTTGTGTAAGACTTAATTTGGTATTTGTAGAAAATTTGGTCTGTCCTATTAAGTCCAAACTTGGAAGTTTACTATAAGAAAGTGAAACGAGTTACAGCTTAATTTGCTCACATCTTGAGTGCATGTGCAACATAAGAATTATAAAAATGAGGAGGGATTCCTCCTCTTCCTCTCTCCATAAAAAAATAAAAAAATTGATAAATTGTCCTGCTTCAACATTGATAACATTGAAACCTGCAAGAAGTTAAAAAAAAAAAAAACCTTGTAATTCTCACCTCAAAATATATTATAGGTAGTTCCCTCAGAAAACTAAAAACAATATATTGATCATAACACACTTAACATAAGGCTTGTCCTTCTCAATTGGAATTTCAACGAAAGAGATTTCTCATATATGTTAGTACTTAATTTGTGAATTCTTACGTACAGATAAGTACAGTCTCCCAACTATGACAGATGAAAGTTTCACGATAGAGAATGGTGAGTTCTTGGTGAAACACGAAGCATTCTCAGAGCAAAGGATACACACTGTAGAAATTGAAAGTTACAATCATGTCACGAATTTTCATATATAACATACCTTGGCAGGTGCGTTCATTTCTCCTTTTGCCTACCAATGCTACTACACAGTGATGGATCTAGAAATTTTAAATAGTGGGGGCAATATTAATACATAAATTTATAGTATTAAATATATAATTTTACATTTTTTTTTGAAATATAAATATACATTAAATTATTTTCTACAAGATTTTATATTTTAAAAACATTGAATGATTTTCTCATTTTTAACACTTTCAAAAATATCTCTTTCTATATCTTGTATCAAAATTTTAACCTTTTTCATTTTAAAAATAGTATAATATAAATTTAGATCAATTATTACTCCTTAATCCCTTTACTGGCTTGATTTAACTATAACTAGTACTCCCTTTATTTTATAATAAGTATCATTTTAGGTTGTTTCATACAAACTAGAAATAAAAAACTTATAATTAATCTTCTTTATTATAAATAATACAATACAATATTCACTTTCTAAAAAATATTATGAAGGGTATAAATGAAAAATAAAAGATAATTAATATTATATTGAAAAACTAACATGACACTTATTTTAAGATTTATTTTTTCAAAAACTTAATATATTAACTTTGACTTTTTTAACAAAATAAAATATAGAAAAGAGTGAGAGCACTTAGTTTTTAACATGACAAGTGTGAGTACATTATTATAAATTTATAATGGACTTAAATATTTTTTTAATATCTCAAATTTAAGGTAAATTTGTCTTTAGTCCCTCAAATTAAAAATTGATCTTTTTAATCCTTGTAAATTTTAGAAAATCTTGTTTCAATTTTTATACTCAAATTTTGTCAGGGAATCTATCAAATATTGCTGTCTAAAATCTATCTATTGATATTTTTATCCGTAAAAACATCATATCAAATCCAATTGAAACTACGTTACTATCTTGATATGTCATTTTTATATATATTATTGATGACTTGAGAGACTAAAACAAATTTTTTTAAAAATTATAGAAATTAAAAACTAATTTTACAATTAAGAGAATAAAAACACATTTAAATCTTAATATATATATATATATATATATATATATATATTTAAATTAATAAAATATAGAAAAATGTTAGTGGGGGCACTACATGTGTATCCGTCCTTGCTACTACATAGACAATATTTGTTATTAAAAGTATGTTTGGATACAAATTATAAATATTTTTAAGAGTTTTTTTACTGAAAAAATACTGTATTTTTCAATAGAGAAATTATAAAAAAAGTACTTTTTAAGTTTGTATCGATAAAGACCGTAAGAAACTATGCAAAAAGCAAAGGCTTCTTAATTCATCACAGATAGCGGCTTGCAGGAGGTGTTACAAGATATTGGTTAATTGTGTTTCTCAAAAGTTGTTAGTTAGTTAATTGGTTCGGTGTTTGATGTTAGTTAGTTTCGATAAATACATGTAATCTATTATTCTATCTTTTATTTATTTATCTTTTTCATATTAATTTCAATATCATGAGTTACTTCTATGATACTTCTCTCATGTATTTTGAGATTTATGATGTTTCGCCACATCAAATGAACGAGACTTGTTTCATCCACCACAATTATGATACTATCTAACTTTCTGCTTTCAAACATTTGACTATGTAAAATTTCTTACTTTCATCGTTGTCACCATTCACAAATCCTTCATGTCATCTAATATATTAGAATTCCTCACTTAGCTTCTCTTCTGTTAGGAGAAATGGAAATTTATATTAAGGAATTGCTTACCTATAAAAGATCATCAAGGAATTACACAATTGGCATTCATAGTTGTGAGATTGGAATCAATGTTTCAAAAAGGGCCGGGTCCGTGGGTCGGTTCGTAAGTCTCCAAACTTCGTGAATAACAAACTCATTCTTTTTAAATTTATATAATTATGTTTAATTTTTAAGTTTGGTTCGTGAAGTCCTCAAACTTCATAAACTTAATCCATAGGCTCATGAACTAGCCCACAGACTCCACTAATTAGTTTTTTACATATTAAGATTTTAATATTTGGTTGTGTATTTGAATTTTTAAATTATTATGACATTAGAATTATGTTTAATTGATGTGTATTTATCATTTAGATTATTTTCAAGACATTTTTGATGCTTTTATTATTGAAAGTTTGAAACTATTATATAAGTATTGGTAATATTTTTAGTCTTGACACACCATTCTAAATATTGATAAATTTTAGTATAATAGATTTTAACTTAAAAATAATTTTTTACACCAAAAAAAGAAGATGTTTTCTAATTTTATACATTTTTATTTTATTTTATTTTATTATTATTTAGACTCACAAACTCATCCATTTATCTATAAATTTTGACGACTGAATACAGACTTAAAATTGTTAATCAGATTTATTCAATTAGTATAAAAAAGTAAATTTTATACGAACCAAGCTTTAAAACCGTACCGTAGCCACCCCTGTTAAATGTTGTTTAAGGCACAATTATGCAGTTTGTGAAGTCTCTCCAACCGCAATTTGCTTGAATCCTCCACAGTTCACAACACACAAATGCTAAAAAAGAAATGTTAGGTCAGGCACCTTTGCAGTGATCTTCTTAATAGGCATGAACCCTTTAAATTTATGTTCTATTTATTGAGACACTCAAAATCTGTCTGACATGCTTTTTTATAAAATTTTGTTAACAACTGTATGAAGCCTATATGGGGTGCTAGTCAGTTTTTGTTGGAGGGAGATAAACTTTGTGTGGGAGGCCAATTATTTCATAGTGGCATAAGAACTTTCTTTTTTCTAGTGATGCATACCGTGTTTCATTTGTGTTTTGCAAAATAACGTTACAATAAATGTTACATACATATAAAAAGTGTCGTATAGTATAATATTTATAGGTATATATATTTATTTTGTATATAGTTACACACAATTTTAATGTTGATTTTGAATAAGATTTAACAATATATTTTATGTGTCACTATAACTTATACTCACACTTTTAACAATATACCAATATATATTATATTTATATTGTAGGTAAAAATAGTTTTTAGTAACACATATTATGTTATTATAAAATATGTATCATTGTATGATAATTTTTTTGTAGTGTAAAAAAAATAAAAACACAACTTATTATTGTATTTCATTTAGTGGAGGATTCTAGTTTGGATAAATAATGTTCTGCTGTGATGTCTCCCTATTCACTCCATTGTATTTCAACTTTATGGACACAAGTACATTTTTTTTTTGAAATAATTGCTTTTGTTTTTCTTTGATCTTATTATAATATTTATTTTCTTTTAGAATTGTCTTGTATATAAATATTTGTTTATGTATAATCTTTTAAGGAGGGCTAAGGACAACCCTTACTGAGGCCCCATTCCTACCTAAAAATATAATTTATATTTAAAAATATATCTTTATCTAGTTTATAATATAAAATATTGGGTTACGAGCTATTACATTGATAGAACATTGTAAAATTAATATGATGTATTGTCATATTGACTCTTTCTCATCTTCTCACATTTTTTTTATGTAAATACGAGAACTAATGAATATTGCCTTCTTATTCCATAATTACTTCTATATATCTTACTTCTTTTTTACTTTTATGCATAACTTTTTTTTTCTTCTTATTTGTTTGTCTCTTTCCTTTAACAGCCTAAAAATATAATTTATAATATAATTTATATGTAGAAATATATCTTTATCTAGTTTATAATATAAAATTTGGGTTATGAGTTATTACATTGATAGGACATTATAGAATATACGTTGTCACATCGATTCTTTTTCAACTTCTCACTTTTTTTTTATATATGTAAATATGATAATCAATGAACAATCTACCTTATTCCATAATTACTTCTATATATCTTCTTTTTTACTTCTATGCATACTTTTTTTCTCTTTCTATTTGTTTGTCTCTTTCCTTTGACTATTTTATTTGTTTAGGGAAGAGAATTTGTCATGGGAAAAAATTCCAAAGTATATCAACTAATAAAAAAGAGGAAAGTTGAAGGGACAGTTGGTGTTGTTTCTTATGTGATTTTCCATAGCATGTGAATATTATAATTTATATAATATATTTTCTCTAATTTTTCATTTTCCTCCATTTTTAATTCTAAATTACAATTTTTATCTTATGTTACAATTTTCATAAGTTGAAGGTAATTTTCATTCTTTTTCTTATTTCAAAATATTAATTTGTCAAAAAATCATATTCACTCTAACTTTCACTCTTATATATTGTCATAATCTTAATTTTCATCGTAATTAGGTATATTAATTTTCCTTCTCTCATGAATAATCTGAGTTCTCATCTTACTTCGCATAATTTCTTACTAAAAATTAAAGGTAATTTTTATTTTTTCTTATTTCATAAAATTAAATTATCAAGTATATATGATATTTATTCTCCTTTCTCTTTAGTTATTTGATTTGTGATTCTTATCTGTTGTTGCAACCATGAGAAATGTCATTATAAAATGATTTAAAAGTTGGTGAAGGAAAGAATCATTGTTTTAACACCCATATTTTTCTACTGTATTGCAAAATTAATTAGTAGTATGTTAAAAAATTATTTATATGTTTTATATGTGAATTATGCATTTTTTAAGTAATATATTAAAATTTATCATTTGAAACTCATGGATACTTTTATTGCTTTAATTTTTTTATCTTACATATTCGTAACAAATTCAAATTAATTGTACATAATTAAGTAAATCAATCACATTTAGTTGATTCAATAAAATTAATTACAAGAATAACAATTATATTGTGATTGATATTAAATTCACACTTAAAGATAATTAATTATAAATACAAATTCTATAATTAGATTTCAATTAATTAAATTATATTATTATACTATTTAGGGTAAACTTAATTATTTAATTTTTAATTTGATTTATTTTGTGAAAATCATATGTCCTAACAAATAGTTTGTGACATGTTAACAAATTATATATTCTATATATGTGAATTGTGTTTTTCTCTTCTTTAAGTATTATATTAAAACTTATCATTTGAAATTTATGGTGGAACTATAATATTTTTATTGTTTTAATTTTTTTTATCTTACATATTTTTAATAAATTTAAACTAATTTTATATATTTAGATGCAAGCGTTCATGCTTATTTCAATAAAATCGATTACAAGAATAATAATTATATTATATATAACTTATATCAAATTCACACTTAATGATAATTAATTATTAATACAAAATTTTATAATTAGATATCAATTAACTAAATACCTAAAAGAAATTATTTAATGTTTTTTAAATTATAATTAATCTTATTAGAGAGTATAATATGTGATATTTAATTCACACTTAATTTTAATTATTTTTTCAACAATCATTAATTGTAAATAATTATTTTATTCTAAAAAATTCTAAATTCAAAAATATATACCAACTTAGTTATATTTAATTAAAAAAATTAGTTTACGCTCTTGTATGTTATGAATATAAAAATCACTTATTTCATCTATAATACTTTGTTTACAATGATATAATATTTATATGCTCTCATTTAAAATTAAAACTAATAAAAAAATTTATAATAAAAGGTTTATAATAATCAATTATATATAAAATTATAACATTATTACCTTTTTTTTATCTTATTCATTCTTAATTTTTTTTTCTTACATATTTTGCATGTGATAATTTCAAACTAATTTTTTCATATTTAAGTACAATAATTTAGGCTTAATTTAATAAAATTAATTACAATAACAATTGGTTATATTATAATTTATATTAAGTTAACACTTGATTCTAGTTAATTAAAAAAATTATATAATTAGATAGTAATCATTTTTTGATCTTACCCCAGTATCCTAATTTCATAATATAGCATACTCATACATACATTAATAAAATCTTGGATATCAATCAATTTAATTATATATTAACTGTTAATTTCATAATATAGCATACTCATACATTAGAAACATAGTGTTATTTCATGTTTAAAACTTCTATTAAGAAAAACATATTTAATTTTTTTTCTTCAAAAGATATAAAATATCTATAAAAGAAATATAATGTTGATAATTATGCTAAAAAATTAAATGTTAAATTATATATTATTTTAAATATTGTTTTATTGTAATAAAATAAAAAGTTAATAATTGATAGAAGAAATTATATTTAAATTAACAAATTAAATAATTTAATTATATATTTAATATAATTTTTAATTAAATAAAATTTAAATTATTCATTATTTTCCGCGCATCGCACAGTTCGATATCTAATTAACAATTAAAGCTATATAAAATAACATTTATTTAGTGCATTGTGTAAATTAAAATAATAATTTAAAAATATTGGTTCAATGCTAAAATATTTACTAGTTGTCAGTAAGCAATAATAATCTTTCATTAAAAAAAAAAGAGAATAGTAATGTTTTGACTAAAAGAATCAAAATACATTCAAAAACTTTGTAAATCTAATTAAAATACTGAGGCAATTTCCAACGATTAAACGAATGACATAATACCAGTTGAAAATAGAAGGTCCTAACTATTTACTGAAGATATTTAAAAGCATACGTATTGTAACGACCTGGTCACTACACACTATACAGGACACCTGAAAATTGGATAGAAAGGAACAAGTGTATACATATAGTGTCTAGAATATACATATATATGTGAGGACCCTATTTTTTTTTCCCCATTTTTCCCTTCCACGCGGGCTATTTTTTTTTTTTTTTCTTTTTCTTTCTTTTCACTCTCCCTCACACGAGACACCCTTTCTCTCAAAAACTCTCTTTTTCCCAACTCTCACTCTCTTCTTCCTCTCTCTCTCTTGCTGATTTCTTCTCATTTGTGGTGGCTGAGGCGATTCTTAGGTGTTGATTCGATTTAGGCGGAGCTAGCTGAGCCGTGCAGAGTTTCTCTTCAAGCTTCTTCTTCTCCTTTCTCTTCCCAGAGCTCGGAATCGTCTCACCAAGGTAAGGGAAGCTAGGATTTTCTTGCCGGTTGTTTGTTTAGTGAGCTAGAAACTCACATGATAGCTGATTGTTGCGGATTGGTGGCGGAGGTTTGATGAAAATGGGTTTTCGGGGTTTTTGGGGTTTTGATAAAAATTTGGGATTTTTGATGATTGATGGATGTATGTTGAAAAAGCTGGTATTTTTGGGTTGTTTGATGAAGATGTGGTTATTTGGATGGATTGCATGTGCCTAGATTTCTCTGTTTCCAGGTTATTGTTCAAAAATGGAGGAGGGGTGGTGTTTCTGTCACAAACGGCTGAGCCGTTTTGAAAGGCTGAGCCCTTTGGGAGTTTCGTGACAGGGGAGAGTTCTGGAACCAAACGGCTGAGCCGTTTTAAGGCGCTGAGCGCTTTTGAGGCAGAGAGCCAGAGGAGAGTCTCTGGAGGTAAAGCGCTGAGCGCTTTGGATGCGCTGAGCGCCTTTGTGCTTTCAGAAATGGACTTTGTAGTCTTCATGAAAGTTGTAGCCTTGGATCTTAGCTTTCCAATGGCGCTGGAATCACCCAAAAAGAAGTTCTAGAACTCTAGATATGGCTGTTTTAGTGAAGAGGGGTCGAGCTGTTAGCTTTGTTTATAGTTGTTGCGGTTTTTATCATTTTTAACAAGGTAGATGAAGGAATTAGGTCTTGGTGTCTTCATGAGAGTTGTAGGAAATCTTCTTATCTTTCATATGAGATAATGATGAGTATGGTATGAGTAGTATAACTCCTGATACACTATTTTATGTAAAGGTTGCCATTTCACAGTTAGTGATTTGGTTAAGTTGAAAGTTGTTTTAGGTGCTTAGGTTGATTGGTGTTGTTTGGGTGGGAAATTTGGCAAGATAGATAAGTTGTAAACAAGATGGATAAGCCGTATTGTGTGTTGAATATGCTGTATGTTGTGTATTGTAAAGTTGCTGATCAATGCTGTTAATGCCGTATGATGAAAAGCTGAACTGTGTTGTATGTTGTTGAGCTATTATTGTTGTTTAGTTGAGTTGTATCAGTTGGATATTGTTGTAAGTTGATATGTTGAGTTTTATCAGTTGTACAATGTTGTAAGATGATATGTTGAGCTGTACAGTTGTGTTGTACTGTGTGTTGATATTGGATGTGTGTAGGCCGAAAGGCTGAGGTGTGTAGGCCGAAAGGCTGAGGTGTGTAGGCCGAAAGGCTGAGGTGCGGTAGGAGATCTCCGAGGTGATATGCGTGACGACGCATTGTGTGTGCATTGATAAACCGTGTGGTAATGACTGACAGGATGTGTATTGATGAATTGTTGATGGTTGTAATTGCTGTTATTACTTAAAAATTTCCCTATATATATATATGTATGATATTTCTTTTCACTAGCTTACCCTTAGTTGTTTCCATGTGGTTTGGACTGCGATGATCATACTATGTATGAGAGTAGAGCAGGGTTAGACTGGTGATAGTGGCAAGTCTGCAGCTGGCAAAGGGAGGAGTCTTGTTTGGCGGATGTTTGTTTGTTGGGCCACTATCTGGCTACTTTGGTTGTATTTCGTTTGTACACTCTAACTCTAGTCGGATTGGAACATTGTATATATTTATATTCTGGATCCTATATTTATATATTCGTTCTATTCTGTCTAGTGTTTTCGGTGTGCTGTGGTTGTGAGTGTAGTGACCAGCTGGGTCGTTACACTTTAATGGTATCAGAGCAGGTCGAGTCTAGTGGACACTCTTTGGGGGTGGTTCCTTTAGGATTTTGTTGTGCTGAACTCTGTGTTGTGTTGTCTTGTTGTGTTGTTTGTTGTGTTGAGTCCTGTGGTGTTTTGTTGTGTTGTTGATGGTTGTTTGGTTTAGTTATTGTATACTGAAGATGTTGTTACTTCTGTAGACAATGACTAGAACCAATGAGCACATAGCCCGTGCCATGGAGATGATGGCTATGGCTATGTCGTAGCAAAATGTTTATTTTGCTAGGATGGACGCCGATAGAGCTGCAACTGTTGCAGCAAGGCCCGTGGTGTAACGACCCGCCATGGTCTCTACACTTAGTGGAATCGCACTACTACTAGTGAACTAAGGAAAATATTAAATTGGATAACTCATACATACAGGTATAGATAAGAATAAAAATAACCAAATTCTTTAAATATAAAATAAAATGCCATATATGTACAGTCATCCCAAAAATAATATTTCCTAGTGCCGGTCAAACAGACAAAAATCGCTACACAAAATGGTAACCCTAACACGAGGATCAAACTCCCCGTCTCGCAGCGGTCACCTCGACTCCAAGCTAGCCCTGACCTGCTCCCATACCAAGTATGATCATCGCAGTTCCACCACATGGAAACAGAAGGGTAAGCTAGAATTCACAAATGAATCATAATAATCTATACTACACAATCGTATTCATAGAGTCACACCATACACTCTATCCAATACTACTCATGCATAAAATACAATCCACCAATCATGAAGTCAAACACCACACTTCATCATATTAATAATCATGCAATAAATGCATCTCATGACAGATATCAATGCATATCAATCATCTAATGCGTCGTCACGCATAAACGTAGGAGATCTCCACAATAATAGAGCTGTATAAGTGACATTCCATCCTACCGAAACCACCCCAACCGTTTTCACGCCCAATGCGCCCGCTCGATCACAGCTAAACAGGATATATAATCCTCCCTCGGGTTTACTCGGATGATGTCACTTACACAATTGGAAGTCCAGATCCACCGTCAGGTATAGCACAGCTGGGTACGGGCTTACCACGACCTTGGCATGCATTAACCAAGTCAATTGTGGAGTTCGCCCACCGACTATCCGCAAGGATTCACGCACCTTCCCGAATACTTGGTTAAGGGAATAACCCTCGACCTCATACCCCGCTCCAACACTAGCTAAGGACTTAGAGGAGACTCACCCAACCCAGTGGCCTATCTGAGCACCACTCTCCCAAATCCAGTGGCCTCCCAGAGCACCACTCTCATATATCAGTGGCCTATCCAAGCACCACTCTCAAGAGACTCTATGTGAGCTCTTCCAGTTCGAAAATATTTTTCCTCTCCTCAAGTCCTAGGCTAGACTCATGCCATAGGCATCACATGCAATCATGCATCATACATCATAATGGTCTGCCCACCATCATGATCAACAATCATACACATGTCATAAGACATCACATGCAATAATGCATCATACATCATAATGGTCTGCCCACCATTATGATCAACAGTCATACTCATATGAACATATACGCATGTCATATCATATTCAAACATTCATACGTATCATCACAAAGCATACATATGAATCACACCTCACCATACATCATATATCATACATACATGATCTAAAACTTCAACTTTAAACATGCATAAGCATCAATTCATTCATAAACTTATTCACGCTCGGCGTAGCCTGAGCTCACCCAGCCTAATCCCAGCCTGAGAGTCCTAAGACTCATCCACGCCTAGCGCATTCAACCTGCGCCCGGCCTAAATTCCAGTAACAGAGTTCACAAACTCTCATCCACACCAACAAATCCAGCCACATGCAAACACAAAACACAATGCATAGGCTCCATACAACTTAAATAAACCTAGAATCAACATGCACCCATCTGATGCATCAAATTCACCAGAAACCCCATTCTTTCCAAGACTTTGAACAATTAGCGAATTCTCCGATCCAGCCATGGATCCTCAACTTTCATGCATCAATTGAGTTTCTAAACTCACATGCAACTTAAATAACAAACATTCTAGCTTCCCTTACCTGAAGGTTGGCTAAGAATGGCCAACAACTGTGACGAAATAGAATTCATTTCCAAAACTCAACCCGGAACTTCAATCCTCCCAAAGAAAGCTTTCTAATCTGAATTTCAAGAAAAGTCAGAAGGAGTTAGTGATCTAGAGGAGAAAAGGAGTCAAACAGAGAAATTTGGGAGAGAAAGGAGCTCACTGACCCAGAGACCTTCTCTCTAAAACTTCTCTCTAAAAACTCCAAAACTCCTGAAGGCCCCCAACCCCCTATTTATAGACTTTCGGATTGTCCCAGAACGGCCCGTACCGAGTTCGGAACGGCCCGTTCCGAACTCCCAAATCACGCACAAAATTCACGCCCAGAACGGCCCGTTCTGAAATCAGAACGGACCGTTCCGGGACTCATCCAGAACGGCCCGTTCTCCCTCCAGAACTGCCCGTTCTCCCTCCAGAACGGTCCGTTCTCCTTCCCAGAACGGCCCGTTCTCAACTACAATATATAGTTCAATTCAGTAGCTTGGAACGGCCCGTTCCAGTTTGGGAACGGCCCGTTCCAGTTTGGGAACGGCCCGTTCTAGGCTACTGAATCAGCCTTTTTTTTTTTTTTTTTTTTTTTTAACAATGTTACAATACTCCCCAACAAATAGGAATTTTCGTCCCCGAAAATAGGTCTACCTGAAGAGAGGAATGGATACTGTTCCTTGAATTGACTCTCCACCTCCCAGGTAACCTCACCAGTAGCTGCATCCCAAACAATTCTCACCAAGCTGATGGATTTGCCACAAAGCTTCTTCAACTTGTGATCAACCACAGCTACCGGTCTCTTCTCATAGGTCAAGTTCTCTCTAACTTGCACCTCATCCATCTCTACCACTTGACTCAGATCTGGGATTTACTTCCTCAACTATAAAATGTGAAACACATGTTCTCCCTCATCAAATTCTAGAGGTCTCCTCCTCCTATCAGCATAGGACTTTTCATCAACTCTAGGTAGCCCTCAACCTTTCCTGAATCTATCTCACCATCTCAGTAGTCTAAAGAACTAACTCTGGACCAACCACTACTGACTCACCCTCCTTATACCAACATAATGGAGTCCTACACCTCCTACCAGCTACCCAGATGATCCAACACACAAGCTCTTAGAAGATCCTCTAGTGATTGAATTGTCCTTTCCGACTGACCATCTGTCTGTGGATGATAAGCGAAGCTCAACCTCAACCTCGTCCCCAAAACCTGATGCGGAGTCTGCCAACCTGGAAGTAAACCTTGGATCTCTATCAGAGATAATACTAGAAGACACTCCATACAACTGTACTATCTCTCTAATATACAACTGTGCAAGCCTCTCCAAGGACCACCTCTTGACAGGAAGAAAGTGCGCACACTTTGTCAACCTATCAACAATCACCCAGATAGAGTCACTGTTCCTAGTTGTCCTAGGCAACCCAACCACAAAGTCCTTAGTGACACTATCACACTTCCACTCGAGAATCTCCATCAGCACTAAGCTTAAAGCACTAAGCTCAAAACCAGCTGCCTTCTCAATACCAAGCAATCCCAAAATCCTCAACAACTCTAGATCATGTAATTGCTTAGTTCCCACCTGTCTTAAGAAATCATTAGTTATGGTGATCATACCACAACTAATATGATCATGAACAACCACCACCTCTAGTCTCAAATCTCTAAACTACTCAATCAGCTCCAAGTCCTTAATCAACATAACCGACACATGAATGAATTTCCTACTCAATACATCTGCTACCACACTCGCCTTTCCAGGATATACATCAACTTTGAAATCAAAATCCTTTAGGAATTCCATCCACCTCCTCTGCCTCATATTCAAACTCCTTTTTATCACTAAATACATTGAATCTCGCATCATACAGATAGTGCCTCCACGACTTCAAGGCAAACACCATAGCTGCAAGCTCCAAATCATGAGTAGGATAATTCCTCTCATGAGTCTTATGTTGCCTCGAAGCATACACTACTGTTCTTCCTTCCTGTATCAACACACAGCCCAACCCCTGGTGAAAAGCATCACAACACACATCAAAATACTCACCAGTATTAGGTAATATCAAAGTTGGAGAAGTAGTCAATCACCCCTTCAATTCCTGAAAACTCTGCTCACAAGCGTCCATCCAAACTAAAAGCTTATCTTTCCAAGTCAGTTAAGTCAAAGGCATTACTATTCAAGAGAAACCTTCTATAAATCTCTGATAGTAACCCGTTAACCCAACAAAACTCCTAATCTCCGTAACAATCCTCGGACGCTCCCACTGAATCACAGCCTCCACCTTGGCTCGATCCACTACCATCCCCTCTGCCGATATCACATGCCCCAAATCTCACCTCAGACAGTCAAAACTCACCCTTGGACAGCTTGGCATACAACTACCTCTCTCTCAGTACCTGTAAAACCAACCTCAAATGCTCATAGTGATCCTCCAAAGATCTAAAATACACCAATATATCATCAAAACATCGAAGCTCCCCTCAGTTGATCCATCAACTCATCAATTCTCAAAAGCGGATACTTATTCCTTATCGTCAATTTATTCAGTTGCCGATTGCCGATAATCACACAAACGGGCCCCACCATCTTTCTCTACTAACAGTACCAAGGCACCTCAAGGAGAAACATTGGACCTCACTACTATTTCTCCCTCCAGAACTGCCCGTTCTCTCTCCAGAACGGTCCGTTCTCCTTCCCAGAACGGCCCGTTCTCAACTACAATATATAGTTCAATTCAGTAGCTTGGAACGGCCCGTTCCAGTTTGGGAACGGCCCGTTCTGGGCTACTGAATCAGCCTTCTTTTTTTTTTTTTTTTTTTTTTTTAACAATGTTACACGTGGGGTCGCAGAAAAGTTGGGATCTTGCTGAGTTCTGGAAGTGTAATCCTCCACAGTTGGCAGGAGATGCAGATCCAGAGGTAGCTGACCGCTGGATCCGTGAGCTGGAAAAGATCTTTACTATCCTGGGATGTCCTCCAGAGAGGAGGTTGGCATATGCTGGGTATATGCTTGTGGGAGAGGCTGAGCATTGGTAGGGAAGCACTTGTCAGATGCTTGCTACTAGAGGAATTGCAGTTGACTAGGGGTGCTTCAAGACAGTATTCATGGAGAAGTACTTTTCGGAGAGTGTAAAGCACGCCAAGGAGGCTGAGTTCCTGCAGTTACACCAGGGTGGGTTGTCTGTATCGGAGTATGCGATGAGGTTCGAGCACTTGGTTCATTTTTATTCACAGGCTACTTTTGAGGCTTGGAAGTGCAGAAAGTTTGCAGAGGATTCGAAGTATGAGCTGAAGAAGGTGGTGGTGCCTATGGCCATCACCGAGTTCCCTGCCTTGGTAGAGAAGGCGAAGATTGGGGAGAGGTTAGAAGGGGGTAATCGTGTGATTAGAGCTACCGAGAGACCAGCTGAGTCCATGAGGGGAGGTGGAAGTCAGAGGAAGCCCTATGATAGGCCACAATCACAGCAAGGGGGTCCTGTCAGTAGGCAATCTCCCAGTACTGCTAGTGGTGGTAGACAGAGTGGAGGTGCCACTTTAAGATGTTACAGGTGTGGGGGATCCCATTTGATCAGGGATTGTCCATACGCTGAGAGCAGATGTTACCGATGCCAGCAGACGGGCCACTTGTCGTTCAACTATCCCACCAGGAGTAGACCGGAGGGGAGTACACCGAGGAGAGATGCGCAGAGAGCTGATACTCAGAGGAGTAGTGTGCAGAGGACTGAGACTCAGAGGGGTGACAGACCCACTACAGCTAGTAGGGTATTTGCTCTGACGGGTGCTGAAGCTTCGACTTCTTCTGAATCTTGTGAAGGGGAAGGGTAAAGCTGCTGGTAAGGATGTGATGATTTTCTTTGACTCGGGTGCTACACATTCCTTTATATCTTATGCATGTGTTGTTATGTTGGGTGTGCCTGTGTGTGATTTGGGGTTGAGACTGCTTGTGTCGACGCCCGCTTCTACTTCTGTGATTGCTTCTGAATTGTGTGTGGGTTGCCCGGTTGTGGTGAATGAAAAGAAGTACAAGGTGAACCTGATTTGTTTACCTTTGGTAGATATTGACATAATCTTGGGAATGGATTGGTTGTCTGCCAATCGTATCCTTATAGATTGTGCCAATAGACGGTTGATCTTTCCAAAAGAGAAGGATAAGTTGTTGATTTCAGCTGGCCAAGCTGAATCTTTGCTGAGGGATGTGTAGACCCCTAAAATTGTCCGGGTCAGAAATAAAGCTCAAAGACTCTCAAAGACCGAAGGAAAGTCAGCCGGCAGGACTCCTGGAAGACCCTAGGATGATTCTTTATAGGTCTAGAAGTCTTAGAGTAGCTTAGAATAAGGGTGTGTGAGGATTGGAGCTCAATACACCCTCCCAGAGGTTCAGTACGGCCGTACTGAGCCATTTGAACTGCAATACGGCCGTAGTGAACTCAATACGGCCGTACTGAAGTTTTTGAACTTCAGTACGGCCGTACCAAATTCAATACGACCGTACTGTAGTTCAAAATGGCTCAGTACGGGCCGTACCAAATTCAATACGGCCGTACTATAGTTCAAAAACCCAGTACGGGCCGTATTGACCTCCCAGGCCGTATTGCGCCTCAATCCTATAAATAGGACGTCATTGGCACGTCCTCCCACACTTTTGAGACAGGTTTGGACCCTCTTGCTGAGGATTCTTGGGTTTTTGAGCTATTCTCTGCCCTAGGAACCTCTCTGAGAGCCAACCCGACTAAGTTCTTGAGTCATGAGCCTTGAAGCTTGAGACTCGAACAAGTCGAAGGGAAATCTCTTTGATTTCCATAGTTAATATTTGTTCTAGGGAAAGGAGCGAGCGAGCGTGTAGTGGGAAGGAGCGCCAAAAAGCCTCCTAACTCTTTTTGAATATATAAAAGCACGCTTCAAAGGTTTATTCCCAAAATCCTTTCTTTTACCGCTTTTTGATTGTTGCATTACACGTTTAAAGCTTTCATCATGTAAATATTATACTTATAATCGTTTCTAATAAATAGGGGTAATTTAGTAACTTTACACTATTATTTATGAAATAATCCGTCATAGGGAACCCGAAAGGGGCGTTGTGGGGTGCTAACACCTTCCTCGCACGTAACCGACTCCCTTACCCGACTCTGGTTGTAATGGCCAAAGTTGATTTGTAAAAATCAATTGCCTTATATCTTTTTCCAATGTTTTGAGTAAAACATTGGTGGCGACTCCAAGAACCCCTTCTTTTTGCGAAAACCACTAATCCATGGAGGGTCCCGCTTGGGATTAACATGGATTGGTGAATCATTTAATAAAATTGTTAGTTCGATGAGGTCTCAGTTTGAGAATAAGTCGTTCTAACAATCCATCATCTTTCAAAACTTAAAAAGAGTCCGACCATCGTCGCGAATGCCAAGTGTCCGTTTCGGCGGGTGGCGACAGATAGCGACTCCACTGGGGAAGCCTCGAGAGTCAGTCCCATTTAGTGATGGATTGTTTCTAAAATAATAGTTTAAAATTACTTCCTTACCCCTCGCTTGTATGATAACATGTTTTATCTATTTGGCTTTAATAACTGTTGGATGTTTAAATTTTCGCAATTGTTTGAAATATAAACTGCACACAAACCTTTGCACACAACAGTTCCCTCTATACCCGGGGGCATGAGTGGAAAGCCATAGGGAGTGGATGTTAGTACGGCCGGTTGTCGAATGGGTCTATAGGTGCCCGTAGACCGTTGTCGGAAAACATCACTCAAGGTGATAACCATGAACTCGAGTCCGACAGTGCGTTGGAGCTTTCCATCGACTTACGACGAGAGGAATTGGGTCCCTATAATGGGGGCACCTTGGGGGCCTTGGACCGGTGAGAACAGTTAGAACCTCCTTGAATATGCACTTTTCTGCAGGATACCCCTACCTCATGATTCGCTCGTGACTGTTCGTGGATGAGTGAATTGTTTGTGCATTGTTTATGTGACATTGTTTGAGCATACATTGCATTATTTAAACATACAACATTCCCTTTTTAAATAAGAATAAATGGGAATAAGAATCTTCCATTACATGGTGTTAACATCTACCATCATCACATTCATGTAGGTAGTTTCCCTTTTCACCCAAAAAATAAAAAAAACAAAATACCCAAAAAAGAAAAAGGGTTATTTATCCAAACCAAGCAATATCATGCATCATCTTAGGAACATCCTGAAAACATGATAATGCTTAGTTGAATAAACACAATGCATGCATATTCAACGCCATCATCTCATATCATGCATTCTTATCAAAGATCATGGAGGGATCTAGGTTTGCATTTCATACATCCCTCCTAGTAATTTACTAATAACATTAATAAAAAGAAAGGATTAATCGATGCGTATGTTCAGAATGGATCGCACGCCGTTTGTTATTAAGTGTAAACCAACAACCGCGCCAAGCGAACGCACATCAACTCCGTTGTTGGTAATCAAGACGAATAAAGGGGAAGGTCCGACACCGTTAAGGATCACTGCTCCAAGACCTTTTCCCTACGAATCGAACAAGGTTGTGCCATGGATATACGACATCCATTCTTCTGCCGACAGCATCGCTGGACTTGGGGGCATGACTAGGAGTGGCAGGATCTACACTCCCGAAGATCTTCACGATAAAGCTCCCAAGAATAAGAAAGGAAAAAGAAAAAGAGAAAACCGAGGAAAATAAAGAATCCGAGGAGGAGACTGACGAGCTGTTAAAATATATCCGACAGAGCGAGTACTCCATCGTGGATCAACTTCATAAGACGCCAGCAAAGATTACTCTGTTGTCGTTGATCCTATGCTCCGAACCGCATCGGCAAGCTCTGTTGAAAGTCTTGAACGAGGCATACGTGTCGCACACTATCTCCCAAGACAAGTTTGAGGGGATTGTTAGTCACATCACGGCTAATGATCACCTCACTTTCACCGATGAAGAAATCCCCGCTGAGGGACCGAATCACAACAAGCCCTTGCACATCTCTGTAAAGTGCAAGGAATATCACATCGCTAAAGTCTTGGTGGATAACGGATCTTCCTTGAATGTGATGCCAAAAAGAACGTTCGATTAAATGGCAATCAAGGGAATCCAAATGCGCCCGAGCAACATGATCGTCCGAGCTTTCGACGGTTCTAAAAGAGAAGTGGTGGGAGAAATTAATCTTCCAATCCAAATTGGACCCACCATCTTTAATGTCGAATTTCAAGTGATGGACATTACTCCCGCGTACAGCTGTCTCCTCGGCCGACCTTGGATTCATGATGCGAAAGTTGTTCCCTCTACGCTCCACCAGAAAGTCAAATTCATAGTGGGTGACAAGCTGGTGACCGTACAAGCTGAAGATGACAAACTCATCAGCAAGCCATCTGCCATACCTTACGTGGATGCAGCAGAGGAAGCTCTAGAGACCGCCTTCCAAGCATTGGAGATCGCCAATGTCAAAACGTTTCCCCGTGAAATGAAGAAGGTAGCCTATATGCTCACCAAGAACGGATACTTGCCTGGACAAGGACTTGGCAAGGATTCCCAAGGAATTCCCGAGCTACCCATTATTAAGGATAATCCGGGGAAATAAGGGTTAGGATACAACCCTAATAAAGATCAAAGGACGAAGAGGAATCAAGATCCTTCTCGACGTTCTTTAAGCCAGATCTTTAGGAAGGCCGGTTCACAAGCGTCAAGGCCGGTCGTCGTCATCAAGTGCTCTTCTCCTTCCGATAGGGATGTATAGACCTGATGACTGTTAGAGATTACTCCTCGGGGACAGCCCGACCCCCGAGCCTCGATAGGGCACATGTTTCCGCTAGAATTATAATAAAATCGTTCTTTATTATTTCTTATTGCTTCTTTTCTTGCTTGCAATAAATTTCTAGACCACATTATTTTAACCTTGTTTGAATAAGCATGAATGAGGTTAAAATTGTCTTAATAACAATAAATCCGCATCATTTTTATGTGGAAGTGTGTGTGACAACTTGGAGCACCTTTCCTTGGCCTCGACAAGTGCCATCATGGATAAAAAAGAAATCCTTTAATAACAAAAATCATAAAAACAAAAAAGCTCGGCAGGAAACCCAAAAAGGGGGCTGCGCAAAAATAAGAGCAAAGAACCCGCTAGGAATCCCACGAAAGGGTGACCTAGGCAAAAATTAGGGTTGCAAAAATGAACAAAAACAAAGGTCCGCTGAGACGCCACAAAAGGGTGTTTTAGGCAAAAATAAGGACTATCAAAAAGCAAAGGAAATCCATGATGGTACCATGAGCCGAATTCAAAAAGAAAGGTTCAAGGAAAATTATCTAAGTTGTCGAATCACAACGTCAATAACAAGACTTTATTAACTTCATAAGTGTTTAATCAAACAAGCCTAAACACATGAGCCTACCTTGGCCAGCCATTCTTACAAAAACCATTTTCAAAACAATAATAATCCCCTCTAAAACACAAACTTTTGAACAAAAATATCTTTCCCTTCTTTTCTCTTGTCCCAAACGATTTTAGAATAATCTAGTGGAAACATGGAGATATAGTGGTCAATAGGAAGGTTGATACATCTTCTAAAGGAAGGGAACGATCACTGGGTTGATAACACCAATCTCGATATAACACGCATCATTCCTCGGTTACAGAAATCGGCAGCGCACAGCCCGTCTAAGAGGAATGGCAAAATCCAAGCAAAGAAACGCATCGGTTAATTCTTTTGAAAAATAAATCAAATAGAATTAGGTGCATCATACCGCATACATGCATACAGATGATAGGTGTACTGGAAGATCACTTATTCTCTGTTTATTGAAAAAACAAACAAAAAAACAAAAAAACAAAAAAACAAAAAACATATAAACTTCAGAAAAAACAATGCGCCCATACCATGTTCAGTACACCCGTACTAAAATTAGGGTTATGAACAAATTTTCAACTCAAATACGGGCGTACTGAAATAAATACGGCAGCATTGGCCATAACGTCCACACCAATACGGGCGTATTGAATTCAATACGGCCCGTATTGGCCCATTCTTTTGTACATCAACAACATCTTCATTCCTCTGCAACACAGCTATATTCATAAATTACAGCTCAACATCATAATGTAGCATAAACATCTCATAGCACATCAAAATCATCACTCAGCTCAGCACAACTATATACATCTAGTACAGCTTACATCATTTCTCAGCACTATCATCTAGTCAGCACAACATATTCAACACATAATACGGCTCATCCATCTTGTTTACAACTCATCTATCTTGCCAAATTACCCACCCAAACAACATCAAGCCACCTAAGCACCTAAAACAACTTTCAACTTAACCAAATCACTAACTATGAAATGGCAACCTTCACATAAAACAGCGTATCAGTAGTTATACTACTCTTACCATGCTAATCTTTATCTCATAAAGATAAGAAGATGTCCTACAACTCTCATGAAGACACCAAGTCTTAATTCCTTCATCTACCTTGTTAAAAATGATAAAAACCGCAACAGCTATAAACAATGCTGGCAGCTTGACCCCTCTTCACTAAAACAGCCATATCTGGAGTTCTAAAACTCATTTTTGGGTGATTCCAGTGCCATTGGAAAGCTAACATCCAAGGCTACAACATTCATGAAGACTATAAAGTCAAATTCCGAAAATCAACGCACGCCCGGCGCAATTCTCAACCAGAGACCTACAGAGGTATATAGCGCCCGGCGTGGTTCTCCCCACGCCCGGCGTGATTCACCCAGGGATTTCCCATTTCAAATCACGCCTGACGCAAAGAACTGCGCCCGGCGCAAATTCAAATAGGAACCCTTACCTACTTCGAAAATTTCATCAAAACCTGCGAAAAACACCAGGAAACCAACATGCAAACCATCCAAAAGTTTACACTTCCATCAAACATCAATAAAAGCACCTCATTTCCAACATGCAACCTCAAATCAATTAAAATCCCAAATTTTTCACCCAAACCTCGAAACCCCGGAAAAATCCATTTTTCATCAATCTCATCCATAATCATCCAACATCAAACCCCTCATGAGTTTCTGAACTCATTTCCACACAATCCAGCAAAAAAAAGAACTAGCTTCCCTTACCTCGGTGAAGAGAAATCCGAGCTCTGGTAAGAAGAAGTGGAAGAAAATGAAGAAGAAAAAGAAAGCTTGATAACTCTCCGCACGGCTCCGAGAAAAACCAGCACCTACTCAACACCTAAGAATCAACATCAGCCACCACAAGAGGGAAAAAGGTCAGCTCAGGACAGTGAGGAGAAAAGAGAGTTTTTGAGTGAGTGAGAGTGAAGGAAGAGAAAATAGAGGGAGGGTTCACGGGTCTCACAACCTCCCCAACAACAAGAGTTTTCATCCCCAAAAACAGACTTACTTGGGAAAAGGAATGGATACCGATCCCTGCACTGCTGCTCCACCTCCCAAGTAGCCTCACCAGTAGCTGCATCCCACAACACCTTCACCAGAGCAATGGACTTGCCCCTCAGCTCCTTCAGCTTATGATCAACCACAGCTACTGGCAACTTCTTAAATGTCAAATTCTCCTTCACTCGCACATCATCTAGTTCAACCACATGATCAGGGTCATGGACATACTTCCTCAGCTGGGATACGTGAAATACATCGTGTAGGTTTGAAAGAGAAGGTGGCAAAGCCAATTGATAAGCAACTGGACCCACACACTGTATTATCTGATAGGGACCAACAAACCTCGGTGTCAACTTCCTTGCCTTCAATGCTCTACCCACACCAGAAGTCGGAGTCACTTTCAGAAACACATGCTCCCCTTCGGTAAACTCCAAAGGCTTACGCCTTTTATCAGCATATGACTTCTGCCTACTCCAAGTAGTCTTCATCCTCTTTTGAATCAGCTTCACCTCCTCAGTAGTCTATAAGATTAGCTCCGGTCCCACAACAACTGACTCACCATCTTGATACCAGCACATAGGAGTCCTACATCTTCTGCCATATAAGGCTTCAAACGGCCCCAACCCAATACTAGCATGAAAGCTATTATTATACGTGAACTCAACCAATGGTAGGACCTCCTCCTAGCTTCCCAAGTGATCTAACATACAAGCCCTCAACAAATCCTCCAACACAGCTTTCTTCAGCTCAGTATTATGAGGTAGGTAAATTCTGCCCTTGAACCTCAAGATTTCATCTTCACCCAGCTCGAAACCAACAGCTTTCTCAGTACCCAGCAACCCAAGAAGTTTCACTAACTCAACATCTTGCAACTGCTTCTGTCCAACCTGCCTCAAGAACTCACTAGTTATGGTAATCATCCCGCAACTAATGTGATCCTGAGTTAACTCCACACAGAGGTTCAGATCTCTGAACTCCTCAACCAGCTCCAGCTCTTTCACCATCATACCAGACATGTGGATGCATTTCTTACTCAGCACATCTGTCACATCATTGGCCTTACCAGGATGATACGTCAACTGGAAATCATAATCCTTCAGAACCTCCATCCATCGCCTCTGCCTCAGGTTCAACTCCTTCTGATCAAACAAGTACTTCAGACTCTTGTGATCATTGAAGACACTGAACCGAGCACCATACAGATAATGTTTCCATATCTTCAAGGCAAACACCACAGTTGCTAACTCCAAGTCATGAGTAGGATAATTCCTCTCATGATTCTTTAGTTGCCTTGAAGCATATGTCACTACTTTCCTATTTTGCATCAGCACGCACCCTAGACCCTGATGAGAAGCATCGCAGTACACATCAAAAGGCTCATCAGAATCCGGCAACACCAGCATAGGAGAAGTAGTCAACCTCTTCTTCATCTCATCAAAACTTTGCTCACAAGCATCAGTCCAAATGAACGGCTGCTCCTTCCTCATAAACTGGTTTAAAGGCGCCACTATCTTGGAGAATCCCTCAATGAACCTTCGATAGTAACCCGCCAAACCCACAAAACTCCGAACATCAGTGACAGTTCTGAGACACTCCCACTGCAACACCGACTCCACCTTAACCAGATCAACAACAATTCCCTCAGCTGAAATTACATGTCCCAAGAACTTCACTTCATCCAACCAGAACTCACATTTTGAAAGCTTAGCATACAGCTGCTTTGCCTTCAAAATCTCCAGCACTATCCTCAAGTGCTATCCATGCTCCTCCGGGGACCTTGAATAAATCAAGATGTCATCAATGAACACCACAACAAATTTATCCAAGAAGGGCCGGAAGATCCTGTTCATTTAATCCATGAACATTGCAGGGGCATTGGTCACACCAAACGGCATCACAACATACTCATAGTGACCATACCTAGTCCTAAAAGCAGTCTTCGGTATGTCACCCTCTTTCACCCTGATTTGGTGATAACCTGACCTCAAGTCAATCTTCAAGAAAATTGATGCTCCTTTCAGTTGATCCATTAAGTCATCTATCCGGGAAAATGGATATTTGCCCTTAATGGTCAACTTGTTCAACTGCCAGTAATCAACACACAATCGACTACCTCCATCTTTCTTCTTCACCAACAGCACGGGAGCACCCCACGGCGAAACACTCGGCCGCATCTACTGCTTCTCTAACAGGTCCTCCAACTGACCTTTCAGCTCAACCAGCTCAGCAAGAGCCATCTTATAGGGAGCCACCAACAATGGCCCCGCACCTGAAACCAAGTCAATGCTAAACTCCATCTCCCTAATAGGAGGCAACCCAAGCACCTCATCCAGGAACACCTCGGCAAAATCCCTCACCACATCAATCTCAGCAATGACCCTCTCGGTCTCCACACTCATAGCAGCAAGTAAAAGACAACACTCTGCCCCATCCCTCAATAATGATTCAGCTTGACCAGCTGAATCAACAGCTCCTCCTCTAGCAGTAACATATGGTGAGTACCTCTCCACCAATGCTCAGCCTCCCCAACTAGCATGTAGACAACATATGCCAGCCTCCTCTCCTGAGAGCATCCCAACACAATGAAGATCTTCTTCAGCTCACAAATCCAGTGGTCAGCCTCCTCTGGGTCTGCATCTCCCTTGAGCTGTGGAGGATGGCATTTCCGGAACTCAGCTAGGTCCCGGCTCTCCTGTGACCCAACTGGTCCTGCTGCACCAGTTGCAGCTCTATCATCATCCTATCGCAACCTGAAAATTTTCGATCTCGCGACCAATGGTTTAGACATCCTTTTAAAAGTCTCATTAACTAAGGAATGCCTGGACGCCAGACTAATCCTTAATTAATGGTTTTGAAAATAGGTTCATGGAGTCGCCACCAATATTTTACTCAAAACATTGGAAAAAGAAAAGGTTTTTAAAAGTCCAATAATGGCCTTGATAACCAGAATTGGGTTCGGGGGTCGGTTACGTGTAGGGAAGGTATTACGCACCCCTACAATGCCCTTAATCGGTACCCTATGATGAAGTTAACATAATAAGAATTAATAAATTAAATATTGAATCCCCTTTTATTAGTGACTATTTACATGCTTGAAATTTAAATTAAACAATTAACTCTAAAATATCTACATGATTTCTTTTATTATAACAATATTTATCAAAAATAAAAAATAAAAGAGAGAGAAGAAAATTGATTGAAATAACTTGTAACAAGCTTTGTTAGATCTTCCAATATGGAAATTATAGGTGCTTTGTGGCAATCTTTCACACTACACAAATGCCTCACAAATCTCAAGAAATACAATAAGAGGGAGAGAGAAAAATAGAGAAATTTTGAGCTCTAGAGAGTGCTGGACAAAATTTTCGGGATCCCTGAAAAATGAGCCCTAACTGCCTATTTATAGCCTTTAAAAAGGGTCCAGAACGGCCCGTTCCAAAATCGGAACGGCCCGTTCTGGATCCGAACGTTATATGCAAAATTCTTACCCTGGAACGGCCCGTTCTAAAATCAGAACGGCCCGTTCTGGAGTGCTAGAACGGCCCGTTCTGGATTTGGAACGGCCCGTTCCAACCTAAGATTTTTAGGCCTTTATCTTAACTTGGAACGGCCCGTTCCAAATTGGGAACGACCCGTTCCAGTAAAGCTTTTAACCCACTTTTTATAAGTTTGGAACGGCCTGTTCCAATATTGGAACGGCCCGTTCCAATCTTGGAACGGCCCGTTCCAATTTAGTGCTTTTTGGCCTTTTTATAAACTTGGAAGGGCCCGTTCCGAATTGGGAACGACCCGTTTCGATTTTGGAACAGCCCCGTTCCAGTCTTCTAAAATCATCTTGTTTGGACTTTTGGGCCCTCTAAAGTCCTGTCCCGTTGTTTGCATGTCGCCGGACGAAATTGGGTGTCTACAGCTACCTCTCTTTACTTGTCCTTTGGAATAACTGTGTTGCTTTTCCAAAGGCAAGTAAAGACGTAGACATTTCGTCTGGGTCTTCTTCTCATCTCTGTGTTGATGCTTCTACGTTGCTTCCCTTGGATATGTGTATTTGCTCGTATCATTACCTTTTAGAGCAGTTGAGTGTTGGGTTGCATACTCTATAGGGTAACAAGGATGACAAAATATACACCTGATCTTTAGTCTTCGAGTAGAAGCTCCATTATTTCTCTTGTGATAGTGAGGTGAAAACTCAGATCTTCACTCTTGTTTTGACAATAGATACCTTCACATTGTTTCCTTCGGGTAGACGGTGTTCCCTATATCCTTGCCCCTTGGAGCAACTAAGTATTGGGTTGTATGCTCTATTGGATGTCAAGGATGGTAAACCAAAACATCTAGGCTTCAAGATCCATGTGAATGCCCCATGTTGCTTTCTGTGTCTGAATCTTCTCCTTTACTTTAGTAGTGTAGATGCCCCCACGCCATTTCTTTCAGGTAGATGGTGTTTACTTGTATCCTTGTCCCTAAGAGCAGCTGAGTGTTGGTTTATATGCTCCGTCGGGTGATAAGGATGGTAAACCGAAACATCTAGGCTTCTGGTCTTGATGTAGATTGATGGAATCATGCTTTGGAGTGCAAGAGGTGACATACTCAAAGATCCAAGAGGAGTTGGCTAGACATAAAGGTTTGGGCCAGTCAGGGCCCATCGGGCCCATTGGGCCTAGGAAGGCCCAAGTTGAACTTTTCATGGGCCATATTTTGTTATAGCTATTTTCATATGTTTTGTATACATCATGTTAGTATAGGTATCATATATTTTGGTCTTGTATTTTGGACCACATAGAGTAGCATTTTAGGTTTTAGGCTTGTTGGGCCTAGTTTTGGGCTTCATGGGCCTTTGGGCTTTTGGTACCCAATATTGGGCTCATTTTCATTCTTGTAATTTTTCCTTTCCATTGTATTTGTTTGACCATTGTATTTAGGTCATTAGATTAGGAAAATACAAGAAATACTAAAGTAGGTTAACTAGGTTAAATTAGGTTTAATTTGGAAGCCATTTAAGTTACATTTGAGTCACATGTTTTGCACCAATTGGTGGCTGAACATGTGACACTCAAATTAACCCTAAATGACTCTCAAATCAGACCTAGATGCACATTAGATACCTAAACTCACGGCCACACCCATGTGCACCAAAATTTGAATTCAAATTTCCAATTTGAATTCAAATTTTAGGCGCCAACTTGTGTAGTTTAGTCTAGGTGCCAAAACCGTCCCTACTTAAGTGTTTCTCCTACACATTGTAATCACTTTTGAATGTATGAAAATCTGAGTTGCTTCAGCCATTTTCAAGAGTCACCGAATCATTCAAGAGAGAACCTTAGAGAGTGCCTTCAAAATTCACTTAGGAAAACCTAGTTTCCTTCCCTTTGAAGTGTGCAATCCTTTGATGTTCTTGAGCTTGAATGCTTCCTTCTATGGATTAGGTCTTCTAATCCGCAATTTCTCATCCATTTTGAGCTTCCATCCATTTGGTCTACATCTCCTTTGAAGAAGATCCGTGCCTAGAAGAAGCTTGGAGGAGTTCACATCTTCATTTCTCCTACTTCTTCTATCATTTTTGGTATCAAGAGCAAGGTCTTGAAGGAGATAAGTGTTCTTGAGTTTTGGTTCATTTGTTTTTGTGTTCATTGTGTTCTCATTGTCTTCTTTGAGTTTCTATTCGGATCTATATGCTTTATATCATATTTTGTTCCATAGATCCATTGGTTGATTGATTTTTGATTTTCTCCTTCAATCAACTTGTTAGGACCTATTAGCTTGTGCTTGTTTTTGATTTTAATGTTGAGTCTCTCCATTCCTAATATGTGTCCGTGATTGGGGTGCATACATTGCATTTAGATTTTGGTTTTTAATCCATGTTTTGTCTTAGTGTGTTTGTGTAGTCTTTATATGTCTTAAAATTCCTTGAATAGCATGTTTAACTAATTTTCTTTTGTGTCTTGTTCATCAATTTGTGTTCTCGGTTTTGCTTCTCTTTTAACTACCTATATGTGCTTTTTCCTTTGCCTTATTGTGTTCATAACTTGCTATTAGTTCTAGTAAGTTTCTTTAGAGTTAGGTTTCTATTGTGTTCTTAAGTTTTCAAATCACATTCCATTGAAAAATCTTCTAAAAATTTTTTGTGACTCAAAATTTCAAGTGTATTCCTAATTCTAGTGCACTCTTTTTGTGGATTCAAATTTAAAAAAAAAAAAGTGAGTTAAGAGGCTAGAAAACAGAGTTCAAAACAGAGCCTAAAGACCTAAAAGCTCCAAAGAAAAGAGTTCAAAAGGAATCCAAACCAAAACCTAAAGATTAGTGCACTAGTTTCTCATTTTCACTTGAAATTTGACCTAATTTTTGGCTGATTTGTATTCTCGGTTTCTATAGCTTGGAATCATTGAAAAATTTGAAACAAAAGGCAAATATACTCTCTGGACTCTTAATTTGATACTGGAAAAAGAAAGAATTAAAAAAAAATAGAGAAAAAAATTTATAAAGAAAAAGCCGAGAGGTGTACAAGCTGAAAAATCCACTTGATTCCTTGTTATTGTTTTTGCTACTACTTGTGCTATACTTATCCAATTGATTTCAAATTTTTTTTGTTTTGTTCATCTACTCTAGTACCTATCTAGGAACATTCCTAACTGAGTGCTAGCTTTATTTGGAGTCTTATTTTCCAGTTTTACTTATTGAACCTCTTTGAGTCTTGTCATATATACATATTACTCTTAACTTTTGGTATAAGCTTTCCAAATTGTGCTTTATTGCTTGTCTAGTTTTATTTCAATAATTTCCCTGTGCTGGAAGTGGCCTCAAATCCTTGCTCAAGGATCAAGCATTGCTCAACAAAGAGTAGGAAAAGTTTGGACACTAAGACCTAAAAATTTGACCTAATTTAGTGACCAAAACTTCTTCTAAAGTTCCTTCACTTGAGTGACCATTCCTTTCACCTTGTGAGGCAGCCACCATTAACCTCTTTGTTGTGTTTCTTTTGCAGGTCCAGTAGCATCATATTGAAGGATTAGTGGCGGATTAAACACTTGATTAAGTGTTGGAAAATTTGCACAACAATCCGTCACTAAATTGGTCACCAAAACCGCCATTTATTGCTTTCTAGGCTAGTTTAAATTTTGCAATCTCTCTTGTATTTTAAAATCAATTTGTAAAGCTTGGAGGGAGTATTAAGAAGCTGGTCAGGTATATCTAACTCCTTGTTAGCTTTCTCACGTGTAGTACTAGTGGAAGTGGCTTGAAAATTTCATATGTTTCAAGCTTCCACCTAGGGCAAACCGACTAGTTGATTATCCTTGCTTCTTTCAAGTGTTTGAACTTTAATTTTGTTTATTTTCTGCCTTAAAACGACTAGACTTGTGTAGTTTTACTTGCTCACGTTTAGTTTAGTCTCAAAAACAAACAAATTGTGAAAAAACATTCAAAATTTTTGTGAAAAGTTTTGGGGAATTGGAAGTACCACAAAGGAGTTTAGTGATTTCCACTTGAAAAGGCTTGGTTATTAAGTGGCTCTTTGTAGCTCACCTCCCTTGATAGTGCAACTTGTACACTTAGACTTCCAAGTGTTATTTTCATTCCTAGAAAATACCAAAAACATTTTATAACTTTTTGCATAGCATATAAAATCTTATTGCTTAATCATGAGTCAACATTCTCAAAGTAGTAGTGACTTTGAATCTCCGAAAAGTTTTAAAAGAATTGTCAAGGAGGTTGAGGCACTAAAACTTTGGAAGCATGATGAAATACTTCAAAAACAAAAAGAAAAACTTGAAAAGGAAGTACAAATCATGGCTTTAGAACAAGAGATTCAAAAGATTAAGCAACGAGAAGAAAAACTTTTGAAAAGATTGAATAAAAATAAAAGTCCAAAAGGTTCTTCTAGGAGCTCAACCAAGAGCTCCAATGATTCTCAAAGCCAAGAATATGATGGTAGTTTGAACATGGATGCATACTACCAACCTCATCCTAGGAGAGTCATTAAAGAACACAAAGTGAGGGAATCAAGGGTTGATCTCCCTTACTTTCATGGAAAAGAAGATGTGGATGCCTACTTGGATTGGGAAATGAAAGTGGAGCAAATCTTCACTTGTCACCAAGTAGGTGAAGAAAGAAAAGTTCCCTTGGCCACCTTAGCTTTCCAAGGACAAGCTATGTATTGGTGGACATCCTTAGAGAGAGAGAGAAGACTTCACAATGACCCTCCAATCACTTATTGGAATGAGTTGAGGAGTGCTATGAGAAGAAGGCACATACCTTCTTATTATAGTAGGGAGCTTATGGATAAGCTCCAAAGACTCCAACAAAAGAATATGAGTGTTGAGAAGTATAGACAAAAGATGGAGTTGTATCTCATGAGGGCTGGCATAAGGGAAGAGGAAAGATTGACCATTGCTAGGTTTTTAAGTGGTCTAAATTTTGATATAAGAGATAGAGTTGAGTTACTCCCTTATAGGGACCTTGATGATTTGGTCCAACTTTGTATAAGGGTGGAACAACAAAATTTAAGGAAAAATTCTTTAAAAGGAAAAACTCAAGCTAACTCTTATATCAAGAATGACTACAAGAGGGAGGGTCAATATGACTCTTCTAAAAGCTCTAGTAAAGGTCAAGAAAAAGAAAAATAAAATGATAAAAATGTTGTCACTTCTAGTAGTAAAACTAGTGACATCAAATGCTTTAAATGTCTTGGGAGAGGCCATATAGCTTCTCAATGTCCAACTAAAAAGGTCATGATTTTGAGAGGACAAGACATTTATAGTAGTCTTGATGAATCTAGTTCTACCACTTCAAGTGGTAGTAAGACTAGTGAGGAAGATCCTAAAATTGAAAAGTTATATCCTATGGATGGTGATCTTCTTATGATCAAAAGGCTTCTTGGAAGCCAACCTTGTCCCACTTCACTATCTCAAAGAGAGAACATCTTTCATACAAGATGTTTGGTTTCTAAAAGAACTTGTTCTCTCATTGTTGATAGTGGATCATGTTCTAATTGTTGTAGTACAAGGTTGGTTAACAAGTTAGCCCTTACCACCATTCCTCACCCTCACCCTTATAAACTTCATTGGCTCAATGAAGGTGAGGAATTGGAGGTGAATCAACAAGTGAAGGTCAAGTTTTCTATAGGGGATTATAAAGACAAAGTTCTATGTGATGTGGTCCCTATGGAAGCTTGTCATATTTTGCTAGGTAGGCCATGGCAATTTGATAAACAAACTATACATGATGGCCTTACTAACAAAATAACTTTCACTCATAAAAATAAGGAAATTGTTTTTAATCCTTTAACACCACCCCAAGTGTTTGAGGATCAAAAGCAAATGAAAAGAAAAAGAAATAAAGAAAGAAAAGAAGGAAAGAGTGTGGAAAAAGGGGATTCCACTAAAACCTTTGTGACCAAGGAGAGTTATTTTATGACCAAGCAAGATTTGAAAAGAACTCTCTTTATTCATAAAAGTCTTGACTCTTATCCTAATGCTGCCACTTATCTTAAAGTTGAGAATGAGGAACAAAATGAATTTCAAGTAAAGAATTCTTCTCAACTTCGAGATATAGTGAAGAAGGAGTGGACTATACCTAGTGTTACTCCTTATACTACTTCCTTGAAGGTGCACAAGGAAGGAAGTATTTCTTTGGATTTCATAAAGCACCCAATTTTTGGTTTACATTGTTTAGTAGATATAACTTGTAAAGATCTATATTCTATGCTTGATCTTATGGGAAGTTCTTATTTTTTTGAACTTAATATGTTTCCTTCCCTACAAGACAAAAATAGATTATATGACTATGAGTATCTAATAAACAATCAAATCCAAAATTGTTTAGGACGTTTTTTAGTAGTATTTTCTTTATATTTTAGGAAAAGCCTAGGATACCATTTAGGGTACTTTAGGCAAGATATTGTAGTGTTTAAAAAACAGTCTTTTCATTGTCTTAGTCATAGTGTTCTTACATTTTTAGGTTTTACTTCTAGGTTATGCTTAGAAGAGGAGCCTATTTCTAGAGAGTCTAATATTTTATTTTTCTTTGTTAGGACTCCTCTTAGGATCCATGATCTTTTCTCTTACCATGTTACTTCTTATTCCTTGCATGTTTTATATGTAGGTGTTAATTTTTCTTCTTCCATTCATCCTCGAGATTTGAGGACAAATCCTTTTCAAGAGGGAGGGGATGATGGAATCATGCTTTGGAGTGCAAGAGGTGACATACTCAAAGATCCAAGAGGAGTTGGCTAGACATAAAGGTTTGGGCCAGTCAGGGCCCATCGGGCCCATTGGGCCTAGGAAGGCCTAAGTTGAACTTTTCATGGGCCATATTTTGTTATAGCTATTTTCATATGTTTTGTATACATCATGTTAGTATAGGTATCATATATTTTGGTCTTGTATTTTGGACCACAAAGAGTAGCATTTTAGGTTTTAGGCTTGTTGGGCCTAGTTTTGGGCTTCATGGGCCTTTGGGCTTTTGGTACCCAATATTGGGCTCATTTTCATTCTTGTAATTTTTCCTTTCCATTGTATTTGTTTGACCATTGTATTTAGGTCATTAGATTAGGAAAATACAAGAAATACTAAAGTAGGTTAACTAGGTTAAATTAGGTTTAATTTGGAAGCCATTTAAGTTACATTTGAGTCACATGTTTTGCACCAATTGGTGGCTGAACATGTGACACTCAAATTAACCCTAAATGACTCTCAAATCAGACCTAGATGCACATTAGATACCTAAACTCACGGCCACACCCATGTGCACCAAAATTTGAATTCAAATTTCCAATTTGAATTCAAATTTTAGGCGCCAACTTGTGTAGTTTAGTCTAGGTGCCAAAACCGTCCCTACTTAAGTGTTTCTCCTACACATTGTAATCACTTTTGAATGTATGAAAATCTGAGTTGCTTCAGCCATTTTCAAGAGTCACCGAATCATTCAAGAGAGAACCTTAGAGAGTGCCTTCAAAATTCACTTAGGAAAACCTAGTTTCCTTCCCTTTGAAGTGTGCAATCCTTTGATGTTCTTGAGCTTGGATGCTTCCTTCTATGGATTAGGTCTTCTAATCCGCAATTTCTCATCCATTTTGAGCTTCCATCCATTCGGTCTACATCTCCTTTGAAGAAGATCCGTGCCTAGAAGAAGCTTGGAGGAGTTCACATCTTCATTTCTCCTACTTCTTCTATCATAGATGCTTCCTACTGCTTCTGCTTGTCTCATGGTAGTGTGTTTCTTTATTTGTGGCTTGTTAAAGAGGGAGTATATTCTGAGCTCAGCCTCTCCAAGATGGACTGATATTTAGGGCTTCAGCCGGCCCATTCTAAAGGTAGGTAACCCTCTTTGTTGTTGTACTATTTTCATAGCCTCTGCAGGCCGTAGTATTTTCGTAGCCTCTGCAGGCTGTAGTATTTTCGTAGCCTCTTCAGGCTTTTCATAGCCTCTACAGGCCGTAGTTTTTTCATAACCTCTATAGGCCGTAGTATTTTCATAGCCTTTACAGGCTGTAGTGTTTTCATAGCCTCTCTAGGCCGTAGTGTTTTCATAGCGTCTCCAGGTCGTCTGCTGGTGTTGATGATGTGATTGCCCCTTGACGAGGATTATTGGTAAGTGATGCCCTTGTGCTAGTGGGCAAAGGAGTAGATGGTTGACAGAGATTCTGGTGCTGTCCCTGTCATGTGAGTATTATGATGCCTCTCCAGGCGTATGTTGAGGTTTGTTGATGACTGATTGTTTGATTGTTGATGCCCCTGGTTTGGGCGACTTTTACTCAGGTGATGTCAATTAGAACTTGTGTTTCCCTTTTTGGCTTTTTCTCATTGAGAAGCAAAGAATGCTAAATGCTTATTTATGCATGATGGTAATTTCACATATTTTGAATAATTCCCCTTTGATAAAGAAAATTTTCTAAGTGTGTGAAATGATTTTGGATGCGTGCGATGCATGTTTTCATTTTTGTTTTTTTTTTTATATTTTTATTTTTTTAGAAGGTGGCTCTCCTTTTCTCCTTCTCACGATACTTTGATCGATGTGCAACATTAGTCATATTGGCCGTTTGATGTATTGAGTCATTTTGGGGCTCCTTTTTTATTTGTTTAGAAACCCTAATTTTTGCCTAGGATGTATCCTAGCGGGTATTTTTTGCTTCTTTTCTTTTTTCATTTGCCCTAATTTTTTCCTAGGACGCCCTTTGCGGGTTTTCATCCCAGCGGGTTATTTTTATTTTTTTCTCTTTTTTTTGTACTTGTTTAAATTTTGACAACTGTCAACAATATACGTCATTTAGATTGGACAAGACAGAAAGGACAAGAAAGCATGATTTAGCATGGATGGTTAATGGAAGTAGGATGATTTAGAATGAATGGGTAGTTGGGGTAGGTGAGTGTTTAAGTTTTCTTTTTTAACAAACATTTCCTTGGATAATTATTATAATCATTCTCCTAATTATCTTGAACTACATATCTGAGTCTCGGGCAGAGTCTTCGCAGAATTTGGCTCCTTGTAGAAGTGTTCAAGCCGCCTTTTAGCTTTCAACTATGAGAATTATCACTTGCTATTTTTTATCCTTTTTAGATCCCTAATTTTTGCCTAGGACGTGTCCTAGCGGGAACTTCCAATTTTTTTTTTTTACCTAAGATGCCCTTTGCGAGTTTTCATCCTAGCGATATTTTGCAAGTGATATTATTTTTGGCATAACACTTCTTTGCTTTGACAGAATCTCCTTCCATCCGCGTTTGGGAGGACCAGCGTCTTTGATGATTAACAAAGCCCCCTATTCCCCTACACCAAGGAGAAAGGTGTTGCCCCAACCTACAGGTGTTGAGAGAGAGTTCTAATTTGTGCTTCCTTTATCGGCCAAATTGAACGAAAGTTGCCCTTTTTTTTTTTTTTTTGCAAGACACTTCTTATGCAATGAGAATCTTGTGTAAGACTTTTCTGATCACTTTCTTATTTTGTGTGTTTCGAGGAGGTGATCTTCTTATCTACCTTAGACTCAGATAATGCGTTGTAGATGTTCGAAGCTTTGATTAATTTTATTATCTTCGGTCATGTTTGTGTTTTTTTTTTTATTGTGATTGACTTTAGAATTTAATATGTGGGAAGAGAGGGGAAAAGAATAAACACAAGAGGTTTATGAAAATGACGCATATTATTGATGAATGTAAAAACTTATACAAACCCTTATTTTGTTTGAACTCATGACCGTGGGTGAATGTCATGAGTTGAGCATGAATTTAAAGCAATTTTTTTTTGAAAAAGAAAGAAAGCCCCCTACTTTAGTAATTTCTCAATTTTATACTCCAAGGTCATTCCTCGTCGTGCTTGTGCAGTGGGTGCTTGTCGATGCTAGGTGTGTCGGTGTCAAATTTCAACCATCCAGCGTCTATAAGTCCTTGCACACGGAATTGTAGGGTCCTGCATTGTTCCACGGAATGCCCCGGAGAGTTAGAGTGATAGTCACACCTTTCCTCAGGTTTGTACCACGACGGGTAAGGAGGGTTCATCTTCTTTGTTGGAGGAAGTCGGACTAACATTGAAGCCTCTAGGAGTTGAGGTAGTAGCTCTGTGTATGTGATGCGGATTTTGTCTACTACTTTGTCGTCTCTAGGCTTTTCCTGTGGTGTGGCTTGACCTTTTGGAGTAGAGATGACGGCGTGGAATCCTTCTTCCCTCTTCCTTTCATAGACTTTCCTGGGGTCATAACTTGTCAGAGCCTTCCCTATCTTCCCAGTTTTTAAGCCTTGCTCAACCATTTCACCTATGGTGACTATGTCGGCAAAAAGGGTTGACGTGTTCCCTATCATCTTGCCATAATAAGGTCCACTTAAAGAGTCAATGAACATTGTCACCATCTCTTTGTCAGATAATGAAGGCTCTATTTGCGCAGCCAATTCTCTCCATCTTTGTGCATAGGTTTTGAAAGACTCATCGCCCTTCTTGCTTAAGCTTTGTAAATCAGACCTATCAGGAATTAGGTCAATGTTATACTTGTATCGACGGAGAAAAGCATCGGCTAGCTGTTTCCATGTCTGGATCTTCCCTCCATCCAGTTGCATGTACCAGTTAAGAGCAACATCTGAAAGGCTTTCCTGAAAATAATGTATCAGAAGCTTTTCATTGCCCACGTAGGCTGCCATCTTCCTACAGTACATTGTCAGATGTCCTTTTGGACAACTAGCCCCGGTGTACTTTTGGAAGTCAGGGATTTTGAACTTGGCGGGGAATTGGATGTCCTGCACTAGGCACATATCCGCAGCCTCTTGAATGTCAAAACTGTGGCCTTCCACGACTCTCAGTCTTTCTTCCAAGGCATTCAGATGATCTTTGGAAACGTCACCAACGTTGCTAGTACTATTGTCGTGCTGCAATTTGTTCATGGCCTCAAGCATTCTAGCCATTTGTTCCTTGAGGTGTCCGAGCTCCTCATTGAGGACACGATTTCTTTCCTCTAGGTCTTCCATAGCTTTTATCTTTTGAGCTCGTGTGAGTACGGAATGTTGAAAAGCCACCTTTATGAGACAAGATAATTTCTTATCAAGCTTATTTAAATGGTAATGCATGAAAGGAGTTTCTATCAAAGACTTGATGGCTCATCCTTGTCGAGAGATGAGTTATCGGTGTTCCTCTTCATAATATTTTATGATGTGACAGAGGTCACACTGATTTCTCGTCTTTGATACAAATCTCCTTGTGATCCTAAATATATGATATGCATGTTCCTTTTTTTTATTATCTTTTATTTTGTAGAAAATGCATGATGCCCCTCCTTTTTTTTGAAAAGAAGGAATGTATACTTCTCACAAATCTTATCTTCACACTAGGTTTTCTCTCACATGATAATGCATTTTAATTTTTGTATTTATTCTTTACCTTAGGGGAATTATAAAAAATAAATGAATGATTTGAATAGACAAAATGCAACAACCATATGCTCATACAATCCACAATCAGTCGCGTATACATCCATGGTCTGTGATCCCTGTTAAGAAAAGTGCATCGTATAGGACGGTTCTAATTATCCTCACTTTGGTCTTAAGGCCCCCAAGGTGCCCCCATTATAGGGACCCAGTATCTCTGTCGCCGTCACCTGGTAAACTCTAAGGTCTGTCGCAGTATTTCGGGCTAGAGTAACCGGTTATCACCTTGAGTGTGATTTCCGACAAGGCTCGCAGGCTCTAAGGCTAAACTTGGGTCGGTCGTACGTCAACCACTCCCTATGTGTAATACCCTCATGCCCCTGGGTGTAGGGGGAACTATTGTGTGCAAAGGTTTGTGTATAATTTTTTATTCAAAAAGATGCAGAATTTAAACAGGCAAACAGATATTAAATCTAAACAAATAAAGCAAACAAAGTAAAGGGGAAAAATATTTAAATTATTGTTTTTATTTTATTAACTTCATCAATTAAATGGGCCTGACCCTCTTAAAACGTCCTCAGTGGAGTCGCCATCTGTCGTAACTCAAAATTTTCCGATCTCGCGACTAATGGTTTAGACATCCTTTTAAAAGTCTCACTAATTAAGGAATGCCCGGACGCCAGACTAATCCTTAATTAATGGTTTTGAAAATAGGTTCATGGAGTCGCCACCAATATTTTACTCAAAACATTGGAAAAAGAAAAGGTTTTTAAAAGTACAATAATGGCCTTGATAACTAGAATTGGGTTCGGGGGTCGGTTACGTGTAGGGAAGGTATTAAGCACCCCTACAACGCCCTTAATCGGTACCCTATGATGAAGTTAACATAATAAGAATTAATAAATTAAATATTGAATCCCCTTTTTTTAGTGACTATTTACATGCTTGAAATTTAAATTAAACAATTAACTCTAAAATATCTACATGATTTCTTTTATTATAACAATATTTATCAAAAATAAAAAATAAAAGAGAGAGAAAAAGATTGATTGAAATACCTCGTAACAAGCTTTGTTAGATCTTCCAATATGGAAATTATAGGTGCTTTGTGGCAACCTTTCACACTACACAAATGCCTCACAAATCTCAAGAAATACAATAAGAGGGAGAGAGAAAAATAGAGAAATTTCGAGCTCTAGAGAGTGCTAGACGAAATTTTTGGGGTCCCTGAAAAATGAGCCCCAACTGCCTATTTATAGCCTTCAGAAAGGGTCCAGAACGGCCCGTTCCAAAATCGGAACGGCCCGTTCTGGATCTGAACGTTATATGCAAAATTCTTACCCTGAAACAGCCCATTCTGGAGTGCTAGAACGGCCAGTTCTGGATTTGGAACGGCCCGTTCCAACCTAAGATTTTTAGGCCTTTATCTTAACTTAGAACGACCCGTTCCAAATTGGGAACGACCCGTTCCAAATTGGGAACGACCCGTTCCAGTAAAGCTTTTAACCCATTTTTTATAAGCTTGGAACGACCTGTTCCAATATTGGAACGACCCGTTCCAATCCTGGAACGACCCGTTCTAATTTAGGAACGGTCCGTTCCAATTTAGTGCTTTTTGGCCTTTTTAGAAACTTGGAACGGCCCGTTCCGAATTGGGAACGGCCCGTTCCGATTTTGGAACAGCCCCGTTCCAGTCTTCTAAAATCAGCCTGTTTGAACTTTTGGGCCCTCTAAAGTCCTGTCCCGTTGTTTGCATGCCCCCGGACGAAATTGGGTGTCTACACATCCATCCTAGCAAAATAAGCATTTTGCTGCTGCATAGCCATAACCATCATCTCCATGGCACGGGCTATCTACTCATTGGTTCTAGTCATTGTCTACAGAAGTAACAGCATCTTCAGTATATAATAACTAAACCAAACAACCATCAACAGCACAACAATCAATGAAGAAATCAGCACAACAAAACAACACAGCAAAGCAACACAACACAGAGCTCAACACAACAAAAGCCTAAAGGAACCACCCCCACAAAGTGTTTACTAGACTCGAACTGCTCTGATACCACTAAAGTGTAACGACCCGGCTGGTCACTACACACTATACAGTACACATGAAAACCGTACAGAAAGGAATAAGTGTATACATATAGTGTCTAGAATATACATATATACATGGTCCAAGTCTGACTAGATTCAAAATGTACAAAAAAATACTTCCAAAGCTACTACACCAAGTAGCTGAAACAACAAAACATCAACAAAGATCAGCTCCGCCTGCCAGCTGCAGACTCACCACTAGCCACCAACCTATCCCTACTCTGCTCCCATACATAGTATGATCATCGCAGTCCAAACCACATGAAAACAACAAAGGGTAAGCTAGTGAAAAGAATCAGCATATAAACATATACATGAAATATGAACACCTACAACTATCAGCACAACATCAACATACACCTCATCAACTATACAGCATAAACGAAAATAAGCACACAATCACTACAAGAAAAATGATAAATTGCGACGGACAAATTGCGACGGTTATCTAGAAACCGTCGTCGCTTTGATATTGCGACCCTTCATACGACGGTTTTTCAAAACCGTCGCAAAATTGTTCAACATTGCGACGGTTTATCGTAAACCGTCGCAAAATTTGTTTAACATTGCGACTGTTTATCATAAACTGTCGCAAAATTTGTTTAACATTGCGACGGTTTATGATAAACCGTCGCAAGTTTAACATTGCGACAGTTAATCATAACCGTCGCAAATTTAACATTGCGACAGTTAGTCATAAACCGTCGCAAAATTTTAAGCATTTTTTTTATTAGAATTTAAAAGTTTTTTTTTTTAAGTATTATGTATATTATCTTAACGAACTTATATTTTATTAACAATTTTATATATACTTTCTTTAAAAATATAAAAATAAATATGTTAAAATTTATAAAAATCCAGTTTAATTTATTTATGATATAAATATGTTTTTAATATCTAATATATATGTTTAGATGATAATTTATTTTAAAATATATCTTATAATAACAATTCTAAATGGAACATAAATCTTCTGATTTTTCTTAGTTTGATTTTTTTAATCAATATATATAATTTTACTATTTTGATTTTTTCAATCAACGTATACAATAAAGAAAAAACACAAAAGATAAACATGCATAGTAAAAATTTTATTTTATCAAAAAACTTTTTATTTTAATATATTACATTATATATGTGAATATTAAGACATATATATATATATACATATATATATATTATAATTAAACTTTTTAAAAAATTAATTCATTATTAAGAAAAAAAAAATTTATTACATGAGAATTAATTTCTTTCAAAAATTTGATAGATATAAAATAAATAAACATTTTTTCTGAATCTATATTTTTATTTTATTAGAATATAATTTTTATTTTTTAAAATATATTATTTTTTTAGCTAAAAAATTATGTATATGTCAAATAGTAGTGGGGCAAGTGCCCACTATTCCAAATGTACATCCGTCCCTATATATATATATATATATATATATATATATATATAATATAGGGGGTTATAATTATACCAATGTAACTTTTATTAAGT